>NW_022900942.1:29634486-29693878 GCF_012274545.1 Fukomys damarensis | reverse complement strand
ATCTACAAACTTTATTTTCATCTTTTCATTCTCTCACAACCTTGTCCTCATTTACACTTTCAGTTTCTCACACAAGAAGAACTCTTCGGTGTTTACATGTGTGTCCTCTTTATTTCACTGAAGAGTATGGCCCCAATGTACATCCACTCTCCTATAAATGCCTCTAGTTTCTCATTCTTTATGGCTGAGTAGTAGTCCACTTTATAGAAAAAAAAATCATACCTTCTTTATCCAGACTCCAGTTACTTCTAATGTTTCAATTGCTTCATTACATACATTTATCATTTTGTTTTATCTGCTGGATCCCTAGTGATACATGTAGACCTTAATGTTATTCTAGGGGGAACAATGGACGTTGTAACTTTTATCACTATACATTTGCAGTCACTGCTGCCCCACTTTCTCCTTCCAATTTCACACCAAATTCTTCCCACTTCCTATTTTCCCGTCCTTACTTTACAGTTCTTTTCCATTCTCCACTTGCTTCTTCTCACCTCACACCTCATCCCACCTACTTTCTAATTCACAGATGTAAAGATATTATATTATCATTTTATTTGCCTACCTTGCCTAGGCTTCATGTTATTGTTGTTCTGTCTTACTTTAACATCCTTTATAAACCCTGCTATATGATGTTAATTTTACTAAGTTGTTTTTTAAGGCATTTATTAGAAGAAACATAACATAACCTTTTATGTTCATGCATTTATCTGGGATTTTCAATTCCCTCTTCCCTCTCTCCATATATCGAAACTTCTCTTAGCCATCATTTCTACTCAGCTAGACCATATATAGAATTTCTCAGGGCTGGGGATACAGCTCAGTAGAGTAGTGCTTGCCTAGTACGCACAAGGCCCTTGGTTTGATCCCCGGTGCTAGAAGAAAGACAGAAAAATAGAAAGGACATTCTTGTGGAGTAGCTCTGCAGGTACAGTTTCTCAAATTGCTGTTATGTAAAAATATTAGCACTTTCAAGATACCATGGCTGTATTTTCTGGTGTTTTTTTTTTTTTTGAGACAAAGCTTGCTATGTGGTCCAGTTTGCCTTCAAACTTTTGATCCTCCTACCTCAGGCTCTCACGTAACTGGGGTGAGAAACATGTACCACCAAGCTTGACTCCTCTTTTGTTTCCAATGAGGTTTTCTGATGAGGTCATTTGATTGAGGTCATTGAGGGTCATTTCCCCCCTAAGTCTCACTGTGTCTTTTCTTCCTCTTAGTTCTTCCAAAATTTCCTTTCCATTTTCAATATTCACACATTGTCTATGATATGCCAAATATATTTTCATTGTACATATCTTATTTGCTCTTAATTGAATTTCTTTGATTTGCAGTTTGATGTTTTTGATTCTGAGAAAATGTAGCCAAGATTTCTTTAAATATAGGTACTTACTACTTCATTTTGTTCTCTTCTCCTTCCAAAACTTCTACTAGAGGTATAAGATGTTTAATATCCCACACATCACCGAGATTCTGCTCATTTCTTTTCTGATTTTTCTCTCTCTGTCCTTCACAGCAATTAATTTCTCTCAATGCATCATTAAGCATATTTAGTCTTCTATTATCTTTAATATGTGGTGTAGCCCACTTGGAATTTTTCATTTCACTTACTGTATTTCTCACATTTCCATTTGCTTTCTTTTCTTTTTTGAGACAGGCTCTTACTCGCTATTATGAATAAAGCTTCTACAAGCATTTTTACTTGAAACAATTTAATGCCATAAATCTGTAATAGAAAACAGGGCCTTTCAAGTTATATATTTTAGATTCTTTGCATAAATACATTTAAAAAATTCTTTTAACTAAAGTTTTTATTTTGAGATAATTGCAAATTTGCATTCACTTTGAAGAAATGCTAGAGTATTTCATGTGCTCTTTAGCCAGTTTCACCTAACTATGACATCTTGCAAAACTGTAGTCCAGTGTTCCATCCAAGATATGAGTACTGATGCAGTCAGGACATAAAGCAGCCCATCACCCAGCAATCCTCATGTTTCTCTATTACAGTGGCATCCACCCTTCTCTTCTGTATTTTGTCCACATCCCTGACCCTGGCAACAATTCATCTGTTCTTGATTTCTACAATTTTACCATTTCAAGACTTTTACATAAATTGAATCATACAGTGTGTAACATTTTGGGATGGACTTTTTTCACTCAGCATTAGTCTCTGGAGATATATTTGAGTCACTGCATGATACATACATACATGAATATATATAATTTTTAAGAAACTACAAAATAATTTTCCAAAGTGGCCATACCATTTCACACTTTTTCCATGAATTTATGTCTTATTTTTCATTTCTTTTTCTCCAGTGAGATTTCTTATCTATACACTCATTAAAGCCATGTATTTTTAATAGTATGACCATGGTTTTCTTTTAGTTCTTTGAACATATTTGTGATAGCTACTTTAATACCTTCCACAGCAAAATATCTGGGCCATAGTAAGTTAGGTTCTGTTGACATTTTTAGTTACAGATCATATTTTTTGCATATCTAGTAATTTGAGTTATATCCTGAGCATTGTATGTGATATTGTTGTCTTCCTCTGAAAAGTGATGATTTTCGATCTATAGGAACTTCGATAACTAGTTGATCATCTCATTTTGTGAAATTATGTTAATATTTTGTTGGAGTTGACTTTGCAAAGTTCAAGGAATTTCCCAAAAGGATTCCAACGCTGAGCATTTTAAGAGTGTTAAGATTGCAAAAGGAATGCCTAGCCTGTCTAAACTGTTTTCAATTTGCTGAAGTGCCTTTAGTCACATGCTTTTACATAAAGCATAAAATGTGCTAATTATGCATCCGATTTACTAATCAAAAGCTTCCTCCTAGGCAAAATTATAAGTAATAAAGTGAAGTTCAGAAATAATTTTGCTTTTGTCCACAACCTATTGCCCCCAAAAAGTAAATACTGTTATTTTGACACCTTTTTTCCTAATCTTTAAATAAGATAAAAATCGATATTACTGTACAAAATCCATCGGTGTTCAAATAAATACACGGAAGTTAAAATGTTCTTTCTAAACTAATACAGATATCTAAAGCTCAATTTTCTTTTTCTTATTTTAGTACTTATTGTATTAAACTATTTTGTAGATGATTGCTTAATATATCACTAGGCCTGTATTTAAGTGCTGTATGATCTTTTCTTTCTGATGCTGGAAGTCGAAACCAAGGCCTTACATTTCTAGGCCAGTGCTCTATCATTAAGCTACATCCCTGCCTTTTAAATATGTTTTCATCAGAGTGCTGTATAATAAAGTGCCCTGCAGTATAATGCAAAAAAGAAAGCAGAGCATGAAAGGACTGTGGATACAGCTGAGAGGAAGAATGCTTGCGTAACATGCGCAAGTCCCTGGGTTTGATCCGCAACTCCCTCTCATCACCCATGGATGAACAGATGAACTACTAATAAACTTTTTTAAAACTTAGAGAAATTAAGAACCATAAGTTGATAACATTTAAAAAATATCCACTGTGCATGGAGAAAGGGATGTTAGAAAGAGAAACTATTTTAAAGGAGAGAGAACATGGCAAAAATAACCAATTAAGAGACATAATGGAAAATAAATCCTATGGGATAGTATAAAACATGCTTGATTTTGAAAGGTAGTTTTGCAGGGTACATCAGTCTGGGTTGAAGGTTGTTTTCTTTTAGGGCTTGAAATACTTCACTCCAGGCTCTTCTTGACTTTGAGGGTTTGTGTTGAGAAGTCTGCTGTGATTCTGATGGGCTTTCCTTTGTATGTGATTTCTTTCTTTTGTCTAACTGCTTGTAGGGTTTTGTTCTTCTGCTGGATTTCTGGAATCTTAATGATTATATGCCAACAATGCTGAGATTCCACCTCACTCCAGAAAGAATGGCTGCTATCAAGAAATCAACTAGTGTAAGATCCTAATGAGATAAGTGACAATATGAAATAGGAAATGTGATTTCTCTTTTGTCTAACTGCTTGTAGGGTTTTGTTCTTCTGCTGGATTTCTGGAATCTTAATGATTATATGCCAACAATGCTGAGATTCCACCTCACTCCAGAAAGAATGGCTGCTATCAAGAAATCAACTAGTGTAAGATCCTAATGAGATAAGTGACAATATGAAATAGGAAGAAAAGGGCTAAAGGTGTAGGGGTAAGTGGGAAGGGTAGGGAAAAGGTAATAAGGGAAAAGAAAAAATATGAGAAAATGGAAATAAAGCGTTTGTAAATGCGGAGGGGAGGAGGGGGTGAAGGGAAGGCAGGGACAAGGGGAAAAAATGAGAACTAAGGCCTGTCATGTGAAGGTACAAGATCCCAGTAATGAATGTAACTGTATACCTAAAATGTACCAATAAACTCAATAAGGGAAAAAAAATTAAATAAAAAAAAAGAAATCAACTAGTAACAAATGCTGGAGGAGTTGTGGGGAAAAAGGGACCCTTCTCCACTGTTGGTGGGAGTGCAGACTGGAAGTACCTCAAAAAAACTAGTATTAGCAATCCCATTTGACCCAGCTATTTCTCTGCTGGTTATCTTTGCAAAAGAATTAAAAGAATCATACCACAGATATATATGTGCACCCATTTTTATAGCAGCAGTTTGTAATAGCTAAAGCTTGGGAACAGCCCAGTTAGCCATCAACTGGAGACTGGATAATAAGATGTGGGTTTAAAAAAAATAATTAAAAAGTGGGGTACTATTCAGCCATAGAGAATGAGAAACTAGAGACATTTACAGCTAAATGGATTCACATTGAGGTCATACTCTTAAGTGAAATAAATAACACACGTGTGTAAATACCAAATAGTATCTCTGGTGTGAGAAACTGAAAATGTAAATGAGGATCAAAATGTACAATAGATAATGTGAAATGGGAAGAATTGGTCCAAAGGGGAGGGGAAGGTAAGGTAAGAGGAAAGGAGAAGTAGGGGAAAGGAAAGAAGGGAAAGGAAAAAATATGAGAAAAGGAAAAAACAGAGACCAATTCTTTGTAAATAGGGAGGGGTGGAGGGGTTAAAGGAAGGGTAAGGGAATGGGGAAAACAATAAGAACACAGACATCATGTTCAGGTACAAATTCCCAATGTTGAATGTCATCATATCGTTTACCTAAAATGGACCAATAAACTTAATGAATAAAAAGAAAAGAAAAGAAATCATGTTTGTATATGAGAAGGCTTCATATTATACCAATGCCAATTCCCTGCAATTAATTCTTAGGTTCAGTACACTGCAACATAAGGTTATAAGGGAAGTTTTTGGATTTTGACATTATCTAGAGTTTAAAGACAAATTACATTGCCAAAAATGAAAATGAATGACAAAATTTGAAGAAAAAATTACATTATATTTGACAAATGATTCAAAATTTTAAATTCACAGAAGCTTTTACAAATCTCGATATATAAGTATGACTAATCCATAGAAAAGAATGACAACATGCACAACTATTTATAAAATGATGAAAGTATTTAAAAGTCTTCTCATAGTCTAAAGCAGACATATTAAATAATCATTAAAAATTTTTAAATACCAATTTTTTAAAGGTGGCAAAGTGCTTAGGAAAATAAGTACTTTCATTTTCTTTGCCAAAAGTGTAATTCCATTCAATAATGTGAAAATAAGCCAACTTTCTTCCTTTAACCCAGGAACTCAATTTTGGGAATTTATGTTGAAGAAATAATCATAGATATGCCCAAGGATTTCAATTTCACAACCTACTTACTTACAATAAAACTCTAAAACTTTAAAAATAAGGTGATATATTTATATATGGGATTTATTTATATAATGTGATGCTAGAGAGTCATTAAAGTCATTTGAAAAATAATGTGATAGAAAATGTTATAAATTTTTCTTATTTAGTATTATTAATTTTATTTGAAAATGTAAAGAAAATATACAGAAGCTCCACAGAAATACACCAAAATCTTAACCTTAAGTTACTTTTAAGGGACATATTTATATAATTTTTTTCTAAATTTTATTAAAAAATATGCATTAATTTTGTAATCATTAATTTTTATATGGAAAGGAGAGTGAATGGATAAGAAATTTGCATCTATAATTCAAATAATGGGACCATGGAAATAAATAAATAGATTAATTAATTAATTAATCTAACCATAATAATAGAGATATAGATGTTCTCAGAGGCTTTTGAATCAAATGAAATTGTTTGGTATGATTCTTAAGTAGGCTGTGATTTCTGTCCTCTTGGGGGGATTTTTGTCAATGTCTGGAGATCTTTTTGGTTATCACCAGAAGGGGATGGGAAGATGGTTATAGCTATC
Source organism: Fukomys damarensis (assembly GCF_012274545.1). Lineage (NCBI taxonomy): Eukaryota > Metazoa > Chordata > Mammalia > Rodentia > Bathyergidae > Fukomys > Fukomys damarensis. Next base: position 29,687,601 of record NW_022900942.1, on the reverse strand, counting down.
TAATTGAGGAGAAGACAGAGAGCAAGTGGGAAGATTGTGGAGTTAGGATGCTGAGACCTGTCCCCTCTCTTGTGTCCACTAGCAGCTTTCTGACCTTGAAAAAATCCTGTGTCTTAGTGTTTTCATCCTTAAAATGGAGCTAACAATATCTTTAAAGGGATGAGCTGATTATAAAGGATGTGGGAAAATGTTTTAGAAGTAAATCCTACTTGAAAATAAAGAGTAAATACTAGTAGTATTTATTTCTCTTTGCTTTGAAGCAGGCTTACAAGATTTAAGTGTTGTATAAAGGCTTTAAAAACTGTACGTGTCTTACACAGATCCAAATGCATCTCCTGTTGCATGCATTCAATAAAAGCATGAAGATGCAATCAGGAATGAAAAAGGCGAAGTCACAACAGATCCAAAAGAAATCCAGAAGATCATGAATACCTACTTTGAGAACCTGTACTCCAATAAAATGGAAAACACAGAAGAAATGGACAGATCTTTAGATACTTATGAATTACCAAAGTTGAACAAAGAAGATAAAAATATTCTAAACACCCCAATTAGAGTCAGTGAAATTGAAAATGTAATTAAAAATTTACCAACAAAGAAAAGCCCAGGCCCTGATGGATTCACTGCTGAATTTTACAAGACATTTAGAGAAGAACTACTCCCATTACTCTTCAAACTTTTCAATGAAATTGAAAGGGAAGCTATACTTTCAAATTCATTCCTGGAAGCAAGTATCACTTTGATTCCCAAACCAGGGAAAGATGCAACTAAAAAGGAGAACTACAGACCAATCTCCTTAATGAATATAGATGCAGAAATCCTTAATAAGATACTAGTAAACAGAATACAGATGATTATTAAGAAGATCATCCATCCTGACCAAATTGGATTTATTCCAGAGATGCAAGCGTGGTTCAACATACGAAAGTCAATAAATGTAATACATTATATTAACAAAGTCAAGGACAAAAACCATATGGTCCTCTCAATAGATGCAGAAAAAGCATTTGATAAAATTCAACATCCATTCATGATAAAAAACCTGCAAAAAATTGGAATAGATGGTCTATACTTCAACTTAATAAGGGCTATCAATGAAAAACCAACAGCCAACATCATACTAAATAGCCAAAAACTGAAAACCTTCACATTAAAATCAGGAACAAGACAAGGATGCCCATTATCACCACTCCTCTTCAATATAGTTCTGGAAACATTAGCCACAGCATTTAGACAAGAGAAAGAAATTAAAGCAATAAAGATAGGAAAGGAAGAAGTTAAACTGTCATTATTTGCTGATGATATGATACTCTACATTGAAGACCCAAAAAACTCCACCAAAAGACTTCTAGACTTAATTGACAGATTCAGTAGAGTATCTGGATACAAGCTGAACACCCAAAAATCAATAGCCTTCTTATACACAAATAACAGAGTCACTGAGAGAGAAATAAGGGAAAAAATTCCTTTTACAATAGCATATAAAAAAATGAAGTATCTAGGAATCAATCTAACAAAAGAAGCAAAAGATCTCTACACTGAAAACTACAGCACTCTGAAAAAAGAAATTGAAGAGGATATAAAAAAATAGGAAGACATCCCCTGTTCCCGGGTAGGAAGAATCAACATAGTGAAAATGGCCATACTACCAAAACTTCTATATATATTCAAGGCAATGCCAATTGAAATTCCAACACTATATTTCACAGAACTAGAAAAAAAGAATACAAAAATTCATTTGGAACCATAAGAGACCTAGAGTAGCAAAAGCCTTCTTAGGCAACAGACCCATGGCACTGGGTATAACAATTCCCAATTTGAAACTATACTACAAAGCCACTGTGATAAAACAGCATGGTACTGGCAAAGAAGCAGGCCTGAGGATCAGTGGAACAGACTGGAAGACACAAAAACAAACCCAGATGTACTCAACTACCTCATCTTTGACAAAGAAGCTGACCATCCTCAGTGGAGGAAAGATAACCTCTTTAATAAATGGTGTTGGAAAAACTGGATTTCAACCTGCCACAGATTAAAACTAGACCCTTATCTTTCACCATGCACTAAATTAAAATCCAAATGGATTAAAGATCTAAATATTAAAACAGAAACATTAAACTTCCTGGAAGATAAGTTAGGCAGAACTCTAGAAGACATTGGCATAGGAAAAGACTTTATGAACAAATCCTCAGTAGCACAGGATCTAGCAGATAGAATCAACAACTGGGATCTCATCTTATTAAAAAGCTTCTGTACTGCAAAAGAAATCATCAGCAGAACTACGAGACAATCTACAATGTGGGAAAATATTTGTACCAGCTGTTCCTCAGACAGAGGACTATTATCAAGAATATATAAAGAACTCAAAACAATCAGCACCCCCAAATATAAAGGCCCGATTAAAAAATGGGCATCTGGAATGAACAGACACTTCTCAGACAAAGAAGTAAAAGCAGCAAGTAAATATATGAAAAAATGTTCCACATCACTGATCATTTGAGAGATGCAGATGAAAACAATACTGAGATTCCACCTCACCCCACAAAAAATGGCTGCTATCAAGAAATCACAAAATAACAAATGTTGGCGGGGTTGTGGGGAGAAAGGAACCCTTCTCCATTGCTGGTGGGAGTGCAGACTGGTGCAACCCCTATGGAAATCAATATGGAGATACCTCAAAGAGCTTGCACTTTAGGTTCCATTTGACCCAGCCATCCCTCTGCTAGGTATCTTTCCAAAAGAACTAAAAGAATCATATCACAGAGAAGTATGCACACTCATATTTATAGCGACACAGTTTGTAATAGCTAAAACTTGGAAACAGAGTATTTGCCCATCAGTTGGAAACTGGATAAAGAATATGTGGTTTTTCTATAAAATGGAATATTACTCAGCCATAAAGAACGAGAAAATAGATTCATTCATAGGAAAATGGATACATATTGAAGATATACTCCTAAGTGAAATAAATAAGTCACACATATCTAAATACTGAATAGTTTCTCTGGTGTGAACAATCTGCAATAATACAGAAGATCCTAATAAGATTACTGACATTGAGAAATGGGAAGAAAGGAGCTAAAGGTGTAGGGAAGGTGGGATGGGTAGGGGAAGGGTAATAAGGGAAAAGAAAAAAATGTGAGTTAATGAAAAGATGGAAATAAAGTGATTGTAGATGGGGAAGGGAGAAGGGGGTGAAGGGAGGGCAGGGGTAAGGGGAAAAAATGAGAACAAAGACCTGTCATGTAAAGGTACAAGATCCCAAGAATGAATGTAACTGTACTGTATCCCTAAAATGTACCAATAAACTCAATTACAGCTGAAAAAAAAAATAAAAGCATGAAAAATTTCCAGCAGGCTATTACAGTGGTCATTAAAAATCTGTTAGTTTGAAGGACAGATTGCCCTACCTTTTTCGTTGTCAACTTGGAGTATTTTGATATTATAGAAAGAGAAAGTTTTTCCTGTTCAGTTATATGGATCTCACTTTTCAGGTCCTTTTCACTCTAAGACTTAGAAACTATGTTTGAAACTAAAAATATTTAGAAAACATTAGAAAAACATTGGCAACTAGGGCATTGCTGAATTATATAATTTTATGATTTATTTAGAAATATGGAACCAAATTTTATTTGATGCTTTACATATACATTCAATCTAATAAATTCTTTGTTCTTAAAAATAATAAGGTAATGATATTTACCTTACATTCATCCATACTGAATCCAGTAATCCAAAAATAACATGTAGGACAGGGACAGACGTAGAGACCTGACAGTGAGAGTTGCTTCTCAGTTTCTTCCCAGTCTTCAAGAAAATTTTCGATAATCTGGCCTGTTTGCCTTCTTTTCCCCAGGAATCATTCTCTTCTTCCTACCAGACAAATTCCTACTCATTCTTTAGGGGTCACTTGAAAGTCATGCCTCCAAGGAGCTCTTCCCAAGCTCAAGATTAGTTAGACTCCTGCTGTCTGTAACCATAGCACCCAGACTTCTTGACACACGGCACCTTCATAACTCTCTGTTTAGTATTTGTCTTTCCTCACTGACTTCAAGCTGAAGAAGAGAATGATATATTCCTTATTCACTGTGGTACATCCAGGCCTTGATTCATGGCTAGGGCACCATTAGTGCTCAGCATGAGTACCTTTTGAGTTGAATGAAGAAAGGCATGAGATGACTATGACCCTCCAAAACTAATAACTGAATGCTGACTCGCTCTAGTAAAATGACATATTTGACTTGAATACAGTGTTGTCCCACTTATAACAATGATGGCATGTGAGTTGGGTACAGGAAGGTGCATTGGACGTTGCTTGGACTGCCGAGGCAAGACCTGTGGCCAGTAGGGTGGGAGAGATGGGGATGGAAAGCAGTACAAGGCACACTAGGCCTGAGCAGGTGTCCTCGAGGCTCATACTCCATAGGGGTCTGCGTTACCTGTAGGATTTCTGGCCAAATTTGTTTCCCACATGTTCCTGTGATTGAAAGAGTGCTCCTACCTTGGGTACCTACTGGAGGGCCTGCTTCTCATTACTCTGGAGACCTTATCAGCTTTTAAAAATGCTACTAAAATTCATATTCTACAGATCTCTTCATGTAGTTTCTTGAAATAGAAATTTTTTAAGGAAAGTCACCTTAATTATTTTGATAATAAGTGGAGTATCCAGTCTATAAGAGCCTATCCGTCCCTACTCTTCTCACTGAAGCGCTTTGCTTCTATATGTATGGTTGAATTTGATTGCCTTTTTAAAAAGTTTGCATCATTACTTAAAATAACTTTAGTAGTATTAGCTATGCAGATTAATGGATCACATTTTGGCAGAAAAATCATTTTTATTTTAAAAACATGATACTGGTTTTGGCTGAAAAGAAATGCAACTTACATTTCTACTTAGAGCATGCAGTACTGTTTTTTTCTTCTTACTTTCCATTTAAAGTAAAAGTATGTAATGAAAACAGATGAATAAGAAGAATCCCATAGGTGGATGCTGATAAATTAACTTCTCTAAATCAATACATAAAGGATTAGACCGTTAGACACTGAATACAACAAAGTATAATAAAATTAGGTTCAGGAATTGAGTGTTAGGAAATTTTTTACAGCATGAAATATGTCCTGTTGGCTTGCAAAAAGTATAAGCGGGTGTCTTAGAAGTCAAGAGCATTCAGCTGCATTGGAGGAAGCCAGGGTTTTCCCTGATTGCTGGTTCTAATACAGGCACAGTGACTGTTCTAAGAGCTGAAACCTTGGAGCCAATGGAGAGAAGGGTATGCACTCACCCTTCCCCAACCAAGCCAGACACTGAAATACAGTGGCTGTCTGTCTTCGCTAGTGTAATATTCTCATAGTCCCATTTATTATGTTCATAATGTTAGAGATCTTTGTGGCTTCATACAGTGACAACCAGACCCACACTGAAGAGCTGTAGATGCTAAAATCACTCTGTCAGATGTTACAGTTACAAGTTGGGCTCCAGAATCTTTACTGAAATCTTGACTATTTATTAGCTCTGTGACCTAAGGGAAGGGATTTCACCTCTGAAAGTAGAAGTGTTTTCAAGTTATGAAATGAGGGATGATAATACCTATTGCGAGATAGATAAAGTAAGATTGCACATCTACAGCATATACAATCTTGGTTGTTATTATTCCTGAATAGTACGGGTTGAATTGTGTCCTTCAAAAAGCTAGGTTAAAATCTTAACCTTTAGAACCTCAGAATGGGATGTCTTTGGAAGTAGGGACATGCATGCAGTTAGTTAGGATGAGGTGATAGAAGAGTAGGGTGGGGAATATGAGTATGGTAATAGATTGTGTTCTTATAAGAATGAAGATACAAACACAGGCACTGAGGAGAATGTGACAGGATGACAGTGAAAGAGATTATAGTGACATAGCTGCTAGTGATGGAACCTCCACATTTCTGGCCACCACCAGAAGCTGGATGAGTCCAGGAAGATTTCTACAAGTGTTAGACAGAGGCCAGCCTCGTTAAGTCCCTGAGAGATTGCAGACTTACAGCCTCCAGAACTCTGAGAGAATTCCTGTTTTAAACCAGTCAGTTTGTAGTTCTTCATTACTTTGGGAGGCTGAGACAGGAGAATTGAGCGTTCTGGCCTGGGAACTTTACTTAGCAAGGCCTTATCTCATAAATAAATAGATAGATAAACATTTAAAAGGGCCATGGATATATTTAGGATGAAACCTCAGGATTAGATCCTCATTACTGAAAAAACAAAAACAAAAAACCCAGAAAGTACACTTGTGTAGATTGTTTTCTTTTCATTTCTCCCTCTCAACTTCTCTAAAATTTCCTTGATTCTCCATGATCCCCTTTTACTAACTATGCTTCTCCTATACCTTTCCTTTGTTTAGAATAATATATTTAAAAATATTGATTTATAAATATGATTTAAAAAAATTAACCAAACATAAAGACCAAACAACCACCCAGTGCAAAAAACACAAGCGACAATCTTGTGAAAGGACAAAAGGACAATTTTGTGCATACTAAAGGTCTGAGAAAAGAGACAAGTGAATAACATGAAGGTGAGTAGAATTGGGACATAAAAACTATACTTTAGACAAGAACACAAGTGCAACCTATCCTTGCCCAATTCTAGCAAACCTGTATTTAGGAAGTGAATTTTTGGATACTCAATCACATTTGTATTTCATGATTAGATCCTAAATTTTGTTCACTTCTGCATTTTGGAAACAGGTTAGTGTGAGATACATCTTACCCCTTTTGTGAGTAAGCACTCAGGAATGGAAGTGTACTTTTACCTGTCTCCCTTGGAAAGTAAATCTGAATGACACCAAGTCTTATAAGAAGAAGAGACAAGGGAGCCCTTGAAGTGAGAAATGATTCATGCTTGTCTCTCGTGCCTCTCCCAAGTGCTGGAGTGACCTCATTCTCCCAGAGTCCCAAATTCAAACTGGCACACTGGATTCCTTTGATGTCTCTTTAGACCACTGGAAGATTTAGTCTTAAAAAGATGAACTAGAGAGATATGCAGTCTAAGTAAAAAGCATTCATATGTGTGCTTAAATTTTGTTATTCTGGTCATGTTGATATTTAATGCAATTCTAGTCTCAATTTATTGAAAAATATTGGTTTAATTTCCTTCTTCCTTTGAACTTTTTTTTTTCTTCCTCTGCTCCTCCCGCTCCTTTTATTTCTCAGATAATGATGGGGAGGAGAAGAAGCTGGAGCCTGCGAACAAAATAAATGAGTCCAGCCCTCCAGTAGAGTCAAAGCAAGCCCCACTGTGTTCTGGGTCCCAGGAAAATAAGCTGCAATGCTTAAATATAAATATTTGTAGGGAATTGCCTATTACTGTTTATGATTATAGTTTTAAAAAATTGTCTTATGGTACAGCAGTAAATTTTTCTTAAGACTGTTTACTGTCCTTGAGATGTCTTATAAAAAGAATCAAGTATGTGGGCAGATCTAGGAATTTAAAAAAATAAAGTGGGCTCTGTGTTGAAATCTTAACACACAGAGAATCAGATATTGTACATGAGTTTGCCTTAATTTCTGGAACAGATGTGTTCTTGCAAACTTTATTATTTACTTAGCAAACACTTATATGGCACTTTCTATTTGTTAGGCATTGTTTTAAGAGCTTTTCAAATATTTACTTATTTAATCTTTCTAACAGTTCTATGACTTAAGCACTATTATCATTTTAAAACAAGAATACTGAGGAAGAGAGAGATTATGTAACTTGCCCAAGGTCACACAGCCAGTGTGGCTCCATGGCCAATATTCTTAGACACTGCATCTCACAAATCATATTTTTGTTAATAAAACTTCTTTTGTGTACTTTCCTAGTAGATGAAATATGGCAAATTTGAAGCACAAAATTTCATTTTTGTTAAGTAAGTTTTGCTCATCAAATTTATCTTGTATGAAAACTTCTTTTTCTTAGACAATTTCCCTTAAAACAAGATCTGTGTATAATTTCAAACATTGTCTTTGTAATAGCTATGAAATGTAAACATGCAGAATTTTTCTGAGGAAAAGAGTATTCTGATAATCATGTACTTAAGACCATAAACAACTCATTGCCTCACATATGAAGTTTGTGTTTGCAAATTTTAAGTTTATTTTGCATGTCTATGCTTTATTAGAATTAAGTAAAATGACAATGATTTTTTTTTTTTTAAGAATGGTAACCTCATCCACAGTTCTTATTTTTTTTCCTTCCCTTCTTGGATTATTTTCCAGTGGAGTAAGGAAGTCACCAGGGAAGACTGCCATGTGTTACAGAGAGCAGTGTCATTCCTACCGACCAGTAGCAATCAGGTCACCAGTGACAACGTGACTTTCCATTTATGATATGATAAGGGCATACAGATCCTCGGGTGCAGACACTGTGCGTTGTGACATACACTCAAAGTTCTGCTTCATAGCCGAAGCAGTCCTGTTTTTTTGAGACAGGGTCTCACTATGTAGTTGAGACTGACCTGGAACTCACTATGTAGCCCAGGCTGATCTCGAACTCACAGCAATCCTCCTGCCTCAGCCTCCCAAGTGCTGGGATTACAGGTGTGAGCCACTATGCTCGGCTTAGTCCTGTTTTGTAGTATGAAAATCCAGAGTTCTTCTTGTAGCTGGATGACAGTAGGAGGATACTCATGTGCTCATGCCTAGGTACCAAAACCTTTTGCTGGGGAATTGTTTCAAAAATCCCTGAATGTCTTCCCTAGAGTCTCAAGGTATTTTCTTTTCTCAGGAGTATGCAGATACTTTTCCATTGTTCCTGGAAGAAGTGTGTGCAATGAGCATGTGTATGCTCCTTTTGTTTTGTGCTATTTGAGTGTCTGGCATTTTAGAGTTGTTGAAGGCGTGTTTGGTGCTGAAAATCCTCAGGAGTCAAAAGGAGAGGTATCACCCTGGAAACCGGAGGAGCTGGTCTTGTGCTTCCAGACCCAAATTAAAAAACAAACAGACAATGCTACCTGACTTCCTCTCCACCTCAAGCAAACCACATCAATGACCACAAACCCTTCCTCCACTCCTATAGGACTGTGGTAGTAAGATGACTCAACATCTTGGGAACAAGTTGTTTCTTTTAGTTGGAACAACAACACAGTAACAAACAAGAATACATAATAATAGCAGAGGCAATGCCATGAATGGATGACCTCACCCCCATTGTGATTTTCCTTCAAGGCTCCCTGAGAACAGCTGAAGAGTAGATTCACCTGCAAAGCTGTTCGGCATTCTCTGGGAAGTCTGTCTTTTATCCTCTTCTCCTTTCATGAATGGATCACCATTGGAAGGGGAACAATTAAGGAATGGTGTCCTCTCCAACAAACACAAAGCCTTCAGATTTCAAAGGAATACCATCCAAACACTCTACATGTGATGACTAAGAAAGACCCATGAGATTTTTGAAGGAGTTTCGGTTCTATAAAAGCAGCAACTTTACCAGCTTATAAAGCAGGCCGTTTTAGCAAGATGGTGTGTGACTTTTCACATTGGCACTTACCCAATAGGAAACTGCTTGCTCTGGTTTCAGCGGGCTTGGACTGAGACAGTTAAGTTGACTGACGTATGAGAGAGAATAATTTTCAGCTCCTAAGAAGATACAACCCTGGTCAACCATCATATAACTTCCTTCCCTTTCCTGAGGAGGTTGGTCTTTGGGAAACTTCTGAGGAGTGGAGCTCTGGGAATCCGAGCAGCAGCCAGACCTCTAGGAAAGTCTAGATCTTCTCACTCTATGGCTGAATCAGTTTGAATCAACTCCATGTGTTGAATTAATTTGGAATAGTGAGGCAGCCATAATAGTGTCAGTAGAGACCTTCATGAAGAATGACTCTCAGAACTGTTTCAGAAAGTGGCAAGAATGATTGGGGTAAGAGTGTTTAGAAGTAGGGGTAAAATATTGAAGGGGGATTAATGACAATGTGCCTGTTACTGTGACAAAACTTTTAAATTCAAACACTCACTGTATTTTTTATCATACTTCGTATTTTCTTGGCCAGTGGTGACCCTTCCATGTGGGAAAGCAGGCATGGCCATCTTCATTGGCTGTGGGGCCGCATTTAACAAAGTACAACTGTGGTGGGTTTGGGTAGTGCATACTGGTTTTCCTGGGAAGCAGTTACAGAGATGAGGTTACCAGGCAGGCGTCTATTTGGATCTGATTTTGGATCCACGCACAGGGAAAGAAATGTAGGAAAGCAGAATATGGAAGGAGGAGTTGTTGGGTTCTGATGCAGACTTTGCAGAGGTTCCAGCCAAACCGAAGGGAGAGGACCTTTCAGAGTTTCTCACATTGGGCAGACCAGGCCAGTCTTCACACCTCTCCATCAGTCAGCTAATGTGGGCTCTACGGAGAAGAGAACTTCAAAAGTAAAAGTACCTAAAACTGGGGCTGCTACTAGAATGGTGAAATTGTGATTGGTGGAGAGTTAGATGGAAGTTGAAGGTGACATTGGTAAGTTCAAGCAATGTATAGAATGATATTTTCACAGTAAATTGGAGGGTCAGAGCAGTAAGTTGATTATGAGATGTGGGTACATAAATTGGAATGTCAATCTGTATTTGGAAAGGTTGATGTTTACCGAGCATGTGTACCACAGTGGGCAAAGGTCTGGGTGATGTACCTATGTTAACTCATTTAATGACCGCAGCCATTTAATAACATAGGTAGAATGTTCCTATATATTTACAGATAGGGAAACTGAGGCAGGCCTAGTAAATTGTAAAAGCCAAGATTACCTGAAAGTCTGAGTCCATGGCCCATGCTCTGGACCACTGTCCTGTTGTGCTTGCCCATGGCTTTCATGTATGTTCTTCAGTTACAAGTGGGTGGACTCCGTCAGGACAGGAGAGGATTAGAAATGGTGCAAACAATGGTGTGGAAATGGCACAGAAATATGTCATTTGAGAAGCAGTAAGATCTCACGATCTTAAAGATCAGGATGAAGATGAAGGAATCAAGGGCTGGCGATTTAGCTCAGTGGTTCCAGCACCTGCCTTGTAAGCACAAGGACCCAACTTCGACCCCTGGTATCAAAAAAACAAAACAAAACAAAACAAAACAGCCTCAACATGAAGGAATCAACTTTGGCAAGGAGAAAAGACAGGCTTCTCATTAATCAAGAACTCAAATGGGGCTTCTGGTTTCCGGAGGACTCCCATGATATTAATCACTTTCCCTTGTGTATCAATCACTTCGATTCACAAATTTCTTCTTGGCCAATTCTGGATCCTAGGCTTGAATATTTCTAAGATTCCATCTATAAAATGGGATGAGAATCAAAAGCACAACCAATCTAAAACGCCTATTAGTGAGGTCAGTATATCTGAGGCCTGAATATTTGTTTCCTGTCTTTTATAGTCCCTCCTACCTCTCCCATTTTCCCATCTGCAAATAAGAGACATCCACTAAATATTTGATGAACGATAAAGTTAAGTCTAGGCCTGTGTACATGTGCATGGTCCTGCAGGCTCTAGTATGAAAGTAAGAGAATTAGTGTATTCGCCAGTGTCCCCTCATCCCCTTCTGACCTGAGCAGCCTGTTATTTGTGCCGCAAAGGCAAAGTGAAGCTCTGCACTGACAACGTCAAGTCTGTGTGAGTTTGAGCAGCAGCAGCAGATGTATAAGATGAAAATTAGAAAAAAAGAACAAATAAGTGCAGGGAAAAGGTGTCCTTAAAAATGGTGAGCAGCAGAGAAAACAAACGGGTGTAAAGGAATCAACATTCAGTCACCACAGAGAGCCGCACCATCCTGGGGATATTATCTGCCAGATGAAGCTGTGGAAAGGCAATCACAAGATCTGCTTTCCCAGGCCTTTCTCAGGTTCTTTCTCTAATTTTAAGAAAAATCATTTCTTCTGGCTCTGAATTCCATTAGTAACAGCTCACCATTATTGAGTATGCACTACGTGCCAAGCATTGCTTGATTTTAATGATAACCTTAGAAAGTAGGTACTGTACAGATGGAGAAATTGAGTCACAGAGAGGTTGAGTTCCTTGTCCAAAGCTGCGATTCAAATCACAGCCATTTGGCTCCACCACTAATAAGCATAAACACTAAATTTTATTGTCTCATACTCCAGAAGGATTAGTGAAACTTCACAAAATGAGTGAAGAAAGTTTGCTCCTGAATATTTGGAATGGTGCCTGCAGTCCTTGTTTGTAAGGTTTGAACAGTGTTGCCATTGTAATACGCCAGAGACAGACCGATTTCCTCAGATGCTTCTAACTGAAAGTGGGGTCTCAATGCAGCTCAGTCTGTTAGGTGAAGTGACCTAATATATCCTTAATACTACCTTGATAATTATGAGTCAGGGATTCATCACAACCACACATGGCTCATCTTGGGCTGGCAAGCATCCAGAGCAGTTTTACGGATGCTCACAAGGCTGGAAGCTAATGGAGCCAGCCCTCTAGCCACCCAGGAGAACCGGAAAGCTCCAAGACTAGGTACGACATCAGTGCACACCTGCATGTCATCAGTGAAGTCATTAAACGAGCAGCCTGCCATCGTGTCTGCTTACTGTCGACACTCAAGAAGCATTGACAGTGTTGAGACGGGCTGTCACTGGTAGACGCCGAGGCCAAATCACCAGCCAGCAGAGCTTCCACCCCAATGGAAACCAGGCCTTAAGGTGCTGCACCAAAACACATCGTATGGGGCAATTCTCCACCCCGCCTGCTCTGATGCGAAGAGCGTGGGTTACACATGACGCGGGGAAAGGGTTGCACGATGACATTGATGCAGAAATGACGATGGCACTGAGTTAAATCTCTGAATGTAAGTGGGTTCTGAATCTATTTTTGAAGGTAATAATTGAATCTTCTCTCCTACACACATATCAAATAGGAACTGTTACAGAGACACATTAAAGCCCTATTGGAAGAAGAGCCCATCATCGCTTGTCATGGAATATATGTGAAAAATCCACAGCATTTTTGGAGGAGGCCAAGCCTTACTCTCAAGAAGGTGGTCTTCATTATATGGATATGTTTTAAGAAATTAATCCTAAGTAGATCAGCAACATTTTAGAATGAACACTGTTAGTGACATCAGTGTCTTAGTAGAATATGGAAGGGTAAAATGTTGTATAAATTTAGAACTGGTGAGGATTCAAGTAATGGGGAATAAATAAGGGAATATATATATAATTCATTTTAATAACTGGGCAAAAACAGAGAAAAGAGAACACACATGAATGCATATGCACATTCCTGTGCACAAATGCACACACATGCATACACCACACCATCTGTGCTTAAATCTATACCATACTACCTTGGGGTCCCACTGCAGTAAGAGATCACCCTCTTCCAGGTCTCATGGAAAATAGGCACCTATGCCATTGTTCAGAGTCAGACTCCCCAACCAGGTGTGTAGGGAAAAATTAAAAAACAATCACTCTATCAAGATGTACAGAGAGTGAGCTAAAGGCCTGGATCAGCCTGGCCGGAGATGATAGAATCAGGGGTAGGCCATAAATTTCCAACCGGGTTAGAGTCGTTAGCTGTGATACAGAATGAGTTGGTGGCCCTGGAAGTAACAGTCACCCTGCAGAGGTGATGGATGTGCCAGGCTGACATCAGAACAGGTGGTATTATTACAAGGAATATTAGCAAGAAGCTTGCTGAAACATCCCCAACAGTTAATTCCATGAGAAGGGCTTAATTCAAATCATAGAAGACTTTGTGGACAGGAGATATTTTTCCCTTTGACCAATTAAAAAAAAGGGGGTCATAGTTGTACTGGTAACCTCAAAATCTTCCTAATAAGTCCATGAGATATTATATTCTCTGCATTAAAATGAACTGTTCTTTTCCCCAAATAACTGGTGATTAGGAGAATATTCTCTGAATTCTCCTCAATTGCTGATTGCTCTCACTTATCTACATATCAGTATAATTCATAAAGCTGTTATTGATCATAATCTTCCAGAGAAGAACAGGGATTAATTATGTTTCTAAGATCTGTTCGGTATCTAGGGAAGAGTTAGGCAAAGTACAAAGCTAAACAGCACCTGAGGCCGTAGTAGGTAACATCCTGTGGTTCTGTCCCCTCCCCTTTCCTGACCCCTCTCTCACTGCCTGCCTTCCTTGCCTTCTCTCTCCTCTTCCATCTCTCCTTCTGTTCTTCCTTCTGTTTTCTATCTGTTCCCCCTTCCCTCAGTTCTTACCTAGTCTTCCTTCTCTTCTCTGCCATCCTCTTTGACTTCTGGCTGTCCCACAGGTATTTATGGGTGTCCCTTTATGTTGCTGCTATTGCTCTGGGCTAAAGTGGTGCCTGTTTGAATGCTTCCAAACCTCCTCATGAGAGATGCACCTGCTCTGGGGCAAGAAACCTGTCCTTTCTTTGATGCTGATCGTCTGTGAGGGGGCGAGGGAAGGATGGAAACAGCATCCTTGATTTAGGGCTCCATAAGGAAAAAGGTAGGAAATGTGGGCAGAGATCTGCTGGGCTCCTAATAGTCTCAGTCTAGGAAGAATATTTAATATATGTAGGTGATGTCCTAGGGTTGATGTGTTTTTCCTGAAACAAAAAATCCATTTGCACTTCAAATTCAGACTGAAAACCAGTTTCCTTGCTAAAAATAAACTCAAAACATGTCACACATCTCTTCTGTAGCAGGCAGAAGAATCACACAGGGCAGAAAATGGAGACTTGGCAAGGCCGACCTGGAGCTTTATCTGTGTTGAAAGAAGATGACTCCTTTAATGCCATTGGTAAAGATGCTACTTGTGCCAACCCAGGGCAGTGGAATGAGCAGGAAATGTTCTGTCATACGATACAAAGCAATGAGGAATCCTCCTCAGCACTGACAGTGCCACAAAGGACCCACGGCAGAGGCAGAAGAAGGGAAAGTCAGGCTTTGATCAGGATGGTTATCATTCTCTACCAGTTGCCAATAATTCCTTAGTGATGAGAAATCAGAAGTTGATATCTGAACCCCATTCTGGGCCACCTGAAGTTTTAGGTGTAATTATGTTTAGGGTTATTGGCTGCACTTTAGGGACATCCAGAAAGCTTTTTGATGCTTGGGCTCTACCTCAGAACAATGAAGTCAGATTATCTGGAAATATGGGTTGGCCTTTTTTCTTTTTTTGATGTATACTTACAGGTGAGTCAGGATTGGGAAAGAATATTTTGTTTTTCTTGCATAGTATGGATTTAGACCTTTGCTATTAAAACCTTCATTGTTGTCATGTAAAAGCTGATCTAAGCAACCTTTTCCTAGATAAGTTTCATGGAGTATCAGCCCTTTGAGACCCTGGAAAAAAAAGAAAGTATTCTTTGTCCTAGGAATCTGGGGAGGGCTTCCACTGCACGCCCCTGTGCTCATTAGCATATCACAGGCTCCAAGAAGCCCTGCCAGACAGACTTCCACATAGTGATTACTCCCTGTCCCTAAAAAGAAAAGGATTCCAGTGTAAGACAAATTTTAGGTTCACAGAAAAATCACAAGGAAAGCACACAACATTGCTGCATGCCTCTTTACATGCGCAGTCTCCGTAGTTACCGCTACCTCCAACCAGAGTGCTGTATTGTTACAGTGGACATAGCTTCACCACGCCAAGTCCATAGTTTATGTTAGGATTCACTGTTGGTGTTGTACAATCAATGAGTGTGGACACCTGTATAATGACACATATACACTCCTTAGTACTATACAGCATTGATTCAGTACCTTAAAATTCTTCTATGCTCTTGCCCATCCCTATGCCTGCTTTTTTTTTTTTTTTTTTTTTTTAAGGTAGATTCTCACTACCTAACTCAAGTTGGCCTTAAACTCACTGTTTCTTCCAGGATGTTTTGGCTGAGTGATCTTCCTGCCTCAGCCTCCTTAGAGCTGGAATGACAGAAATGTGCCAACTTTACTTCATCCTTTTTGAGCAATATGTATGGATGCCATGTAGAACTGGTTTTCCGGGCTTGAAAATCACCTGTGGGGAATTTACTTCGGAGTATGAAAGTAGGGAGTGAGACACAGCAGTGAGATGGGCAGGGGATATCATGGGGGCCAGCGTGCGTAGATTGAGGAAGGCCCACTGCCAGAAGCCCATTGGTCTAGATGGTGGTTTACAGAACTGCCAGGGTTCAAATCCAGTTCTGCTACTTGCAGGCCTTTTTTTTCTAGGGCAGTTGATGAAATCTCAACATGCTTCCATTTGTGCATAAAATGGAAAAAAATAACATTTTGAGTATTAAATTCAAAGGGAAAATCATCACATTATTATTAAGCATGGGAAAACCCTCTAAAATGTTATCACTTTTCCAATTTCCTGTCTGATTTTATTACTTCCAAGTCTTGCTGCTGCTCATTCCAATAAGATTAAACCAACATCTTTTTTAAAATTTTGAAGCAGGATCTTACTACATTGCTAAGTTGCTCAGGCTGGGCTTGAACTTGCAATCCTGTTGCCTCAGCCTCTCTGAGTGCTAGAATTACAGGTGTGCGCCACGATGACTGGCATGGCACCATAGTTCTTATAGTCACTTAATCTCAAATTGTCATTTGTAAGTTTTCTTATTCCTTGCAGTCCAAATTTAATCTGATTGCTGCCTTCTTGATATTACTTAGAGCAATTGTGGCATTACCCTCCACTTTCTGTCCCTGATAACCCCATTCCATATCAGGAATTTCTTTAAATCTGGATTATTATAATAGCCTCATTTACATTTTCCTTACTCCAAGACATCCAGCTCAGCAGTAGTAAGTTGACCCAGTAAGGTATCTGTTTGGAGACAGTATTTCCTCCCAATAGTTTCCTGTTGTCTACCCATTGATTAATTCTCCTAAGGTTTACTGAATATCTACTATGCATCAGCTGCAGACTAGGCATCGAGAGTACAAAGACAGTGAGATAAGGGTTGGTCCCCAGTTGCTTTACAGAGGAGTGAGGAAAAAAAAAAAAAGGAAACTGTTTCTCTCCACTGTGTAATGCTGAAATTTTGCAGTATTCTATGCGTGTGAGTAAGCATGGCTGAGAAAGTGTGAGCAAATGTGTACATGTATTCTTATGTGTCACTGTTGTTCTCTGGGGAAGAGAGTCCTCCAAGAGGCACCATTTTATTGTGTGTTTGGCAGACCAGGTGCTAGTAAAGGGCAGTAGTAGGTTGACCTGAGTTCCTTTCTCCTTTCCATTCCCATCCCAACCTAGACAGGCTTATTTAGATCTCAGCAGTTGCCCCCACATGAATGCAATTATTCTTCTCCCCATTTTTCAAACATGCTTTGCCCATATCTGTTCATTACATTTCCTTTGCTGATAATACCCTCTTCCTCTGCCCCATCTTTGACTTTAACTTTATTCAAAGCACATTTAAGCCCCTCTGTCACTTGCATATTTGGCATATTGAGCACTCTTCAAGGCAAGATGAATGATATTGAAAGTGGTCAATATTTACTTTAAACCTGTGCCCATGTGCTGTGATTCGAAAGTCCCCCTAAAACTCATGTTGAAATTTAACTGTAATGGTGTTGGGAGGTGGTTAGGTCATGAGGGTTCTGTCCTCATAAATGAATTAATGTCAATATCTTGGGACTGGATGTGTTACTGTGAGTGTGGCTTTGTTCTAAGTTTGGCCTCCTCTGGCAGGCTTTGTCTCATGGGTGCTTGCATGTCCTTATGCCATGTTGTGACAGAGCAAAAGCCTCACCCAGTGCTGGTGCCATGCTCTTGGACTTCCCAGCCTCCAGAACTGTGTGCCAAATATACTTCTATGTTTATAATTTACAGTCTGTGGAATTCTATTATAGTAGCTGAAAATTAACTTAGATATCAACACCTGTGCCACTGAGCAGTAGTGCTCAGCTCTCATAGGTCCTAAAAACTAATGGTTGAAACAAGACCTGACTTATTTTTCTCTCACATAAAAATAAACCTCAAGCTCAGCACTCTTTAGCTACCGTGGTCAACAGAATTCTTGGCTCATTCTAGTGCTTTGCTGTCTTAAAATCTTTTGTCTTCATCTGAAGAGTATGACTGCCATAACTACAACCACCATGTTTGTGGGTCCATATTCTGTATAAAGAAGGAAAGAGAGGAAAAGGGCAAAAGGAACCAATCAGCTGAGTAAACCACCTTTTAAAAACATTCTGAAAAGATCTAAGTAACAGAATTTGTCTTGATCCAGTCTTTACAGGTCCTATTCTGGCCCTCTTCTAACTGTCTCTTTGTAATGGGATTCTTCCCTTTGTAATGGGATTTCTGCTAAGTGAAAGTGAAGCGCCCATCAAAAGCCCACACACACCAGCTCAGTGATGCTCTAGGCACCACGTAGGTGGCTTCATGCTGACTTCTTGGTCTATATGGGACTCTTTCTTGGGTTTGCCTTCCTGTGGACAGAATGTACCTCTTGTATATACGCATAGGCCTGACACTCAGCCAACTGGAGAAGACTGTACTGGGGAGGTGGGCAGGCAAGGGTATGGATGGCCATTGAGCTTGAGGCTTAGAATCTCCATATTCTGCGTTGGAGTTCCCTCACTGCAGAGGTTGGAGTTGAGGATAGAGAAAGATAGGCTGCAGATTCCTGGACTGACCCTCTTGATCATTTGGAACTTGGAAGAGATTAAGCATTCCAGGCTTTCCTAATGATATGAAGGTATATTGGTCAAAATACCAGTATAGACACTATTTTATTAGACCATTTAACAATTCAGTTTATAATTTTTAAATATTTAAACATCTAGTATGTGGAGCTCCATTTGTACGCTTGTATCCATTCCTCCAAAAGTCAGAGGTAGGCTTTCACATACAGTCTTCACTTCCAATTACTACTCCTCAATGGCCACATTTGCAAGGGAATTTGGAAAATGTTATGTCTCTCTCTCTCTCTCCCTCTCTCTCTCTCTCTCTCTCGCTCTCTCTGCTGAAAGATAAACATAATGAATATAGAATATTAGGTAAACAGCCAGTGGTCTAAGATATATTTATGAGGGAGTTTGGAAGGAAAAGTATCTGCTTTATCCCCAAAGGATTGACATTTGTGTCCCTGTCGTAATTCACTGCAAATACAGAAACAGAGAGTTCAGGGATGAAAATATATAGCAAACTTCTAGTGTTCAGCAATTTTTCTAAAGGCCTTACATTACAGAAAACAAGAAATCAAAGATTTCCCCAGTGGAGGTGTGTGTGTGTGTGTGTGTGTGTGTGTGTGTGTGTGTGAATGCGGAGCTATAGCATAGACATAATGGACAGGGCTGTGGTTCCTGGAGGGCCAGGCCAGGGCATCATGGTGATCCAAGCCCAGGGACTCCCACAAGATTTCCAAGAAAGGGATCTGGATGAGGGTGGGGAATTAAGTACCAGGGAGATGTGGTGTGGAGAGGAAACACATACACCAACGCGATGTTCATTTGATTGACTACTTACACATTAAATACCCTTCTTTTCACTAGTAGAAGTTGGTTGCGAACAAAGTATTTTTAAATATAAGTTATTATAGGTGCAAGAAGGAACATTTAATGTGGTTTTGGTTAGTTGGCATGGAATAATTTCTTCCTGTAATGTTGATCCCTTGGGTAATGGATGTTAACAAAACAACTCAAAAAGATGTACAATCTGCAAACATCAGTAATTAATGCTTGTCATTTGTGAATGCAGTGTTAAGAGTGACTGAAAAAAACCACACATTTTATTTTTTTAAAAAATACTTCCAATGGTTTCCAGTGTTTGTGATTCTTTAATACAAATATTCTAAGTAAGAAGGATAATCTCTCCCAGTACTTCTGAGGTGAGAAAAACAGAAACACCAAGTGTCAATAAAGACATAGGTATTTTGGGAAATTGGGAAGGGGAGGGAAAGGAAATAAGGGAAAAGAAAATGTGAAAAAAGGAAAAAAATTGGAAACAAAGTCTTTGTAAATAGGGAAGGGTGAAGGGGGTGAAGGGAAGGCAGGGGTATGGGGAAAAATAAGAACCAAGACCTATCATGTAAAGGTACAAGATCCCAATGATAAATGTAACGGTATTGTTTGCTTTAAGTGTACCAATAAACTTAATGGGAAAAAAATAAATAAAGGCATGGGTATTGGATAAGTGGAAAAGCTGAATGTCTAGAGTAAAGATGTGTTTCTTACATGAATAACTTCCTAACAATCTGCTGAAGGAGCGATTTTGTATCAAGCTGAAACCCCAAACCAGCATCATTTTAATTTGCCAAGCACCTGTGAAGGAATACAGCTGCAAGACCATGGGAAAACAATAGAAACTGTGACAGTTCATTAATATAAACCAGCAACTAGATTTATTTGGAAAAGTCATTGATATAGAATTACCCTGGAGGTTGGAATGGCATTCCTGAAGCAGGCCAGCAAGCAGCTAACTCAGATTATAGATGTGCTCACATCATTTGAAACCGAACAGTAATTTGGTAACTATTACGATTTATTGCGTATGTCAAACAGAATAACAAATGTGTAAAGAGCTGTGATTGCTTTACGAAAGTTAAGTTTGTGTTGTATTCCATTGTTTGGCTTTTTGCATACGAGGTTATTTTCTTCTGGAAAATCAAGATAATGGTGTTGCCTCTAAAGTGATTATTCCTGTGTATATCCACAGAAGGAAGCTATGAAAGTACACATTCTTGTCTAACAACTCCAAGCCTTCATACAACGCTGATAAGAAGCTAAAGACGTTGTTTATTGCAATCAAATCATCACTGTCCTGAGTTAGTGTTGACCAGAAATATTTGAGACATGGTAACTCATAAGCAAGCTGGCTCGCATAAAAGTAAAAAGTATCAACAGATCCAGAGGCAGAGAAATGGATCTGCTAACCACTCACTTTTATTGCAAACAGTAAAATGTAACCCTAGAAAATGGGAGGAAAGCACGATTTGTCTTTCATATGCTGAAAGTATCTGGGAAAATCTCACTGTCTGGCACAAGCGCAATAATCCTATTCATGGAACTTGTTCCTAGCCATGAGACAGGCGACTTTACCCAATAAGGTTGGAGCAGATGAAGAGAATGCCTCCTGCTCGCTAATGTTCCTTAAGTGGAAAGGGAAACTCAACAGTCCTCCAGCTAAATTTTCTTAGTTGTTTTTTATCACCAGTGGTTAGAATCCCTGGTACTGCTATAATCATTGAAAACTGATTGACCTGAACAGCTGGTCATAAAGAGTTAAATTTTACAGCATCCACTGAGGACTTGCTGAGTGGGTAGTGATGGGTAAGAGACTTATCTCTAGGACACCACAACAATATACTGTCAATCTCTGGGGCCAAGGTCACTTTCAGGCCTCTTGTAAAGGTGGTCATGGTATGCTGGGGTCAGAAAAAAAATACAGTGGCAAAGGAACCAGTTATATATGTATAACCCACTGCCACATGGGAAGTAGCCTGTGACCAAGAACATGTCCCTAGCCCTTTGAGGTATAGTCTTCCCTCTTTAAAATGGTAAATATCTATTTTTTAACACTGAAATAAATCTCATATATAGAAAAAATCTGATTTGAAACAGAAAAGTCTGGGATAGTCTTTTGTGATAGACTGTGGTGGGGAGAGGAATTATCAATGACAAGACCGTTTAAAGCTATCATTCTAAGGCATGACTTACGTAAAAATCTCAGGAATTGAAAACACATTAAATTATTTTTGCTATAAGGCCCTTAATTTTAGCATCACTTTCAGCTCCTTTTCAAGCCCTCTGATTCCAAAAGACTTATTTGTGTGTTCAGAGTTGCATATACAATTACGGAATGATAGAACGTTCTCCAGTGGTACTGGTTAAAAGCACAACCTTCCAAAGAAATGCCAGAATTTTGTTTGTTTGTTTGTTTCTTTAGCTAGTTTTCACATCATAATTGAAAAGCATTCAGAAAATAAGAAGCAATTATAGAATTCTCCAGGTTGCCCTGCAACAGTAGTGCTAAGCCACTTCAAACTACGGCAGCAAATCACATAAGTAAAATGAGAGCTGCTGACCTCCAGCTAGAACAGCAGCCACCGCATCGTCTCTTGACCTTCAAAGCATCCTGACCTGGCTCCTTTGTTCCCATTAGCTCAATCACTCACAATTTTGTGTGGGGCAAACTCTGTGTCTGCCTCAAGTAAGAGCCAAATCCTGAGCAACTAATTCCCTCTTACAGTTATTGTTGATAAGTATGCTAAGGAAAAACAAAGCAAAAAACAAAAATCAGAGATTGAGGCCTAACAACTTAGAAACCGAATTTTGTGTGTGAACATACTCAGAGTTAGGAGTTTCCCATAAAGCTTGGGCTTCTAGTATTTTGGGAGCTGTTGGAAAATGTGAGGGCAGAGCTGACCATCCTGTGTTGCAGGTGTCCATTGGGGAGAGCAGTGCTTTTCAGGAGAGCCCTGGGCTCTTGTCAATCTTCCCAGGTGACAGTCGACAACTACTTTACTCTGATTCCAGCTATTTACATCAGGTACTGGGACACAACCAGTGTGGCTCATTCCAACTGCACACCTCCAAAGATGGCTCAGCTACATAATTTGTGAGACCAAGTGTGAAACACAAAGGCTAAGTCTCTTGTTTTATAATATAAAGAATTTCAAGATGATGACACCAGATCATCAAACCAAGTGTGGAGCTGCTGTGATTGTGAAGCCCTGTGTCACAATGGCATGAAGCCAGCCCTGGAAGACGAACAACTTTGAATTCACTTTGACAGTGCAAATCCTGTGTTGAGTGGTTCTCTTGAGAGAAATTCTAAAATGATGTCAATTCTGGACAGACTAGAAAGGCAGACAGAGCTGCAATGGGCAAATCAATTCGCCCAGCATTCAAGGAATAAAGCAGATATTTTAAGTCTACTTTGTTGGTTTGTAGAAAGTTTCCAAAATTAGTTTCTACTAAAAAGATAAATTTGTACCTGGACATGGTGGTACAAGCCTGTAGTCCCAACTACTCAGGAGGCTCAGGCAAGAAGATCGCAAATTGGAGTCCAAGCAATTTAGTGAGACCTTACCTCAAAAGTAAAAATTAAAGGGGCTGGGGCTGAAGCTCAGTGGTATTGCGGTTGCCCAACAAGTCAGAGTGAGGCAGGAAGGCAGGATGTGGCTAAGACTGGCTGGGAAAGTAGGTGTGGCCTATTAATCCTAGGACACATGCACAGAATAGTTCTCAAAGCCCTGCTTCAGGATTTTTCTAGACAACTCGAGCAGGTTTTTGATAGGATGGCCTGGTCAGCCCTGGAGAAATACAAAAAATGGACAGCTGCCATTGTTTGCTATCAGGTCTCTTCAGAATAGCTCACTGTATGCTGTATGGTGCTTTTTTTTTTTTTTTCTTTTCCCTGCTTTTACTTGGCCCAAACTCAGTCCCTAGAGCCTGTTTTTTTTTTTGTTTTGTTTTTTGTTTCTACTTCTAATAAATGTGAAACTTCACCTTGTTTTGATCATTTCTCTGTCCAGGACTGAAATAACCTAGAAATCACTTCCAGAAGGAGACTTAGCACCCCAAAGCCTGGTAACAGTACCACATTAAAACTAGGATAAGTTAATTTCAAAAAATTATAAAGTAATACACATATGGTAAAAATTCGCTTGTCTCCTCAAAGCATCACAGTTTCTCTTCACCCTCTTTGTTCCCCATCTTTCTTCCACATTCTTCTAGAATGTTTAAACATATGCTCAGTGGACACAAATGAGATCATACCATATATATATATATTTGTGTGTGATTATGCTGTGTATTCCAGAACTTTAAACACAGGTCACATTCTCCTTTATTTTTTTTCCTCATTGAGTTTATTGGTACATGTTAGGTATACAGTACAGTTACATTCATTATTGGGGTCTTGGTTCTCATTTTTTCCCCTTGTCTCTGCCCTCCCTTCATCCCTATATTTAACCCCAGAATTGCTTAAAAAGATAGTTTTAAAGTAACACACACTCTTCAGTTATCAAACAGGGGAACTATCTTTTTCTCTGAAACTCCTGACATCTTTCTCTGTCCCCTTCTCCCCACATTACCCTACCAGAATTACTGTAACTGTTCTTTCTCTGTGTCCCCGTAAAACATCGGTGGTGGCTCTGTCCAGCTGAAAGCATAGCCAACCCTTCCCCGCCACTACGCCGTGGCGTAGGCTAACATCCTGTCTGTAATCCTCCACATCTAAATGGGGCCTACATGATGACATAACATGGCATTTTCTAGACCAAAGAGGACTCTCTCCCTTCAAAGAGTCTGCCTGACTCACACCCTGTGAGCTTTCCCTCCCCTCTCCCTTGTGAGCTCCCTGTGCCCTGGCCCTTGGTGGCTCTGAACAGCCTCTGCTGAGATAAGCATGAGCAAATACAGTAGCAGGTCAGCCCAAATGTCACTGGCCCTCCTAACCCGCCCAGTGTGAGGAGTCATTTTTAAGCCCACCTGGGGTTTTTGCAGCACTTTATCTGTGTCACCCATATCTCCTCAAAGTATAGGCAAACAAAACCACAGAGGTTTATCAGGAGTTGTAATTCCTTACATCTGCCTTATCGCTGGTGATTACCCAGCCTACCAGACTTTTCAGGGGTCTGTTCAGGGATAACAAGGCTGTCAGGAGAATGGCCTTATCACCCTGGGGAAGCTCTGCAAGGGTTGGCAGAGGCTTTCTTTTCCACCCTGGTATTTTTCCTGATATGCTTCAGCTTTGATAAGATGCTTTGCCTTATAACATGGTTGAATTGTCCTTAGGACACTGCTTGCCTTAGATTTCTATGTCTGAAGCAAATATATAGTCATAGGTATGATTTAGTGTTTTCAACTTCAGAATGATTTTCTTTCCTCTTCACGACTATCCTGTGAAAAGATACTCATGCCATTTTTACACATGAGGAAACTGAGGCTCTGTCCAGGGGAATGGTTCCTCTAGTCATTCAGGTTTTAATTGTCAGGATTGGGAGACATGTCTACTGTGGACTCCTAAGTCCAGTGTCAATTTTGTCTTAGGTAAGAGGCAGTACTGAGCAAGGGTTAGATTCAGGATTCAGGAACCTGGCTTTCTGGTTTTGAATCTTGACTCTGTTATTTACCAGCTATGTGACCTGGGGCAATTTACTTAACTTCCCTGTACCTTAGTTCCTTATCTGTAAAACTGAATTAATAATAACACCTCATGCATTTGAGGGAAAACAATACCCATACATATACACACACACTTGGGTTAGTGTCCACACTATTAATGATAGCTGTTACTTATTTTATGTCCATTGCAACTGCCGCCTCTTTAAATGAAGTAAAGGACAGTTGACGCAATTACCCAGATGACTCAAAACAGTAAACATATACAAGATAAAACAAAGACATGAGACAAGATGTCAGTGTTTTCTTGTTTGGTTATTTGTCTCGTTGTTTGCCTTCTCTTCTATTCTCCCTTTTGTTGTACAAGCATATTAAATTTCCTCTATGTTTTGGTTATCAAAGTATGTTTTCCTTTAACCCTAAACTTTCATTACATTGAAAAAATATAGCACACAGAAGTTAATTATTTATTCGTGGAGTTTTCCCCTTTGTTTATCCTCCCTTCTCATGCCCAAATATACACAAACACAGAAGCATATCTACACATATTGACATACACACACCCATACATAGCTGCGCGCACACGTGTGCACGCACACATACACACACACACACGCACACATCCCACATTCATGTTTTCTTGGCATCTGAGTGCAGGCTCTACCAGTCCTGTGAATGTTCTCTCTCTCTCTCTCACTCACTCCCCCCACTCTGTCTTCGTTTTTGTCTCTATCTGTCTCTTCCCCTCCCTCCTTTCTTCCTCCCTCCCTCCCTGACTCCTTTTTCTGTTTTTGGTGTTAGGAATCAATTCCTCTCTTGTTATCACAGGTGCAGGGCTTGCTTTCATGAAGTTAAATATTTGTCTCCCTCACAAACTCCTACACTCTCAGGGCTGGAAGCCATCATAAAAATCACCTGGTCCAACCTCTCTTCTACTGTGTGAATCACCTCTTACAGTGTCAGTGTCTTCACTATATGAAAAACTGGCCTATATATGAGCATCTCCAATAACAAGAAGCTCACTAGGTGCCAAGAAAATCAATGCCATTCTTCCCATCTTGTAAAGATGTATGGTCAAAGATGATGCTGATGCTAAACTTTCCAGGATGATAGGGAATACATATTTTAGTTAAATTCTAAAGCCATTTATGATAGGAAGAGGTGTTTTCTACATTTCTGGTAAAGGGTAAATGTCTCTATTCTATAAAAAGAATTTTCTTTCAAATTGTAAGAAAATGATAAACATCCCAATGGGAACAATGACAAGGGACATAAATCATTTATAGAAGAACTATCAAAGACTGAAATGTATGTGGAAGAGAGTCATGGCAATAGCAATCAGATAGATGGTAGTAAAGGAAACAACAGTAAATCCTTTCTTAGAGTTCAGATTGGTGAAGATTTAAAACAAAACAAAACAAAACTCTGATGATAATTAGTACTGATGATAAAGACACAAATAGAAAAAAGCAATCTCCATTATAGCAAGGAATGGTATAAACTGATTTATAAAAGAAGACTTTTCTAAATAGAGGCAAATTAGGGATGTGGATCAACACTAAAAATGTACAGTGACCCAAGAAATTTTATTTGTATCAATTTATCAAAAAATTTTGTTTTGGTTAAGGAGTGCACAAACATATATAGATATGTGCATGTGTAAGTGTACATAACTGTGTGGTTTTCACACCAAAACATTTGGAATCATATAAATAGTTAAGCAATCATGGTAGAAATACGAAAAATGTATTGGAAAGCATTTAAAAGAATGACATGCATATAAATTTTATTTGTATCAATTTATCAAAAAATTTTGTTTTGGTTAAGGAGTGCACAAACATATATAGATATGTGCATGTGTAAGTGTACATAACTGTGTGGTTTTCACACCAAAACATTTGGAATCATATAAATAGTTAAGCAATCATGGTAGAAATACGAAAAATGTATTGGAAAGCATTTAAAAGAATGACATGCATATATATATATAACATAAGTAGTATGATTTCATTTATATACATTTTATATATGTAAATATATCTTGGGCCCAAACTCAAATACGGAAAATAATCATTTATATAAATGTGTATATATAAATATATACCAACTCACGTATGTATAGCTTTTTAAATGATGTGCTTGATGTATCAGAAAAATTTACCCTTAAAGGGTCCACATCTGTTTCTTCTAGAGACACGACTTTCAGAGTCATGCACCATCACCATTATCATATTTTAGAACACATTTTAAATGACCCCGAAAGGAACCCTACACCTGTTGAGAGACACTTCCCATCCCTCTCGCCCCAGTCCCTGGAACCACTTCCTTTCCTTTCCTTCTCTTTGGATTTGGCCATTCTGGGCATTCCTTATAGATGGAATCATATAATGTGTGGCCTTAGTAATTGACTTTTGCTTAGCATAGATTTTCAAGTTTCACCCACATTTTTGCATGTATACATTGTACATTCCTCTCATAGCTACATAGTATTCTACTGCATAGTTATACCACACTTTGTTCATCTTTTCATCAGCTGATGGGCATTCAGATCATTTTTACTTTGTAGGTACTTGGGCAATGGTGCCATGAAAATCTAGGTACAAGTTTTTGTGTGGATGTAGGTTCTCAGTTATTGTGTGTAGACATCTAGGTCAAATGGTAACTCTAAGTTGAACATTTTGTGGAAGTTCCAAACTGTTATATTCCAGCAACGAGTGAGGGTCCATTTTCTCCTCCTCACCTACAACTCTGTTATTGCGCACCTTTTGCTGTACAGTCTTCCTACTGGGTGGGAAATGATTATAGAAAATCTTTTAATATGCACATTGAACACCCAGCCTCTTTCCCTCTGGCCTGGGATGGCATTTAAACTTTGTAAGTCTCTTCTTTCACAGGGTGTGTCAAGATACAATCAGAGTTCAGGAGGGAGATGACCAGAAAAGAACCCGGTGAAATGTTAAAATTGGTTTAGAGAGAAAAGCCCAAGGTCTCTTTTAACAAATTTCAGTTTAAAATGTTTCATATCAATTTGCTCAATGATCCATTTGCTGAACTTAGTGATTTTCCCCAAATGTATGCATTATGGGTTTTACTTTCTTATAAAAAAATCATATCAAAGAAGGTCATTTTAACAGGTTTTGAAGATTCTATAAGATTTAGTTGATGGCTTTTATTCTGTCTTCAGAGCATATTGCTAATGGTCACAGGGTGGTTTAATTTTCTTATTCAATATTTAAATTAAAATTAAAAATATGTTACTTTAATAGGTGCCAATTTTCTGTATTTCAAATATATATCCATTCAGTTTATATTGACTTCTTTCTGATCTTTTAAGAATTATTTTCTGCTTTGCCAACTTTTTACATTTTTAAAAAATTTCTTTTGCCAATTTTTCAAAGAGTATGTACCATTTCCTCTTTAGTTATTTTTACTTTTACTCATCCTTTAGCACCTTTTGGTTTTAAACCAATTTATTTTTAATCCTTTAAAAAACAATTTCACAGTTATATTTCTTGCACATCAAATTTGAAGTATTAATCATATGAATCATTACAATCCTGTAAAAGGAGCTTTGATGCCTGTGAACATTTTTACCCTTTTATCTCATATCACTGTACAAATGCGTAATAAATCAATATAGTACATATTAACTGTTTCTTGTGAGAAACCATTATCAGTACCTTGTAGAATTCAAGAATTTAAGAACACTATATATAATGCTCATTGCAAATCACAGGATTTGCTGTTTCTCTTTTGAAGTTTTAAATTATTTATTTTTTGGTACCAGGGATCGAACTCAGGCCCCTGTGCTTGTGAGGCAGGTGCCAGAACCACTGAACGAAAACCCTGGTCCTGAAGTTTTAAATTTAATTTGGGTATTTGGGACTTAGTTGAAGCTCAGTGCAATTATTTTGTCAAGTGGTTTTGCCAATTGATTTGTCAGACAAGTTAGCTGAATGTCCACTTTATGAGTGATTCGTATGCCAGATACTCTTTCTCAAAGGCTCAAAACACATGCACAATTAATCTCAAGTAGAATTAGTAACCACAAACAACGTACACGAAAAGCAATATAGGATGCATGACTTTGTAAAGTAACTTATTTGACTGCTGGATCATTCGGAATTTATGGTTGGGGTTAGCTCAGTGCTGTATGAGCACTTATCTAGACCGTGTGAGACCTTTGGTTTGATCCCCAGCACCACATACTGCCCCAACTTACTTCATGATTAGATGTCAGTGATATGGATCACAACACTTTTGAGGAAAAAAAAAAAGTAATTATATGCATAGCACTATCCTAATCCTTAAATTTCATTTTGTCTGACTGTAGTTACTTTATGATCTGAATAACAGGCATGTTATTCTTAGATAATGTTCTCTGTGGAAATAAGTTTCAGTTAGTGACTAATCCAGGACTATGTAAAAATAAATCAGTAAAAATGTACATCTTTTCATTTCAGATAAATGGGTTTCCTTTAGAGTTGACTTCTATCATGTGACCTCTGATCACGATAGAAGCTAGAGCCCGATTAGAGCTAATATTTAATATAAAATTGGAAGATTAAAAAATGAGGCCTTACTTCACAGGTGTTATGCTATAGCAGCACGGTGGAAATGATGGCAAACTCTGGACTAGTCGAAAGGGCAATGACTACTAATGCAAAATGATGAAAGTATAATGGCATTATGAGCTCTGATTCCAGAAAATGTACCGAGGAGTAGACAAAGCTGCTAAATTCTGACGCAAGGAAAGAAAATGAATCCATTTACACCGCTGACCTTTGTGAACTGTATTTTCCTCTATCCCAAGTTCATATGTCAAATCCTTAATCTCCAGGACCTCAGAATATGACTATATTTGGACAGAGAGTCAGAGGTAAGTAAGTGAGAATAAGGTGATTAGAGTGGGCCGTCTTGCAGCACAACTTGTGTCCTTAGAAGAAGAGGAGATTAGGACATACACATGATGGAACACCCTGTGAAGACACAGGAGAAGGCAACTCTTTTTTTAAAATCTTATTGAGTTTATTGGTATATTTTAGGTATACAGTACAGTTACGTTCATCATTGGGATCTTGTACCCTTACATGACAGATCTTGCTTCTCATTTTTCTCCATTCCCCTGCCCTCGCTTCACCCCCTTCACCCTCCCCTATTTACAAAGACTTTGTTTCCTTTTTTTCCTTTTGTCATATTTTCCTTTTCCCTTATTTCCTTTCCCCTCCCCTTCTTACTTCCCCTATACCTTTAGCCCCTTTCTTCCTATTTCACATTATCAAAGGCAGCTCTTTATACACCAAGAAGCCTTGGAGGAAACCGGCCCTTCTATCACCTTGATCACAGACATCCAGCCTCCAAAACTGTTGAGAGAATAAATTTCTGATAGCAGCACAATTCATGATAGCTACATTTGGGGAGTGGCCTATATGCCCATGAACAGACAAAGGGATAAAGAAAATATGTTTGTATACAATGAGGTACTACTCCACCATTAAGAAGGATAAACATATCAGTTGTAGGAAAATGGATGCACCGTGAGACCACAATACAAAGTGAAATTAATCGGACACAAAAAGTTAAATACATCATGATTCCTCAAATGTGAGAGGCTCACAATATAGATGAAGAACAAAATGAAAGAGAGATGGCAGGTCATGGGGAGGTAGACTCTGTGGAGATGGGAAGGGGATCTAGGAAAGGAGGGAGAGGAGTACATCAGGGAAAGGGAGGGAGAAAATGGTCAAGATGCAGTGCGATCGCTGTTACTGCAAACATACTAATAAAAAAGTTGTTTGTTGCTTTAGTCACCAGTCTGTGATACTTGATGTGAGAGTCTTAACAAGCTAATGCAACCTCAGCTTCAAAAACTATTTTATGACACTGAATCACTATAGAATGGGTTTTATTAATAAGTTCGAAGCAAATAACCTTGCATCTCAAGACACAAAGCAGTCACTGGGATCTTCTCTTGGGCAATAGCTGTCTCTCGGCGAAATGAAAGTCGCATTGCCATTTCTTCTGGGCAGGGCATCAGGGTGTGGGCAGTACTGTGTTGTGGTCACAGGAGCAGCCTCTGGAGGCCGAGGACACCTGGCTCATGAACTGTTGTGAAAATTTACCTCATTCCCGTGAGTCCCACAGAGCCTGCCATGCAATGAGGCTGCTCAAGTGGTACCTGTTTAGCTTATCATTGAGACGGAAGAAACTGGATGTGAAAGTGGCCTCCAAAGGAACTGTCATCGTGAGCAGCAATCATGAAGAAGTAGATGGGCAACATCCAGGAACAAGCTAAGCTATAATGGCCTTGTCTCAGTAATCACAAGCCATTGAGGATGGCCCATTGCCACTTGTCACACCCTCTTATCATAAGTAACAGGTCTTCTTTTGATATCTACTCTCCCTTGATTTTTAAAAATCTCTATTGACTTCTCACCTTTAATTTCTTTATACATCCCCACCCCACCCCACCCCACCCTGAATCCTGAACTTCTACAACTTTCCTGCCCTAAACTACAGCACTGGGCTCTGACTTGGGTCTGCTGATGGCTTGCTGTTCCCTGGACTCCTTTCTATCCCGAAGCTGTTCTAACAAATGAAAGTCTCCATGCTTCTAGCTTAGAGGAAGCTCACACCAACAGAAAGCAGTTACAGTGCTCACAAGTTACCTCAAGACCTGAAGTATGATCAGTGTACCATTTAGGGATTCAGAATAAAGGTGGCCATGTCCCAGGGTAGCTGGAGTTCTGCTTTAGTTGTTGGCTAGTCCCAAATCTGATCTTTGAAATCCAGGTTACTTCTAGTTTACTCAAGAGGTCTCTTGTCTTGTACAGACTTCCACGAAGTGGTCAGTCGTTCTATAGGTGAATTCAATGTAAATCCACATTTAAAACAAAACACACGGAAAAATCACAGCACTGTTTCCTGGCACTATTGAGAAGCCCAAGTAGTGGAACTGAGAGGGAGAAAGGCTAGAGGTACTGGCTTTAGGTTCTTTTTTTTAACTTGTCCCAGGAATGGAGACCTCTAGTGAGCCTGCTCTGTGAGAGCAGTTTAGGAAACTAGCTAACCCCATACCACCCTTAACCCCCCACATCACTCAGCCTGAGTGAAATACTGTGGCGAGGGTCCTAGGGTCCCACTGACATCTCATGCATCCCAGCTGCAGGCTCAATCTTGGAAAACCCTGCCCTGAAGATGTTGGAAGTACACTGCATTTGGGCTGAGCTTCACTGTGGTGCAGTGGGTGTTGTCCTCTGGCATTGTGCAGGATGCAACCTGTACAACTGTGCATGATAACACCCTTCAACTGTGGCACACTGTAGGGAGAATGGGACAACACAGAACAGTGGAATAGAAGCTATAGGATCAAGGGGGAAGAGCTGAAGTGCAAGAGTGAAGGATAGAAAAGATATTTCTAAGAACCTGGAAGATTGTATTAAACACACAAAACATACAGGTGACTGGATAGGCATTTTGCTTGTTAATTAGGTATTTTGAAATTGTGAAGCAAAAGTCAACATAAATAAGAGATAGACTGAAATCAGAAACATGAGCAAGAGCGGGTGGCAGGAAAGTTAAATGTAAAGGGAGAAAGTGTGCTAGAAAATGCATTTTCAGGATAGTATTTTTTTCAGTGTTAAGGAGAAGTACAGTAAGGAACAAACATTCTTTAAAAAAATGAAACATAAAAATGTGACAGAAATGAGGAAAGCTACAAAGTGAGGAAGAAAGTCAAGCAGAAAGCAGAAAGGATGAATACCGACTTGGGAAAATGTTGGTTTTACTCCCGAATTTATGCCAACCATTGATCACTGAGCCAAGTCCACCTCTGTGGAATCTTTTATATTGAAAAATAGGGAAATATTTATGCAAAATAACTGAGAAGAGAAAAACTCATGAACTACAGTACTGTTCCTCAAGTGGCACTGCATCTAGCCTGACTAGGTTTCTAGAGATGCATGGAGAGAAATAAGTGAGGTTATTTCACAGAGAAAGATAGAGCAGCAAAACCACAGGTATGTGATGTACAAAGAGAGTGGAAAAGTGGAATTTAAGATAAATGTTAAATAGAAGAAAACACAAAACAAGAACACAGAGGGTGAATAAAGAAGTTTTGTCTTTCCCCTTCTTTCTGTCTTTAACTTTTCTCCTCTTTCCCCAAACCATATGCCTCTTTCCTTATTTTGTCTCCCCTTTTTCATCTCTTTCCTTCCTCCTCCTCCTCCTCTCCTCCCTCTTCTTTAATTACATGTCCCTAAATGCCACTCCTCCTCTAACCACACATACAAATTTAGAATGCATAAAGTTATAGAAAACCCAGTTTGGAGCACTGAGGATATGGCTCAGTGGTACAGTACTTGTCTGGCATGTGCATGAGGCCCAGGGTTTGGTCCCTAGAATTAAAAACAAACAAACAAACATGAACTGGGTGTGGTGGTGTTTGCCTGTAATCCTAGCACCCTGAGAAGCCCAAGCAGGATGATCTCAAATTCCAGGCCAGTGTGGGAAATTTAACAACATCTATCACAAAACAAAACAAAACAAAACAAAACAAAAGAGGTAGAGGATTTAGCTTAGTGTTAGAGTACCCATGGGTTTGATCTCCAGTACAACAAAATGAGAACAAACAAAAACACAGTTTGACCCTGAAGAGTGGGCCACATTTACAATGTGCCAAAAAGTTTGCAAATTGGGGCACAGTTTTGTAGAAGGTGGACACCCTCCTTGCTGATAAGTGAAGAACAAGCCAGCTCTGGGGAATGAAAGAAGCAGAAACAGAATAAACCCAAAGAGGAAAGAGAAAGGATGCTGTTATGGGTTAGATCTAAACTGTTCCCTAAAAGTCTCCTGTGTTTGGAAGATGATTGGATCGTGTAGGCCCTATAGTCATCAGTGGAACATCAGTGTTCATGGCTGATGTATCATTAGGAAGTGGAAGAGTGGGTCAGTGGGACATGACCAGGTCATGCCCCTCTCTCTCTTTCTCCTCCTCCCTCCCCCGCTCTGCTTCTTGAGTGCCCCAAGGTAAATAGCTTTCCTCTTCCACCATGATGTCTTTCACTATTTCTGCCTTAGAGCCAGCCAAACATGGCCTGAACTCATTGAAGTCATGAGCCATATTTAATCTCTTTGACCTTTTGAGGGTGTTGGGTATTTGTCCCAGTGACGGGAAACCTGACTAATACAGATTTTTATACAAGAATTAGAGTTGATGCTGTAACTGTACTTAACTATGAGGTTTAGAAACCTTCAGAAATTTTTTGCAGGAGGAGTTTGAACAAGACTGGAAATGTAAATTAGAGGAGTCCTAGAATCTTGTAAGCAGTGTTTCAGCTACAATACTGGTGAGAGCTTAGAAAACCAGAATGCTGATAGGAATGAAGACAATAAAAGACTCAGAGGTTTCACTTGGGAACAAGGACTTCACTGGATTTGGACTGGAGGCCATATGGCTTTGTCATAAAAATTGTTAATATTTTGTCCATGTCTTGAGACTTTGTGGGAAACTGAGATTAAGGGTGATGGACTAATTATCTGGTGGAGGAAATTTCAAGGCGTCTTAGTTTTGGGCTATGGGATAGGTACTGCTGGCTGCTTTTAGCCAGATCTAAAGTGAGAATTAGGAGCAAACAACAGAGCTGAATGACTTAAAATGTCTGTAGTTTTGCCAGAAAAGAACCTCCTGCAAACTTGGGGCAAAAGAGAATGTGGTTACTGAAGAGATTAACATTCAAAAGAAGCCAAGTACTTTGCATCAGAATAGGAAACATGGCTTGAAAGCATCTCAGGAATCAGCAAGACCCCAGTTAGTACAGACTCAAGGGTGAAAAACTGAAATCTTTCTTTGACAAGAGTCTCTGGAACCCCTGCTTAAGAAGGGATCCAAAGGAAAACCACAGCCATTTCTAGTTCAGGTAATCTTTAGAGTACAAGGAAGACTCTTTGAGGAACTTTGAGAAGGGTTTTGCAGTCACTCCTGTAATGGAGTTTCACTGAGCTAGAAGAGAGACTGGAGCAGGAGAAAGCAGAGCTCACCAAGGAATCAAACAGTCTGATGTAGAGCTGTAGAACAAAGGAATGTGTGCAGCTGCTTACCTCTGCAAATTTTAGAAGCACTAGGTGATCATAAGGTGAGGACAAAGCAAAAGGCAGTAAACTTTATACATTTATTTTTCTTTGGTACCGGGAGTTGAACTCAGGACCTTGCACTTGCCGGGCAGGCGTGGGGCCACTGAGCTAAATCCCAGGCCCAACCATAAGCTTTCAAATAATGCTTTTTTCATATGGAAAGAGAATTCTTTCATACAATGGAATAAACATGAGATAATGTGGTATACAAACAAAATTTTTAACTTTTTATAACAGATTTCATCCAGACATGCAAATAAATCTTTAACTTTTTATAATAGATTTATGCATATTTTATTGTAGTAAAAAATAAAATAGACTATTATTTACATATATTTTATATATTTTTTGTGCTCATTATTTAAAAAAATTTCTATATCTCTATGCTCCTTGATAAGTCTATAAGTTTCTTGAGCTTGTGCATATCTAAAAAAAAAAAACCTACAAAAATCTACCATCACCACCAACAACAACCAAAGTTTACTCAAGCCAACTCTTAAGAATTTATTAAAATATTAATGATGATAAGCACTAAACTCACTTGTTTACAGTTCCTGAAATTGGCATCCTGTCTGTCCCTTTGTGCTTTTGGGAAGATCAGGTAGTTTATTCACTTTTGCATCATGGGACAAAATACACAACACCCACAATTTAATGGAGGAGAGGTTTATTTTTACTCGCAGTTCAGAAGTTTCAGTCCATAGTTGGCCAGCTTAAATACGGACATGGTATGGTAGAAGGGCCTCGGCAGAGGCTCATGCCATGGTGGCCAGGAAGCACATAGACAAAGGAGGAACAAACAAAGGAGATGCAACGTTCCAGGTCATGGCCCCAGGAACCTGCCTTTTCCAACCAGACCCCAGCTCCTAACAGCGAGTTCACTACAGCATCCCACAGTCCAATTACTTCCCAAAATCCTCTCCTCTGAGTGCCTGAGGCTATAGGGGCACATCTAGACAAAAACCGTAACATAGGGCAGAGTTTCCTTTTATTGTTCCAATATCTGTCCTGCTCTTTATTATTTCTCAGACATTTGGCCCTGGTTTTGTGATTATAGCACCAATCACTCTGAGAATCCAGGGATGTTATTTGCTTAGGCTTGGAGATCTAAATGCAGTCATTATGGGTAGCTGGTGTCATTGTTCCAAGCCACTGCTCCCCTTCTCAGTCCATGACACTGTTTCTGACTTTCAAGTGTGATAATCATTGTCTCAAAGTGAGCACTTAAGTAAAGCAAGGGTTAAGTAGTGTTGGGTGTTTTTAGAGGCTTTTATCCAGAGCAATATTTAACCTATGCATCTCCCTAAGGGAGGCCCCCACTGGAAAGCAGAACGGATAACCAGAGTTTAGGAAGCCAATACCTATGCTTGCTAGATGAATGTTAAGCTACTTTTACCCTAAAGAACATCTCAGGAGCCTCATCTCTTTCTTGTTCATGTAACTCTAAACATAAGACTTTGTAGTGTCATCTTTCAATGAACCCCACATTCTGATAGGAGCCTGCTTCTGCTGTGGCTCATCTTCTGTTTTGATTCTACAACTAAATTGTTTACTCTTTACAAACACAGTCTCTTGTACCACTTTCATCATCTCAGGTCAACCTATGTGTAATCTTGATGATGGACATGATAACATTATGACTAGGTCGTTCTTTTTGTTTGTTTGTTTTGAGACAGGGTCTCACTATGTAGCTCAGGCTAGCCTTGAACTCACTATGCAGTCTAGACTGGCCTTGAACTCATGATAATCCTCCTGCCTCAGCCTGCCAAGTGCTAGGATTACAGGTATGTGCCACCACATCCAGCAGATAATTCTTTTTAAAAGAATTATTATCATTTTAAAAAATTGGGCATTAGAATCTTTTGCCTAAAAAGTTCTTTATATGGAAACATGCCTTTAATGAATACTTATTTTCTTCATTTCCTCCAAGCAAACTCCCCCAAACATCTGGCAATTTCTTAGCTAAACACTCATTTAAGAGGTCAAGTGGAAGTCCAGGATCACATTCTTATTTTTTCTCTGGAAACTTGGCTCCAATGGACATTTAACTTTTAGGAAGGCTTACTAAATACTACCTCAGATGCATTTATAAAACTGGAGCTCAAAGAAAGACATGGGTCAGATAATTAATGAGACAAGGAGAAAAACAAAACCAAAACCCCAGATGAGAAGCTCTGCCTGGTGTGTCATCACATGTGTCTTGCAGAAATGAATAGTTTAATCATCCCTGCAACTCAGGTCAGCAGGATGGGCCAGCTGACAGGGCTCTGCCTGATCTCGATTGGGCCAGTGGGTGAGCCACCTGCTAGTTTATTTTCTGAAGGTTTCCTGAGTCACATTACTAATACATTCCTAGGGAATATCACTGAGCTTCTTTTAAAGCAGTTTATGTGCACTGCAGTAATGGGTAAACTAGCTATTTTGACACACTGCAAAAGAATGTTTTTGAAAAGAGAAATATTCCTGGTGAAAACACTCAAGTGATTGAGAGACATTTCATTGTTGCTGAACTCAGTGTTGATGTAGGTGTTTAAACAGCCAGTTCCCAACTCACTATTTAAATACCTATATACTGAATTAGTTATTCACCAGGGGGAGATGTTGAAGGGAAGCAAAAATGATACAATTAAGTTATGAATATAGGAGAGATACAGTCCAAAATATCCCAACTGTCCTCTTTTTCTTCTTTAACGAGTGTCATTATATTTTGATGTGTTTAATAATACAGCAGAGGTTAAATGAAACATGAAAAAGGGATGTACATTAAAATTGAGATAACTCTTCCTTCAGTGAAGTGGAACCCAGCAGATGTAGCAGCACACTGTAATTGCTGCCTGTTTCCTGTCAGTCTGATTAAGTTGCATTGTCCCAGCTCCAAGTGTAAGAATCAGTGGCTTCCCATAGGGCACAGCATGGGATGGCGGGCTGGTGGGGGGGCATAACTACAGGCACCTCCTGCTTTTCCTGGTAATAGTGTAGACACACAATATACATTGACGACATATAAAATCAATAGGCGTGGAGTGGATTAGGAGCACACTCTAATCCATCTTCTCAAAGTTACATCTCAGGAAAGTCAAATAACATTCTGATATCTGATGCTTGGTGAAATAATCTGCTAAATTGAGAGCCAATGATTCAAACATACATTTTAAAAGAGAGGTGTATGTTTAAATTTAATCTGTATCTGACCAGATCTGAAATGTGCTTACTACTTTCAATTCTCCCTCATCCCAACTGTGTACTATGATTTCTGAACCAACCAGTCAGTTGGCAGGTATTTATTAGGCACAGAAGAAAGTCCAACATTGTGGTAGGATTTGGAGGGGATAGATACCAGACAGTTTATGATTCACTTGGGGAGACAACACTAGCAGAACATGGAACAATTAGACAAGTATTCAGAGAGAAATTGAGTGAGCAAGAGCTCAGGGAAGGGGGAGAGTGGTGTAGCCTGGGGTCGTGTGAGAGAGTTCTCTTGTAAATGAAGCTTGAAACAATCCTTCACGGATAGGTGGAGTGGGAATAAGGGAAGGAGTCAAAGGAAGGAAACCGTGGGGACCAAAATTTCCAGGTGGAAATGAGGTTGGGCGTCTAGGAAGAGCTGTGTGTAGCTGAAATACACAATTTAGGAATACAGTTAAATAGGAATTTATTTTATAGTATTTCAATAAAGGCACCAACACAGTGATTTTATTTTTACAAATAAATATAACAATGATAGCTATCAACATCAGCTCTCAGAATGATTTAGCTTGACTTAAAAAGTCTCTGATGTGCATTTTCTCATGGAATTTAACAAAAACATTGGTGGCAATAGAAATGCTAGAAAGGGCAGAAGAAAGTCATCATTTAATCTGAGTATTTGGTCCATATGATGTGACTTGACTACTCTTCTGTGCTAGAGAGACATGTTGATCTCATGTAAATACAGCCAACACTGACATATGGTGAGTGAATCAGAATACGCTATGTCATGTTGGCTGTAAACAGCTGAGATTCCTCACCTACAAGGGGACATTAGGGAATGACCTAAAAGGACGCTCACTTCTGGAATCTGCCCTCGATATGCTTACTAGGTAAAGCTGTGAGAAGAGGTGAGAGCCTCATATAAATAATTCTAGTCCCATACAACCAGGACTAAGAGAACAGTGAGTAAGGAAATTCAGAGGAGAAAGAGAGATGACTTACA
Organism: Fukomys damarensis; assembly: GCF_012274545.1. NCBI lineage: Eukaryota > Metazoa > Chordata > Mammalia > Rodentia > Bathyergidae > Fukomys > Fukomys damarensis. The sequence continues at coordinate 29,648,301 of NW_022900942.1, read as the reverse complement.
GCTGCCAGCAATCAATGTGTCCTATTTTTTGCACGCAGTTTGATTCCAGTTTGATTTTGAGCTCATGTCCCTATGCAGTGTGTTTCAGATGGGACCTTGCAATCCATCTGTGTGTCAACAGAAATTCCACTTAATAACTGTCAATCTAATGAGAAAATTTCAGAACTTGTATTGAAATATTGATTGACCTATGAGTGCCCATAAAAAGATACTTCTTTTTACTTGTAGGCAGAATGATTCAGTTTAGAATGAGTTAACTGAAGTCATGTGCATAGAAGCTGGGATGGAAGAAAGCCAAGATGATGTAGATACTCTTCACAAAGATAACCTGTTTTCCTAGGTCTGCCTGTTTTACCAGCTCATCTTCCTCCTGTGTGACTGGAGGAGTTCCAGAGACCCTCAGTAATTTCCAACTCTGCGCCCTTGGGAGAGTTCACCTGTTTACAGATGCAGTGATACTGGCTTCCTGTGGCACCTGTGGTTTTTCTCTCCCCTGGCTCGTGGGGCTGGCCTTGTGGCTCTTCCATCTTTAGGATTCCACTCAGAAATGGGCTCATCTTGTGGCAATGGGCAGCTGACATGTCCAACACCTTCTGCTACTAGATGTTAGCCATTGAGTTGTCTTCTTTTCCATCCAATGTCATTCTTAGTCTCTCACTGAGGACTAACAGTGCTTTCTTTCTCCAACACCAGCTTTCTATAAAGGTGGAGCGTGGGTTACTATTATCATTCCTCAGGAGCCTGACATAAGCTTTTGGTGGGATGGTGGAAAGAAAAGGTAACACCATCAGTTATTTTTGAAATAGCTCTTCTTTTCACTCAATTGCCCTCCATTCTTGAACCAATATGGTGTCATTTTGCTTTGTGTAAAACGTACCTTTTAAAGTGATATCTTGATCCTTCTTAAAAATAGATGCATGACAAAAAAATATACTTACTGCCCATGCAAATCATACTGTTTTTTACTACCATTATTGTCTTAAGTAAGGATAACATTTATTAAGTCTCCCCATTTGAAAATCAATTTGTTTGCTAAAGAGGAAACTACAAAAATATAATTAAGGGCCATGATAGCTCATGTGTACAGCAGTTTGTGTACAAACTTTTGTAGCATTGTAGGAGTTTACCTTTAGGTGTATCTTTAGTCTCTACTAATTACAGGTTAGTAGGACCTCAATCCCCAGTACAACCAAAAATATCTCCAAATATTATCAAATGTCATTTAGGGGTAAAAATCAACTGGTTAGTCTGAAAAGCATTGCTGTCGGCCAATTTAAATAAAAACAATTCTATAACAATTATGCTCCCAGTTAGGGCAAACATTGTTGTCAGAGAATTAAAACTAAGAATTTGGAGAAGGTCATCCAATCACATTAAATCATTTCAAGTTTCTTTCCAATTGAGAAAGTTTACATGACATCTCCTCATTGATTATGTTTGTGAAATGGTAGTTTTGCAAGCTGTGGAATGATAAACATTTCCAACAAAATTACAGAGTATATTTTTAAGAAGGTGATTTAATTTGGAAAAGAAAGTGTAATTATAGGAACTATGAAAGGCTTGTAAGGACTAAGCAAGCCAAACAACCTAGTTTTTCTTTTGTTTTTTTTTTCCCTAGCTAATATGGGTAATACTCAGACATGAACTAGATATACTGCAAAGTGATTCTAAATGCTGACCAGCTGAAGTTAGCATCAAACCCCTGATGCTCAGCCCTCCAGGAAACTAACTTCACTTCAGATGCCAGCAGAAAGTGGAAACCTTGGCCACACACATGGCTAATGCACTGTCTACCAAACCAGGAGTTTCCTCTCACACCTCAGGTTTAGTCATTCAGTGGAATGACTTACAGAACTCAGGAAAGCTTGATACTTCTGATTACAGTTGCACCAGAAAGGGTCATCAGACAGCAAGGCCCAAGGGGAAGCACAGAATGTCCGTGCCCTTTTTCCGTGGAGCAGGGACTATTACTCGCAGCACAACACTATGTTCACCTACCAGGAAACTCCATTGAGCTTTATTTTTTTCATGGGACTTCATTCCTTAGACACAATTGAGGAAATCATTGGTCATGTAGTTGAGTTTGATCTTTAGTCTATCTCCTTTTTCTGGAGGTCATGCAGATCAAAGTCTTAACCCTCAATCAATGTGGCCAGTCATTCTGGTGACCAGCCTTCCTCTTAATCCTATTTGGGAGCCATGGTGAATCACCTCATTCGCATAAGTGAGGTTCTCTTATCATTCAGGAAATTCCAAAGGTTTTGAAACAACTTGTCAGAACCCTGGGACAAAAACCAAACAAATTATTTATTATACCTGTATAGATTTGTGGAGAATTTAAAAAAATCTACGTTTGCATTAGCAAGCCAACTGATACAGTGTTTATCTCCTTTGGTGGAAAAGATATAAAATATCAGCCAGGTAATTGTGTGGTTAGTGGTATTATAGATATTTGAATAATTATATCCAAAGTTTCTAGTTAATTTATTAGCACAGAGTAATAAAAATTGAATGGGGCCCCAAAGGGTATGTTTATCAGATTTTCAAATCAAATTATGAGTTATAACAAAAATTTTACCATAGAAACTAAAACTTCAAAAGTATTTTGCATTTAAATACTAAGACAAGCATCGCCACAGTCACTTAGGCAGCTTTTATCTTTCTGCTCCAACATCTTTCCTTCTATTTTTAAGTTTACTTCATTATCCAGGAAAATTACTGGCCCTTCAACCATCACCTTCACATTCAGGTAGGAGGAAAAAGGAAGCAAAATGTGTATACTGTACCTCCTAGCTGCCTTAATTTCCTTTAACAAACCCTCCCAGAAGCTCCCATAAACTCATGGGCTTGAACTTAGTCCTTTTGCTGCAAGAGACATTGGGATATATAATTTTTATTTTTTGGGTAAGCATAGAGATAGTTTACCTCTAAAAACAAACATGCAAACAAACAATAAAGATCAACAAAGTGAAATTCAGTAAGATGACTACGGCATTATGTTTTTATATCAAAATGAGTTTGAAAATTTTAAAAACTCTATTTTTAGAATAGGTATGAAAATTTACTAGGTAATATATTATTAATTTTAACCCAATGATGTAATATAGAAATAATAATTGTCAGAGTAGGGATTGTTTTAAGAATGCACAGCGTTTTTCAGTCCTCTGCTCAGAGTTGAGCTGCCTTGTCTCCTCTCTTCACAGAATTTTTTTGGTTCTCATTTTTCAAAATTATGAGCAATGTTGTGATGGGTAAGGAAACAGTGCTGTTGTAAATATCGCTCAGAATCTTTTACAATAATTTAAAGTTTTATAATTCTTGAAAATGAAATTGATAGGCTGCAGTGCGGGCACACCTGACATTTTGTTAAACCTGACAATTTGTCCTTCAAAATGACAGTGTCAGTTCATTCTTACGGCAGTGTTGAGGGTACCTATTTTTTTCATAACTTTTTCTGACACTAATTATTATAATTTTTTAAGAAAAAACAATGTTTGGTGATGAGATATGGAAAAGTAGTTCACTGTGGTTTTAATTACTTTTTCCTTAAAACTAAAATTGTCATCTTTCAAATTTCTATTGTTTTTATCCCCCTTTTAAGATATATCTCATCTCTCCTCATTTTCATCTCTCTTCTGTTAATTTCTATACTAAAAATACTAACCCCAGTAGCTATTTATCTTTCAGATATTTTATTTTGTTTATGGTGTATTTTTGATAAGGAATTTAAATTGTTTTTTGGCTTTTAATTCTTTTTTATTTTTCTCCTTTTCTTTGTGGCTGATGGACTCAGCGTCCTACTATATAAAGTCTTCACAGCAATCTGAATATTTTTTTTCACATCTCTTTTCTGGTATCCTTTTCTTCATTTAAATGTTTAATCTATTTCAGTTTGCCTTTGTTAATGGTATGAGATGGATATATTGTTTCCTCTCTGTCATCATTTAGAATTCTTCTAATAGTTATTGAAATGCTGGTTTTACAATACAATGAACTGTCATATGTACTCATATATGCATTTTATTATAAATATTTTGGGCATATATGAAAAAAATTGAAACTAACTGAAGACCAATTAGTAAAACTTGAGTAAATGGAGAGTTATATAGTATTTCTAAATTGAAAGGATCAGTATTGTGTAATTTTGATCTTCCCAAATTTATGTGTAGATTCAATGTCTCCTAAAATGCCCAATAGAATGTTTTTAGCACCTGGTACAATGATTTGGTATTTTATTTGAAAGAAGTAGCCAAACTAAGGAGACTAAGAAAAGGAAATGTTGTAAAGAGAAGTTAACCTAAAGAATGCAGAAATGAATTATACAGGCAAATTAAAGAAAATATAACAAGGTAAACTGTATAAAAAGACAAATAAACATAAAAAATAAAAGGCTAAGTAATGTGGTGGTTGCCAGAGGCTGGGTAATGGGCAAATTATTGCTGTTTTCTTCTTCAAAAGAAAAAAAGAAAGAAAGAAAAGAATAGATTCTATTAGTTAGTAACTGATAAAACCAGTGAGAAAAACATACATTAATTTTTAAAAAAACATATGGGGCCTATACTCTTCAGTGAAATAAATAAGATACACATGTAAATACTGAATAGTTTCTCTGGTGTGAAAAACTAAAAGTGTAAATAAGATCCAAATTGTATAACTGGTAATGTGAAATAGGAAGAAAAGGGCTAAAGATGTAGGGGAAGTGGGAAGGGTAGGGGAAAGGAAATAGGGGGAAAGAAAAAAAATATGAGAAAAGGAAAAAATGGAAACCAAGTCTTTGTAAATAGGGGAGGGGGGAAGGGGTGAAGGGAGGGCAGGGACAAGGGGAAGAAAATGAAAACCAAGACCTATCATGTAAAGGTACAAGATCCTAATGGTGACTGTAACTGTACTGTATACCTAAAATGTACCAATATACTCAATAAGGTAACAAAACACTCATAAAGGGCCTAAAATAGTACAAACCAGTTATTTGAGTAAACATGTAGTTAGTTGTTAATACCATATATGAAATATGATGAAAAAATATGCTGAATGCTTAATTTAAAAAATTTATTGTAGTGAAGGACACATTACTCTTAATCTCTCTCTCTTTTGCTTTGAACACATTTACCCCATTGTTTTTGCCATTTCTGAAGCAGTTCTCTTCATGCCTTTAGTTGTGCTGTTGTGGCTGCCCTGATTTCCCAAACTGATGAGAAAAGTTTATTTTTCGTGGTCATTTTGACTTTGGGAAGAGCCAGAAGACACCTGGTGCCAGATCTGGTGAATAAGGTGGAGGAGGACAGGATATGCTACACTGTTTTTACATAGCAGAAATTACTTAAATGGTAGATCAGAAAGGGGTAACCTACAGTAGTATTTAATTTAAAAATATTTATTACAGTAAGACACATTGCCATTAATTGCCCTCAAAACATTCAAAATACTTTCTTTGAGAACATTTGCCTATCATTCTTAGTAATAATGGCTTTTACTGTAGTAAGTTTTTATCAGTTTCAACAGTCACCATATTCTTCATATTTACCCCTTGTACACAGGCAGGTTAGAGTTAAATGTAAAATAACACAAAGCCAAAATCTGTTATAAAAACTGCAGACAAGAATTGGTATTGTGTGAGGTAGGATCTTTCTAAATGTTAAGATAAAGGGACAAAAACCACTAAATAAAAATTTCACATATTGCATGATATAAGATATAAAACACCATACATCAAAATGCCATATGCAAAAAATACAAGGCATATTACCAGCTGTGGAAGGTATTCTTAATATATTGAAAAATTAATAATAAAAATATGCCCAATAAACAGAAAAATGTACAAAAAAGTGGTAAGTAATATACAAAAAAGAAAGATTAATGATTGGTAAAGATAAAAATGTTTGCCTCATTACCAGTCAAAGGAATTCAGACTCATATAACAGGGGTAACATTTTTTACAAATCTTGCAAAAATTTAAAAAATGGTATCTATTGTTTGCAAGGATGAGGTAGGAAAAAACCCCAAACCATCACTCATACTCATACTCATTCTTTCCCATTTCTTGAAGGACAATATAGCACATGTATAAAAAGCATTAAATATTTTTTCTTTTTTCTCATTAAGTTTATTGGTACATTTTAGGTATACAGTACAGTTATGTTCATTATTGGGATCTTGTACCTTTACATGACAGGTCTTGGTTCTCATTTTTCCCCCTTTTCCCTGCTTTCCCTTCACCCCCTCCTCCCCTCCCCATTTACAAACACTTTATTTCCATTTTTTTAGTTTTCTCATATTTTTTTCTTTTCCTTTATTCCCTTTCCCCCACCCTTCCCACTTTCCCTATACCTTTAGCCCTTTTCTCCCTATTTCACATTATTAATTATTTCATTAGGATCTTATGCACTATTATAGTTTTTCACACCTGAGAAACTATTCGGTATTTACAAATGTGTGACTTATTTATTTCACTTAGGAGTATATCTTAAAATGTATCCATTTTCCTATGAATGAATCTATTTTCTCTTTCTTTACAGCTGAGTAGTATTCCATTTTATAGAAAAACCACATCTTATTTATCCAGTTTCCAACTGATGGGCAAATGGGCTGTTTCCAAGTTTTAGCTATTACAAACTGTGTCTCTATAAACATGGGTGTGCATACTTCTCTGTGATATGATATGATTCTTTTAATTCTTTTGGAAAGATACCCAGCAGAGGGATGGCTGGATCAAATGGAACCTCTAGTTCCAGCTCTTTGAGGTATCTCCATATTGATTTCCATAGTGATTGCACCAGTCTGCACTCCCACTAACAATGGAGAAGGGTTCCTTTCTCCCCACAACCCTGCCAACATTTGTTATTTTGTGATTTCTTGATAGCAGCCATTCTTTGTGGGGTGAGGTGGAATCTCAGTGTTGTTTTCATCTGCATCTCTTGAATGACCAGTGATGTGGAACATTTTTTCATATATTTAACTGCTGCTTTTACTTCTTTGTCTGAGAAATGTCTGTTCATTTCAGATGCCAATTTTTGAATTGGATCTTTATATTTGGGGGTGCTGATTGTTTTGAGTTCTTTATATATTCTAGATAATAGTCCTTTGTCTGAGGAGAAGCTGGTAAATTTGTTTTCCCACATTGTAGATTGTCTCTTAGTTCTGTTGATAGTTTCTTTTGCAGTGCAGAAGCTGAAAAAGCATTAAATATTTTTTCTATGTTTACCCTGTAATTCTACTCTTAGTAAATTATTTCTAAAGAAATAAGCAAATGCATATTCAGAATATACATATGAATTTTTCACAATAGTATTCTTTACAATTTTTATTATGAAGTATTTAGCATATATGAGACGAATAAAGATTAATGCAGTAAATCCTCATGTGTGCCCCGCCCATACAAAGTGAAAAAATAAATCATTATCAGTAGAGTTGAAAACCTTTATACTCCCCGAATGCTTTCATGTCCCTTACCCTATAGGTGGATGTGGTGTTTCTAATCTCCAAAGGGTGTTATTTACATAGAAACAGCATATATTGAAGCTTGAAGATGCCAATTAAATCAATTATGACATTTTAAAAGGGTGAAGAAAAAAAGACCACGGCCGAGTATTTAGCTCAGTAGTTCTGCCGCCTGTCTTGCAAAGGCAAGGACCGAGTTCGATCTCCGGTACCAAAATACATACATACATACATACATACATACATACATAAAAGGGTGAATTATCATTAAATTATATAAGTAAAATTTCTTTTTATTGTACATAGAATAATACACAGTAATGGACATTTGGAAAAATAGGTTCAAAACAAAACCCAAAATTTTCCCAACTAGATATAACCATTATTACTCTTTGTTATGATGTCTGGTGCCAGATCTAATCTTTTAAGAATTCTGAATATCAATTTTAAAAAATCTGAATCATTTTGCTGAAAGACAAATGGCAAACTGAAGTCGAATCACTAGCAGCCTTGGACTTGAAACGTATACGCTCTGGGAAATGGAGCGTTGAGACTTCAAGGGGGTGAACAGTGAGAGGCAGGTGCCCGCACTAAGACTGACTGCACTTCACATGCTGTTTAGAACACACATTGGGCCAGGACTCAATCGGCAGGGCAGGTTAAGGTTTCAGGGACTGGCTATAGTCACACTTATGGAACACAGTAAGGTTTACACTCCCCAAAGACATCGAAGCCCAATTCCTAATGTAGTGTCTCTGTCATAACAAAGATGACCCAGAAACAGAAAACATATTTTTCTACAAAACTAATTGAGTCACTATTGTATTTAATGCCAGAAAACCTAATCTCTGTCAATTTGATCACTTTAATATATATATGTATGTATGCATTTTAAAAATTATTTTGGATTTCAGACACTTTGGGGCTGTTTCTCTCCCATGCCCCATTGTAAAGATCTGATTTGTTCTGCAACAGTCTCTGCCCATATGGTAAGAATTTAGCCCAGCTACTGGGTTCATTGTTGGTATTTATTTGCCAGGCTTTAGAGTGGAGATTGTCCCCTGACTTCTTACCCTTGTTCCTCCTGTTGATGGATACCTTGCTCTGGATGCTGATTCAAATTCAGATCCTTAGCCAACAGCCTCAGCAAAAGCTTATCCCAGATGTCAGACCCTGGTTGGGTCCTGATTTTTTGCCCTCTGGCTGCAGGTGAACACTGGTGTTTCTTTAGAGCAACAATTTAGCTTATTGTTGTCTTGTTCTTATAGTAGAACCACACTGACATTCTGTATTATTCTGGGAACAATCACAAAATCTGATTTCCTGTCTTGATTTCAAAATTCCAGTAATTTAATTGCATAAATAATTTGATATAAACTTTCCTCATCATTTTCTCTTGGAGAGATTTAATTTTACAGCAAAAGGAAAGATAGAATGTAAAATTTGAGATGTTCCTCTGGTATTGTTATCATACAAAAATATATGCAAAAAAAAGCCTCTAATAAGAAGCAAACATAAAATTCTTTAAGGAACAGACATCTATAAAAATAGTTGTACAAACTAATCATTTACCAAGTCTGTCAACTTTTCATATAACTAAACCAAATTACTATAGGTGTGATTTGTTTCAAATTACGGAAAAGGAAGCTGACCAGGTGTGCACCCCAAAGAATGGTGACAAATATTTTAAAAAAGATGTGACATGGAAAAATAGGAAATCAGTAAAAAAAAATCACTAATGTGATTTTCACTCAGTTTAGTAGCATTTATTGACAATATCAGAGAGACATATATACAGAAAAGGTGGGGAGAGAGAGTTAGAGAGAGAATGAATATGAATGTGATCTTAAGACACTAAGACACTAAACAGTGCCTGCCTGTGGTACAGACTTAACTGATGTTTGTTGAATAAACACCACAAGTCCACTTTAAACTCCAGGTGCTGCAAATAGAACTTTAAACATGCTAAGTTCAATTATACAGCTTGTCCTTCCAATGGGAACTCTTTTTTTCTTGTAAGAAACTTCCTAGATACCTTTTGCAGTGCTAGTCCTTAGGTTGACGCTTGCCCTAGCTAAACCTGACATTAATGACTGGTGTCCGTTTCGACTGGTTGATAACCCTGTAGTGCTGGCTGTTCACTATGGCACTGTGAACAGCATCCCCACAATTTTAGCCACCAAAACAGATGTAGGAGATAAAGTAAATCACTGAGTTGTTGGTGTTGGAAAAACTGACTAGCTATTGGAGAGGTGTTTCAGGTCTTCATACTGCAATAATGCATTCAAATAATAAAGACTTAGAAGTGAAAAAATCATTTTAGGGCCGGGGATTTAGCTCAGCGGTTCTGTGGCCTGCCTTGCAAGCGCAAGGACCCAAATTCAATCCCCAGTACCAAAAAAAAAAAAAAAAAAGAAGTGAAAAAAATCATTTTATAAAATAAAATAGGAAAAAATGGATGAATATCAGATTTTCCACAGAATAATGAGAATCAAAGGGAAAAATCAAGCAATGTTTTGATATATTTGTTAAAATAATTAAATTTTTATATCAAAATTCATGAACAAAATTAAAAGTCAAAGAGTGAAATAGCAAAACATAAAACATTGCCACAATTATGACAAATCACTAATTTGAGAGCTTTATATAAGTAGATTTAAAAAGCACTAAAGGCTGCTATAGAAAAAGGGGCAAAAGACATTAATAGATAATTTACAAAAAAGGAAACGGCTAATGAGCACCAGAAAAAGCAGTTTAATGATAGTAGTTCCAAATAAACACAAAGAAAACAACAAAATCTTTTATCAAATAAGAAAAGAATTTTGCTGGACATATTACTTTTTACTAGAGACACTGGGAAAGGTAGCACTATTTATATATTGTGTTAGCACTAAAAATTGCTACAGCTGCTAAAAATCAATTTGACAATATACTTCAAAAGCACTGAAGACATATATAGAAGTGTATTCTGCAAAATAATTAAACTCAAAGATTTATGTACTCAAATTTTCACTTTAGCATAATTTATAACAGCAAAAACCACAGTCATTCAACAATAGAGATTTATGTTATATTAGTGTGATGTAAAATTAGACAGTAATTAGAAATGATCTGTAACATCATTTTTAGTGACATGGAGAAAATAAGTGTAAAAAGCAGAGTGCAAAATTTTAGACATAATAAGTTCATGCCAAGGTTTTAAAAAATGCAAAAAGATTAGAAAGCAGTCACTAATATATATATAGTCATTCAACAATAGAGATTTATGTTATATTAGTGTGATGTAAAATTAGACAGTAATTAGAAATGATCTGTAACATCATTTTTAGTGACATGGAGAAAATAAGTGTAAAAAGCAGAGTGCAAAATTTTAGACATAATAAGTTCATGCCAAGGTTTTAAAAAATGCAAAAAGATTAGAAAGCAGTCACTAATATATATATATATATATACCCACTAAAATATTAAAAGTGGTTAACTTTTAGGGGAAGGAATAAGGCTATCTATATTATAGTTTATTCTCTCCTTGAGACTGTCATCTGCAATTAAGCATGCATTAAATATAAAAATCATTATTTTCAAATCAAATCTCTAGAATTAATCTTCCTTTATTTGGTAGAAAACACTACATGAAAATATTTTGATGAATTGTTTTATAGTAACTTTTAAAGTAGAATTTCATAGTTCTATTCAACACAAGCCCTAAAATAATAACTAACTTTTTTTTTTCAGGACAGCAGGTAAACAATAGGTGGGCAAAAGTGTTTATATTTGGGTTTTAAAATGGTTAAAATGTCTTTATTAAAAAACACAATTTTCTTAACACTTCAAGAGTAAAGTAAGGATGTAAAATAAACATTTTTGTTTTCTTTCTACCATCATTAACACATTTAAAAATTACACAGGGGGCATTTTGAACCTTGGTTTCTTCCAGTTTCTCACAGTATCCATACTTGATCTCAAGGCTGAAGAGCTTCATGATGTAGCAGTGATTTCCACCACCATTCTCCTCCACCGTCTGAGATTTCATCGCTTCGCTTAAGAACTGTCCTTGAGAGGGAGTCACTGCAGATTCACACACTAGTGAGAATCCATGTCTTTCCCCAGAGCCAGCCCCAGGCAAAAATGTTGGACAGCTGAGCGTCTTCTCTCCAGCCCAGCCACTGGTATGTTCCCGCCCTCTCCAAATCTGCTCTCACATGCTTTAATCACATTAGATATTGCTAACATTTCCTGTGAAGCCCATACTATGGTGTTATCATCGCAGTAAAGTTCTGTTTGCCTCTATTTATGTGTGAGAACGGTGAAGCCCAGAGAGGTTAATAAAGTTGCCAGTGATCACACAGCTAGCTACCAATACTGTTAGTATCTACAGCCAAGTCTGCCTGATTTGAAAACTGTTAACTCTCGTTGGGGGAGGTCACTACTTGGAAGTACCCTTTCACAGCTTTTAAGCAGTACACTCTGTCTATCTGCAAATGAAAATTTGAACTGTTCTTAAACTTGAAACAGTCTGCACCTCTTCAGTTTTCTCTTCAAAGAATACAAGTTTCCTAAAGAATACGGGCACCTGCCTAATTATATCTAATAGCCCTTTTGGTTCAAACAGAACCTTACAGAGTGAAATCAAACACTATTTTGGCTTTCTCAAATTGTCACACCTTGTCCAAAGCCACATAACAGACAACAAGAAAATTCAAGGGCTTGTCTTTCTGTGGGTTTAACATCATTTCCTCCCTAATCTAAAGGTTCTCCCAGAAGGTAATTCATTTCCCAGCTTTCCTCTGTAACTAATAGAGATTTAAAAACACTAATTCTCAGGTAATTCTTCTTTGCCCCTTAATCAATTCCAATTCTGCTCCTAACTATCTGTATGCCTTCAGGCAATTTACTTTGGGCCTCTGAAACACAAGTTTCTCATCTGAAAAAGCCCAAATTAGAAATATTACCCTACAACTAGGGTTGTGGGAGAATTAAATGAGATAATGTAAGGGTAATTCTTGGTGGGAGCAGGGCAAGGAGGTAGAGAGGAGTCAGAAAGGCATCCTTTATTCCACTCCCGTCTCGCCTTTGAATATTCATAAGTTCTCTGTTTAAAGGTCACTGTACGCTAAGGGTTTTTCTCTTCTTTTTCCTCAAGTCACTTGTATTTCCTATTTCTTAACTCTTTTTCTGAGAGACTGTGCTTTAGGACCTTTCCACTGCACATCACTGGCTACATAAGGCCAGTGATAAATTCTTTTTCATTTCCACCTCAGCCATAAAAGAAGAAAGAAAAAAAAAAAAGAAAGAAAGAAGAAAAAAACAATCCCTAACCAACCAACAACTCCCCAAACTTGTAAATGGTAAAATTAGCCTTGGCCCATCCAAGGAGTAGACTGAAAGTAAGGGGGAAAAGGAGGTTTTTCCAAACCAAATTCCTAGTGTTCATCGCGACTCGGCTTTGGTTCCGGATCCGCCTGGCCCAGTGAAACCTGTATGGGGCTCCCGAGCAAGTCTGGCCCACACGGAGCACCTCGAATCTCAGTAAGGCTGCTGGTGACATTGATACAGTGAGCTGGCAAAATGGAATCTCTCCTGCCAGAAACATTTAATGGAAATGCTCTTTACCGCTTTGATTCTAGGAAATCATACTTGGTAGTTATAACCAAATATTTAGGGGGTTAAAATCCTGAAGTTGGAGAAGAGCTGAACTCAATTCAAGTCCAAGTTTCGGGAATACGAATCTTGTACTGGGAAACACTTCCCCACTTTCTCTTGTTCCTCCATCCACAGATTTAGCAAATGCCAGGGGCCCTGCGAGTGTCGGATTTCTGAGGGACGAGCCCTGTCCCCCTCCCTCCCCGAGGCCCAGACAGTTGTTTCTTCAGTGTCCACAGCGAAGTTTCTCCATCTCCCCTCGCGCTGTCATCTGTCTACCTAACCCACCCAGGACATCTTCCTAAATAGTCTGAGGGGAGAATGACGGTCCTGCCTCAGAGATTTATCCGGGAAAGAGCGTGCGTGGGGCCGATCGCATTCCAGAGCTCGGATTTCATTTCCCGTAGGTCAGATGGCGCGGTGGGTGGGGGCCCAGCGATGTGCACAGCTGTGCCTAAAGGTGCTGGTCACCTGCCGCCCCCGGAACTCGCCTGGAGATTCTGCACGGACGTGTGAGTCCCAGGCATTTGAATTTTAGATGTTTCCCTGTAGGGGAAAAGAAAAAAGTCTGAACCACTCTCTGGGTCAGTGTCTCCTTTAAGCCCCCGTCCCTCTGCGCGCTCCGGCCCTGCGTCCTAGCAGACGAGGAGGTTCGGGTTTGCACCCAGCTGCCGAAGCCCCGGTCGCCGCGCGTTTCTCGGCAGCCGTTTCTGGTGGCTCGGCGGCGGCGGGGTCCCC
>NW_022900942.1:29633423-29634184 GCF_012274545.1 Fukomys damarensis | reverse complement strand
CGACACAGATAGCTCGGAGGCCGCCCGCGGTCAGAGCCACCTCCCGTCCAGGACAAATCCGCGCTCATATAGACCCCAGCGCCTCCCCAGATGTTGGGCTACCTCGATTTTCAGGCTGGCACATCGCCTGGTGATTCGAGTGGTTCCTCTTCAGGGGTGGCCAGGTTCAAAGTTTAGATGGGGGACACGAAAAACACTGTTCAATCTTCTAAGAAGGGGTAGCTGATATGGGCAACTGCATGGCTTTTCAATCTACGCAAAAAAAGAATTGTTGAGCAATGACCTCGTCCCTTAATTTTCCTCCTGGAAACTCCAAGAATTTATCCGTAAAATAAAATCTAAAACAATTATATTCCATCTGCTTTAGAGCTAAAGCGCAGAGTTGAGCAGTTAGCCTCATGAAGTCTCTCAGGGTTAAGAATCTATGATTTGGTGATCTCTAGATTGGAATGTAGGATTAGAAGTGTGTCCTTTCTCTAAAGCCATGGTGAAGGCCTTCTGTGGGGATCAGGTATCAGAAGCAGGAGGGTCCCCCACCCCCAGCTCTCACTACATAGGGCAGCATCTGTACACCTGGACCCAAATATGCAATTGTTCGGCCCTTCAGCACTTTCTGTGGCGCGACCTTCCGCAAGCTTGATGTCACAAAGATAATAGGACAATTGGAGTTTTTCATATTTGATCTATGTTTTCAATCCTAGAAGGGGCGGGGAGAGAGAGAGAGAGAGAGAGAGAGAGAGAGAGAGAGAGAGAGAGAGAGA
>NW_022900942.1:29584590-29633402 GCF_012274545.1 Fukomys damarensis | reverse complement strand
GAGAGAAAAGCAACTAATTCTCTTTAAAAACCAGAAAAATCTATCTCATTGAACCAAAAAGCCCAGCTGCACGGCGGCTGCCTCAATCCTTCCCATTCCTCTCCACTGAGACACAAAGTGGGATGTTCTGGAAACTGCCCTTTTAAACTGCAAGGAGGGAGGAACCCCCTGCTCCTTCCTGGGACACAGGGGCATCTCAGGACCATACTGCATGTCTTATTGATAAGAAGTTTCCAGGGAAATGTCTTAAAGCCAGCCGAGGTGAAGGCTGTTTCTAGGTGTGCCCATTATGAGACCTGCAGTGCAGTAGTGAAAAACAATCTAGAGTACTCTTACAGAACGGATTATCTTTGTTTACCTTAGCAAATAATTTCACTTTTGTTGTTTGTGACCCACCCTTTTGCTGGGATACAAGAGCAAACCTTTTCTAAAGAGGGGGAGAAGAAGAAGAAAGATGTGTGAGCTCCCCCTGGTGCCTTACTGTGTTCAGGCCGCCGGAAAGGAACAAGGAAAAATGTATACACTACCTTAGGAAAATGAAATCAGCTGGATTATTTTCTTTTAAAAGGTCCACTCCTAGGCTGATAGTAAAATATCTTGGACCAAGAACTCCAGGCATTAGGTCTGAATTTTATTTGTCATCTTAGTAGGAATTGTTGCCTGGTCAGGAACAAATTTACACAGCAAAGTTAGAAGTGGGGATTACTAGATTTTTGTCCAGAGCTGTTTTCCTTATTAGTCTGCAGTTATTAATATGATTAATTTTTACGAACTTTTCTTTGTATGAGTAGACATTATAAAGATATCATGGGACTCTAGTAGCCAATTTGACCAGTGGGGTCCTTAATTGAGACTATGTCTTCCACCCCAAAAACAATTTATAATGAAGTCTGTAACATTTGGGTCAAGGACGTCTGTGAACCTGTCATTAGTTAAGGTGGTGGGGAAATTCTACTCAGTTTACCAGAATACATTAATTACAGTGTCCTTCAACAATTTATCAACATATATTGAGTTTATTTAAAGCATTAAAAATGTATGAAACATAATCCCTGCCTACACCTGAGAAAATCAGTATTAGGACAAATTTCAATATTCACTAATGTGGCTAAGATGGATGGGTCAATATTTTTACCTCCAGTCAGGTTTAGTGGCCCATGCCAATAATCCCAGCATTCAGGAGGCTGAGGCAGGGAGATCATCACGACTTCAAGGCCAGCCTGGGTCACATAGCAAGACTCTTGTCTCAATAAAAAAAAACAAAACAAAACACAAAACATTATTGCCTCCTCTGTCTCTGCAGAGCTTCTACTTCACTTCACCCTGTACGTGTGAGTTTGGTGGAGTGGCATCTTAAAAAGCCACGCAGGAAACTACAGCCCATTCACAAGACCACATCAAGCTTTAATGTAGTTCACAACCTTGCATTCATCCAACTCTTTGGATTTTATTTCTCCCAACATACTTTACCCCCTTTTAACTTTTGGCTAATGTCTTTCTTGTCGCCTGTCCTGTAAGCATCTCTTCGACCTGACCATCCAGCATCTACAGCCGCTTTGTCTGGGTCAGACGCACCTCCTCCAGGCTAACTCCTCATTTGTACACATTGCTCCCTCCTCTAATTCTTGTTTGCCCACGTTATCTGTACCACCCAATGGGCCCTCTTCTTCACTTGATAAGACCCACAAACACACATGTGTTACCTTTGCTTTTGAATCAGGAGCTCCATGAAGAAAGGTAATGGCTTTAGTCTCTTCTGAATTTCCACTGCTAAAGTGTGCTGATATTGCTTTACTAGTGCTCTGCTAAACAAGTAAGTTGAAATAATTGCAAGGAATTTGTTTAATCTCAAAAAAATTAAGTCTATCTTTTCAATTAAAAAAATCATCAAATTAAGGAGACATTTCCAGGATTTTAATCAATGCATTCTTTGTACCTTGCCCCCAACCCAAAAGGAATTAAGGTGGGCTTAAAATATTATGAAAATAGACAAGATTATTAATTCTATCTCTGCAAGATCTAAAATTGCAGAATTCTGGATCCCAAATTGAACAATGACAGGTAAAAGTTGAAAGATGCACTGCTCTATAATCTCTCTCATTATCATGTCAAGGCAAAAGAAATCACAGATAAAAAATTTCAGAAATATTTTTGTGTCTTCTTTGCATATCATACACATGCACACATACATACATACACACTCACACTAGAACTGCACTGGCAGGGAACATAGGTTGTTTAAAGTCTAGCTATTCAACTGTCATATAAAGTGAAATCTATATTTTCTCTCCCTATATGACTATATATTTAACATCTCTATGCATATGTGTGTGCATACATATGTATATGTTATACACACACACTCCACATTATTATTTCAAAGGGGATTTTGCTCCTTCTGGCTACAAGCAATAACTAGTCAATATTTACACTCTTGAATATCGATGACATCGTGCATACACAGGAAAGCTGTGGAAAATATCTCCATTCTCAAACAGAGTTTTAATTATTTGTAAAGACTTCAATTGTTCACTATCTCATGTCATGGATTGGGCCTCACAGTGTGAAGTACAACTGTCCAGAACCCCCACAGTATTATAAATAGGCTTCTAAAGCCGGGTTGATTGATGTTTGGCATAAAACGCTATTCCTCTGAGCACATATATTCCTTCTGTTCACCATTTTCATAGAAAAATACCAGGGCTGATTTTTTATTCAAATCTCCAATTTATGCAGGGCTTAAACTACTAAATACTTAAAGCCTTTTTCAGATCTTTTTTCCCTTTTCTGTTAGGTAAGTAACTAAATCTTCTGCTTCAACACAAATAAGAATTGGAGATTTGGCTGATTCCTGTGGGGAAGAGAAAGAGTTTATTAATTATATTGAGAATCAAATAATATGCTTCTTTGACACTAATGTTCCATCTTTCTCCACCCCAACTATCCTATGGGACAACTTTAAAGCCTTTATCAGGGTCTAGATTACTGCATTTATGGTTCCTTTAGAAGAAAGACTTTAATGAATGGCATTCTGAGTTGAAGAGAGAATTTGAGATGTTTTAAGGTTTAAGCTGCAGCCGTGAAACAGTTTTTTTTCAAAGTATGTCCCAGGGATTGTAATATAAAACATAAAAAAAACACAATAAAATACATTTTCATGAGTTTTAATAAACTTTTAATACTAATGAAATGTAAATTTTTTTCTTCACGACCCTTATCTGCATTTGACAGAGTCCTACAGAAAACTCTAAGTACCCATTTAAAACAATTTACAAGATATTATAGACATTCTCAGCAATAAAGAATGATAAGTGATCTTCTTAAAAATTTTTATATTGACAATATTAAAAGCAAGTGCTTTATCTGGATTCAACTGGTTTTGGCCAGTGCCTGTATTGGTACATTTACCCAGGGTGTACATATACTTCATAGGTACTAGATAAGAAACAAATCCACATGAATACAACTTTGAAATTTCTATTACCTGATTGATAACAATAATTGTTAATTATTATCTAATACTACATGCCAGGCAGGGTGCTAGGCACATTCTGTATGTTATTGCTTTGGGTTTTCTGTGGAGGAAGTTATGTAAGGATGAGAAATTGAAAGCATATAAAGTTAAAATGATTTTCCCTAAGTCACCTGCTTAGTAAATACTAAACGTAGATAACTGACTACAGCCATCTCACTGCACTATCAACTACCCTGAAAGTTGGCAAACTTTCTTTGCAAAAGACCATACAGTAAATATTTTAGGCTTTGCAGCTCACACCTCTGTCACTATTCAACTCTGCAGCAGTAGTGCAAGAACAGACTTAGACAATACATAAGCGAATTGTGTGGCAGTGCTCCATTAAAGCTTTATTATAAGTAAAACTGATGGCAGGCCAGATTTGTGTTGTGGGCCACAGTTTGTTGACCTCTGTACTATCCCATTCTGTCTTCATCCCCAGCAGTGAAAATCTACTGATGGACCTCACTACATCACTTTTCAACAGGCAAATCTCTGTACTGGATCTGTCTTCTGGGCAGGCAAGAGTAGTGTGAACTGGGGGTCTCAGAAACTTGCTTCCACCTTGTCACCTGACTCTAAACACCACTGTTGGGGATTTTGGAAGGCCTTAGAATGTGCTTATAAAGGTGGGATAATGCCACCTTTCATTCTTTGCTTTTATTGCACTGCCTGAATTTCTGGAGCTCTGAAGGCCACGTAGTCTCACAAGATGACCTTGCTTAATTCTATAAGACATATTAATGCCCAAGTTACACTTCCTACACATATATTGCTCGATGGGCTTTTGGCCTGTGCTCTGGGTTTGTATGATTTGAGTGGGGACTTACTAGTTTTCTAGTCTCTGTAGGGATAAAGATGTGTCTTGTACTTCCAATTTTCTAAACAAAAAGTAAGTCCCATCCAATTCTTGCTAACTTCTCTCGTGCAGGCTGCCTCTTTAGAATTCTATTTTCACGTGCCCCTGGGTCTTCCATTACTATAGTTCATCCATGATTTGTGTGATAGTTAAAGCTTGCCTGTGTCAACTTGGGAGCCATCCAGGGGATTGGTGGAGTATACTTCTGGGTATGTCTGGGTGGCCATGGAGGCATGACCTTGGGTACTATATCTGGTCTCTATCCCTCCTTCTTTCACTGGTGCTCCCTTGCTGTGCTTCCTGACCACTATGAACTAAGCAGCTTTGCTCCACCACTCCTCTTTGCTGTGATGTTTCTGCCTTGGAACCGGCTGACCAGGTGCTGAATCCCCTGAAACAGTGAGCCAAATAAAACCTCTCCTCCTTCAAATTGTGGGTGTCAGGTAGCTCTGTGTCCCAGCAAGGGGAAAGCAAACATAGCCTGTATTAGAAAGTAGATACCAGGGCCGGGGATGTAGCTCAGTGGCGGTGCAGCTCCTACCTGGCAAGCACAAGGTTCTGAGTTCAATTCCCAGTTCTGCAAACAACAACAACAACAACAACAACAACAACAACAACAACAACAGCAACAACAAGTAGATACCGTATGCCTTCTTCCTGCCAGTGCCAGGTCCGATCCATTGCCCTTCCCATCAGATATTGTATTCTTCAGAACAAGTTGAACTTACTAGTTCAGCTATCAGTGTTGGCCCTCTTACCTCAGTGCACAGATGAAGGTCTAGGTCTGGGTCTTTTTGGCTTGCTCTGTTCAGTGGTAGACCGTGGGCCAAGAGTAGCAGCTTTGCCTGAAGTAAAACATTTCCTTTTTTCATACTCAAAAACTAAGTGAAAAGCTGTAAGAGTATCATTATTATAAGTAAATTACACCAAGATTTAGACATATAGCTCTCTGAAATGGCAAGATAGTGAGAATGCACTTTTGGTGTAATGGACAAAATTATTGAAGCAATTTAGTGAAAGAGAAACCAAAATGATAGCTAACAATTAAAAGGAATAAAAGCTAAGCTTTAGCTGTCATAGGACTAGCAAAGCTTTCTTTCCTCCCTTTCCTCCTCTATCTCCTTCTATTTAAGCATGCTTTTTAAAGTTCAATTTTTATTGTAAATCTCAGTGATTATTGTTGTATTAAGGAACAAAGCTAAGAATTTTTAACTAAGAGGAAAATTCCCTGGTCTTGGATTTAATCCTTGAAATCAATCAAGTCTTTGAAAGTCCTTTAAATTATCACGAGATGAAAGGGTTCTTTGGGTTCAAAGCCAAAGAAGTAATCTCTTGTCTTGTGTGTGACCAAAAAGAAGATTGCAAACAGTGATCCCTGCACTTAAGTAGATTATAATGTCATTGGGAGATAAAATTAACACATACAAGACAATGAGAACAATTCAACAGTACGGCAGTTCTAGTCTGAGTTTGGGGTAGAGAAGAATGACTGAGTTTTGGAGTGGTTTGCAGAGAAGGTTGCGTTCAAAGTGACAGGTATTAGGGAGCCTTTGATGGCTTTGTGTGACCATGTGTTAAAAAGATTGGAATCAGGAAAAAAGATGGTAATCTCTTTAATGCTGGGAATATATGTCAATTGTTTTTGCCCGTTAGAACTGACAACAACTATCAGTACTAGGTAAATTCTTAAGATATAGTCATATACTCAACAAACTACTCCTGGACTTAAATTAGTATTTTTCAAAGCCATTTAGTACTCCAAGGATAACTGGACCTGGTTACATGAACCTGTAATCCTAGCACTAGGGAGGCTGAGGCAGGAGAATTGCGGGTAGATTGAAGCCATCCTGGACTCAATAATGAGTTCAAGGCTAGTCTGAACTACACAGTGAGACCTTACCTTAAAAAAATACTCCAGGTGGGGAATTTAGCTCAGTGGTGCCATTGCCTGCCTCCTGCCTCTCAAGTGCAAGGTCCGCAGTTTGATCCCCAGTACCAAAACAAAACAAAAACAACAACAAACCCTAAACAAATACTTCAAAGAATGTGAAATCTAAATTTAATGGAAAAAGGGTGCCTTTTTCTTGAGTGAAGTGAAAGAATAATTGTAAGCCCTACTTTCAAGGGAAGAAGTAGGTAAAAAACAAAAATAAAAACTCACTGGCATGAGAGTCAGAAAGGTCTCACTAAATAGTTGGGTCACACTAGTTGTTTGCACACTAATTGTTAGCCAGGTGGCCTTTGGTAATGTCTGTGTTCTGTACCTCAGTTATGTAACTTGAAAAACAGAGATAATGATGTAAATAAATAGCACAGACTCTGGTGCAAGTTAGATGATTCAGAGCTATTTACTTCATTTTTCCTTTCTCCTTATAAAGAATTGAAGGAAAGCCTGAACTCAGATCAAGCCAAAATGTTTGGAAGGTCTTAGACTATAAGACTGGAGTGCCAGTGGGTAGTAGGCACCAGAGAGGACACCAGCGTGTTGGTCATAGTACTTGTCATAAGACTGACTGGACTCTGGTAGTGAATACAGAATGAAAAGCCCAGCACTGAGCTAGCTTTGTGAAACATCCACAGCTAGGGTTCAAGGAACAAAGGTAAAGAAAACAGCAGTAAAACAAAGCAAAAATTCAAACAAAACCCAGCAATTTAAATATAGTGGAATGTAAAATAGCGAAAGAGACGATCATCAGTGGTCAATATGTAAGTGCTTCAGAAAGTTACTTCATTTTATACTGATATGTTAACAGGTAAAATTAATCTTAATGAGAACTTCAAGTGAGTCTCCTCCATTCAATTAAAGAGAAGTTTCTTTCTCAAGTGAGCGAAAAAGAGGTCTGTTTAAAGAGTAAAGTGCTGCTAAAATTTGGGCATGTTTTCATTTCTGCAGTGGTAGAAGCAAGCTTCCCAAAGGATTGAAAGCTGATGCTCACACACTGTGTGGAGAGGTCTGTGAGCCCTGGCAATTTCCCAGAGGAGCACAGTGTCATTATGTGACCAACAATCTTCCTTATAGGCAGTAGTGGATGAGAAAATTAGCAGAAGTCTATGAGAGACTCCTCTTTCTCTACCAAAGCCACCATTTCTTAGTTGCCTCTCTCTCCCTACTCTCCCAGCGCTTGCCCTGAGTGTAGTAGTGTGACCTAGAGAGATGTCATTCCAGCAATTCCTACAGCCCCTCAGATGCACTGCAGGGTGGCTCATCCTGGGTTGGTATGGCCTCCCCCTTGGAAATAGCTGTGTAGGTTCCTCCAAGCCCAGATGTCCCCATGCAGAGTACATTCAG
This sequence comes from Fukomys damarensis, assembly GCF_012274545.1. Taxonomy (NCBI): domain Eukaryota; kingdom Metazoa; phylum Chordata; class Mammalia; order Rodentia; family Bathyergidae; genus Fukomys; species Fukomys damarensis. Next base: position 29,625,740 of record NW_022900942.1, on the reverse strand, counting down.
GTATCGACTTTGTTAGTTTGGGATCTATTTATAATCTATCAGCTCCCTTTGCCACTGCTCACAAGTGTTCTCCTTGGTCTTCAGCATGAAGCCACTGGGTGATTTGTCCAGGTTGCATGGAAAATAAATTGATGGAGCTGAGATTAGAATTCAGGTGTTCAGACTTTAGGAATTTTCTACAGACCTTGATTTTTACAGTTTGAATAAAAAATGCCCAAAAGCTCACATGTTCAGAGATGGGACTTTCGGAAGGTGACTGGATCATGAAGGTGCTAACTGGTAAATTCATAGCTGAAGGGGCAGTTGGAGGGTGTGGTCATGGTGGAATGACCTTAGAGACTATATCTTGTCCTCAGCCTTTTTCTTTCCCACTTTTCCCTTCTTTCCCTGCTTCCCAGCTACCAGAGGGGTAAGCAGCTCTATTCCTTTATGATGTTGCTCTTTACCACAGGCCTAAAAGTAATAGCGCCATCTAACCATTGACAAAATACTTCTGAAACCATGAGCCAAAACCCATCTTTACCATTGAAAGTTGATTTTCTCAGGTCACAAGGGCCAAGAGTGAACATATTGATAATCATTAGAGAGGTCAGATAATTTCTCCACCCTCTGCCCCAAGCAAGATGAAATATCATTAGGTCGGGGAAGAGTATAATTTTAAAAACATTGAAAAAATCTTTCTAAGCATATGCTTATTTTCACAGCTATGCTAGCACAGGTTTGCTGTTCAAATTCTTCTTGGTTAGTGACTAAGCCAGTGTGGCACTGATAACCTTGCGGGTGATACTGATAATCCTATAACAAAGGGTGGAGGCTTCAGAGACAGGGACGGAAGAGAAGAGAAGTGTTCTTTGGATTTGCCAGGTAGGAAGCAGTTGGTGACCTTTAAGAGCATAGTTTCAGTTCCGCAGTGAAAATGGAAGCAAGGTTGGAAAGATTAAGAAAAGAATAGGTAATAGGTAAGGAGAAAGTGTTGGTCATGCATGGAACACAGATGTACAAGAATGGCAACACATGAAAATAGAACTTTTGGTATCATACAGGCTCTATGTCCTGACGAATTGGATCAGCCTCCATCCCATTTCTGTTTCTCTCCTGTAATGCAATATGTAAGTTGTTTACATTTAAAAAGTAGAAGGATTTTATTTAAATATGCTAATATATTTTTCTGTTCCCAATGTTTCTTCGCTTGTATCCTTGGGAAGTCTCCTTGCTCATTGCTACTTTCCCTCTCCTTTGCCCTAAAACAAGACAGTTAGTGAATTATCCAAAACAAAGGCTAAACATTTTTGAAAATGTTTTGGTCTTAGTGTAAGTCAGGAAGACTTAGATGCATACTTATTGAGCAAGTTTTCCCACTTTCAGAGACTAATCTGGGTTAGAGATCCAATTATAGATTCCTGAGGGCAGGGTAAGAGGAGGGGAGGAAGGTACCTCAAAAGAGAGGGAAAGCACGGAGGGAAAAAGAATAGGTCTCCCTATGTCTAGGCCCCATGCCTGTGGAATAATGGAAGCCATTTAGTGGCCAGGTGTCCTTCCATTGCCACCTGGTGAAAGCCACCGTGAACAGCCCCTCCATATGTCACTCTGGAGCTTGGTTTGAATATTCCCAAGACCTTCCCAGGGACTCATCGACTAACAATGACTCCAGGTGAGAGGGCTCAACATGGTGATATAGGGAAAGCCTAGGTGCAGTGAGAGTGAAGTCATCCATGGGGCAAAGAAAGTAGTGAAATACACTGCCTTGTGGTGCATGTCTCTACGAGTGGGTCTTCTCCATATACTGGCATATCTGTGAGGGCAAAGGTGACCCTTCCCCTGCATACTCAACAGCTGGATAGTCTTTAGCACAGATCTTAACTTTTTGTCGAATCCATTAATGAAGTAATGATTGATGAATACATGAAAGTGACAATATATATAGAAAGAGAAGAGAGTTAAAGATGGTAGGAGAAAGGATGAACTTCATACAGAGCGGAGAGGTGATTGGGGTTGGAAAGACTGAAGGGTAGATCTATGTTCTTTCAGAGTCTGGAAGAAAAGGGATGAGAAGACTGATGCTTACTTTCTGATATGTTGGAATAAAACAACAACAACAACAACATGTCCTTTAGTACCTATAGCTAACACTACATTTATCTTCTTTATAGTTCCATTTCTGACCATAAGACATGTCTCACAGAGAGTTGACAGATAAGAAATAATCTGAACACCTATAAAAGATAAAGGGACAGGGTTATAGCTCAATCTTTCCATACTCATGTCCCTGTCATCATCAGATAATCTTCTCCACAATCTGAAGGCAGAATTGTTCTTTGAGAGTATGTTCAGACTACCAGGCAGAACTGTGTGCTCCCATACTTTCAAACAGCTTCATATTTATTCATTCACTAATTTCCCCCTCTGCTTTGTTTTGTTACTCCTTTAGAGGCACACATGAAGCTCCCATGGTGTGGGACACTGCGTGGAAAGTGAAGACGCAAAGATGGCCAGACCTGGAAGTGCGTACACTCATCAGCAACCAGTTCTGAAGCCCGACTTAACAGAGTTTCTGCCCGGCCTGAGCTTGTGCTGACACATCTCAGCCCAAATCATCAATTCCCAGCCTGCTTTAGCGCTTAGTTTAGGCTATTCTAAGCCCGGTTACTTCATCCAGAGCCCCAGGCTGGAAGCTGCTTGGTTTTTCCAAGGCTTTCTCTCAGGAAACAAGATCTCGCCTTTTCTTCAGAAGACACAGCAAGACCCTGTACTCTGAGTTGGCCCCTGTCCCAATATTGCTTTGTTCCAATTATTGTCCAGTCAAGCCTTATCTTACCATGACTTTTTGGAGGCTGAATGGTGACTACCTGATCACTCTCCTTTAGGGCCATTCTTTAGGGTCAGGCTTTCTCTTCCCTCCTCAAGGCAACTCTTTCCTGCTTCATGCAATTTCTGGCTTGGAGGTCTCCCGGCGTGCCTCTGGCCATAGTCTGTGCAAGTCTGCTCTGCTCCCTGGCTCTGCCAGAACCCAGACGTGTCCCCATCCTTGGGAATATCTCTTTTGGAAGAGAAGCTTCCTTGGATAGGAATGATTTCTCCCTCCCATCAGGGCTGGCCCAGTGCTGGGGCCTCTAGGGCCTGCAAACAGAGCACAGAGGAAGACGAGTGAAAGAACATATTATTCATTCAGAAAAGCACGATGAGTAAATCGAAAGCTATGTGCCCATTTCAAGGGAAAGTATAAAATTGGGGATTAAATAACTACTTGATGGAATATCTATCTATCTATCTATCATCTATTTTACTAGGAGATAAAGAAATGCAATTCAGCATTTGTCAGATTCTTTTTTGATCACTGAGTCATGTTAATACATTTCTATATGTACTTTTTGGTACGAGAAGATATTTCATTTATAATATGACAAAACTTGAGAAAAATGTTTTTCTTACCTACCACTCTGATTTATCTAAACTTTAAGGTTACTCTCATTGATACAGTAATGTTCCATTGTGCCCCACAATGTTGTTCAGAGTTCAAGAAGAACTGTTTAAAACAAGAAAAAGACATCACAATAAGAACAAATGGAGAAAACCTACTAACCTGTTTTATTTTGGAGGCAAGTGAGGTATTTCACAATCAGTGTATTTAATTTCAAATATATATTTTGAGACAGAGTCTTGCTATGTATTTCAGGCAAGACTTGCGCTTTTTATATAGTTCAAGCTGGCCTCAAACTCACAGTGATCCTCCTAACTCAGCCTCCTGAGTGCAAGGACTACAGGCGTGCATTATCATGTCTTGTTTTATATTTATGTTTTTAAAGTTGACAAAATTAACTTCTTTATTGTAAACAGAGTATCACTGAAAATTCAAATTTTTTTGAGCTGATGGAAAAAATAATTGTGAATTATAAGTTTGTCAAACATCAGTGTTGGAGTCAACACATTTGGAATAACAACTTAATAGGTGTTTCATAGCCAGAGTCATCAAACCCATGAGATCGATGTGTGTGTGTATATGTGTGTGTGTGTGTGTGTGTGTGTGTGTGTGTGTTGAACAGTAGGAGCAGACGCAGAGAGATTCCCAGACTGGATGAAAGGCTTCAGTGCTGAAAACACCTTCTCACTATGGCCGGCAGTGATTAGGTTGGTGACTTTCCTGATCCCCACGAGATTCTTGTACTAGGAATAAATTTCTATGTTGAAGCATTTGACAAGCCTTCGTTCCTGATGTCTCACACTCAAGCCTTACTTTATAGTCACATCTGTTAGTTTAAAGCATTTTTAGTTTATTGAAGAAGGCTTCACAAAGAAAAAACAGATGATGAAAATCTCATCTGTCAAAACTGTTATTAAAACCAGTAACAGTGTGAAATTTTGTTTAAATTGAAAGCATCATTTATTTTTATCAAACATTTTATAAACAATCACATTTGAGAAAGATTTGGGGGACCTGGAGAGCCCTCAACAAAATGCAGCTCATTATGTTGCTTTGTGTAACGTGTGGCGCAGAGATAGGCTGGGGCTGCTTCCCTTTCCCTTCCCTGGAGACCAGAAGGGTGCAGAGGTTGCCAGGGAGCAGGGGTGGGGCCGCTGTGACAGGGAGAGTGAGCATCCAGTCCTCAGACCTGGAATGCAGTACTGTGGTGGCTGGACGAGGGGTGCACATGATTTGCCCTTTGCTGATGGATTAGGTGCTGTGACTTGGCTTGAACCTTGAATTCCCTGAGTGTTTAGGAAAAAGAATGGAAAGGAAGACTGTTCTTGGAAAAATTGAGCAGGGCTTCTTTTCTTTTCCTGTGTGTGGACAGTAGATTTCGTGCTCAGACCTGCTACTGATATCAAAGGGTGTTTCACAGCCAGAAGGAGTAAAAGACACCCTGAAGCGGGGAACAAGATGAACATCAGGTCCATCTAGCTGATTCTTCATTCAATCCAGATGTTTGGCAACTTGGAGACAAAACATCCGACACTCTGCTATTGTGTAGACTCAACCTTTGAATATACAAAAGATCCAGTTCCACATTCTCAACTGTTTCATACTTCTTTGGCTGTTCGGAATTGGCAGCCTTGAAAAAGAAACCATGTCCAAGGAAAGTAGAACAATGTAAATCAGAATGATTTGTCCAAGTAGTGACTTTCTTTCCTTTCTCCAGGCAACACTGGAATTAATTTGGTCACATGTTCACATCTTCCCTTGGGTTCAGCAAAAGGTTCCCCAAGGAGGTACGGGTGCTAGACTAGGGGTGCAGAGAATGTTTTAGGGGTTTCCAGAACTTTAGCTGCCCTTTTCATGCACGTTCCCAAAGCCAAATGGCCTGAGAGTGGGTCTAGGGCACTTTTCATCTCTCCCCTTTCGGATCCCACCTTTGTCAAGTGGAAAACCTTTACTTACTCATCCTGGATCTTCCTGGAGCCCTGTGATTCAGTGTGCACAGACTCTAGCACAGTGCACTAGGGCACTGCAGGGGTCTTTGAGGCCTAGGAAGGTCATGGCTTCTGTGTAGGTCTTGTGCACTTTGTATAACATCAACGAAGAGAAGATGAAATTTCTAGATTTACTTCTGGACCAGAGATATTATATTTTCTAGAAAAGGAACACACATCAGTGTTGAGTAAATATTTCTATTTTTTTTAACACAAATTCAGGGTCTCTGAAAAAAAAATTTTTACTCATTTTTGGCAGCTAATTATTGCTGTGTATCTCTGCCTTATTTTTACTGTAAACCCCAAATTGTGAAACTCTACTAAACTTTTCTACTAATTTTTCCATTTATTTGCTGTAGGATTGTCTTCTAGCTTCCACTCTTAAAAATTAAGCTCACAACATTAATTAATGCAACTTAAAAATTAAAAAATTCTTTTCTTAACTGATCTTTTTTATTTTTTAAAAAATACAATTTCATGACAAAATAATAATGTAACTTTTGTAAGCTCTGAACTTCCTATAGCCCAATTCTTTTGCTGTTGTTGATTTACTCTGAAACTCTGAATATTTCCAGGCATAAATTATTCTGAGAGCACCAACTAATTGGGAAAAAGAAGCCTTTGTCTTTGGCAAAGATTATGTATAACCTTTAATAATTTATTTTTTTTCTGTTTTTGTGGCGGGGGTTTGAGACAGGGTCTCACCATGTAGTTGAGACTGACCTGGAACTCACTATGTAGCCCAGGCTGGTCTCGAACTCACAGCGATCCTCCTGCCTCAGACTCCCGAGTGCTGGGATTACAGACATGTGCCACCATGCCTGGCTTAACCTTTAATAATTTCTAAGGGAAAGTTTTGCTGTATTCATGTTGTCTGATTTATTGCAGATTAATACTTAATGATAACTTAATCCTGGAAAAATCTGATAATATGTATATATCATTCATCTTGTCTCATGAACTTGTGTTACCTAAAACAATTTAAACTCTTCAGTTTTTATACACATTTTTGTTGCAGAGAAGTCTGACTGCACGATTAGAGACTTTTAAGAATATGAAATAAAATTCCATGAGAAAGATGGAATTAAAGTTTGCAATTGAGGGAAAAAAATCACATTTGTAACTGTTAAAGAAATGTTTGTACATGAATTTGGTAAATGTATGAAAATGGCTATCGAATTTTACTGTGTGTCACTTGCCCTCGTAGTGGGACTCAGGTAGCATATTTTCACAAGAGGATGGAACTGAGTTTTCTCCAAGTGGATTCACAAAAAGAACTCTAGTTGGAGACAAAGGGGGAGGGGCAGCAAACTTCTAAAGGCATCAAGGAGGGGAACCGGTTCCTGGGGAATGTAGCTTTAGAGCCGGAGAGAGCTGCCCTGTGGGAGGCATGGTTTTGATAACAGATGAGATAGACCTCTGTTTTAGAAAGAAGGAAATCTGGAATAATTATCCTGACTTACATCTCCTCCTGTCTTCTGGTTTATTTGCCTGTTGCTTGGCACAGTGTCTGCCACATTGTAGGCCTCAACATTTTTTAAAAATTAGGTCAAAATTTGAATTCTTGTGTCTGTTAGTGTGGACTACTGATCTCCAAGTTCAGTGTCACAAAAGTGTGTGCCCTCAAGTTTTTAATGCGCTTTGAGGGGGCTGATGTCTGTCACTCCACTAGAAGAACCGAGTGACAGGCAAAGTCAACGCATTTTTGGGGAGCCACCTTCTCTGATGAGCCTCTTTGGCTCCATCATTGATTACAATGCTGTAACACGTACAAACGTGGTCCACTTCTCTGAATGGTCTGTAAAAGCCTGGTAAAGATCTTGCAAATTTTGCAAGTGCTTCCATTCATTCATTCACAGGGTTTATCTCTACTCAACAGTTTCTCTGGGATCTTATTTCATCAATCATTGCCTTCCTTGAAACTTAAACAGTTCTCTTTCCCCGAAAAAAAAAAACAAAAAACAAAAATACTCTTAGTCCATGTTAAAATCCACCAACTGTAACACATCTCTTCTCCATATTTGTATCCTTCCAGTCACAGAAATTTCCATTCCTGATTTTAGCACTGTATGTCCACAGAGAGATCACTGCTTACTTCGGTGTCTCTATTCACTTGCTTTTTAGTTTGCTGCAGTGTATTTTTTTTTTTTTTAACTCAGACCCGTCCCTGAAACACTCTTGAAAGTTGAATAAGAAGATCTAGAAGGTATGCATGTATATTTAAATTCTGTAAGATTTTTTTACACAACTAGAAAATGTAAATAAAGAAGTTTTCCTTATACTCCCCAATCTATGTATCTTTTCTTCAGGTGGACATTTAGGTCATTAAAAAAAATTTTTTTTTCTAGCCTTCTTGCTTTGTATAAATCCTCTACTGCTATGTTATGTTGAATAGAAGTGGTGACTTCCTCACCTTGCCCCAAATTTTAAAGGGAAATTATCCAGCATTGCATCATTAATTTTATTACGATGGTAGCCATAGTTATTTTTTCTGTGAATATTTTTATTAGATTTTGAATGTTTTCTCTTATTCATATCCTTGAAAGCTTTTATAATAAACTTTAATTAAATCTTATCAAATGCCTTGCTCATCTACTGATACTATCGTTTTCACTTTTATTAATAAGCTACATTATTTGATTTATTTTTGAAGGTTAATGTAACCTTGTCTCCTTCATGTAAGCTATACTTGATCATGAAGCAATATTATGCATTTTTATTCCATTTGCTAGTATCTTGTTAATGTTGTTTTACCTATGATCACAAGTTCTTTTTCTTTACCTTCCTATTCTATGCTTTGGCTTGTTATTAGGTTGATGTTAGTCTCATAAAAAGAGTTGGGAAGTATTACCTCCTCCTCTATTTGCCAGAAGAGTTTGTGTGGGATTGATAAATGTTTCTTTTTAAGTGCTTTAAGGCACTCCATCCTAATTCAGTATGAGATGGAATTTTGCTTTTGAACATTTAAAATTATGAATTCCATTTCTTAATATAGAATTTTCAAATAGCCTATTTTTTTGTAAGAGAGCTCCAGTAATATGTGTCTTTAAGAAATTTGACTATTTCTATTTCATCTAAGTTTTCAAATTTATTGTCATGAACTTGTTAATATAACCCTTTATAACCTTTTTTGGTTAAAAGATCTGTAATATGCCCCATTTTCCATTTTTGATATTGGTAATTGATATCTTTGCTCTTTTTTCCTGATCTGTCTGGTTAGTAGTTTATCATTTTGACTCATCTTTTCAACTACAAGCCTTTGGCTTCATTGATTTTTTTTTTCCCTTTTGCTAGTCTACTTTCTATTTTAGTAGTTTCTACTCTGAGCTTATTGATTTATTTTTATTCATTTTTTGTTTTTAATGTTTTGAGACAGGGTCTCACTATGTAGTTGAGACTGACCTGGAACTCACTATGTAGCCCAGGCTGGACTCGAACTCACAGCGATCCTCCTGCCTCAGCCTCCTGTGTGCTGGGATTACAGGCTTGCAGCATCATGCCCGGCTGTTACTCTGAGCTTTATTATTTTCTTTTTGCTTACTTAATGTTTAACTTGATCTTGTTTTTTATTTTCTGCAGGTGGAAGCAGATCATTGATTTGAGATTTTTCTTAAATCCTTGGTGTAGGAATTTAAATCAGTAAATTTCTAAACAGTGCTCTAGCTGCTCCTTGTAAACATTAGATGTTGTATTTTTATTTTCTTTCCATTCAAAGTAATTTCTTGTGTCCATTTTGAGATTTTCTTTAATGACCCTTCATTCTACTTGTCTTCTGGTGATACACATAGGTTAGACAGTTTGATATTTTCCCCCTCAGGTAGATGAAGGTTTTTTTCTTTCTTTTTTCTTCCTTGGCACTTCCTTCAGGAAAGCTTATGCTGTTATTTTGTCAGTTTTTTACAGTGTTTAATCTTTTGTCCATCTCACCCAGTGGATTTTTTATTTCTGATTTTGCACTTTTCATTTTCTTGAAATTCCATTTAGTCTTTCTTGTATCTTCTAGTCTCTTGTGTGTATTTCTTTAAATCCACAAGCACAGTATCTATAATAAGTGTTTTAGTGTCTGTGTTAATTCAATCATATTTTAAATTTCTGGATTACTTTCTATTGACTAGTTTTTCCTTTGGTGTGGGCATGTTTTCTAATTTCTTAACATTAGCTGATATTTAATTTGGTGAGGCATACATATTGAGAACTTATATATTTGAGTACTGGGTTTTGTTGTATTCCTTTAAAGAACACTGCACATTTTTTCTATAAGATAATATATTTTTAAGGATGGGTTAAAATTAGTCTATACATTAAGAATAATTTAAGCTCATTTCTTGGGTCTCTACTAAAATATAAACTCAGTCATCTAGTTGCAATCTAACCAGTGAAAACCAAAATGATTCCTTTCCCTTATGTGAGTTCTGAGAATATTTTTTAATCTGACATTTCATGACAATGTCCCCTCCCCCTGAAGTTGTTCTTACGTATTTGTACACAGGTTGCACACACATTGGTATTCAGCCAAAGATTTAAGAAGTCTCTTTTTCAAATTTCTGGAGCTCCTTCTCTCATATTCTCTTTTGCAATTTTTAGCTACATCTGCCAGTCTGAACCGTGAGCTCTGTCTCTTCAGTTTAGCAGTGCTAGGAAGCTCTGTTTGGGTTTTTTCTTTCCTGAGCTGGAGGTTTGCAAATTACTTCCAGGCAGAATGCCAGTAAAATGGAAAGATTCACCTTATTTTTCCTCTCTCTTTCCCCCCTCAGAGATTACAGTCTTGTGCTGCCAGTTGCTTGACATCTGAAGACAGTTGTTTCATAATTTTGTTCAGTTCTTGGTTGCTGATGGCAGTGAGATAAATCTGGACCTTGTTGCTCCCTCATGGCTAGAAGTTAAACTTTTTGTGTCATCTTTGATTTTTGTTTTTTCCCTTACTTCACATCCAGGTTGTTTGCCTTCCCTCCCAAGTCATATCATGACGGTCTCACACCAGTCATCTTCCCACTGCCACGGCCTCGCCGCCACCCGCCCCCAGTCACCCCCTTCTGAATAATCGCGCTTTCACTTAATCCCCCTTCTTCTGGATTCCACCCTCCTGAGTGAGTCATCACTCTGTTGCCAGTACAATTGTCCTAAAGCTCTTCCAACTATGATTTAGAAAAAACTAATATAAAATCTTCAATGTCTTCACCTAGCAGGACTTTTAAAATATTGGTATTTAAAATGTAGCACATAAAAACTTTCTAAAACTTGTTGGTATTAGAGCAACTTTATGATCTTCTCTTTTGCTTTCATCTCTCATTTTATCTACTGTTACTTTCCTTACACTCCTTCCTTTCTCAACTTGTCTACTATATTTTCTCTTCCCTATGCATTAAAATCATAGGAACCTAGGTAAAATTACATATGCCACTTGCAATTCCCCCTTGGAACTCCTCATTTTCTGGGAGGGGGTGGGTACAGGGGAATTGAAATCACGACCTTGTGCTTGCAAGGGAGGTGCAGCACCACTGAGCTAAATCCCCAGTCTCTGGAACTCATTTCTTTTTTTTTTTTCTTTATTGGTGCATTTTAGGTATACAATGCAGTTACATTCATCATTGGGATCTTGAACCTTTACATGACAAATCTTGGTTCTTTTGTTTATCTCATTCCCCTGCCCTCTCTTTACCCCCTCCACCCTTTCCTATTTACAGAGATGGAACTCATTTCTTAAAGAGCTACTTCTTTCTCTGAACTCTGAAAGTATGTTTTGATACTTCTCAGGGCACCATTGTCTATACCTTTATCATAGCTCTTTTTGAATAAATATTATTTATATCACATTTTCATTATAACCATGATTTGTCTTAGTTCCTTATGACAAATCTTGTGCCTAATGAAATGTTGTTGAAGAAATTATTGCCTTCGTTATTATTTTGAAATCATTTTTTCCTTTGTGTCTACTAACTCAACTCCAGAACAGGAGTCTAATGTTAACCACTCTACTGTGACAGGATTTAAAAGCAAAACATCTGTATCATAGCTACATCATGTCACCTTTACCACCACTTGGTGTGACACATTATAGCACTAATATCGTATATTAAAGATCACCCAGGTGCGGTGGCACATGCCAGGAATCCCAGTACCCAGGAGACAGAGGCAGGAGTGTTCCTGTGAGTTAGAGGCCAGCCTGGGCTACCCAGTGAGCTCATCGCCAGCCTGTACCACACAGCGAGTTGCTGTCTCAAACAAAAAACAATAAAAATTTTTTGAGACAGGATCTCACTATGTAATTCAGATTGCCTTGAACTCACTGTGTGACCCAGGCTGGCCTGAAACTCATGCAGATCTCCCTGCCTCAGTTTTCCAAGTGCTTGGATTATAGGCACATGCTCCTATATTCACCTTTATTTTCAATTTATGCTTAGTACTCCTCCTTACTTTTAGTACATGCGATGCTGAAGGAAGCACATCTTTTTGTTTGTTTTTGTTTTTGTATCGGGGATCAAACTTGGGACCTTAAACAGGAGGCGGAACCACTGAGCTAAATCCCCAGAACTTCTTGCTTTTATTTATTTATTTATTTATTTATTTATTTATTTATTTATTACCAGGGATCAAACTTGGGTCCTTGCGCTTGCCAGGCAAGCGGCAGCACCACAGAGCTAAATTCCTGGCCCCCTCCTTACTCTTATATATGCCTTTTCCCTGGCTTATGTACTTCTTTCTCACTAGAGTATTATCTCTCAACAAATAAACTTTTCTCCATCTTTTCCCCCGATAGCCTTAATGCAATATTTTGTATACACACAAGTAGAGAACAGTATTGTATAAGATCCTTACTTTTTGAGTCAGAGACACAAGGGCAAACATATATAAACCCTTCAGCTCACTGAGCATAGGGTGACACATAATGTAAACAAATAATTATATATGCATATATATAATATATGCCTTTAGATAGTGTTCACCTTGTGTACAAATATTGCACAATGAAATATTAGCTGTTTCACATTAGGAAATAACACTAGACTATTAGCTATAGTGGCCACAGCGCGCATCTGATAACCAGAGATGCTTCCGTTTTGGAGTCTCAAAGTATTCAGCTCTTCCCTAAGACAATACTTATGTCTCAGTCTCGTTATCAAACCATTTCCACATACTTTTTCTACAATTACCTCCCCTTCACTTTAACTCTAAAACTCCAAATCACTTTTGCACATTTGCATTTGATAACTAAACAAAGAAGCGAAGATAAGAACAAGAAACACACGAGAATGCAGGCATGTAATTTTTTCTTTCTGTTGATAGCAGTGACTTCATCGAGATGAAGTATATTTAATTTAAAATCACAAAATAACCACATTCATAATTTGAGCTCATTTCCACTTTAGGCTATTTTTTTCAAATCTGTATTCAATATATAAAATTTCTCTTCAGGCATTCTTAAGCATTCCTTTAAACTTGTTTTATTCTAGGGAAAGACGAGTAAGAAATTAACATTTACTTTGTATCTACTTTTGACACAACTTATTTTTGACATCTGACACATATTATCTCATTCTCTTCAGAATCCTGAGAAGCCTGCATCATTATTCTCACTTCAAAGATAAAAATCTGATGGCTAGAGACCAACATGTCCAAGACTGTTTAATTAGAAAGTGGCAGAACCAGAATTTAAACAAAACGATCATTTTGTTTTCTTTCCTCCTCCCTTCCTTTCTTCCTGCCCATTACTGTTTCTTCACTACATTGTCTATCATCAGGCAAAGATTTTGCAAATGCTCACAGAAGCCTGGAAAGTAAAAAAGAAATTTTTTGGGTACTAGGGATCAGAGTCAGTATGTGGTGCTTGTGAGGCAGACAGCGACACCACTGAGCCATATCCCCAGCCCAAATAAACAATTTTTAAAAACCATATTGGTTTACCTGTGGATATCTGTGAAACGCACGCATTGCGATGTTGATCAGAGCATGACCCTTGAACACGATCCATGTTAGGATTTGGGATATCTCCGATTCTATTGAAGTGTAACAGTGAACTTCCAAGGATGAGTCCCCCCTCATCTCCGTCTCCCTCTCCCTCCCTCTCTCCTCCTCTCCCCACTCCATTGGAATGTTTTTAAGAGTGATCAACTGATTTTAAGAGTCCGGAAGGTAGAAACCATGAGTGTATTAGCACACAGACATGTGTGTTAGGTTCTGGCTGACAACAGTGGAGTACGTGAACACACACTTTCATTTGATTTCATCTAACATGCCGTAAGTGTCACCAGAACTCATGCTTAATTGAGTTGCAACTTGTCCCATTTGGAATTATTGAAACTCTAACCATCCCAATGAGAGACTAAATTGTGTGCTATGGCGACAATTCTTGTTGTTATTTTAGTTACAACACTGCTACAAGTGTGAGGTAGTAAATAGAATTGAAATCAGCTCCAGAAAATATAAATCACAATCTTAAATTAATGATGTGAACAGGGTTAAGCAACTTCACTGGTTTCTATTTTTCACTTTCTCATCATAAAATAAAGGACTGGGCAATGAAATCATCAGTTAAGTTTTCTTTTTCACTCAAAGGAGAAGAGCAAGAAATGAATGTAATAAAAATTTCAGTGATAAAAATAAATACAATGAAAAAGAATTTTCCCATTTTAACCTCGCTAGTTGCAATGGCTATCAGTAGATTTTGTGTGTGTCATCACACATTTTTGATGTATATACTACAACCAGGTGTGTAGGTATATGTGTTTGTGTACATGCTTTCATTTTGTTTTTAATTTAAATGGGAATATACTATCCTCAGGGCCCAGATGATTTTTACAAAATGACACACATCTTGGAGATATTTCTTATTATTGCATTTATATTGACTTCATTATTTTTGAAGGTTGCATAATATCTTATTGTAAGGATATACTGGAATTTAGCTGATCAGTATGTATTGATAGACATTTAAGTTGGCAAGAATAAACACACTTGTATATGTGATATCACAAGCATATATAGCCAAATAGATATGTAGAATGAATTCTTAGAAATCAAATTATTGGTGTCCAATTAATCTCTTTTGAAAAAAAAATATATATACACATTCATGAAGTTTTCTTCTCCTGATTCTGTTTCTGGGGAAATAAAAGTATCACTATGAGTAATGAAGATCAGCATCAACATCTTTTATATATTTTATTGGTTACAACATTTACAGATTATTGTATCAAGATGATACTTCTCTGTTGCTGAAACATTAAAAAAAATTTTTTTTTATTTCCAGAGTCCTTATTGCTCCTCTTGTTAGATACTGGTGGGGGGACTTGACCTTGTTCACAGTCTAATAATTGCCTTTTACATAGAAACACTCTCCATCGTGAATGCTGAGACCTGCCTGCCCCAGTGGAAGCACTAGTGTGTACTCTGCCAAGTGACACTACAAAACCAGATGATCACGCTTTTTAATCTTAACCATCAGCCATGTATCAAGGTTATTTTATCATTTTTAATACGTGGTTCTTAAGAATGAGGTTGGTGTATACACATTTTCTGACTGATTTGTGAGAGCCATTTATCTATTATGGGAAGTTACTTACATAAACAATTTATTAAGTTATATTAATTTCAAATTTTAATGTAGTTAAATGACACATTTCCCTTCTCTTTCTGAGGTTCTTTTCATTGTTTGTTTGTTTGTTGTCTTGCTTGGAGAGGTCTTTGTTAGTTTTAGAATTAAAAAATTCCAGAAGCTGAAAAGACAGATTCCCCTACCCCTTTACCAGACATACACACACACACACACACACACACACACACACACACACACACACACCTACTGAGCCTGCATCCAAGAGCAAAGGGTTCAGAACATGTGTTGTTAATGCTTTTCCTGCCTAAGATCCACTAGAACTAGCAGCCTTTCTACTGTGTTTTCCGAATACAATGTGCTATAAGTTCAAGTGATCCTTCACAAGTAGGAAAGTAACAAACATTTTTGAGGACAAAAATACACCACAGTATTAATTAAAAAAAAAGTTATTTTCTCAGTTCAAGATCTTATATAGAGCCTTTTTCCTCCCTTTGGTAGTGGGAATCGAACTCAGGACCTTGCACTTGAGAGGCAGGTGACAGAACCACTAAGCTAAACCTCCAGCCCTTGTGTAGAAAGCTTTTTAAACAACAATTTATGTACCTGTTAGCAAAAACTGGTAAAACGTAATGAGCTCTCTTGTTGGGAGATGTTATCGCAATCAGAAAAGAAAGAAGGCAATCACTCTTTTAACCAGAATAAATAATCCTTCGTGATATTAATAACCATTGAGATAGTAGCATAAATGAAGGATAGGTTATTGCTACATAGGAAACCAAACAGATCAAAGGGACAGGCAATAGAGGAAGGGGAGAAAACGAGTCTTCAGTACAGCATTATTGCTAATCTGATCTCAGAAATCCATTTTATCAAAGAGAAAAAAGAACTGGTTCCATCATCATCGACATGTGCCCTCCCATCCTCTGAAGTTTTCTTTAGTATCTCCTTCGGTTACTCGGGTGTGCTGTAGATAGGCTGTCTTTTCTGTTCAAAACGATAAGATGGAGAACATGTAGCCAAATAAAATTATCCAAGCTGCAGAACATTCACACATAAAATAATTTATAGTTCACCATAAATGTTGTTAAATCTGGGACTTGTACAATGATGAGTTATGAATTCAACCCTTGTTAATGTTTCCTTTGCAATATGTGGTGGGAAATAGCTATTAAAAATACTAGCGTCACTATTTATTCAAAGGTTCCACATCACCAGAATAAATTGCCTGAGAGGAAACATCTTGTTCATAATGATTTGGAATACAGAGCATAAAGTTCCACGCGCTGAATGTTTAGCTTTATAATAAGGAAGCATTCATAATATATGTGTGATATTTGTTAGTGCTAAACACATAGCTAAATGTTTCATGAAAGAACTATTGTGCGTTTGATTTTACAATAAACAGTTAAAACTCCTGGAGTCAATTTGATGCAAGTGGAATGTTTGCTTAGATTTAGGGAAGAAAAATAGTGTAAATAATTCACGAGGTGTAATTTGACTCAATATTTTTTCCTGGCCTATGAGGTACCGGGGCCTGTTTTGCTCCCTCTGTGTAGATTTACTCTCTTCTTGCAAGATGCAGCCCTTTCAGTCTGCACTGCACCTCCGGGGTCAATTTGAAAATAAATTCAGAAGATCAGCTGGTGGAAACGTATGTGAACCTTCTTCTGTACTAGTCTTTGAAGGCCTGGAGAAGCAGCATCTGCCACCTCCTTTGAGAAAGATGATGTAAAAGAAGGCAGGTTGAAGTGTTTGGGCTGAACTCAAATAGACCCCCTTGGTTTCTGTTCTTCAGTGGCAAAGGTCTTTGTGTATGATTTCTTCCTAGAGTAGAGCAATCAGAATTAGGTGAGAGGTTTAATGCAAGACAAAACAAAACACTACGACACAGCAAAAATTTGGTGAGTTAGGGTCATTATTCCATAGCCTAGGGTTATTTGTAATTTAAACTGTGATGCCCAGGGTCATCCCTAGGGGTTGAGTAGGACACTTCCATCTTTTCCCCAGCAACTGTAGTAAAGCAATCAGATACCATCATGAGTAGCCTTAAAGAAAAAACAGAAAGGAATGTGAGGGAAAAGTCTAGCCTCTGTTCTTACTCATGTTTAGGGCTTTCTAGAGATACAGTCAGCAAAGCCAGCTTCCTCTTACCCATCAACTTCTTTTGAAAACAATTTTTGGCTAATATTCTTTCCAAACCTACTTGTGTTACAAGAAATTTAATTTGTATTTACAATTTTAATGATTGTCCAAACTCTAATGAGGCTCTATGTTGGTTCTTTTTTTGTTGTTGTTACTGGTATTTCTTTAGAATGTAGCAAAATCTTTAAATATTGCCTAGAGATAGCCCATTCATTAAGTGCATGAGTCAACAGATGTTTTTACCTGCAAGGATGAGTTGTGTGGAAAAAAGTCTTGGAAAAGGTGATTGCTCTATCCTCCCTCTCTCACCACATCTCACCACCACACACACAGACAAGGAAAAATAGTCCCCAAGATGGCAAAAAGGAAGTATCTTCAAGTGGCTGAGACAAAACTTTAATCAGAGATGGAAAACAATTATTTGGAAAGCTAGATACATCAATACCACTAAAATTTTTAAAATAAGAGACAGCTGCCTAAATCCTTCTTCATCTGCATCCATGTGCCAGAGGTGGACAAGGGATAATCAGACAAGGGCACCCAAGAGACAAGATACCACTTTCAAAAGCTCTGGGAGCCAGGAGATGCAAATTTTCACCTTGGCCTTAATCCCAGTTTGCTAGTGCTAATTTGCATTGTCTTTCCTTCAGTTCCTTATGAATAAACCGGTAGAGTTGGTTAAGAATGATTCTACCATCATTTCCAGCACTAATCTCCTCCTGTTCAAACCGAGTGTTTCCTGAAGTTCGAATCTGAGGCACATCAAAAATGAGCCAGAGCTGAGGTATGAGAGTCCACAGAAGGTGCACTCATTGTGATAGGAACAGAATTCTCTCTACTGATTGTGGCTCATTGAGGAATGATGAAGTTTCTTTGCTCAGTCAAAATTTAATCAGTTTCCTGAAAGTTTTCCTACATCTATCTATGCATTTCTGTGTGAAATCTAGTTTTAGTGAGAAGTCATTTTTAGCAAGAAGCCACTGGCCACACCTTGAATATCTGATTGCCTTTGATATCTGATGGAATTTCTCATCTTCCACCAGCCCCCAACTCGTAATCACAGTAATCATGCTGGCTGATCTTCATCAAGAATCTTGTTAGGTTGGTTTAGCCAGGATTCTGCTTACTGTTGATATTTCCTCTAAGTAATTTTCCAACCACCGATCCCCAACCTGCTCCTTGGCTGTAAGTTCCTATTTACCCATGCTATATTCAGACTTGAGGCCGAAGTCTCTTCACACCGCAAATCCCACTGGGGTTCTCATCCCCACAGTGATGATCCTGAATAAAGTCTTCCTTACCACACTTTAACAAATGCCATTAAATTTTTTATTTAATAGGAGAAGACATTCTGAAGGGACCTCTTGGGAGGGGGACTCCACTTGGAAACACAGCTCTACTATCAACTAATAATCCACCTCTGTTTGATGATATTTGGGGTGACACCTCTAGAAGGCTATTTCTGCTATTGCAAGACTCAGTAGAGATGTCAAGTACACATCACACTATAATCATGGGGAAACCATGTATGTTAAGCCGCATGGGATGGTAGCAGAAGGGTTTCATAGACCATAGAAGGAGTCCTTGATGCTTTCACTTTGTGAGTTCTGCAGCACAGGAGATGTGATCTTTATGTGGAGTACAGTTTTTTTTGGGGGGGTCTCAGGAATTGAACTCTGGACCTTGTGCTTGTGAGGCAGGCAGTGGAACCACCGAGCTAAATCCCTGGCCCATATGTGGAGTAGATTTGTGACCACTTCAGCTGGGCCAAGCTACCCTTGTACCTATCTCTCCTCTCCCATTTATAAACGATAAAACCATAGAACTCCCTCCCCCTACACTTGACCCCTAATTAACAGAAAAATCAGTCAAAGTCACCGATCAAACCAAGCCCACATTAAAGTAGGTAAATAGGAAGAAAAACATGCTTTACATGAGAGACCAAGAAGAATTCAGCAGGTAAATAAATCATCATTTTATGCTAGAAAGGAAAATATATGCAATGGCATATTATAAATGCTTAGATTTCAAGAGTCCATGTGCTACCCTGAGGACCTGGGGAACACTTTGAAAACTCTCTCCTTGAATGGAGTCATTTGTCCAGAAGGACCTTCTGAACCTCCCCCGGCCCCAGCTAGGAACTTGAGATCTGAAATAGTTCTGATGCACACAAACCAGTTTCTAAGAAAGCACTCTGATTTTCCTTTAAGCATGTCTTTCAGGCACTGACCACCATCGGACCTATTTAGCTTATAAGACCTGACAGTTTCATAGCCATAGGTGGCTTAAGAGGCAGTTCATCAAAGTTTAGATCATGATAAGAGATCCAGCACGAAATGGGGGCTGGACTTGTCATAAAGAGAGGTATTCTTTCGGGAAAGGTTGGCATGTTTATGATTCCTGAGCTTGTGTGAGCTCAGTTTTTCCTCTTAAACATCTGCTACAGGTGCCAGAGAAACACTGCTTGTATTTTTGTATGAACATGGTATAAATAATGTCCACTTTCAATAAACCTTTAAAACTGAAACAGCTGCCATGCAGGGCTTAAAAACAACTTGTGACTTCCCGTAAGTCTGAGCCGACCTTATCACCATTCTCCATTTCTCTTCCCCTCACTTCAGTCCCAGAACTGCAGAGATCATAGCCCTTGGCTTAAAACAAACAAACAAACAAAAAAACAGGGCAGTGGCTTTAAGTGACAAATAAACCACTTATCCTAGATTCTTGGAGGAGGAGTTGAAGCCAGACAGTTGCCACTCTCCTGATAAAAACACCCTAGGCTTCATGATTGAAATTTTAAAAACCAAAGCAACATTGATACTTAGAGGTCTTTTTTATTTATTTTTTCAATTTTTTTCCTTTTTATTGAGTTTATTCTAGGTATACAGTACAGTTACATTCATTACTGGGATCTTGTACCTTTACATGACAGGTCTTGGTTCTAGAGGTTTTTTTAAAAATGTGTGTTAGCTGTCTTTCTTTTGTATGTTGTTTGTTATATGTTGTAAGCCACTACAGGAAGGACTTTATCTTTTAAGTTCTTTAGGATTCCTGAAGATTTGACCCAGGGCAAGGGAGCAATCTATAAGCTATATGCATAGACTACATATTAAGTTTGAGTTTCAGGCATTTAGATATGTTTTTTTTTTCTTAACCACACAGGATTTTCTTTTTTTTTATAATCCAGTACAGTAGGTTCAAAGGCTGAGAGGCTTTCCTCTGTATAACTAACTCTACTCACATCCTCAGAGCAGATTTGTATCTCCCGAGAAGCGATGGGGTTCTTGCTTCACTTCGAATAACAAGAATGCATTTTACCTCTGTAAAGATTTTATTTCCATAGATAATATGTGAGCCAGGCATTGTGGTGCATACCTGTAATCCAGCTAGCAGTAAGAAGGCTGAGGCAGGAGAATCACAAGTTTGAGAACAGCCTGGGCTACACAGGAAGATCTTGTCTCAAAAAAGCATATGAACAAACAAGCAAACAAACACCAACCAACCAAAACAAAGGGAAGAAAGAATGAGAGCAAAAATGTGAAATAAAAAATGGAACAAAAAAAAAATCCAGAATAGTCTTGTATGATGGGTGCTTCTTGCATATATTTCCTGCTTTTTGTATTTATAGAGACACTTACTAGCTGCTAGATCATATCTCTGAGGTTGAAAGTTTGCTTATGCAGATCACGAGTTTTCCCCAGTAAAAACCAGTCATCCTGGTGACTGAGCCCAGCAGGCAGTTTTGTCCTCCAGGAGACACTTGGCAAGGTCTGGAGACATTTTTGGTTGTTACAAGTGGGGAAAGGGTGCTACTGGCATCATAATGCATTTTGATATCTAGCAAGGACAGTTGCTTTTTTAAATTGTAGAGCACATGAAATGTGAAATCAACCATTTATATTTTTAAGTGTACAGCACAGTATCAGTAAGTATATTCATACTGATTTGCAGCCATCACTACCACCCAACTCCAGAGCGTTTTCATCTTCCCCAAGTGAAACTCCGTACCCACCACACAATAACTCTCCATTTCTCTCTCTCCTCATTTTTTCAACCACCATTGTACTTTCCATCTGGATGAGTTTGACTACGACTGTCGGTGTCTTATGTAAGTGGAATTGTGTGATAGCTGTGCCATAGTGATTGGCCTATTTCACTTACATTGCATCTTGAAAGTTCATCTATATTTTAGCATGTGCCAAAATTCCCTCTCCAGTGCTGGAATTATAGGCTCACAGCACCACATTCAGCTTGTTCTGGTTCTTTGTCCACTTTTTAATGGAGTTATTTGCTGTTGTTGTTGCTGTTGTTGAGTGGTTCTTTATATATTCTGGATAGCAATATTATCAGATATATGACTTACAAATATTTTCTTTCATTTCGTGGTTATCCTTCTACTCTGTTAGTATGTTTGACGCACACTACATTTTAATTTTGAAGTCTAACTTGTCTTTTGTTGCCTGCCTGTGCTTTTAATGTGAGTTTGGCGTCAACTCATGCCAAATCCAGTGTAATAAAGATTTCCTTCTATAGTTCTTCTAAGAATTTTGTAGTTGTACCTCCTTTGTTGAGTTCTTTGGCCGATTTAGAGTTAACATTTGTATACAGTTAAAGTTTCAATTATATGTGTGTATATATATATATATATATATATATTTTATCATGTGGATATTCATTCCTCATATCTTTATTGATTGAGAAATTCAGTTTCTCATTGTATGGTCTTGGTATCCTTGCTCAAAATTATTTGACCTTTACCGGTAAGGGTTCAATTTTCATCTCTCTATTCTGTTTAATTGGCCCATCTGTCTTTATTAGTACTATGTTGTTTTGATTACTGTAGCTTTGCAGTAAGTTTTCTTCTTTACAAAAGAAAATTAATTTGTTTTCCCTGAATGTCTTGGCTATTTTTGCTCATTTTCTCTTCCGGCTCAAGCTTAGGATAAACTCATCAACTGAGATTTTGCACAATAAATGCATAGATGAATTAGGAAATAATTGGTAGCTCTGTGGTATGGTTTTTGCTCTCCAGGGACATGGTTGATTTTGTTTTAATTCAGATTTTTTAAACAGCCCTGAATAAAGTTTTGTAATTTTCACCAGCATCTTGCATATCTCTTATAAGAAAAGCATTAAAAAAATATATAAAATTTACTTTTGGTAGTTTTGTTAGAAATCCCTCCCCTACGCTTCCTGATTAGTTATTTCTACAGTTGAGACAAGATTGTTTTTTGAATTTTGGTGATTTATCTGATAATTCAACAGCTCTCTTTCATGTTTTAACATTATTTACCGGTATCTTTAGTTCAAGGGCTAAATTATATTATTATTTGAATCATCCTTTTGATTCTGCAATAAGCCATTCTCAGTAATTTTAGTATTTTAATAACTTACTAGATTAAATTTATTTAGAACGTTTTGCATTTATATTCATGAGTTAGATTGATGCATAGTTTTCTTTTTGTGGTCAGATTTTGCTATCAGTGTGTTGCTTACCTTGTGACATGAGTCCTAATACATTTTTGGTAGTTGCAAAATATCCTAATGGAAATTATCTACTTTTGAAGGATCAGCAAAACTGACAGCAAGAAGGAGATTACTGATTTTTGACATTTTCAGTAACTTTTATAGCTATTGGTCTAATTAGAGTTTTTTCTTAGCCTTTTTAAGCTAAATTTTGAGTATTTACAATGTCTTAGAAATGATCTATTCCATCTACTTTCAAGTATACAGTATACAGCCTTCCTTTTCATTTCTAGTATTATTTATGATTTTTATTTTTCCTCTATTGTATTTGTCATAGGTTTCAAGTATCATTCTGGGTTTTTACAACCAAGTAAAATAATTATTTTCATTCCTGTTTTATATCTTTATCTCTATCTCCATATGAACTTCTGATTTCATCTGACTGATTATGAGAAGGCTCATTTGTTGTTATCCAATTTAAAAAAAAATTTTGTACTAGGGATTGAACTTAAGACCTTGCACTTGCCAGGAAGGTGCAGCACCACTGAGCTAAATCTCCAGCCCTGTTATACAGTTTTTAAAAGGCAGTTGACTTATCTAAGTCCTTCCTTGCCTTCCATGAAATTTCAAAAGCCCTCAAATTTTAATATAAAGTGGTTCCAGTTTCACTACAGCCTATAATATCAACTATGAATTTCTTTGTAATCTAACACTACGTAGGAGATATTTTTATATTTCCAGTGAATAAATTTCACTTTGACTATTTTCTGTTCCTGATATTTCATTGTATTTCAGTAAAGCTATAGAACATGGTTTGTGTGATTTCTACTATTGAAAATTCCTTAGAGACTATTTCCTGATATATCAATAGTTTTATAAAGATTCCATGGGGTACTTGAAAAAATGTTAATTATTCCTCCGTCACAAAGTTTTCTATATATTTATTAAATCAGTCATACTAACTATGATACTCAAATCCTCATTTTGTGGAAGTGATTTCTCTGTTGATTTCTTTTTTTTTTTCAGCTTTAATTGAATTTATTGGTACATTTTAGGGATACAGTACAGTTTTATTCATTGTTGGGATCTTGTACCTCTACACGACAAGTCTTGATTCTCATTTTTTCCCCTTACCCCTGCCCTCCCTTCACCCCCTCCTCCCCTCCCATCTACAAACACTTTATTTTCATTTTTCATTATCTCATATTTTTTTCTTTTCCCTTATTACCCTTCCCCTACCCATCCCACCTTCCCTACACCTTTAGCTCCTTTCTTCTCATTTCTAAATGACAGTAATTGCAGATTATTCACACCAGGGAAACTATTCAGTATTTACACATGTGTCTCTGTTGATTTCTGAGAGAGGAATATTAACATTTTCCATTGTGGTATTAAATTTGTCAGTTGCTTTTTGAACTGAATGCAGATTTTCAAAAATGTAGTTTGATAGCTGAGTGTTAAATTCACTGAGTTGGTATTTTCTTTGGGGATTATACTTTGAATTATTTAATTCTTCTTTCTTGGGCTTCTGGTAATTTTGCCATTGTTCCTCTCTATTATTAGCATTTGTCTACTATATCTTTGTCCATCCCTTTATATTTGATCTTTCTGAATATTTTGTTCTAGATGTATCTGCTGGAAATGGATATACCTAGAGTTTGCTTTAAGAAAAACCTAATCTTAAATTCTCTGCTTTTAAGTTGGGAAATTTATCTGTTGTCATTTACTAGGAAAATGGAAACACTGGGCTCATTTTGATATCCCTGTTTGGTTTTCTATTTTTATGGACATGAGTCTTTACCCTTTTCTGGAGGGACAGAATTTTCTTTGTTAATTTCTGTTTACCAGCTTGAAGGGTATATGTACTACAATCTAAGGGCTTAATCTTATTTTTTAGATAACACATTTAACCATTTTTTAAAACAAACCAATTCCTAACTTTAATCAGTATCTTTCTGCTTCTCTCTCTCTTTTTCTGTTTCTCTATATTTATCTATTTTTGGTAGTGCTAGGAATTGAACCCATGGCCTCATACATGCCTGGGAAGTCCTCTACCACTAAGCTACCATCCCCAGCCTTTCTCTGCTTCTCTTTAAAACAGACAGAGAAATGTTTCCTCTTCTTTACTCTTTCACTACTTCCTCTGTGTTGATATATACAGAAATTTTATTTCAACCTTGTGATTGATTAATTTTTTCACATATTGCTTCTATTGTATAAGAAATTATTTCATAATAATTGGATTTCACATACAAGCACCACTATGAATACTTAACATTGATTTTAAATATTAAGTTTTTTGAATTCTTAGCTTATTGTTTCTACACTCTCAAGCTTCTCCTCCTCCCTGGGTTCATTTTTAATTTTTCTGGCATACATTCTTGCATACGTTTTTAGAAAGCTTTTGTGGCTTTGTGGATGGCACATTTTTTTGAGTCCTTGAATGTCTTGAATAAACCCAAATGGCTTTGTTGAGTTATTGGGAATAGAAATAGAGAGCCCAAATCTATTTCCTGACAAACATTGAAGGTATTTCTCTGCTATACTTTAGGATTTCAATTTTGATGGTCATTTGAAAGACTGAAACATGTGCACAGCCACTCCCTCAGTGTGAAGGTGCTGTACTTTAAGCACTGTACAGCTGCAGTAATTCAGAGAAAAAAATATGGATCTACAGTCAAATGTCTATGGGAGAAAGAAAAGAAACTGATGAATTTGCTTGAGGCACTCTCCTTTCCAAAGGGAACCTTTAAGCTAGGTGGTGAAATGAAGCAGAGACTTATGGAAGAATTTAGAATCTTATTGAATTATATTGTTTCTTATATTAAAACATTAGAATTAGATAAATTCAGATTACATCAGAACTACACAGAATTTGCAATAATTATTTCTTCTCCAAATATCACTCAGTTCTATTTTTGTTCTAGTATTTAACTATATTCTTTTCATTTTCAGATTTTCTAGAATGGGGACTGGCAAACCAATATCTACCACTTGTTTTTGTAAATAAAGTTTTATTGAAACAGCTAGTCTCATGTACTTACATATTGGACAGCCTCAGAGTTTAGTAGTTGCAACAGATTCTCCATAGGTCACAAAGCCTAAACTATTTATTACATAGCTCTCTATAGAAATGTGTGCTCATTGTTGTTTTAGGACATCCCTCAGTGTGCAAATGGTTAGCACTCATGTCCTTGCTCCTATGAGCCCAAGCAGGTATAGGGCAGTCCCAAGTCTGTACTTTCTTAGGGTGTCTGGTGACTGCATTGATGCGAGTTCAGAGACCTAGTCCACTTGTATTTTATGTTGAAAGAAACTGAGGCGATTTCCCCATTGTACACAGCTGTCAGTAATAACTTGTCCTTTCAATGATTTCCTTCTTTCAACTTTGCTTCTTGCTTGTGTGCTAGAAGTTGTGCAGTTGAACACTGCGGCTTTTGTTTCTTTGCCTGCGTGATGTGAGGGAGGCTGGCGTGTTTTCCAACGTGCTGTTGTGTGGGCTCGGGCTGTTGATTGCTTTTGGCCTAGGTGCTGTGCAGAGCTCCAAGGTCTGGCTTTGTGAACATTGCCTGGCAAAACAGAAACGTTTTGTGAAATTTTTACAAATGTCACAAACACCCGCACACACACACATTTTAAATTGCAAAATTCTTCCCCTTGGCACACAAATTCTCCTCCCCCTTGGCACATTATTTCCCCCACATTTTTCATTTTTCATTCTTCATAATAAATCATTAACCATCTTCAGTTCTACTGGGATCCCTGTAGTGGGTCAACTTGCTTTTGCATTGATGCAACTTGTAGTTAAAAAGTCCGTGGATTCCAGGGTGCCCTTATTTTCTCTCTTTCAAACATTTCACATGATCTTTTATTCCAAAGAAAAAGCAGCTGTATTTCCAGCCCAACTGTTCCCTCAGACAAAGATCCCTGATTTGATGCCCACCAAAAACCACTTTCCAAGATGGGACCTAGAGAAATTGGCCTCTCAGCTTCACCCTCCTGAACAGAGAGTGAGATGCAAATTGCAGAATGCAGAGACAAACTGGTCAAATTAAATTCTTTTCATGCATGAGTTAAAGCATCTAAGAAATTATAACAAGAGTGCTTAATTTCAGTAAAAATCTTTCTCAGTGTTTTTGAGTACTTTCTCCTTCCTTCATAGCTAAGAACATTTTACAAACAAACCATTGACTTCAGAATGAAGGGACTGGTATTTTATCAGTGGGCCACAGATGACATTCAACTATAGAGAGGTAAATTTGCTTACAGTCTTTCAGATATCAATGGGGTTCTATATATAATAACTTGGGCATCTTGCATTGGTCAAAATAATGTGATAAGAATTTCCATAGCCTTGTGGAAAATAAATTGCTAAACATTATTGTGATTTGTATATATTTGTTATAGTCAAAAGGCTAAATTTTCTATGGGAAAACAATAATGTTTTATTTAAAATGTTCTTGGTACAAGACAAAATTAAAGGACAAAGGGTTTCATGTAACTGCTACTCATTGTTATTTCATTGTATATATATTCATGCCTTCTAGGTGTACAAATCCTCTAGGTTATTTATGGTAATAATCTTTTAGACTCAGGTATCTGCCTTTCTCTTGTGCTCCAGCTACTTGTGATAAGAGATACATGTCAAGCCAGCATGAGATAACCAGTCAAATAATAGTTTTCTTAAAACTTATGTGATATATGTTATATGTGGCACCATACTTAGGGATTCTCAGTTGCCAGACAGTAGAAACAATGTTACACACTAAAATTAGAGGTTAGACGTTATGATCTCCTAAAGTACATTTATAGGCCAATATGTATGTTCTTCTTAGATGGCATACTACTAAAAGATAACAAATAAGAGTTTTCTTTATGTCATTTAATGTCTTGCGATCAGATGGAGGTTTTTGTCTTAAAGGTTATTCCATACTAAGATGGATATTGTTACAAAGAAAATGTCTCATAATTGTCATGCTAAAATACTATGTGTGGCTCTTGATCTTAAGTTTCTGTCATATATAACTATTGTCTATTAACATTCTGCATGGACTAAAGTACTAGAACTACCATGGTTGTTAAGAAATAACAGCCCCCTAGCTATGCTTTATATTTCAAAGTGCTTAATGTCCAGACGAAATTATAATAATTAAGCTGACTGCTCCTACTGCACTATTAATGCCACTGATCTTCTCTTCTGGGTGTTCAAAAACTAAAGTTTGGAGACCAAAACTAGAAAATAACTAGGCTATGAGGACCACCAATATTTTGGCCTTGGCCCCTCAAGGCCTACAAGAGCCAGGACACAAGGGACCTTTCCTATAGGATCCTACATCTTTGGTAAGTCACTCAACCTCCTGAGAAGGGACATTGCTGGATACCAGAGGACATATATACTGTGTGCCAAATGAGGGTCACCATGAGGGAAAAGTCTCCCATGATTTGACTGAAAGCAACACGGTCAAACAAGGCTGTGACCCATCCTGATGGCTGACACTGACAGAGGAGCTGAGAGGCTCTATGCATGGTTCCAAAATTATGCCTGAAGAAACTTAACTGACCTTGATAGATAACAAGAGGTTCATGCTGATTAACACAGGTCTTACTTTAACTTGGTCTTAAATACCCAATAGAAAAGAAGAATAACAAAAGAGGTATAAAGTAATGCCATAGTAATAAAGCTAGATATGAAAGAGGGCTCCATTCACTGACCCCTTCTGGCTGTTTCCAGCTTTACCAGTAGCTGACCATGGTTATGGATCATTAGCAAAAAACTATGGTAAAATCTATAAGAGCTCAGCTAGAGTTCTATATTTCTTAACAAAATTTATTCCTCACATTGTTTTTTATCTTAGAGCTAAACTAGAGAGACTTATGACAACGTATGAGACTCATAGATAACTTCTATCAATGAAAGAATCTAAAACTAGCAGGTTCAATCACTGTTTCAATTTCTAAGTGTGACTTTCTCCCCAACCTGTCCTTTCATTCTAGTCTGCTTATGCTTAGATTATGCATACTCTAATTTCTTAAAAGTTTTATTTATTCTTGCCTAGAGGCTGCCAACTCCAAGTGGTCATAGAAATGGAACCAATGATAAATGAAATGTCCTAGACTTCTTTTACTGGGATCTACCAGATCGACCTTGTAAACAGATCATAACTGTTAAACTGTACAAAATGATTTCTATGTTGTATTCTGAAGTCCTCTGGACCTGCTACTTATCTTCTTTGTTAGTTATATTCATAGCAATCCTGCTGACCTTATAATTTGGCCCATACATTCTTAACTGTTTCTTTGGCTTTGTCTCTTCCAGACTTAAAAGCTGTGCAGCTACCAAGATGACAATGCCAGGTGCCTACTGAAGGCCTTTAGATAGATAGACCTTCTATAGAGTAACTCTAACTGTTGATCACAATTACAAACCTCTTTAGCTGGAAGTAGCCAGAGCTGTCTTCATCCTTTGCTCCTTCACAGCAGTTAGGGGTACTTCTTCAGAGGGGGGAATATTGAAGATAGGTAAATTAATTAGATATCTTGTAGGTAGTTAGACAGGGCTGCCCTCAAGGAGCCAACACACCAAGGAGCCAACATGGAGGACAATCAAGACTCATTCACTGAAGGCCAGAATTGTAAAAGGGGAAAAACTACTATAACTTTGCACTTCTCCTGGGGATGAATAGCAGTGTCTGGGGTTCTAAACAGGTTTCAGTCACCTCAGTGGGGGACCGGGGTCTTTACCCAGCCTTTCCAGGAAATATTCCCGACCCATCCTTACTGAAAATCCTTGTAGGCTTGCTATGTGTCTTGCTTCCCCATTTGACCCCAATTTAATTAGTATTACCTGGATGACTGTACTTGTAATCTTATTGCTTGGTCATGGTTTTGCCCAACCTCATGCCCACCTTGCAATTTTGCATTGGGTCTTACAGTTTTGTTCCACTTGTACCCACCTCACCACATGGCTTTGCTGTATAAAATATCTTTGACAATTAGGGTGAGTGGGTAACCCACTTTCTGGCCCCCTTCTGTCTCTCTTATACAGAAGCTTTCTTTCTCTCAATAAATCATTCCTACTCTTAAAAAAAGATAACAGTGGGTTTAAGTAGGCTTTAATTTAGTGGTTGGGATATTGATTTAAAGTATTCTGTCATTTTTTGTTTGTTTGTTTTTTTGAGACAGGGTCTCACTATGTAGTTGAGACTGACCTGAAACTCACTATGTAGCCCAGGCTGATCTCAAACACACAGAGATTCTCCTGCCTCAGCCTCCCAAGAAATGTGATTACAGGTATGCACCCCCATGCCCAACAGTATTCTGTCAATTTTAAGGCAGAAAATTAACTTAAGACACTTTTCCCAACTGATTACACACATTCGCATCTCTCTTTGAGCTTTGGCCTCAAAGTTATTTTTCCCTGGCACTCTGATCGCTCAAGAGTGACTTTTGGCAATGACCCCCAGCTTCCTTTCTACAGCTTGATTCCAGGATCTTTGCACCTGTGAGTTGCCATCCTTGGCAGCCTTGACTAGATAGGCTTGGTTGGCCCACCCAGAAAGCAATGGCCTTCCTGGTTTAGACTTTTTAGGGCAGTGATCATTTGGTAGGCCCCTGCATCCAGCATGTGCAAGAGCAAGCAAGACAAGTGGGACCTCCCCAACAATGCTATTCAAAACATTGTATTGCCCGAAAGGCACACTGTGCAGTCCACAAACTCTAAATGTAGTCATTTGATTTTGTCAACAATAAATCTGATTTTCCTCATCAGCCCCCACCTGTTATTGGAAAAAAGAACCTAAATGTTTAATTCTATAATTTGAATAGTTAGTACCTTAGGTGATGCTTTGTGTTCTGGGATGATTGCTCAGGATCTCTCAAAAAAAAAAAAATGCTAGAGTTAAAAGTATGTGCTCTAGCCAGGCATGGCGCACATTTGAATTTCAACACTGTGGGAGGCTGAGACAGAAGGATCCCAAGTAGCCTGGGCTACTTAGTAACTTAGTGAGACCTTGTCCCAAAATAATAATTAAAAAAGGACTGTGATATAGTTTGGTGAGAAGTCCCTAAGTACACACACATACACACACACACACACACACACACACACACACACACACACACACACACACACACACACACAGTGTGCTCTGGACCCAGACTAACTGGATTTAAACCATAGATTTATCACTGAGAAACTCTGACCTGGTACAAGGCATATGGTCACTCTATGCCTTAGTTTCTTCATGTCTGAACTGGAAAAAAAAAGTCTTATTTTCTACATCTTCCATTTCATGAGCCACTAAGTTTGTATGACTATTTCAACTTCAAGTAATTGACTTCAGGGAGGGTAAAAATTCAGTTTCTCAGTTGAACAGACCACACTGCAAGTACTCAAGGGCCATGTTTTTTGCCACAGATGTATTGGAGAACACTGAAGAGAACAAGTCCATGATGAAGCTCTCTGGAGAGCTCCAATGGTGGGGTTGCAATGAAGAGTAACTGAGTTAATGCACTCACAGTGCCCAGAGCAATTCTGGAAAAGTTCAGAATTTCATATCATGGTCAAGATCTCATTGTCTATAATACTCTTGTCTCCCAACTTCTTTTCCAAAGAGTGGCTGCATTTGCTGGAGAGGACAGAATTGCTCCTGGTTACTGGCATTTGTACTTTATATCCTGTGCCATTTTGTAAGTTTTTCTCAGGCCAAGAGTCCTTGCTACTTTTATTGTTTTTTAAGCAGCATTGGGAATTAAGCCCAGGAAGAGCTGACCTAAATCCCCATCCCTTCTAATTTTGAGACAGGATCT
Organism: Fukomys damarensis; assembly: GCF_012274545.1. Classification (NCBI taxonomy): domain Eukaryota; kingdom Metazoa; phylum Chordata; class Mammalia; order Rodentia; family Bathyergidae; genus Fukomys; species Fukomys damarensis. The sequence continues at coordinate 29,594,365 of NW_022900942.1, read as the reverse complement.
CACTAAGTTGCTCAGGCTGGCCTCAAGCTTGTGAGCCTCCTGGCTCAGCCTCCCACATAGCCGAGATTACAGAAGTATGCTGTCATAGCTAGCTTAATTCCTTCATTTTAAAAGAAAGACATAAGAGTGGCTATCAGTGATATGTGGAACCAAACTATCCCTTTTGAAAACCAGTTCTGCTATTTAGGAGCTTTGCAATCTTAAGACATTGCTTATTCTTTCTGTATCTCAGTTATTATATATATGAAATGAAGAACATAATCTATAATATAACATTTCTCAAAGTTTGTTGGGAGATGAATTGATGCAAGTAAAGTACCTTGAAGGTGACCTTATAAGATCTCAAGAACTATTACCTCTTGGTATTATTCCTGACCTCTCTTTGACTCCTTTTTCTCTCTGGGAAGTGTATGATTCACTCAGTTCCCTGGTGGGATGAGGACTCCAGTACTCCAGCTCATCTGGTCTCTGGGATGATGTTTCTTTTTTTCTCCACTGGCTTCTGTGATGCCCTGGCAGGCAGTTGATTTGATCTGTGGTTTACTGACCTGTGGTTTACCAGGCCTTGGGCAGCCGAGACTGCATCTTCCTCTTTTTTGGTATTATAGACCCATGGATCTCTGCCATCTCTACCTTCGGTCTGCAGTTGGGAAATAACCTCCTGTCTCCATTGTGAAGACTTCATCTCACCATGGCTGGACCTGGAGCATTCTCTATTTTCTGCTAAGCTTTCAATGCCTTTGGGGGAGTTTCAGGAACTTCTAGGTTCCTTCCACTCTGGTGGCTACGCTACAGGTGGGTCTGAAAAAGAAAACTGGGTAAAGTCCCCTATCCTAGGTGCCTCCTGCAGTTTACAAGGCATCCTTTCCCCCCTTCTCTGGGGATCTCAGATGGAAATTCCTCCCATCCTACTCTCATAAACGGTCTAGATTCATGTGGATTCTTTTAGAGGAAAAGATCAGATAGGCCAGGTCCTAGAAAAAAAATGGAATTTCTTTTTATTTATTTATTTTTTTGGTACTGGGGATTGGACTCAGGACCTTGTGCTTATGAGGCAGGCGACAGCACCACAAAAAAATGGGATTTCTTAACCAGACATTCCATAAGACTGACACATTCCAGAATGCCTATAGGACGTTTTGATCATCAAGGCCACTGCAGGCCTGAAGATTCCTTGATGGTGACTCCACTACCCATTAGTTATGACTGGAAGTTGGAACCAGGCTTCAGGCTTGTACACCGACACATCAAATGACCCGTGTACATGTGTTTCATCCTCAGCTGATGACTGTGAATGTGGTAGAAATGCCAGTGAAAGGCATGAGATAAAGTCATCAAATACTGTGGGAGAAGAATTAGTATTTTTGGCCTCTGACTGGATGTTAGATGAAAGGAAGAGAAGGTTTAAGCCTGGCTCTAAACTATTAGAAGCCAGGAGTGGTGGCACAGGCCTGTAAATACAGGACTCCGGGAGACTGAGGCAGAAAGGCTGCAAGTTCAATTCCAGTGCAGGCAATTTAGCAACTTAGTGACACCCTGTCTCTCTCTCTCTCTCTCACACACACACACACACACACACACACTAAATAAAATAGAGGCGGGTATAGTGGGGTTTGTAGTTCAGTATGAGTACACTGAGTTTAGCCCCCAGTACCAGAAAAAGAAAAAGAAAAATAAATAAAAAAAGGAGGCAGATGATGGCATTTATTTCTACATAATATGTAAATATAACAAAAATTATGATATTTGGGTAATAATTTGGGTAGCTTATCTGTAATATCAGTAGTTGAGCATTTTCAAATAAAGCCACACATAGCTGAAATAAACCTTGAAAATGTTTTCCTTAGGAATGATATAATCTTATTTTTCGCTTGTAGTGTAATGATATAAGGGGCCACATTATGGTTACAGGGTCTACATGTTTTCCACATAGGGAAAATTGCCTTTCTCTTTTCCCAATGAGCATTTGCATGATATTTAACATTTTGCGCACTGCCATGGAAGAGTGACATGTCCCAGGTGCATCCGGATTATTATTTGATGATGACACGCTCAGTGAATACTTTTTCAGTGTTGCTTATAATGACAGTGATAATAGTAATTATTGATCCAAAAACAAAATGGCTTAACTATCAGATTTAAGAATAAAAGGTTAAATCTCGTAGGAAAGTGATCGTTTTTAGTGATTGTGGAGGAAATGTTAAAATGAGGAAAGGAACATATGGGAAACTACCAGCAGACCAATTCATGTGTTTCAGCTATTTAACTGCATTACAAATGCAAAATGCATTCTTTTTCCAGTTTCATTTCATTTAAACCCAAATGGTTATGTGAAATGGTGTCATACACCTGGTGAAAAGCTTTGCTTTTAAATATCTTATCGCTTTACCAAAGCGCCTGGTGTTGAACCAACAACAGCATTCTTTCTGTATTTTTTAAACCTGTTTAACCACTTTTTAGAATATTCGCTTCTCTTTCCTTGAAAAATAAAGCATTAAAAATATACATAATGTAACCTTTTTTTTTTTCCTCCTTGTGGTTCTATTAACATCAGTGACGCTAATCATTGTTAGGAAAATAAATGAAGAGGGCTCCTTGTGCCTGCCTCAGCCCCAAGCTCGGGAGAAAGCAGTAAACACCTTATTTTAGTTGTTAGAGGTGGAAGACAATGTTGTGAAACACTAAGAAGCTGCCTTCCAAACTCTTAAGAGAGTGTAACCAAGAAGGAAGGAAGAAAACTCACAAATTAAAAACTCAGTTATACTTGTGAGCACATGAATAAAAACACCAATGACTTTAATTGAAGCAGAAAAAAATTGAGCTCTCACAAAAACACACTTAAAGCAATATTTGATGTATTTAGAAATATCAGCTATATTTAGTTACAAATTATATAAATTGTACATTGCAAAATGTTGGCCCTTGAGTCACATTTGACACCCCACTGTGTTTTGTTTGGTCTACTTACTATTAAAAAAATGTCTTATTGGATAGCAACATTTAAAAATTAGGATAATTCACAGAAAAATCCAGATTTTTAGTTCTCTTGAAAAAAGACACAGCAGCCTGGATTTCTGCAAGGTGTCAGCTGGCTGGAAACCAGACCAACTGCTTCCTCCCCAACCTCGTGCACCTTCAGATCTGGCAGTCAACCACTCTGATGGCAGGGCTTGTGCCTGGGCTGTGCCCACACTGGGTGTTTGAGACAGCTCTCAAAGTTAGTTCAAGTTACTAAAACATTGCTATATTAAGTAGGTTTTTCTCATTATGAGTTAATTTCAACAACTCATATTTTAAGTTCTTTTGGAGAGAATTAAACAATCCAATAATGTCATTTGTTGGCTCTATTCACAATTTACTTCTGGACACAGCCCCCAGGTGGCCTTTAAGCAAAAGAACTTAATTACTTCCTACAACCTATGGGAATGTGAAATGACAAATATAGCTAGATTACTAAAGCACATGTGTGGTTAATAGTCTGTATATCCTACTCATTTCTGTCTTGCAATAGTTTAGAATAGGGAAGCTCAGGGGACAAGGGGACACTTTAACAATGTGGTACTAGTCAACATTTTATAAGATTTATTAATTTATGCTTTACATAAAGTTTTGGGAAACAGTGAAATGAATCATCAATTTTCTAATGGAGCTCAACATTTACTTGAAGAGTTACACATTTCTAGAATGTAAGACTATCGAATAACAGTATATTTTCTGGAAATGTCCATTATTTCTGTGATCTCTATCCCTAGCTGATGACATGAATAACTAAGAGATGATCAATTAGTATCATGCATTAACTAGCACATAACCAGAGAGTTTATTCACATAGTTTAAATTTTTAAGTGTCATTCTTTCAAGTACATCTTACAGCTATTTTGTTATGGGACTCCCAGGGCACTAAAAAGTTAGAGTTTATTTTTTAGAAAGTAGTTTTTGAATGAAGGGAATTCTAAAGGCAGAGAAACTTTTTAAAAACCAAAATCAGAAATACTGCATTTTCATGACCTTTTCCTTCTTGAGTAACTCAGAAAATTTGATTCAAACTTTCCAAAATAAAATTTTCTTTGGCTTGAAACTAAAGCATAATAATTTTTGGTTTAAAAGAAACTTTTGGAGGACATTTTTTTGACAACATGAGAAAGGAAAGAAATTAGAGCCCCAAATAGAGTGCTAGCTGTTGGCTTAATTAGGGAGCAAGGGATGTGGAGCCGTAATTACTAGAAATGATGTACCCACATCATCCATGTTTTTTAGCAGCTTTTTTTTTTTTTTTTTTTTTTTTTTTTTTTTTTTTTCCCAAGCAGAGATGTGTGTTCTGAACTGAAAAATTCCTACTGATGCCAGTAAGCATGCTATCTGATTATGATTGCTCTACAGGGATGAACGTTCCATGGGTGAGTGCAGCAAAATATATGTTGCGAATCATGAAGTCCAAGTCCAGAAGGACAGTTAGAGGGATGGGGAGCTACAGGAGGTGGCAAGGTGGGGGAAAAAGGTGAACTCTTGGGCAATTATGGCCTCTTTCCTGACACCTCCCCGTAGATTATGATTCCAAAAACCAAGGCAGAACTTCTGAGCTTTCGGAGATTGATGAGAATATAGGGGGAAGAAACAAGAGCAGGGAGTTTTTTGGATGCTTTATGAGGAAAAGAGAAAAAAAAAAAGATTGGAAAATGTTACAAGCATTCTGTTCATGTTGTATCACTTAGTGCAGTCTTGTCTCCCCAGCCCACTAGTCTGGAACAAAAGTCAGTCTCAAACATAACAACAGACACTGGGGAGCTCTCCAACAAAAGATCACCTCCCAAAGAACAGGATGGCGCTGGTGAGTGGATGCCAGCCCCAGGAACAGAAATGGTACAGCGGCACATGCCAGGTCCACAGTGTCTCCTTGCTGCCTCAGAAGAAACTGCTAAAAGATCAAGAACTGTGCAAAGAGATTAGATGACCTGGAATGGGCTATGGGTGGTGTCGGGAGACACCAGACACCTCTCCCATCACCCCGAGCTGGCTACAGGTGTGAAAACACCCCCAGTTCTTGGTGCAGAGAAGAGAGAGAGAGAGGGGAGGACTGTGACTCAGCTCTACAGGCGGAGGTGGGCCTGTTTTCCTAGAGGTAGAGCAAACACAGAGGGCCCACTTGGAGGAAAGCTAAAGCAGTTCAACCTCTCTTAACTTTATTCCATTTTCTCAAAATTAAGTCTGAACAATAGAGAACTGAGAAGGTGATCTGTCCTCCACTGATTCACAAGGATGAGGTATAAAGGACTGTCACCATCTTATTGAATGGCTCTTTTTACCACATATCCCTTCCATCAATTTACTTTGACGTATTGTATGGAGCACTCAAATAACACCTGGTCTTTAACCTTAAGAAACCCACTGCCGGATGTGGAAAAAGTAATTTCAACATAAAATATTAGCTAGAGGAATAGAAGCCTGCCCAAAGATCTCGACTCAGAGGAGGGGTCCATAGCTCAAGACATCAGAGAGGTGGTGACTTATGAAAATTAGCAGGTGATAAAAAGAGGGCAGTAGATTCAACTGTTGCTAGAAAAGGTTTCTGAATTCTTCATTTCACCAGTGCCAATAAATTAGTCTGCTTCATCTCCTTCACCAGTCCTTGATTTGACTCAATTAAAATCTTGGAGTTAGTGACAGTGTGATTAACCTCTGTTCTGCTTTCACTGGCAATGACCCACTCCCATCAGAATACTTAGCACAACCAAGCCAGAAACTCCACGGCCATCCTCACTACTCCTGCTTCTCTGCTCCCCGCTCACTGGTGAGTCCATGCGCCACAAGTCCTGCCTCTGCCTGTGAACATCTCCGGGAACTGCCACTCACTCTGCGATCTTGGGTGTCTCTCCCATCCACTAGAGCTCATCATTCTGCATCTGCACACTGAGCCTGACTCTCCTTCTCACTCCTACTTCATGCTTAACTACTATTCTGCAGGCAGCTCGTAAATGTCTGTTAGGTAGATAGATTAATTCATACATGTTTGTCTGCATTGGTTGAATTCAGAGTAGTGATGAAAACGCAGAATGTAACAACACCAGAGCTTCATAAGTAAACAGGAAACATTAAATGATGGGATGTTGCTCTGGGGAAGGATGAGGCCTCATCCTGGTTTGGCAGGAACCAAAGTTCCCTGCCTGACTCACCCATCTCCACTACACGCAGCAGCCAGAGTTACCCCATTGTGGTGTCTGCCTTGCCCAGCAAGGAGAAAGGGCTATTAGCACAGACAGTGAGATCATCAACCATAAATACAAAACCCCAGACAGACATTTATGATTAAAAGGCAGGATCTGTAATGCTGAACTATTTATTTTACATGGATCGTGAGAAAAACCCGTCTGTGAAAAGTGGAAATCAGCTGTAAGATACCTGAAAAGCTCTCTGCGTGTGCTTTAATGATAAATTAGGCAAGGCAGCCTCACTGAGGTCTCTCTGCATGCTCTGTGGAATCCTTAAAATAAAACACACTGCTGTTCTTACTATAACTCTTTGGTATGGTCTGTCCTTCAAATTGGTTGAATAGTAAATCAAGCTATTCTTTCGTTTACCTTTAGGCGTGGAAGCTAACTGTTCAGGATCATCCTGGGGGCTGTGGATGAGGTATGCTAGAAAGCACAGTTTAGCGTTCTCTCCTTTATTTAATGTAAGAAACTGCAGGGGATTGAAGCAAGCTCTATTAGAGCACAGAAAGTCACTTGACTAAGTTTCCTGAAATAATTCTTTATTAATGGGGTTTCTTCGTCGTAACAACCAAGCCTGCCTACTATTTTCAAACCTCGGACCTTGGCTTGACCAGGGAGCTGGTCTTCTGAACTAAAGCGATGTGAGTAACGGCGGGAGTGAAGAGATACTCAACTTGGAGTCTTTGGAAAAGTGGGTTCTCTGCTGAGAGAACAGCACTTCCGCAGTGAAAATGCGTATGCCATGGGACAGCTCTGGACCTTTCAGGACCTTCAGTCACCTAAAGTAGAACCATTGGTTCTGTTCTTTGCCAGTTTTCTGTCTCTGAGGATATGGGCTTATTACAACCATCTTGACGCTGCTCAAAGTGGGTGTGGCTGCTTAGAGCAGTGGGTAAGAAGTTAGCATACAAAATCGGTTTCTCTTATCTTTAGAAATGCACGTAACAATCTGCCACATATAAACTAGGCTAATCATTTGTCAGTTTTCCCACTTTGATCTCCTTTGCTTGAGTCCACAGTATCCTTTGAGCTCTTTACCTTTGATTTTGAGTTTCCAAACTTCTTCTATAAGGGGTCCAGATAGTATTTTAGGCTCTGGGAGCCATATGGTATCTATTGCCTCTACTTGACTCTGCTATTAGGTTTTCACTGCAGTAACAATATAAGCATGAAAACAGCTATAAACAATATAAAAATGAATGAACATGACTGTTTTCCAAGAAAGCTCAATTTACGAAAGCCTTTGGCAGATTAGATTGGACTCATGGATCACAGTTTGAAGATTCTTGCTTTAGATGATAGACTCAAATAACTATGGAAAATTATAGTTTTCTTTTCCTTGCAGCAGTTTTCTTTTCTTTGTCATTGTTATTTTCATAGTTAGTATATTCCTGATGGAGTTTATTGCAGGTATACACTATATTAGTAGAAAGACTGAAACTTGGAAAATATGTAGAATTTTGATAAAATTTTATTTCTATAAAACAAAACTCAATCTTACATGTTTGATATTTACTTACAATAGCTACTGACAGTTAATGCAAAATTTCATCCCCAGGTAATTTTATTTTTAAAATTAAGCTTACTGGTATATTTTATGTATACATTATGATCATATTCATCATTGGGAATTTGTACCTTTGCATGATACATATTGCTTCTTCCTTTTTACCATTCCCCTTCCCTCCCTTCTACCCTCCACACCTCCCTATTTACAAAAAATTATTTGTCTCCATTTTTTCTTTTTCCTTTTTTCTTACCCTTCTTTCCTTTCCCCTACCTCCCTTTCCCTTTTGAACCTTTTCTTCTTATTTCACATTATCTATTATACATTTTGCTTCTCATTTAAACTTTCAGTTTCTCACACCAGAGAAACTCTTTGGTAATTATACTTATGTCCTATTTATTTTGCTTAAAAGTACGGCCTCAATGTGCATCCATTTAGCTATAAATGTCTCTAGGTTATCATCACTTATGGTGGAGCAGTACTCTTATTTTATTAAAAAAAACACATCTTCTTTATGTAGTCACCAGCTGATGGGCATTTGGGCAGTTTCCAAGATTTAGCTATTAACAATGGGGTCATATAAACATGGGTCTACATATATTGCTGTGGCACAATGCTTTTAATTCTTTCGGAAAGATACTCAATAGGGGCCCATGTAATTTTAAATATTATTATTTAACATTTTCACGAGTATTATATTTTACTTTGTCAAATTTCTAAGTACTCAACTAGCTACATAATGATATCCTTCTTTTTTACAGATAATGATAACATTACAAAAGTAATTCCTTTGATTTTCTTTGTCATTCTTAGTTAGCTTTCTAGTATAATCTTTGAAACCAAAGCTCTTCCAGGTCACAAGGTAAGGGTCCAAATTTTTTTGAAAATTCAAATGAATGTTTACTGTCTAAGTCCAAGAATGGTAGTCTATCGGATAACTTCTTAGATCAATAATAACTCAAGAAAAAGTGCTTTGTAAAACATATTTTTTCATTGAGTTTATTGGTACTTTTTAAAGTATTCAGTACATGCATCATTGGGATCTTGTACCTTTACATGACAGATCTTGGTTCTCATTTTGCCCCCATAATCATGCTCTCCTTCACTCCCTCCACCCTGCCTATTTACAAAGATTTTGTTTCCAGTTTTTCCTTTTCTAATTTTTTTTATCTATTATTTTCTATCCCCTATTACTCCCACTTCCCCTTTTCCTGTAGCCCTTTTCTTCCTATTTCACATTATCAGTTATACAATTTGAACATTATTTATGCTTTTTAGTTTTTCACACCAAAGAAACTATTCAGTATTTACACGTGTGTCTTATTTATTTTACTTAAGAGTATGGCCTCAATATGCCTCCATTTTCCATTTTAGAATGACTCTAGTTTCTCATTCTTTATGGCTGAGCAGTACTCCATTTTATAGAAAAACCACATCTTCTTTATCCAGTCTCCAAATGATGGGCAATTGGCTGTTTCCAATTTTAGCTATTACAAACTGTGCTGCTGTAAAGATAGGTGTGTATATATCACTGTGGTATGATTCTTTTAATTCTTTTGGAAAGATACCCAGGAGAGGGATGGCTGGGTCAAAGGGATCCTCTAACGCTAGTTCTTTGAGGTATCTCCATATTGATTTCCACAGTGGTTGCTCCAGTCTGCACTCCCAACAATGGAGAAGGATTCTTTTCTCCCCATAACACCACCAATATTTGTTATTGGTTGATTTCTTGATAGCAGCCATTCTTTCTGGGGTGAGGTAGAATCTCAGTGTTGTTTACATCTGCATCTCTCAAATGACCAGTGATGTTGAATATTTTTTCATGTACTTATTTACTGCTTTTACTTCTTTGTCTGAGAAATGTCTGTTCATTTCAGATGCCCATTTTTGAATCAGGTCTTTATATTTGGATGGCCTGAATTTTTTTGAGTTCTTTATATATTCTAGATAATAGTCCTTTGTCTGAGGAGCAGCTGATAAAATTTTTTTCCCACATTGTAGATTGTCTGTTAGCTCTGTTTGTGGTTTCTTTTTCAGTGCAGAAGCTTTTTAATAAGAT
>NW_022900942.1:29495472-29584313 GCF_012274545.1 Fukomys damarensis | reverse complement strand
GTCAAAGATGAGGAGGCTGAGTATGTCTGGAGTTATTTCTGTATTTTCCAATCTATTCCACGGATCCTTGGGTCTTTTTCTTTGCCAGTACCATGCTGTTTTTATCACAGTGGCTTTGTAGTATAGTTTCAAGTTGGGGATTGTGATAATTTACTGCTTTTACTTCTTTGTCTGAGAAATGTCTGTTCATTTCAGATGCCCATTTTTGAATCAGGTCTTTATATTTGGATGGCCTGAATTTTTTTGAGTTCTTTATATATTCTAGATAATAGTCCTTTGTCTGAGGAGCAGCTGATAAAATTTTTTTCCCACATTGTAGATTGTCTGTTAGCTCTGTTTGTGGTTTCTTTTTCAGTGCAGAAGCTTTTTAATAAGATGAGATCCCAGTTGTTTATTCTTTCTGCTAGTTGCTGTGCTACTGAGGATTTATTTATTTCCTATGCCAATATCTTCACGAGTTCTGCCTAACAGACACAGCCTAATAGTTCAGCAAGTTTAGGGTTTATGTTTTAATATTTAGATCTTTAATCCACTTGGATATTAGTGTAATGCATGGTGAAAGATAAGGGTCTAGTTTTAATCTTTGGCAGAATGAGATACAGTTTTTCCAGCACAGTTTATTAAAGAGGCTATCTTTCCTCCATTGAGGATGGTTGGCTCCTTTGTCAAAGATGAGGAGGCTGAGTATGTCTGGAGTTATTCCTGTATTTTCCAATCTATTCCACAGATCCTTGGGTCTTTTTCTTTGCCAGTACCATGCTGTTTTTATCACAGTGGCTTTGTAGGATAGTTTCAAGTTGGGGATTGTGATATCCCCTGTCATGTCTCTGTTGCCTAAGATGGCTTTTGCTATTCTAAGTCTCTTCTGGTTGCAAATGAATTTTTGGATCATTTTCTCTAGTTCTGTGAAATATAATGTTGGAATTTCAGTTGGAATTGCACTGAATCTGTATAGTAGTTTTGGAAGTATGGCCATTTTCACTATGTTGATTCTTCCTACCCAGGAGCAGGGGATGTCTTTTCATTTTCTTACATCTTCTTTGATTTCTTTTTTTCAGAGTTCTGTAGTTTTCAGTGTAGAGGTCTTTTTCTTCCTTTGTAAGATTGATTCCTAGATGTTTCATTTTTTTTTCAGCTTTAATTGAGTTTATTGGTACCTTTTAGGGATACAGTACAGTTACATTCATTGTTGGGATATTGTACCACTACATGACAAGTCTTGGTTCTCATTTTTTTTCCCTTGTCCCTGCCCTCCCTTCACATTCTCCTCCCCTCCCCATCTACAAACACTTTATTTCCATCTTTTCATTATCTCACATTTTTTTCTTTTCCCTTATTACCCTTCCCCTATACATCCCACCTTCCCTACACCTTTAGCTCCTTTCTTCCCATTTCTCAATGTCAGTAATCTTATTAGGATCTTATGTATTATTGCAGATTATTCACACCAGAGAAACTATTCGGTATTTACACATGTGTGCCTTATTTATTTCACTTGGGAGTATATCTTCAATATGTATCCATTTTCCTATGAATAAATCTATTTTCTCTTTCTTTATGGCTGAGTAATATTCCATTTTATAGAAAAACCACATCTTCTTTATTCAGTTTCCAACGGATGGGCAAATGGGCTGTTTCCAAGATTTAGCTATTACAAACTGTGTCGCTATAAACATGGGTGCACATACTTCTCTGTGATATGATTCTTTTAGTTCTCTTGGAAAGATACCCAGCAGAGGGATGGCTGGGTCAAATGGAACCTCCAGTCCAAGCTCTTTGAGGTATCTCCATATTGATTTCCATAGTGGTTGCACTAGTCACGACATTTGTTATTGTGTGATTTCTTGATAGCAGTCATTCTTTGTGGGGTGAGGTGGAATCTCAGTGTTGTTTTCATCTGCATCTCTGATCAGTGATGTGGAACATTTTTTCATATATTTACTTACTGCTTTTACTTCTTTGTCTGAGAAATGTCTGTTCATTTCGGATGCCCATTTTTTAATCGGGTCTTTATATTTGGGAGGGGTGCTGATTGTTGTGAGTTCTTTATATATTCTTGATAATAGTCCTTTGTCCAAGGAGCAGCTGGTAAAATTTTTTTCCCACATTGTAGATTGTCTCTTAGTTCTGCGGATGGTTTCTTTTGAAGTACAGAAGCTTTTTAATAAGATGAGATCCCAGTAGTTGATTCTATCTGCTAGTTCCCATGCTATTGAGGATTTGTTCATAAAGTCTTTTCCTATGCCAATGTCTTCCAGAGTTCTGCCTAACTTACCTTGCAGCAAGTTTAATGTTTCTGTTTTAATATTTAGATCTGTAATCCATTTGAATTTTAATTTAGTGCATGGCGAAAGATAAGGGTCTAGTTTTAATCTGTGGCAGGTTGATATCCAGTTTTTCCAACACCATTTATTAAAGAGGCTATCTTTCCTCCTCTGAGGATGGTCAGCTCCTTTGTCAAAGATGAGGTAGCTGAGTACATCTGGGTTTGTTTTTGTGTCTTCCAGGCTGTTCCACTCATCCTCAGGCCTGTTTGTTTGTCAGTACCATGCTGTTTCTATCACAGTGGCTTTGTAGTATAGTTTCAAATTGGGAATTGTTATACCTGGTGCCATGTGCCTGTTGTCTAAAATGGCTTTTGCTATTCTAGGTCTCTTATGGTTCCAAATGAATTTTTGGATTCTTTTTTCTAATTCTGTGAAATATAGTGTTGAAATTTCAATTGGCATTGCATTGAATGTATATAGCAGTTTCGGTAGTACGGCCATTTTAACTATGTTGATTCTTCCTACCCAGGATCAGGGGATATCTTTCCATTTTTTTATATCCTCTTCAATTTCTTTTTTTAGAGTGCTGTAGTTTTCAGTGTAGAGATCTTTTGCTTCTTTGGTTAGATTGATTCCTAGATACTTCATTTTTTTATATGCTATTGTAAAAGGAATTTTTTCCCTTATTTCTCTCTCAGTGAGTCTGCCATTTGTGTATAAGAAGGCTATTGATTTTTGGGTGTTCACCTTGTATCCAGATACTCTACTGAATCTATCAGTTAAGTCTAGAAGCCTTTTGGTGGAGTTTTTTGGGTCTTCAATGTAGAGTATCATATCATCAGGCAATAGTGACAGTTTAACTTCTTCCTTTCCTATCTTTATTGCTTTAATTTCTTTCTCTTGTCTAATTGCTGTGAGTAATGTTTCCAGAACTATATTGAAGAGGAGTGGTGATAATGGGCATCCTTGTCTTGTTCTAGATGCTTCCTTTTTTTTTTCTTGGATACTATTGTAAAAGGGATTATTTCCCCAGTTTCTCTCTGAGAGAGTCTGTTATTTGTGTACAAGAAAGCAATTGATTTTTGAGTGTTGATGTTGTATTCAGCTACTCTGCTAAAAATGTCAGTTAAGTCTACAAGTCTTTTGGTAGAGTTTTTTGGATCTTCTACATAGAGTATCATATCATTAGCAAATAATGACAGTTTATCGTCTTCCTTTCCTATCTTTATTGCTTTAATTTCTTTCTCATGTCTAATTGCTGTGGCTAATGTTTCCAGAACTATATTGAATAGGAGTGGTGATAGTGGGCATCCTTGTCTTCTTCCTGATTTTAGCATGAAGGCTTTCAGTTTTTGGCCATTTAATATGTTGGCTGTTGGTTTTTCATAGATAGCCATTATCAAATTGAGATAAAGACCATCTATTCCAATATTCTGCAGGTTTTTTATATCATGAATGGATGTTGAATTTTAGGAAATGCTTTTTCTGCATCTATTAAGATGATCATATGGTTTTTGTCTTTGACTCTGTTAATATAGTGTATTACATTTATTGATTTATTGAACCATCATTGCATCCCTGAAATAAATCTGACTAGGTCAGGGTGTAGGATCTTCTTGATCCTCTGTATTCTGTTTGCCAGTATCTTATTGAGGATTTTTGCATCTTTATTAATGAAGGAGATTGGCCTGTAGTTCTCTTTTTTCATTGAGTCTTTCCCTTTGTAATCAAAGTAACACTTGCTTCCAGAAATGAATTTGGAAGTATTGCTTCCCTTTCAATTTCATTGAAAAGTTTAAAGAGTAGTGGCAGTAGTTCTTTTCTAAATGTCTTGTAGATTTGAGCAGTGAAGCCATCAAGACCTGGGCTTTTCTTAGTTGGTAAATGTTTAATTACATTTTTAATTTCACAGATTGTAATTGGGGTATTTAGAATTTTTTAATTTTCTTCATTCAACTTAGGCAATTCATAAGTATCAAGAAATCTGTCCATTTCTTCTGTGTTTTCCATTTTATTAGAGTACAGGTTCTCTAAGTGGGCATTGATGATCCTCTGGATTTTTGCTGGATCTGTTGTGACTTCATCTTTTTCATTCCTAATTGCATGGATATGAGCTTTTTCTTTCCTTTTTTGGACAAGGTCAGCTAAGAGTTTATCTATTTTATTTATTCTTTTGAAAAACCAACTCTTTGATTCATTGACATTTTGTATTATTCTCCTAGTTTCCATTGCATTGATTTCTGCTCTGATCTTTATAATTTCTTCCCTTGTATGAGCTTTGGGTTTTTCTTGCTGTTCTTTTTCTAGAAGCCTAAGAGTCATCATTAGGTTGTTTATTTGAGCTCTTTCTGTTTTCCTGGTGTGGTGATTCACTGCTATGAATTTTCCATGTAGAATTGCTTTCATTATGTCCCATAGGTTTCTGTATGTTGTACTAGCATTATCATTTATTTGTAAAAACTGACTAATTTCTTCTTTAATTTCCTCTTTCTTCATTGTTCAGGAGAGTGTTGTCCAATTTCCATGTGTTTGTGAAGTTCTTACAGTTTCTTATGCTATTGAGCTCCAGTTTAATTGTGCTGTGTGTGTTCTGATAATATACATCGGATAACTTTGATTCCTTTGCACTTACTTAAACATGTTCTATGAGCTAGTATGTGGTCTATTTTGGAGAATGACCCATGTACAGCCAAAAAGAATGTATATTTTGATTTTGTGGGGTGGAACACTCTATAGAGGTCTATTAAATCTATTTTTCAAAAGCTTGTTTCAGTCCTAGTATTTTGTTGTTGATTTTTTGTCCTGATGATCTGTCTATTTGTGATAGTGGGGCATTTAGGTCCCCACTACAATTGTATTAGTGTTTATTTGTTTTTTTCATGTAATATTTGTTTTTCATAGTTGGGGGCATTAATATTCGGTGCACATGCATTTATGATTGTCATCTCTTCCTCTTGGATTGTTCCCTTTACAAGGATGTGGTGACTTTTTTATCTCTCTTAATCAGTTTTGGTTTGAAATGTACTTTGTCTGTGAATAAGATAGTTACCCTCACTTTTTTCTGGGCTCCTGTCACATGGAGAACTGTTTTACATCCTTTCATTTTCATCTATGAGCTTCTTTTTGAAGTAGGTGCATTTCTTGTATATGACACATTGTCAGATTTTACTTCTTAATCCATTCTGCCAGTCTATTTCTTTTGATTGGTGAATTGAGGCCATTGACCTTGATGACTATAACTGATATGCATTGAGTTATCATTGTCATTTTATTATCCTTTTGTTGGCTTTTTAAAAATTTCCCCCTCTCTCTTTAGTTTCTTGCCTTGCCTAATTGATTTGCTCTGTTGGGCCTTGTGGTGTTGGGAGCTTCATTGTCTTTTTCCAGGATATCGTTTAGAATTGTTTGTGGTACTGGTTTGGTATTCATGAAGTTTCTCAGGTGTTTTTTGTCATGGACGTATCTTATTTCCCTATCCATTTGAAAAGAGAGTTTTGCAGGGTACATCAGTCTACACTGGAGGTTGTTTTGTCTCAGAGCTTGAAATACCTCACTCTCAGCTCTCCTTGACCTGAGGGTTTGTGTTAAAAAGTCTGCTGTGATTCTGATGGGCTTTCCTTTGCATGTGATTTGTTTCTTTTCTCTAACTGCTTGTAGTATTTTGTTCTTCTGTTGGGTTTCTGGACTGTTACATCTCTAGGTGTAGATTTTATTTTGATCATGGCTCATTGGGGTCCTATGTACCTCACTTGCCTGTATGCCAAATTCTTCCCCTCAGTTTGGGAAGTTTTCTGTCATTAATTCTGTGAACAGTTTTTTAAGTCATTTTTACTTTCACTGTTACTTCCTGGATTCCTATATCAGTTTTATGTTATTCTTCTTTTGTGTCATTTGGAGTTGTTGGATTGATTTCTCATGATCCCTTACTGTTTTTAAGAAGTCTGTCTCTTTTCATGGTCACTGACTGCAATCATATCTTCTATATCTGAAATTCTATCTTCACATTCTTTCATTCTGCTATGAATGCTTTTAATAGAATTGTTAATCTCCTGGATATCTGAATCTGTTTCATGGATTCCATCTCTTTCCTATGTTGGACATTCATGGTTTCCATTTCTTTCCTGTTCTGGGTAGTCATGGCTTTTATCATGGTCCTGAGCCTGTTTCTGTTCTAGAGTCTCTAATCCTGTCTTTCATTGTGCTCACCATCTCTGTAGTTATCTGGAAGATTATTTCTGTTTTGAAATTTTGTAGAGACTGATTGATTTGGTTTGTTACTTCCTGTGCTACAAGTTCGTGTGTCCTGGTGGTTGATTGTCAGACTTATCCATCTCATTTTTCGTAGAATTTGCCTTTGGTGAACTGTACCTCCGTCTTTGTGCCTTAAGTGTTTCTTAATTTTATCTTTGTTATTGGGTTGTCCTTGGTTTAATTCCTGGATTAGTATTTTGATCTTCTTGATATAGCTGCTTTTTAGGTTTTGAGTCTCCAATGACTCAGAGACACTCTCATTTTCATAATATCAGAAAGGACAACTCATAAAATCAATCACAACCTTTTAGCCCAATTGAGACAGTCAGCAACACAATAGATCAAGTACAGCTTAGAAATGACCATTTTTGGTAGCTATTAATCTATGACCTTTAACCATGTGAATTAAATCAAAATTGAGGAGCAGCCCAAAATACGTTCATAGTGAATAAATTCTTCAATATAGCAACTTTACAGTTGAGGATGGGGACTTAGGAGTTGGGAGGAGAGGAAAAGATAGGTAAAAGAATAGGAGAAGGTTTCAAGTGAAGACAGAGGACACAGGATGATTGTGCAAACTAGGAAACTGTTGAAGAGAAGAGGAAAAGACAGAGTACAAGAACAAAGACAAGTATAGAACAATTTAACAGTAATAGGGAAGCTATAAATTGTACTCACTTTCATTTGAAACTTATGACAATCCAGTGAAGGAAAAAGAGAGAGGAAAAGAAAAAGAAAAATAAAGAAGAAATCTGAATTAGAGTAGGAACAGAAACAAAAAGGGAGATGAAGAATAATGTGTGGAAGCAAGAGACTGAGTGGGAAGAAAAAGAAAGAAAAAAGGAAGAATTTGCAGAATGGGGAAAAAATTTTAAAATTGAAAAGAAAGAAAGAAATTTGAAGAGCCTCTTTCAGGGGTATAGCTCTGCTGTCACAATAGACAATGTGGGCAGCAATGTGAAGAACTAAGTCAATTTGTCTCAGCTAGCCCGAGGCAGATTCAGGCTGAATTCTGGCTGCAAGGCCCAATTTGAGCTCCCTGACCTCCTGCAGGGTTTTACTCTGCAAGGTTCTACTGCAGGTTCCAGCTGCTCTTCCTCTGAAGATAGTCCAAGTTCTCCTGGAAGGTGGTGATCCCCCCAACTGATGTGCCTTTGTTGCTGTTGTTTACCTCCATTCTATCTTCTGGAGCCCAGTACAATGGCCTTTATGACCACCTGTTCCTCTGCAGTGTGGATCAAGGTACCGGCACAACCAGGAGGCCTGAGAGAACAGGGTTCAGGGGAGAGAAGTGCTGCAGAGGTGCTTACATGGCTGGGCAGTTCACTGCTCCAATGAAGGTCCAAGCTGCTGGAGGTGGGAGAGCAATGAGCTCTCTGTGTGGCTGGGCAGTCTTCACTGGTCTGCCTTTGTAAAACATTTTGAAGAGAGCCTCCACTGAGTGAGTTCTGACAGCTCATACATTTGAACCCATCCTCTGCCCCTGAGCTCACTTACCCAGCTGACATTGGCACTGCCACTTGTGTATCTACTAGACAGAACCCAAATAGTAGTATTAATTCTACCACTTTGCAAATACATCTCTCACCCAAAGAAATGAATCTCAATAAATGCCACATCCAAGTAATGAAATATCTAAGCATGAGAAATTATTTTTGATAGTCCCTCCTCTTCTCTTCATATCAAAACCATTTATAAATCCTGCAGCCTATATGGTCAGATTCCATTACAAACCCACCACTTCTCCTTAGCCAATGCCATTTTGATAATTCATACCCTGTAGCACCTTACTGGATTACTTACCACTTTCTGTCTTCCTGCTTCCTCCTGCCTTCCTGAAGTCATCCCCTTGGGGTTACAAAGTGTAAACCAGGTTGTGACCCTTTCCTTGCTAACCTTCCAGTCCTCCTAATCATTAGCAAGTTATCTAAACTCTCCCTCCACAGCACATAGTAAAATCCCTCTAAACTTCTTCCAATCTAATACCAATGCATTTAGGCCACTTTCTATTTTGGCTCAAGTTGAAAACCTTTACACTTCTCTAAGTCAAACTTGAAGCTCAGGCACTGCAAATATGGGTCTGTTCATAGACCTTTGTATTTTTTGTACCTACTCTCCCTCCCAACTGCTTGATGTTTGGGTAGTTGCTTCTTTCTCAACATGAAGCCCTGTGGATAAATATTTCCCCTTTAGATACCTTCCTCTACCATCCAAGTAAAAAGTGAATATCTAATCCTGGGAACTCCTTATCTCATTACTCTGTTTTATCTTCAATGCAAAGCTTATCCATTCTCTTAACTATTCACTTATTTGTTTATATGTTTATCATTGATCTCATCTTAGTACACAAAAGCTTCCCTTGTCTTTTTTATTGCTATATCCTAGGCATTTACAACAGTATGGTGGGTGCTCAGAAATATTCAGTGTCTTCCATGGACTTGGCCTCTTTGCCTTTAGCTGCCAGATCTCCCAATGAGTGACCATGGCAATCAACTGCATGATGAAGCTGATAGAAGAACAGTAGGAAGGACAGCAGGCATCTGACACTCTATATGGTAATTAAGAGCACAATGTTGGATAGCCAGCTAGGATAAGAACTACTATGCTGAAAGAGAAGCAAATTCAAAGGTAAAGATAACATTAACATGAAAAGAAACAGATATGATGCTTCTGTCTGCATATGTCCTGAAAAGATGCTATTTGGGTTATATCTCCATACAAGGGTTCTTGTTGGTCACTCGTACAATTACTCTAGTGATTTGATAAGATGCTTTAAAAAGAATTCTCAGCTGGATTTTGCCCCCAGTCCAGCTTTACTGTTCCTTGTATATTTTTAAAGTAGAAGTAGGCCATGGAGAACCTTAGTTTCTATCTTGTGAATTAATAGAAATTAGTAATTTTGACAGGCTAGGCTATAGTATTAAAGGCTGTTACATAAAAAGGACCATTTAGTACAGATGTCAAGGGACACTGGGGAGATGCTGATGCCCAGATCCTTGGAACTGCAAAGCTCAGGTGGTACACTGTGCCAGGTCCCACCTTATTTTGCTGTTAATCATTTTCTGGCATCCTTCCATGAATGGCTTTCTTTAGAAAATGGGAAATGAGTTGGACTCTGAAGCATAAATGACAGTCCAGATTGTCATTGCTTTTCACAGCTCACATAACATTCTATGATTCTATATATTTTGGATGAAGAGAATTATTATCATGATTGAGTTCAGCCCCCAGTGTAGGCATTTGATTCTTTTACCTGTTTTCCAAAAACCTGGGTTCATATTGGTTCATGGTTAAAATGTTCATTATGTTTAATTATGTCCTCACCTTCTTCTGAAAGTTGCAGTTATAATGATAAAATGAAATAATGGATGTGGAAACCAACTTATGCTACCTATCTTTATGATGCCTTCTCTCTCTACCTCAGCACATATTCATTGTAAGATATTTGGAAATAGAAAACATCAAAAAGAGATAAAACAATAGCCACTATCCTTCTGCCTAATAACAAGTGCAGAAACATTTTGATGTACTGTGTATATGATATAGTTTTTTATCCTTTCCATAGGTTATAGCTTATCTAGATGATATATTATATTCCATTTTGATATATTTTAAGCTATGTATCTTATTTTCCTTATTAGAGTGAAACTTTTTGACAGAAGGATTAATTTCAGATGACAACTTACTGGCATTGTATTTTAATTTATACAAGGTATAGAGGTTGTTAATCACTATTGAACATCCATCTTTTCCTTCCTCTTCAGTGAAGAATATTGTTAGATTGCAATGAGTCCAGTTAAGATTTCCCCCTTTCCAGCCTTTCTTCTAGATAATCAAATAAAAGTCATTAGATAGAGCTTTAATTTTAACTTCCTTTTTTTTTCTTTTCTTATCTGAATATGTGCTGGTTGGAGCTCTAGCAGTTACTTTGGAACCATGAGAGAAAAGTAAAGAGCACAGGAAGGTCTTTGACTCCGTCACCTTGAATCAGTTTTGAATAAGCATCGACAATCATTGATTCAGACTTTCAGTTACATGAGAGAAATACACCCTGATTTGTTTAATCCAGTGAATTGCAATCTATAGTCAGAGGCAAAACTCAATTCCAGACTCACACCATCATACCACTTTATTTCACAAAGGATTTGAGGAGACAACCAACTCCTATTCTTCATACACTGTTGTGTTTTCAAAAGCAGCTGACATGTGTGTCTTCTCCATGGTAGGTATTCTATACATGACTTTTGAATGACTTTAAGAAGACTAAATTCAGCCTCATCAATAAAAATAATTCTTCAGTGCCTTACCTAATAATTTTTTTCTTGAACCCAAGATGTTGCTTCTATTATTTTTTTCAAGTAGGAACATTTTATGGTTCAAAACTATCGAAGGAATTCATTGTGGGAAGCATCCAGCTAAACTATTTATTTATTTCAGGATAACTTTCATTTTGTAGCTTTTGCTATTTTATTTCTCATAATTTTTATGTCCGTTAAATGCCTACAGCATAAAAATAATACTCATCAGTTGTTCAGCGTGTTTAAATTATAGGCGTTCATTGCCTCCTTTGTTTTCATTTTACCCATGCCCTGGCAAGGGATAAAAAAGAATTAACTCTACTTTGTACAGGAAAAGGCTTAGATACAAAGAGTGGAAGAGACTTAATTTCTCAAAACAAGGTTGGGGGGAAACCTGAAATATCTTGCCTTTCATCGCTAACTAGTTTCTTTTCTTAAAAGATGTCAAAGTCTGCTGGCTCTGCTTACTTTACGTGGCTGTCTAGAGCACTGCAGTAAACAGAATTCTGAAGCTTAGCAGACCAGAGGGCAGTAACTGGTTAAGGTGATTTCATCAGTTGCAGCTCACATCTGTGAGGAATGGACAGAGACTTGTCTATGGCAACTCATACATTTTGTATTTGCTATTCCATATCTATAACAAAGTGGGTTTACTTGTACAGATGCGTGTATGCATGCACACACATGTTCATGCACTACTAGAAAACATCTGTATTAGTTAGCTTTCACATTAATAAGACACAATCTCTGACATTTACCAGTTAAAAGAAGCGAAGTTTAATTTGACTCACTGTTTGGGAGATTCAGTCCATAGTCAGCTGAATCCAAGGCAGAAATGGCAGGGTGGAAGGGCATGCAGGAAGAAAGTAGCTCATCCCATGGTAGCCAGGTAGCAGAGAGAGAAGTTTAGAAGGGACATAAGCATACAGTGATCTGCCTACTCCAAAGAGGCCCCATCCTTACAGCTCATAACCTAGTGAACTCATCAATAACAGATAAATCCATAAATGAGTGTAGTGTTCCTTGATCCAGTCACCTTCAAAGGCCTACCTTTGAACACAAAGGATCTTAGGGAAACATTTTAGCTCTAGACTAACATTCCATCCTTTAATAGAATTTGTTACTGTTTACTCTTCTTGTCCCAAATTAGATGAAGTCATCTAAAGTAAACCTTGAATCTATTTAAGATTTTTATTCTGTTCTAAAATTTTATTTACAAAAATAGCCAGTTCTTCATAGAACTGCTAGAACTTCATTCTATACAGAGATAAGATTTTGGATGACAATATATTTCTGAATTAGTTGGATAAAGATTAATATTATATGGCTTATCTTTTATTCTGCTTAGCATGGAAGAGTTAATAATTGTTGTCATAAGTTCCTTTTCAAGAACGCAAGTGGATAAAGGCGTAGGTCAGGGAATGGCAAACTTATTCTGTACAGAGCCATATAGTGAATCTTTTATGTTTTGTAGGCCATTTGGTCTACAGTATAACTACTTCTGGAGCTCCCACAGGGCTTCAACTCAGTAATAGTATAAAAATGAGCAGGCATGGCTGTACTCAGTGACAAAGGGAGGGCAAGGGAGCAGATTTGACCCTGAAACCTAGTTTGAGAAACCCCGCTGTTATGGCTTGTGTCTAAATGTCCCCTCCACCCAAATCCCCAGGCAGTCATAAGTGGGGCTTTTTCCAGAAGTGGCTGTGTCAAGTGTGTGTGATGCTGTGATTGATTCATGGTGCAATGCTAGGATTAATGATGTTAGAATTAAGTGTGTGAGTGCTATCTGTCCTAAGTAGCCTGGATAAGATAAAAGGAGTAAAAAGGCTTCATTCCTTGTTGCTTTGCTACCTTCTGCCTGCCATGAACTGTTCCTCCTCTGCAATTCCTGTCTGCCATGCCACCTTGCCTTGTAGCCAGCTGATTATGCACTGAAACCTCTACAAATTATGAGCTAAATAATCATTTCATCCTTTAATTTTGGGTGTCAGGTATTTTGTCTCAGCAACAAGAAAAGTAACTAAGACATCTGCTATAGGGAACTGTGGTTGGATTAGAGAATGTGAAGACTGGGATGGTTCCCCATGAGGGACTTGTGGCAATTGCAGTTCCTTATCTGTGCCTATGATGGGACATGATGCTGATGATGCATTATGAACCCACAGAGTTGTCATGAGGATTGAATGACTTGATGACAGGTGCCTCTAAATGGCACCGTATCTGGCTGAGAAGTAGACCCCTCAGTACATCACTTGGATGCATCCTCAGCAGGACCCACCTGCACCCACCTGTACCAGGAGGGTTCAGTATGTGAGAACAGCAGAGCTTGTGCAGATGGGAGGTAAAGGGACAACAAAGCCTCACACTACTACTGTCACATGGGAATTAAGTCTGTTTATTGTCAGGTTTGAATTTTCAGGAGGCTGAAATTCATATACTAGGCAAACTTTTCCAAATTTTAAAATTTGGCAAGCTATGTAAACTTTTTAATATTGTAGGAGCACCAAACCAATGAAAACATAAGGACTAGGTCATGAGGCATCACTGTGTGGCTCTTCCCAGGGTTGAGACATAAATGGTATTTCCCAGGAATGTGTACATGCGCTAACATTAGCATCAAGGTAGTGCTCATTTGTTCCATGGTAAAGTGCTAAATTTGAAGACTTCAGTTAATCATCATAACAATTCAATTCACTTATTATACACTAATGAGCCTGGTATAGCGATGCACTCATGTAACCCCAGCACTTGGAAGGCCAAGGCAGGAGGATCGCAGTGAGTTCAAGGCCAGTCTGGGCTAGGTAGCAATACCCTGTCTCAAAAGGCACAACCAAACCAAATACACTAAATTACTATGTGCTCAGTCTTGGGCACTATCCTATAAACCGGCCACCTGCTATAAAGGAGGCAGGGCAAAAATGTCCTGCTCTTATACAGCTTTGATTCCACGAGATTGGTAGGTTTTGTGCAGGAAGTGAAATTGAGGAATGGCATAGAGGGTAAGTGGTTCTAAGAAGAGAACTACTTATTCCCAGAGTTGAAAGGGTGGCGGAACTTTAGGAAATAACAAGAACTGTAACAGGAAGGCTTCCTATTGACCGTATGGATGGTCATAGGCTGGCTGAGCTCTTGGTTCACTGATTATAGCTAGGAGGAACCTTGTACATTTCAAGGGGTAGGCTTAAGAAAGGTATCAGAAGGAACTGCCCAACAGTAGGGTTGTTAAACAGAAATAGGTAACAGATATTGACTGAGGATGCACTGCCTCTGCAGAACGGAATGGGCTAGGCAACATGCATCCAAACTATAATTTTTCTTGGAGGCAGAGAGTTGGACTAGAGCCAAAAGCCTGAGTATTTCATTGAAAACAAAACATATTAAATTTCTAATTTCTTAGTTTGGTCTAGAGAGCCATCCATCGAGTTTTTTTTTTTCTTTTTAAGTTTCTGCTCAAAAACATCTCTTCTCTCATAGATCAAGCTACATAGATAAGTTCATGTAAGGAATACATTTTTTAAATTTAGCACTTTCTATAAATGGGCTTTCTAAACCTTAAGCTGAAGTTGTTACCACGACGGGGAACATGGAGATAATTTTTCATTCTTTCATGCTATGCTGAATGTCAGCAGTAGAAGCTCCTAAAAATAATCATACCTTGTATTTATATTGCACCTTTCCTGGAGGTTCTCAAACTGCTATGCAGACATCATGTAATTAATCCCTGTAAAGCATCCTGAAGACAAGTAGTAGAATATTAAATTAATATTTGTCTTGCATATAGAGGTTATGTGTTTTATACTTACATATGATATTTATATTGTTTCTTCTGAACTTTACAGCAGTCATGGGGCTTGCTGCCAAAAACCACATTCTGATTATTGTGTTGTGAGGGGTGACAAGCAGCAGAGGGGAGAATATGAACTGAAATATTTAGGGTAGTGGAGGGGAGCTTGTGCCTCAGTTATTGGACTTTTGCAAAAGTTTAATTTCTTTTTAGAGTTCATGGGGAGCTACAGCATTCAGGAATTGATGTGAAGACATGGAAAACAGTATATATGGAACTTTTGTTTGAGTAAAAGTAAATGAAATAAGACTGTACTAGAATGAGACATTATATATATATATATATATGTATATATATATGTGTGTGTGTGTGTGTAGGTACATATATATATATGTGTGTGTGTATATATATATTTGGTACTGGTAATTAAACTCAGACATTGTGCTTACAAGGCCAAGTGTGTGTGTGTGTGTGTGTGTGTGTGTGTGTGTGTAGGTACATATATATATATATGTGTGTGTGTGTGTATATATATATTTGGTACTGGTAATTAAACTCAGACATTGTGCTTACAAGGCCAGGTGGCAGAACCACCTAGCTAAATCCCTGGCCCTAATAGTTTAAGTCATTAGGGGTTTTGTGCCAAGTCTCCTTTCTCATAGCCCCTTTTTCTTCACTGCAGCGCACACAGCATGCAACTTCTCTTCAAAATGCTTTTGTTTTAATCTCTTCTATGAATTTACAAAACATTCTGTGCATTTATAAAAGAACAGGCCAGATCTACTATCAGTCATAAACACTTAAGTATGACTTTCGGCACTGGCAACCTCTGACAAACGTTTTGCCACTTTAAAACCTTATCTCTAATTTTGCAACAAAATGATTCAGTGATTTAGTATAGAATAGTTCTTAGACTAGTGTCAGGCACATAGGAAGAGAGATGCCTATGCAAATCATTATTATCATTTGTAAACATGTCAGACTTCACTGAGCAGGAATGACAGGATCTTGGATCCCTACAAACATTCATATATCTTTGAAACTAGGGCTCACAGTTTCAACTTCTATACGTAGTACTTGTTCTGGAAGGGAACATTACAATAAATAAATAAACAAACAAACAAATAACTAAACCACTGTGACCAAGGCCCAGCAGGTGACTAGAGAATTGACAGAGAAAGGACATGGCAGTCAAATCTGAAGAGCTTTTGTGGGGGTGATGATTCATCAGGTATCTAGAATAAAAGGGGAACAGAACTGGGAAGGAGGTCCCTGGGTTCCAGCTTAGCAAGGTGGGCATCTGCAACAGGAGGGCACAATACTCAGACTGGAAAGGGCAAATGTTTACATAGGCTCCAGCTCATGCCCAGCCCAGTAGGCTGCCTGCAGGTTTACAGCTGAACATTACCATCATGGCACTCTCTGCTCTGTGGCAGCCAACAGGAGGAACCAGCCAGGGATAGTCTCACCAGCCCAGAGGTTTTGGGCCTGCCCTTGAGTATTTTTGAATTGGCAAGAGCGCTCTGGTGGTTTTCTACCAGCCAAGTCAATCTTCCAGGCACATAGGCTCAAAATTTAGCATTTGTACTGCTTCCAAAACTCCTCATATTGGCTCTGATAATCCCTTTCAAACAAGCTGAAGACAGCACCAAATCCACTTTCAAGTGTGAACCAGGCCTTGAAGAGTCCTAAATCCAAAGCATGAGGTATATTGTCTGTTTTTAGTTGATTTTACTTGAGATGTCTAACTTAGTCTTGGCTCACCCTGAAAAGAAGACATTCTTGAGCAAAGGTCCAAGGCTATGGAATTCTGCCCTTGGCCCTAAAGTAGAAGCCTTTGACCAGGCTTTGAGAAGGATCTAAGAAGCAAATTCTGCCCTTCAGTAGCCACAGATGATTCAAGACCACTCAAGAATATAATGGATGAGATTTTCTCCTGCAAATTAGTTGCTAGAAAAATATTTTAAAAAACAGAAGAGCTACTATGGACATTTTATTAAAGATATTTGTTACAAAGACTTGGAAAGTATTCTGATTAGACCATGAAGTGATAGATACCAATATTATCATCTGTCATACCAATATTAGTATCTACCAAAAATAGGTCACCCAAACATGGTTACCAAAGGATCATAACTTCTATCCTTTTTTTCTGAAAGGTATGTGCAAGTCATTATTATTATTTATGAACATATCAAGTGGTCCTAGGAGGACCACTATGTGGTTGGAGTTTGATGGTGTATTTTCTGCCTCCACTAGAATGAGAATTTTGGGCTGGTATATTAATGAGGCATGTTTTGGGTACATGGGACAGAAATAAACCAAAATCAGCTTGAGCAAAAGGGAGAATTTATTGGCTTACCTGGAAGGGGTAGGGAAGGAGCAGTCTCCTAGTATTTCTGGATTGGGGGATGCAAACAATACTGAAAGGCTCAGGCTCTTTCACCTCTTCTCTGAAATCTGTTTTCTTCTAAGTTGAATTTTTTTAGGTGTTTTCTTTCCACATCTTAGAAAAGGTGGCCACCAGCAGTTTCAACTTGCATCATTCTTACTGCTTAATAAAGAGGACAGGACTAGTTTTGTAACTAAGGAAGTGAGAAGATATGATCAGATTGGGGTACAGTTTGGGGAATGAACTGACAGTTTGGATGTTCAGGCCATAGACAAGCACAGACCAATTTGAACCCTCTCCAAGGACTGCTGTGGAACTTAAGTTTCTTGGCCTATCATTAAAACCATTCCTCTATCAATACTCAAAATGACTTGGCCATCTGGTGTGAATAAACTGTAATAGTACATAAGATCCTAATGAGATAATTGACAATGTGAATAGGAAGAAAAGGGCTAAAGGTGTAGGGAAAGTGGGAAGGGTAGGGGAAAGGTAATAAGGGAAAGAAAAAAATAGGAGAAAATGAAAAAATGGAAATAAAGTGTTTATAAATGGGGAGGGGAGGAGGGGGGTGAAGGGAGGGCAGGGATAAGGGGAAGAAATAAGAACCAAGACCTGTCATGTAAAGGTACAAGATTCCAATAATGAATGTAATTGTACTGTATACCTAAAATGTACCAATAAACTCAATGAAAAAAAAAATGACTTGGCCATTCCTCTATTCCTCCCTCTCCCCTCTCTTGAGATTCTTTTGTGTCAGCCTCCCAGAGTGATGCACACAGGTGTACGCCACGATTCCCAGGCTTGTATCCTTCTAAAACTCAAATATCTTCCTGTGGTTGAGTCGTGGCTTACGCCTGTGTTGAATGTATAGGACAAAGACTTATGCTTGATGCACAAGATACCACACAGAACAAGAAAGTGGCATATGCTGAGTGGAAATAAGATTCCGATTTACATAAGGAAGGAGAGAGGCTCTGGGCATCTTTAAAAAAGAGACTTCTACCAGAGTAGGAGAGGACCTATGTGCTATCTGCCCCAACCCCCCCACTCATGTAGGTGGAAGCCTCGCCTTTCCATGTTGGATCTGAGTTCTGGAGAAGCTTATACAGTATTATTCAAATGCCTAGATTTTTCCATTGAGCCTAGTGTCAGCCATGTGAAGGAGAGGCGTGTGGCTTTTTATCCCAGTGCCTTATTCCATTCCTATAAACATTTTGCTATGAGCTTGGAGTAATAGGTGCCTAGTCTAGAATAGGGTCCCAATATCTGCCTCTTTTACTTTTTGTTTAGAAGGTTCTCCTGCCTGAACTCCCACTATCCCACATACGGCTACAAAGAACAGACTGTATAGTTAAGCTTTCTTGCCAAGTAAGTGTGGATCAGTTGGTTCCTGTCTCTGGGATATTAGTGGGTCATATCCTATCGGAAGAGCCCTTCTCTTCCCTTTCCTTTTATTATTGCACAGGATGCACAGCAATCCTTCCTCTTGAGTGCAGATGAAGGCAAAGTCTTGAGAATAAGCACCAGCAGGAAAGAAGGAACCTGGGGCCTTGTCTCCCAGTAGTCCTTTAGCAGTTGCTGGCCCCAGGGCACAGCAGCCTCAGAGTGGGGAAAAAAGAGATAAATAAATGGAAAAAGAAAATAATCTTTTATTTTGTTCAAGCCACTGCTAGTTGGGGTGAACCAAAAGCTTCTGTAGGAACAGTTGGACTAAGAAACCATGAAGATGTAACTGAACATTGGGCTAGAAGGAAGAGAATTTAAAATATCTTAAGTAATTACTGTTTTCACATCCAGAAAAAACCTGGGACTTAAAAAATAGAATGATAAAAATAATTAATTGAGCAGGCTGAAAGTGTGATATTTATAATGTATTACAGAAATCAGAGGCATGAAAATTTTGAATGGAATTACAAGATTTGCCTGGTCTTATCTCTTGTTTCAATTACCTTATTTTAAGGCAGTTTCTTAATCTTGGCACTATTGGTATTTTAAGCTTGATACTTCTTTGTTCTGGGGCCTGCCTTGTGAATTGTTAATAATGAGCAGCAACCCAGGCCTCTACCCACTAGATGCCAGTATTATTACCACCCTCGTCTCAATCATGACAGTAACAAAGGTCTTGAGACATTGCCCAATGTCCTCTGGAGGGTGGAGTGGGAAATGAGCTCCCAATTAAGAAGTGCTCTAGTAGGTAACTGAGACCCAGCCAATTACAGAGTTGGAGTTATTCTTTATGCTGCTATATCTGGAAGTTTGAAATATTCGAGTCATTTGTAATAGTGACTTGCAATCTGGGAAAACATTAAATATTTTTTAAAATAAATAAAAATTGGAAGCAATTGCTGATATTGATAAAACTAAAATTTCTTAGGCAGCAAGTTAATCTTCACTTAAAACTCTATGAACCAAGATGTCCCATTTCAGAGTTGAGCATCCTAGACTTTAAGCAGACTTATAAGTCACACAACTAAGAAGCAGTAGAGCTGGTATTTGAACCAGTTCCTGACTCCACTCACGTACTTACCACTTTAACATAAGGCAAATAATAAGCAAAGCATCTTGCTGTGTTGAGTCAAGTCCCCAACAGCAACAAGCTGGAGAGGTACACATGCATAAATTCAGATCTTCTTTGATCAGTGTATGTATTCCTGCATTCAATAATCATTAGTTGAATGCTAACTCTATGCATAGCATTGAAGGATAAAAAGCAAAAAGGAAAATAGTTTGCATTTACTGCCAGATCCTGATAGACATTTTACATGTGCTAATTCTTTGTTTCCTGACACACAGCACACATATTGGTCCTGTCATATTACAGATAAGGAAACAGAGGCACCAAGAAACTTAACTCACTGGGTGAAAAGCTACACAGCCAGCGCGCAGCAGAATAAGGTTTCAAATGCAGCCAGTTTGACGCTATTGGCTTCCTAGGTCAGCACCAGCAAAGAACCACAAGTGGAGTGGCTTAAAACAAAAAGAAATGTGTCATCTCAAAATTTTGAAGGCTAGAAGTCCAAAATCAAGCAGTCAGAAGAGAACTGCTTCCTTCAAAAACTTTCAAGGGATCCTTCCTTTCCCTTTCTAATGCTAGTGGCTCTTATAATTTTTGACATTCCTTGGCTTGCAGCTGCTTAACTTTGGTCACTGCTTCCACTATTACCTGGCTTTCCCCCTGTATGCATAATTTAATCTTTTTTTTTTTTTTGGTACTGGGGATCGAACTCAGGACCTTGCACTTGAGAGGCAGGTGGTGAAACCACTGAGCTAAATCCCCAGCCCATGCATAACTTAATCTTATAACAATACTAGTCATATTGCATCAGGGTACACCTCTATTCCACTGTGACTACATCTTAATAATTATACCTGCAATAACTCTATTTCCAAATAAAGTCACATTTTAAGGTGTTGAGGGTTAGCACTTCAATATGTCTTATTTGGATGACACAATTCAACCTGGCACTTCTTAGCCAATGTGCCCTTTTGTCTCTCTCTATAGTATAGTGATATTCTTGTCATTTGATAGCTCATAGGAGCAAAGGAAATAACAAAGGCACAAAAGTTAGAATCATCACTGTCTCAAGACAGATATGAGCTATGGACATTCAGAGATGGGCGAAGACTTAACTGAGGCTGTGGAAAGGGTGGTGATGGGTGGGCCCTTTTCTGGGGAGGTCAGAGAGGAGGTAAGGGGCAATGTAGGCTGACAGAACGGCATGCAAAAAATGCACAGAGCTGAGAAAACTCAGGGTTGGCTACTTGAATAAGAGGCTCCCCCATAGTCCTGGGGGTTTATACACAGTGAGAGCAGGAGTTGGAAAACTGTTAAAAGTTTTCAAGAATAGAAGCTCAAGATGAGACATACATGGCATCTGATTTGACCTACTGATAGTAGAAATAAAAACCTGACCGGGAAAAACTTTTAATTGAGAGGCAGAAGAAAATGAGGAAGGCATTTGAGCTTGAGAAGAGCTGAAGAGGCCACAGCAATGACAGAGAGAACCAGGCTGGCCCATTAACAAGGGAAAGGGCAAGCTTTCAGGGCAGTTGTTAGGGTGGGAGAAGGTCTGTTTAATTGTTATCTCAGTCCTGGTTCTACTAGCTGGCTCCTGAGAAGTCCTTGTCACTTGAAAGGATGATTTGGTTCCTGTGAGATGATTGCTCCTGCTTAGAGGGTAATCTCATCATGGGTGATCTGCTTGTAGAGGGTCTGTTATTCCTGGAATCCAAGGTGACCAGGAGGTAGAATTTTAGTACTAAAAGTTATGAAAGTTTCAGTCAAAAATCCTGAGATGCATTGATCTTCTTAGGGAAAATGAGTTTTTGCTTTAAAAACATTTTTTTTAATAGAGCTAATTATTACTGGATTTACACTGATACAACCTGAGTGTATAACAAGAGTCTTAAATCATCTTTGGGCTCTAAAATCCTGTGAAGGTATGTATATAGCTAAATAAAATTCCACGAACATATGTATACAGCTAAAATGACCTTGATTAGTTGTGTTTATAATGCTGAGATGTTGTAAAAGCGTCTGAAAGAATTAGTTTCAGTAGTCATGTAATGGAACGTCCCTGCCTCAATTAATTAGTCAGATCCAAAAATCTGGGCTTCTTACCCAGGCCTACAAAATGCAGGTCTTCCCTGTCCATCATTTTGCTGTGCCTTTCACAGAAAGGTTTCTGTGAAATCACTTTCTTCTTCCGACTTGCATGTAAAGAGAATTGAAAAGTTTGATAACACTTTTCTTCCTTTGTTGGAGCAGATCCTTGATCTTGAAATTGTTCTCATCAGATCTACCCTAAGGGTATCCACTAACAATGCCCTCACTTTTCTCTTTTAAATGATGTAAGTCACCAGAAACTTGCTGGCTTGGGACTGGAAAGGTATGTTCAAAGAGCTCCAGCTTTCCCAGGCCCTTCCAGAATCTTATTTTAAACAGTAAGAAGTAATTTTTCAGTGCAGTGCACATGAAATTAAGCATGCAACTGCTATTATTAATGGGGCTAGTATATCTCATCCTCCTTGTCTATAATATATACACATGTGAGCGTGAAGCTGTGCTATGTTGCTCTATCAGAATTATAAAATCTGTAATCTGTCCCTGGAGGTAAATATGCAATTCGTTTCTCTCATGGAAGGAAAACTGAACCTTGGTCTCTCTGACATCTCAAAGGGTTTGCTCAAAAGAATCTCTTTCTGGTGGTAAGTGTTTGAATCTTATGTTTTGTTTTCCAAAACATGCCTGTGTCACTAGAACATAGTAACAAGTGCTCAAGGCTTTTCCTTTTGTAACTTTGTGCATTCAATGTTGATCAAATTCTGTACATCGCTTCTACACATGAGGAATTAATACCCCCTGTTTATTTATAAATTGCCATGTTTTCATGACAAGAAAAGCTTTTCCATGTTGCTTTAGTTATGTGCCTCAAGAATGGAGGAGGGGGCACCTCTCTTTCTGGGGCTGTAACAGTTTGAGTCTTTGATGCTTGAATTTTGCCGAGAAAAACTCCTCCTACTCCTTAAAACCAGGACTGGAAACCATTAGTGCCTAGTAAATATTTCTGGTGACCTTGTCTATTCGCACCCTATCTCTATTGGTCCAGTTTTGGGCAGTTTACCATGCAAGTAGAGAAAAGCTGGATCAGTTAGAGTGAACGAATGACACTGAAGAAAGAAGGGAAGAGTTGAGAGAAGGCAGCTTTTAAGAGCAAGAAGCCAGTCAAATTATCGGGCATAAAAAAAAAAATTATCAATGACCAGGCATGATGCGTGAGTTAGAAAAGGGTTTATTTAGATCCCATCGAGCATTTTGTACATTTCTCTTGGTAAAATTGATGTGGTGAGAAGCCTCCAGGTGAAAGCCATCGCTTAAACCATGAGCTCCAGTAATTCTTCCAGTTTAATCACCCTGGCAGGCTTAGCTACCACATCTTTCTTCTGGAAGTGGACCCACCATCCAGAAGGCCAATACTCTCTTTAATGCTGCTCAGGGAAAAATTCTTTTGTTTTGTTTCGTTTCCTATGTGTTCCAAACTGACAAAAGTATGACTGACTTAGGAAATAGAAAAAGATGTTGAACTGAAACTGACTTTCCTTTCTAACCCAATCAGGCTATTAAGTAACTTCAGGTGTCTGAATGCTACTATTTTTTTTTTCCCTCATAATTTTTTTCTCCACTTTTCCAGTGTCCTTTTTTTGAAGAATTTAAAATTTGAAATATGCTCCATTATGCAGGAAAAATCTACCCAACAAGTCTACCCAGCTGCTATTGATGATTTTACAGCCCTTAGTTAAGTCTCTTGCAGTCTTAAAAAATCTGCCGAATTTGGAGTTGGGTTTCATGTGTCACCCCATTTTGCATATTTAATGTCACTTTTAACAGGCATGAAGATCATGGTATAGAATTGCAAAGTGTGGCTCCATCAAATGAATGTAGCCCTTATCTTTTGTGGCATTAGCTACATCTGCACAGCTGCCGGAGATGTTCAGGCAGGAGCCAAAGTGGAGGAAGCTTATCCACCTGTCACACTGTCCCCGTAACTCTTCCAGCACGTTTACAACAGTGTGGTCCTGTTAATAAAGCCCTTAATACTAAATGCCATTTGTTTCTTATAAGTGGATACTTAGATGAAGAAGAAAGTAGCACCTATCTAAAAAAAAACATCTGCACAGCTGCCGGAGATGTTCAGGCAGGAGCCAAAGTGGAGGAAGCTTATCCACCTGTCACACTGTCCCCGTAACTCTTCCAGCACGTTTACAACAGTGTGGTCCTGTTAATAAAGCCCTTAATACTAAATGCCATTTGTTTCTTATAAGTGGATACTTAGATGAAGAAGAAAGTAGCACCTATCTAAAAAAAAAAAAAATAAGTTAGCAAAACAACAGTTCCCTGGGGACTTGCACTCTTCTTTAAGTGTGTGAAGTAAAGCACCTTACAGACTTAGTTTTGAATACATATAAGGTTATTTACTTCTCAAGGACACTGTTCTCAACAGCAAGAATGTGGAGATGGATGCAGTTTTTTTTTCCTTTGAGAACTTTCTTTATTGAAGGTTTGTGCAATGGTTCAGCGGAAATTATGCGGCATCTTTACTCAAAGAGAGCTGCATTAATGTGCCAATGCCCTTTATTTAATGCACTTTAAAATTCTGACGCGCCTTTTAAAAAGTATGAGTTGTGTTGGGAAAGTCTAATCACCGTTCTGCACGAACGGAAATGTGCTATTTTTGTAAGGGTAGTGCTGGAGTCGGGTTTTAGCATAAGGGTGTCTCTTTAGTACAGATGTCGCAAGACACTAGTTCATTTTGATGCCCAAATCAACCAGCTAGAAATGTTACTTCTGATGAAATCAGTCAGAGGAACTTCAACTAATCATCGTTTAAGCGATTTGGGACTGAAAGTTCTTAACACCAGTGGGAATATTTAGAATTAATTGTACAAAACTCAGCGTTAAGAACAAACTCTTTGCACTGGGCCGCAGCATCTAAATATCGGTCTGTGCTCCTATTATGACTTCAGACAGATTTTTAAAAGTTGCTTGGGATACAATTGCCTGAGTTGCTGGTTGAATGTGTTTCCTTCCTTTATTGCACACCCAGCCTCCTTTCTTTAGATGTCTCTCTTTAGATGTCTCTCTTTGGATCTCTTCCCATTCCAGTGTGTCCTTTTAAAAAATGTTTCATTAAGGTTGAAATTCCAAGGACATCACTTTCCCTCTTTGAATAAAATGCGCCTTCTTATTTGAATGCAAACTGCCTGTGCCCTGACTGTACAATCAAAACAACGGGAAATACACCCAGTGCACTCAGGCAAAATTGGTGTGTGAGTCTCTTGGAGATATCTAGTAACAGGTGCAGTCAGATAGGCTGGCAAAGCATTCTGGTTTCATAACAATAATTACTAATAAGAAAATAAACGTCAGCTATGCATTATTAAAACATTTTGTGATTTTTTTTCTACTGAAAGAAAGTGTCATCTAGTAACCATTTCTATAGTATTTAAAGCCATAATAAAGAAAATGGACTCCGACTCTCATAATTTAAGCACACCTTCATTTTAAATGAAATTTGCACATGGGTATTTGTTCTGAAGGAGGAAAATCTGTGCAATTTTCACCCAAATCTTTGAAAAATCTGTGTTATCCAAGAAGTCAGTAGGAGATTCTCCTATCTAAGGCTTTGATAACTAAACAGTCACGCATATTACATATGCTCTGTACCCTAAAGGTGTTTTAATTGTAATAAACCAAAAGGCAGGCATACGTTTGCTTCTTTTTAAATAAAAGAAAGCATTTGCCAATATTTTAGAGCTTTTTGCATTTCTCTGAATGAAGGTTCTGTGCAACCTGAGGAGTGGTTTCAATGTAGTTTGGTAAGAAAAGCTGCTTTGAAATTTTTAGAGACTTTAAAAGCAACTAATTAGCTACTCCTGATTTTTAAATTGCCTTCATACAGTCTGAAATGTATATACAGACATGGACATTTGATAATTTATTATTTGTAATACTTATGCTATTATGTATAGAACACAAAGAGGAAATTGTGTCCTTTTCAAACCAAGACAAAAGTGTGCTACATAATACAACCTGTGTTTTTCTTCTTTAGGCTTTGGATTACTACTGTATTTTCACTTAACATTTTTGCTGCATCCAAGCCAAAATATCAGCCTTTGTATAAAAGAGGAGATAATTGTTTTAGAGAGGTTCTAATAAGTTGAAACCAACAGAATTTTGGAGGGTACAGAAAACAAGTTAGTACTTGCAAATATAGCAAGTGGATGGCATGCAGAGGAAGAGAGAAAAACAAGAAAGCAGAGAATGAGGAGAAAATCTATATACTTAAGCAAAAATGCTTAGGAGGCTTTCATTTGAATGAATGCACTGAACTGACTGCATGGAAATATGAAGATGTATTTGTTGGAATGGATTTCTAATTTGACACACTTTATAGGAATTCTAGAGATTAAGGTTGAGAAAACTTGAAAATGACGTGGGTCCAGATATTTGAGCTCTAAAATAGGAAAATGACCACCACAAGAGGAAACAATCAATTCTGATCCTACTTTGACAGAGAGGAATAAAAAGACCAAACAATTGCTTCAATTCTTTCCATTCATAAAAGCTCTCATCACTCTCTATCCCAAATGCTCATATTTGATTTCAGGCCTGAGATTTAGCTATAGCTGGGGTGAGCCGCCCACATTAAGCAGAGGTCAAGGAGCAGGTGGGAAGCAAAGTCTCTTTAGGCCAGTCACCTGCTAGGTTTAGGACAAAACAGAAATTATAAAAAGTACTCCTCTCAAAGCATTTTAGTAGTTCCAAAGCCTCCAGGATCGATTGTGCTGGGTCTGTGTGTCTGTGCATGTCTGTGCGTGTGTGTGTGTGTGTGTGTGTGTGTGTGTGTGTGTGCCTGTATGTGTGCCTTCCTTCATATGTGTATAAGAGAGAGGCCAATGAAACAGAAGATAGGGTGAAGGAAAAGAGACAAGCAGGCTGTCAACATGAATGAAATTGAAGAAAGATTTTCCTAAAGAGCATATATATTCACATATTAAAGAACATATGTGAAACTATATAAATGGAACTAAAGTATTTCCAGCCATGGAATTAAAAACACACACATATTGTGTATATATGTGTATATACTTAAAAATTTTTTTGTTAGTAGCTTTTTGGAATGGAAGAGAAAAGGAAACAAGTGGCCTTTTACCAGCTCTATCATTGGATTTACAACTAACGGCCCAGGGTCTCCTGACTATACCAATTATCTTGTTTAGTTCTTTATTACCCACGTTGATTTACCTGCTTCTAAGCCTAATAAGGTTAATCATAATGAAATGGAATCATTTGATTTTATTAATTTCCTACATGATGTGTCTCCAGAATTCTTACCAATGTTTGGACATCAGGAAATATGTTTTGTGTGCTAAAATTTGCTCCCTCTGCTGTTGTCTTTGTGGGAATGTTTCAAACTACTGGTTCCTGAATCAACAGAAGCTATTATTGCTTGGGATTACACACACACACACACACACACACACACACACACACACACTCTCAATCTCTCTCTCTCTCTCTCTGATCCTCTGAGAAATAGTGACACTTCATTAAATATTAGCCCTATGTCTCTTTGGCATGGACACCAGCAACACCAGCAGTCAGCACTTTCTACCCAGAATGCCTTGGTTACTGAAGGCGAAAAATGTTGGAAGGCGGTGGCGGGGGGAGGAAATGGGACTTGTGGTGCATGGGAGGGTTAGTAAGCACATTGCCCCACCTCATGAGCTTATTTTATCTCCATTCCCTGCTGATATCTGCTACATTCCTCAAGGGGAATGGGGAAGCATTATCAGGAGGGCATTTTTCCCAGCATGAAAGTAATTCAATATGAGTAAATGGGTCACATTTAATTTCATAGGACTAACTGGACTGGAGACAGGGTCATGAAATTGGAAAAAAAAATACGAAACAGAACAAACAAAAAAAAAACATACCCATGCAAATACAAAATCACTTATATGAAATATATAAAGTTAGAAAGAATGAGAGTTAAATTTTCAAAATAAGTAAAATAATTTGAAAACTTATTAAAGGAAGAATCCTGGAAACAATAGTTTTAAAATCTACATAAAATATCATTGAAAAGGAACTCCTTGTAGTAACAAAACTAGTTAGATAGTTTCTAAGTGTATTTCTTAGCACATTTTGTATTTCTACAAATCTAGACATTAGGAAAAAAATCATGCAACTGATTAATAAATGGCTAGATTAGGATAACCTAATATAAATTTGTTTTGTTGTAGTTTTGGAAAAACCATTTTTCTGAGATATGCAAAATTATTTCTTGTTCTTGATGAAAAGGTTAATGGAGATAAATTTTAGCTTTAGGCTCAGATTCATTAGAAAAGAAATGAAGCATAGAAAAAAGTAAAGAAGGAAGAAGGAAAGAAAAGCACGCAGGAAGAAAGGATATGCAAGAAAAAGATTCTATCTTATGCATAAACCCATTAAAATTCTTTAGTAAGGTTTCACAATATATTTTATGATGTGACACAAAATTCCACTTTCTCCTTCTTACTCAATGCCTCTCTTAGGAAAAAAATTCATAATCAGAAAAGATAAGGAGAATAAAAGAAATGAGTCTATAAAATCAGAATAAAAGGGAACTTATACTTTGTTTAATGTCAATCTGCTCCAATTTTTGTATTTGTTATGTGCCCGCGTACATGCCTGCTATTGGCATTTAATGACTTGTTTTGGTGTAGAAATATACTCTCTTGCCTTTCAAATTCATGCAGACCTGACTTGTCCTTCAAAAAGGAAAACATCCTGTTTTGGTTAATGGTCTTTAAAAAAAAACAACAACAACAAAAGTAAATTGTGATAGCTATTAGGCTTCTCAGTGAGCATGCTCAGTGGGTCTCTCATGGTTGCTAGGCAACCAGCTGAAGGTGTGTGGCAAAAGAGGGCCCCAAATGTAAAAACATAAGCACCTTTGGCATAGGTTTCACCTGGACCAGACACTCATGCTCATTTTAAAAATTAATTGTGAGACATCTTTGGTGGTTTTCATAGATCCCCTTTTATATTTAGTGGAAAAGCTTTGGTGGTAAGGAGGGCATGTAGCATGGGAGACCTAGCAGCCTAAGTTCAAGAACCATAGTGACTACTTCCAGAAACAGCACTGCATTTGAATTGGGTTGCAGTTTTATAGCGTGTGAGTGTGAGAATTTATTTTTCATTTCGGGAGTCGTAGTTAGTTCTTAACCACCGCACGCGGGCTGCTCAATGTGTCACGGCACCATTCTAATCCCACCCTGGATCAGCGTTACAGCGTACATCGGAAATTTAAGCCTTTCCAATAAATCCATTTTCACATCCTCGAGTCACATAACAGAAAATTTCCAGATAAACCACATTGTTAAATTAAAGGTTGCAGCCCGTATTCAAAAGCCCATTCGCACACTCCGGGGTTCTGCTGCAGAAGCACTTACGGAGGTTGAGAGAACGATGCGGTGAGGTAAAAATGAATCAACTTTTAGAAAAAGGGCAAAATGCTTCGTCTTTGGTAAGTACAGTGCCATCTCCATCAGCACCTCTAAGTAGCAACCCGACCAAACACCTGGTTCGGCCCACAGTGACAGCTCACTGTCTCTCCAGTGGTAACAATTTAGAGGCAGGATGCTAAACAAGATATATACACGATGTCAAATATTGGCTGGGTACATCTAAGCCAATCACTTCTAAATAAATTAACCATGGCACTGCCTAATACGATCCACCTGCTTTCTTCCTTGCGTTGTTCCAGACCCTACCTGAACCCCCCTTTGATTAAATGTCAAAAGCTTGCCTTGTGCCTGCAGATTTCAATGAAGGCGGATAACAGAAAGGTTCCTCCTGTGACTCCATAAAACTGAAATAAATTCCACTGGCATCTTGTAAATTTTTATTTTCTACAATGACTGCAGGCCCCATCTGCGGCCCAGCTGTTATTAGAACGGAAAGCGTTGGCCCTTCTGCATTACAAAACAGCATAGAACAGTAATTGCCAGTGGAAGAGATTAAGTGTAGACACTAAAAATGTTTACTCGCAATGAATATGCATAACGATGGGTAGGAAACAGCACTGGAAGATTAAAAAGAGAGAAGGGTTTGTTTACAAGGCTGGGAAAAAAAAAGAGTGGAATGTCAGTTGGCCCCGAGCCTGAAATAGGAACGAAAAACCTTTGGGCAAGGCATTAGGGAGAAAAACAGATGGTTTGTGAACCTTTTATTAGATAGAAAAATCATTAATCAAGCCCAGGCTGGAAATGGCAGGGTTTTTGGTAGTTCATATTTTAGTTTATTTTTTCTTAAAGTGACAGTATACTTTTTGTTGTTGTTGTTGTTGTCTTTTTGGGACAGTCATCTATGACTCTCCCGTCAATAGGCACTGCTTTTGTACAACATTCCACGTAAAGCCAGCTTCACTTTAGGGTGGTGTTAGCACTGATTTGTTCTGTGGAGAACATTCCTCCAAAGGGTTTCACATTTCAGCACCTGTTTTGCACGTATAGCAATTAAAAAAATTGCAGCATGGAATATTCTTTTCATCATGTGCTATTCCTTTTTTTTTTTTTTTCTAACTTGGAAGAAAAATGGAGAAGAGGAAATTTTAGCATGTTAAACCTTGCTGAGTGGGTTGCTTGTAGCAATAGCTACAAATGGATTCATGTCCTGAGAGGGAATCTATGACATTACAGTGGGGAAAAGCCATCCACAGGGTAGAAG
The DNA here is from genome assembly GCF_012274545.1 of Fukomys damarensis. NCBI lineage: Eukaryota > Metazoa > Chordata > Mammalia > Rodentia > Bathyergidae > Fukomys > Fukomys damarensis. The sequence goes on along the minus strand of NW_022900942.1, from coordinate 29,554,048 downwards.
GACTGACTTTGAAATTGAACCTCCCATAAAATTAATCTGCACCCTTTGGGCTTGAAGAGGTTGTGTTTTGCATTTTTTGTTTATTGTGGTAGTGAAACTCTTGGAAAAGGGCATATCCTAGAGATTAACAAAATCCTGGAATTAACGGGGCAAAACTCTTCTTTTGCTATTAGCCAGTCATCAAACCCTAGGAAATGCCCTATGCCAAGGGCATTACTGTTTAAATGAAGTGCACGCCACATTCAAACCCTTTCATAGCCTCACACTATGCGTGTACATGGATATACCTCTACATACAAAGCTCCTAAATACTTCTGTGTGTGAGTATGTGTTTTCAAGACTCAAAAATTATTGCTGAATTACACTGTGCTGACTTCAGGAGTGGCATAGTAGGGTGGAGAAATAGCAGAATAAGGCTCTTACTGCCAGACTCAGGATTAATCTTGATATTTCAGTCTTCGACTTTTGCGGTGATTTTCCATGTATTTGAGGCTAGTAAGTCACTTCTATATTGGGCAGCTACTCTTCAGCTCAGCTGTGAAATGTGCCTGTGTCTTCTGAGTGCAGGCAGTACTGGGGTGGGGACTGGGGTCACCTACTTGTCACGCCTGGATTTAGGCATTGATGATGTAGGACTGCCATGAGTATTCAATGGGGTAATTTCCTTTTAAGAAATTAGAAGGTACTCTAAATGAGAAAATATCTCATTCACATTTTCATTCTTAGTGGAAAAATATTTTTAAAATGACTTCATTCACTGGTAACATCAGCAATTCATAGGAAGTTATTCTTTGGTAAAAAAAAAAAAGAGGTTTTACATAATCCATTTGTGTCCTCTCCTCATTTCCCGTGAGAGGAATTGTGGAAGTTAAAGCCAGAAATCCCCCATTATGTCATCTGATATCCCTCTGATCCTGATGCCTGTCCTCCGTCTTAAGGAAAGGAGACCTGCTGAAATGGCCCCATTACAATAAGAAGAATGAGAAGGTTGTCTAACTACAGGCCTCTGTTCTGGTGTCACCAGCGTCTCCTTCTGATGATCATTCTCCTGAAAACCTGAGCTTCGTTCCTTCGCTTTCTTTTTCCCCTAGTTTCCTTCATGAACTTATTTACTTTATGTGTTTGCCTGGAGTTAACGTCATCAACAAATGCCAAAGAGGAGCCAGGTCAGCTGTGACCTGCTGGGCAGATCCTAAGGAGCCACAGCCTTCCCTCCATGTCCTGGGCTGACTTACTGAAAGAAATTCAAAAGATGTGGCTGATGCACTCCTTTAAAAAGATTTTACAACACAGTTAACGTTTTCTGTTTTCTGACATTCTTTCTCTAAAGATACGCTTAAAGCAAAAAAAAAAAAAAAAAAAAAGGTTTCATGCCACGAAAATGACATTAATATTTCGTAAATCAAGAACTAAGATAATGTTTTGGCTGCTACTGAGACGTTTACCTTATGTCGTTTATCTAAATGCTTTTCGATTAAAACATGACACAATTTTTGGACTGACTTTCACCGGAAAAAAACAATTCCAAGAAGTTTCTTCTTTCAGAGCTTAAAATTCTTTAGTATATTCTTCACCATAATTCACAGTGGAGTATGCAGCCTTTCAGCTCATTGAAAAAGACTTCCCAAGTAATAAATCTTTTCCAATGATCATCTGAGCACACTAAATCAAATAGTTTACTAAAAGTGAAGAGAAACCCTTAAATTAAAACCATATAATATATTTATAAACTTTCAAGTAATTATAAAATCAGTAACTATTCCTAAAGAAAAAAAATACTTAGTTCTATATTGACTTATTGAAGAACATGATTTGGTCAAATAGATTTTTTTTTTTTTTGGTTCCAAAAAACTTTATAAAATAATTAAGCCCCTCCCCTTGACTGAGCATCAGAACATGATTTGGTCAAATAGATTTTTTTTTTTTGGTTCCAAAAAACTTTATAAAATAATTAAGCCCCTCCCCTTGACTGAGCATCTGCTGGAGGGAGTAATAAAATTGTAAAAATGATTATGAATTTCAGAACTTTTTATCTATTGAAAAATGTGAAAAGAAATGAGGTATTAGTAGCTATGCTATAGGAGGGACATTTGATTTTCTGTGTTTTACACAAACACTGTCCAAGGTTGCTTCTAATGTAAAAATTTTATTTCTAATCCTTTATTGTCTCATTTTTTATGGTTACATTTTTTTTCCTTTTTAGAACTTTAGAATTTTGCTGATTTTTGACAGATTTTGGAGAGGAAAACACACTGATGGAGCAGCTATTTCAAAATATCAAGGGGAATAACAGTTATAGCATTATGTTTCTGCCATAATCCATCCAACAGCAAACAGCAGACTAATATTAAGGCCAAGCTGCTCCTCTGGGAATAGCACAGAACAATTTCTTTTCTGACTATGTATACCACAGAGAACTGCCCACATAATTCCTAAGAGCTGGCCTCAGGACTCTGAAATGAACTCCCACTGGCCGATGAGCTCTTACAGGGGCGCAGGGCAGAAGCTGGCTGGGGCCAGAGAACTGGGAAGGACAGGCCAGGGTCCTGGGGAGGACACCCAGGGGCCTGTTTGAGGAGGAACAGAGGGGACTGCTGGCCTTGCATGTGTTACAGCGCATCATTAGTAACAATGATCAAAAGGAAGAGAATGTCTTAACAGCTGCATTAAATTATTATGGAAATTGGCATTTTAAAATGAATTCAGGGTGAGAGAGACAATAACAAAAGAGCCGTTTCACAAAGAACAGGTCATGTTCAAAGGCCAGTGCGTAATTCTCAGAGATAGAGTAGTGGGATCAGCAGAGATTCTCCTCCCTTCCATTATTCTCCATTGTATTCACAGAATGTACAGCACCTGAATGAAGGGAGAGACTTCCGCACAGTTGCACCTGTGGAAGATGGGAAAAATTTGATAAAATAAGTAAATATACTTTGGAGAACTGAGTAAATGTCTACCTACAATAATCTATATTTCCAATTTAATAGTAATTAAACATTATCAGGCCTGTTTTTATAGGAAAGTTTTTATCAAAAGATTTTAAGGCAAACTAAATCTGGTGTAAATATTTTATATTCATAAAAACATAAATTCAGATGCACATCTCTACAGAGATAATAAATAATGTTTTCCATTTGGATGACCTTGGTTTTTTGATCACTTTGGGAGAAGAAGCCATATCTGGTTCTATTTTGGCCGTAGGTTTGTCCACTTTGGATGTACCCACATTCCATGACTTTGTTGAGTGCTACCTTCCAGTCATTGCTAGAAGTGTTAGAAATAGGTCTTTGAACACTAAAAACAAAACCTTCTCAGGAACATGCCTAAGAACCAATCACTTTGGTAGTCCTAGTGATTGCTGGAGGCCAAAGTATTATCTGTGGAACAGGAAAAGAGTCCCTGGAACAAGTGAATGTTAGAAGCCATACATGCCTAGATCGCCTACCCTTTGTTGTCACCCAATTCCTGCACATTTTTAAAAAAACATACAAGTCCCGCAGAGCTGCAATGAAATCAATTATTCTGTATTTTCCTGGGCTTGTAAATTTAACTCAGGAGATGTGCATTGTATGGGAAAAGTTTTGATAAACAGCTAAGTCTTCATAAGTACTATTTTTTTAGTCCAGGTAACATTGAATACTATCTGTGGTTTTACATTTTAGAAAATATTCAGATGTAAAGCTCAGATCCGCTAAAGGAAATCCGGAGGTGGAACCCAGAGTTCTGTATTTCAGTAATGCTGTATTGGTCATTCTAATGCACTGCCAGGTTTGTAAACTATTACCTTATATTGTCTCATAAACCAGAAGGAATACACAATTTTAAAATATGGGCAGGCTAAAATTTGTGGCTGACTCCCCACCGAGTGTGGAGCCCTCAGGAAGTGAATGGTATACCATTAGTCTGAAAGAATGAATGCACTTTTAGGAGTGCTCAGTTTATATTCTGAGAATAGCTTAAAGACCCAATAATTTCAAGCTCCTGGTACAAGGGCATAGTTGTCAGAATATACATGAATATTTAACAGATATAGTGGGAATATCCAAAATGACTTTGCAGTGTGCCTGAACAGCTTTACCCTGTTGATTCCATTTGCTGTTTTCTGGCTTTAGTTTGAAAACTTAGCAGGTGCTCTCTGCACCTCACCTTCCTCCTCATCAATGATACTTTAGTCCCTAAAGAATCATTTCAGTGCAGAGGACTGCAGGAGCTGTTGAATGAAAAGCCTCATGGCCCTTTAATAGTACCATATGCACCTCCAGGTCAAAATGTCTTTCATTCTCATTCTGCAAGAGGCTGCATTTCCATTCCAAGAATAACTTTTGATTTTTTTAAAAGTATGTTTTCAGGATGGAGAAAAATATGGAAAGATAAGGTCTTCTGGGGGAGTAGATCATCCCTGGGAATGATTTGGAATGAGTTTTCCTGATGAGTTATGGGAGCAGGAAAACACATCCTGTTTTCCTTCTCAATTCAGACAGATTTTCACATAGATGCCTGTTTTGCTCCAGCTCATTCATTCTGTTTGCACTGCTTTTACTAAGACATCTGAAAGGAAACATTGGCTCAAAGGTTCCATCCCAGGTGTGATGAGGATTTCTGGAAGGACAGTTCTTATTGAATGTTATAATTGTCTGCATCTCATTTTTCCTTCCAAGGAATTCCAGAATGAGTGATCCATTCTCTACATCCCAGATGTTGTTATAAACCAGAATTTTGGAACATTTGAATTAAAATTCAATTCCCTAAAGTTCAGCTCAGCAAACCAAACACTCACAAAAATGTACTTGTACCACGGTGCACATGACTTCCTCAGTGCAATGTGTCCTAGGCTGCGTGAATCAGTCCCCAGTGAACCTACACACTGTACTGTAATTTTTAGAACAACCAAACTTTAGAATAGTTCACGTTTTTGAAAGACTTAAGTTCTGGAAACATTCTTTAATGTTGATTTTTGGAAGACCCTTAAACTATGTCGTTTAAAAGCAAACTAAAAACAAAAATCCGTCCTAAAATGTTCAAGCCTGTTAAAATTTTTCCTACAAAATATTGGTAATCATTTTTATAAGACTAGTATATTGAAGAACACATGTCTTAGGGGATGGGAATTAGTCACTATTATCTTGTCCAAATTTAGGCAAATAATTTTGGGACATGTAAATACTTATGACTTAAAAGCCATCGACAGACCTAACAAAATGTATTTAATAAGAAATGATTTTCTTTCAAAGGCTTATACAAATCTCCAGTGTTAGAGTTTAGCATGTAGAAAACTGTTTTCTAGTCTTCTTCTGCCCACCATTCACCTGTGTTTGTATAATGGAAACCAGTTACTATGGCTCTGGTTACACATCTGTTTCATGCATGTGCAATTACAAGCCATTTTAGCAACTAGTAAAACTACAGGTGTCTCGGTTTTAATGTAACCATTTAAAAAGAGCAGTTCATGGGCCTCTGATTATTATGTTCCTAATATACATGCCAGCTCGAGGGTTAAACGTATCTCTGTTGCACTTCTACCTGGTGGAATCTCTGAAAGCCGTTTGTGAACTGATTTTTAAAAGCTTTGATTCCATAGTGCTATATGCAGTTATCACTGTGTTCTGTAGAAGCAATCTGTACTGTTGCTTTCACATGCCTCCAGCAACAAACCATTAACTAGATTTTGAGTGCAGGATGCAAAAGTCATTAAGTGTGTGTATCTATTTGGCTTGAGTAGTCCTTGTGGTTCCTATTATGGCATAATATTGTGACAGTAGGGTATAATAGAGGCCACAATTACCATCACACCACTTTGACAAATAACGTTGACACATGGTTTCCTCACAGCTGTAGAATGTCCAGCAGTGACCCTACAATCAGAAATTGAGTTCTATATAAAAGAAAAATTTGACTTAGGGATTTATTTTATCTCTCATCATTTAAGGGTAACTGGAAGAAATAAGATTTCTAGGACTATTTTTACAACGACTGAAACCCATTATTTATCAACAAAATACTCTAAGAACAAATCTGTCTCTTTTTTGAAGAGAATGATAAATATGCAAAAAGAACAAGAGTAAACAACTAATCTATACATTACTCTAATTAGACTAAAAATGGGATTTTAAATTTCTAAGAAGATGCTATCCAGTGCGACTGAACTCAGCCCAAGGTAGGTGATACAAGCCAAAATCAATTATGAATTTGCCTTTGCTGTACTGTAATAGGGACAGGTTGAGCTGCTATATTTAAGGCTCTGGTGACATTTCTATTACAAATATAAGCATAATTTTCTAGGGATTTATTGCTCAGCCATAACAATTTTTAGACAGGATCATTTATGAAATTCTAGGACTTGGCTCCCAACCCAGATATTTTTATTTACTTATTTTAAATTAAAAAAGAGAGTTTAAATGTTCTGGATGAATGAAAATAAATTAATAGTGAGAATAGGGGAAGTTTCCTTTGTTAAATAAAATTTGGCCATTTCATGGGAGCATTAGAGACTGTAGTTAATTTCTTGGTAATATATTTTCATTTGCCCTTTATCCATAACAGCCTGATGATATTTCAGTGGCAGAGATAGAACCCAGGATTGATGACATCCCAAGCATATTATCCTCCACATACTAATTAGTTACTTAAATCAGGGAGAGAAAATTTCCTTATATTTTATGATAGTTTTAAAACACAATAAACGGAGAAAAACTTTGTAGTGTCCATGAGTTTAGTATCATTTTTGGATGATATTTTAAGCATGCTAAGCCCATGATTAAAATCCTCAGTAGTGACTGTTATTTTCTCAATATAGTCTAAATTTTCAAGGTGCTCCAAAATCAGCTCCCAGCTTATCTCTTCTACCCTAGCCTTCTACTTCTCTTTATACAACCTGCTTGACAGCTAATCTAGACTTGGTCTTAGCCACACCTGACTTACCTACTTTCTTGCCTTTAGGTTTAACCTATCTCATTCAAAATCTTTCCCATTCTCCCAGGCTCAGTTCAAATACCAATACTCCCCCCAATTTTCCCCTCATCCTATTCACTGAAACAATTTCCTCCCATGAATGTTGGATTTTTTTTCTTACAGTAATTACTTTTGTATATCTTATCCATGACTTACTTACCAAAGATGGGTCAAATAAATATTTGTTAATCACACCAATGGAAATGTAACAGCTATTATTGCAGATTCACTTATTCTCAGATTTATGCTTTGTATTAGGATTAGGCAATAGATGTGTAACAGAGTATGACATATAAACATATTAATCCATAATATTGGTGAAATCTTAGCCCCTGAAAAAGTCAAACAATATTTTGAATGAAAGTAGAAAAGAAGCAAAATTGAATTGCTTTATAGTGTCACCCTCTGTTTAATCGAATTTAGGCATACTAGCCTGTCTTAAGCCCTTTCCATGACGATGTATCTGAAATGTAGTATATATCTAGCCCCTGCTACTCTTGCCCCACACCAGGCCAACATCATATCTTGACAATAAACATTTTCCTTTCAGGTGTCTTTGATTCCAATTGTAGCCATCAGTCACAGGCTGTCAAAATGAACTTCATAATAGGCAGATAAGAGTATGTCAATCCATTGCTTGGAAATCTCTGATGACTCATAAAGTAAACTTCTGAGGGTCAACAAGTGAAATTCAAATCCCTTAAGGAGTTGTTCAGTGATTTCAATGCACCTTCCAGCTCCATCTTTCCTTACCTCGACCACAAGCCTGGTGACCAGTGTCACGGCTACCTCCTCCGCTCACCTTGGCAATGCCATTTTGTGTTCCATCTATGGACTGGCACATTCCATCTCCCTTTCTACCCATTGAAGGACTCCTACAGTTCTAGAGTTTGTCTCTAGAGTCTGCTCCAGTGCACCATTCTCTGCTGTCTTCTCTGATGCTATCAGCCAGAATGTATTGCATTTCACTGTATCTAGGTTTAAGTGAAAAGTTTGTATTTCCTGCCCTATCAGGTAAAACAGACCACATCACCATTATATTTGTATCTCTTTGCGTCAATAGTGTGTTCCCATATCTCTTTCCACGCAGTGTTTGCTCATCTTTTGGGTCAATAATATATTTTAGTACTAAATAAAGTATACTCTTATGATAAATAAATGAATAAATAACTTCAGAAAGCACTGATTACTATCTCATAATGTATTCATGTTTGATGAAACATTGAATGGTAGGCAAATTTAAATGAATTATTTCTATGTCATTGTTTTCATGCATAATATATATTGATTAATGAGGGAAAAAGAGTGATTTTTAAGAGAAAGCTTTAACTTTTAATTTTCCTTGAATTTAGGACAATCTGAAATTGAGTGGTCTCTGTATTGGTAAGTATAATAATACATTTAGTGTTGGTAGTTTTATTTAAGTTTGGAAATTCAGGTGGAGCAAAATACTTATGGAGTAAATGATTACCTCACTCTCCATGGTAATAATTTACCTTTCAGAAAACGTTACAAAAAACCCTTCATTTTTTTTATTAACCTTTTTCTTTTAAAACAAGCTGCTTTTGTGAAGAAAGAAAGTAGGTTTGAATTTAACTTTGCTGGTTGTCTGGACTGTAAAAGTGAAAGTATAAACCAAACCACTAAATGAAAAGAAACAGGGGGTCTCTTTCATTTGGAAGAGAGATTGTAAAACACTGCTCACTCCAGACATTTATTTCTTTTTATATTTTATGCATTTAAGGGTGGCTGTTGCAAATATAGTACTTTAAATACTCAACTGTTAAATATTTGTCCCTTTCCAAAGGCTAAGCATCTAAATTGTGAAACGGGCGACTCCTCAGCGATTCCTTCTCAAGATGCAAAGGCTCAGAGTGTTTTACATATAAACCCTCACTTAGTTTTCCAAGTGTTCAGGGAAGCATTCCAGCACATTTCATGTCAGATTTCTATAAAGGGTGATTGAACTTTGTCTATTGGGTGTGGATAGAACAGCACTCTCTGATGACACTGAAGGTGAGGGCGGGGGTGGTGGTGATCATAGTTTGATAATCCTGGAAATTCTGCATTATGGCATTTAGCAACATGGAAATGTGCTCAACTTATAAATAGGAACACAAAATAAAGAGCAATGAAAACAAGTTCTCTAGACAGGGGTACTCTGGACTGAAAGTCGCTGTTTTCTCAGTGTCCATTAGTTTGTAATCATCAGCTCTGTCTTTTCAGTGTTAGAGATTTGGGGCTTTTCCTCCTTGGTAAACACTAGGATCTGTCCCTTTAATTGATTTTCTTCCCTTCTGAGCTTGGCAGCCAGTTGGAGGTAAGCACAGCTGCGTGACTGCTGAGCAGGCTTCCAGATGCTTTTGGATGGAGAAAGAAGCTCTTTTATCCTGTAAGCTCCAGCTGAATCAGGAGGCCAGAGGTCAGGACTACCTGTATACATTTTCTTTAACTTCGTCAGCCAGCTTTGCTGACAGAATGTTATGGCTCCACATGTCTAAATTCAAGAGAGACTTATTTAGAAAGGGATTCCTAGTGAAATTCAGGATGTTGAAAGTATCCTAAAGCTCTATAAATGAAATAAATGTTTTAAAAAAGTGTTACTTTGCATATCTCTATCCCGTAGAACTTTTTTTTTTTTTTTTTTTTTGAGATGGAGGTCTCGCGATATAGCTCAAATGGGCCTTGAACTCACAGCAATCCTCCTGCCTCTGCCTCCCAAGGGCTGAGATTACAGGCATGCATGTTTGTGCCCAGCTGAGGAACTGAATTTTAAATTTTATTATATTTAAATTGTCACATGATTATTGATGTTATTTGATCAATCAGCTTCATAATAAGTAATAACGTGATTGACATGTGATGATACAACTGTTCAATAAATGATACGTCGTTATCTATTTTTCTCGTATTTAGTAACTGTCATGTATCTCCTTGTTGATAGAAACTATTGCAACAGGGCTGGGGATTTAGCTCAGACATTCTGCCTCCTGCCTTGCAAATACAAGGACCTGAGTTTGATCCCCAGGACAAAAAACAAAAAACAAAAAAACAAGAAAACTAACTCCCCCCAAAAAACCCAAAAAACTAAAACAATTGCAAAAACAGTGAATAAAAATGATCCATGTGATAATGGCTAAAAGAATTATTCATGTAAATTATAGTGCCACATATAGTGAAATTGCCAGTAACACTTTTATTCTTCTAGAGAGTCAGTGTATATATCATAGAAAAGCCAAAGGATCTGGAGGCAGAAAAAATTAGGTTTGAATTTGAGTCTACTGTTGAGTCTACCTTAAATAATTAAAATGTCTGCTGGATTTATTTCCTTCTTTTTTAAAGGCTAGTTTACTTTCCATTTTCTCTTCTTCTCTGCATCGGTTAGCTATTATCCTATCTTTTAGCTATAACAAATCACCCTCAAACTTATTGGCTTCAAACAACCAACATTTCTTCTGATTCACGAACCTGGGTTTGGCCACCTGTAAGCATTTTGCAGATTTATGCTGGCTCAACTGGTGTTGGCACAATGTTGCAAGTTAATCCAGGTCTGCTCCTTGGCTTTTCCATGTTTGTGGTAACTCTGGGCCCTCACAGGCTTGCAATTTTTATTATGAAAGTACAAGTGTAAAAGGGCAAACCAAATTACCAAGGCACATTTCAAATCTCTGTTCATTTCTTGCCTGCTCATAGATCATTGGATAAATCAGGTCACATGGCAAAGCCTAGAATCAAAGGAGTAAAGTCTCACAGAATTATCTTAGCTTTACTTGAGATCTTCAAAAAGCAGCTCTAAAAAAATAAAATATATTAAGTGAATAAAATAATTTTAATAATTTAAACAATATTCTCCCCTTAACACTTAGCAGCTTAGAAATATACCAAACTTTAAAAAACATATATTTTTTTCCTCATGAGTTTATTGGTACATTCTAGGTATATAGTAGAGTTACATTCATTACTGGGATCTTGTATCTTTATAGAGTTTATTGACATTCTAGGTATATAGTAGAGTTACATTCATTACTGGGATCTTGTATCTTTATATGACTGGTCTTGGTTCTCATTTTTTCCCCATGTCCCTGCCCTCCCTTCACTTGCTCCTCCCCTCCCCCTTTACAAACACTTCATTTCCTTTTTTTTTTTCATTTTCTCGTATTTTTTCTTTTCCCTTATTACCTTTCCCCTACCCTTCCCACTTTCCCTACACCTTTAGCCCTTCCTCCTATTTCACATTGTCCATTATATCATTAGGATCTTATGTACTATTATAGTTTATTCACACCAGAGAAACTATTTGGTCTTTACACATGTGTGACTTATTTATTTCACTTAGGAGTATATCCTCAATATGTATCCATTTTCCTATGAATGAATCTAATTTCTCATTCTTTATGGCTGAGTAATATCCCATTTTATAGAAAAACCACATCTTTATCCAGTTTCCAACTGATGGGCAAATGGGCTGTTTCCAAGTAAAACATATTTCTTTAACCAACCCTAGATAATGGCATTTAATTTAAACTTATAAACTCTTCCGTATGCAGTCAAATAATGTATATGCCAGTGTTAAAGGATACATTCATTACATGTTGGAGTGGATATTCTGATTCACTCTTCACTCTCCATGCTACATCTTTGAGCAGTACAGTTAGAGGAACTGGCTCCTGGTTAGAGGATGGGATAGGTTGGCCTGAGGATAATCCTAGCTCCCTTGCAAGTCCTTTGTTTAGGAATTAATGTGCAATGTGGTTTTATCCAAAGAGACCCATTTAGAGGGTTATTAGAGACTTCTAAGGATGTTTGTCTACTCTTTTTATTTCTGTTTTAGAAATTTGAAAAATATGGAACGCCTCACGAATTTGCATGTCATCCTTGCACAGGGGCCCTGCTAATCTTCTCTCTGTCGTTCCGATTTTAGTGTATGTGTTGCCAAAGCGAGCACTGTTTGTCTACTTTTGAGAGTTTTAAGAAGTCATTCTCCTCCCCGCTTTCTCTCACTAAATGTGGATGAAAAGTTGCTGCTAATAGATTTCTTACAACTGTGGGTCAAAGAAAGGCTGAACTAAGAAAATCACGAAGAAATAAGGCTGTAGTATTGGTAGAACCTTGCCCAAGCCTGTTCTACTTTGGAGTTAATCATACGATCATTAATTATTTTAATCATTTCATCCTCTTTCAGAAAGCACTAAATATTGTTCATTCTCTTCTATTTTTCATATTATTCCTTTCCTTCTTCTCTCTATATTGCTTTTGTATTCCTTCATCTAATATGATCACGAGAGCCAAGAGCATGCATAGTTCTTATCACATGAAAGGAAAGATAAAAAATAGATTTAAGCAAATTTTCAGCAATTTTAAATAAAATGTCTAAGTGAATTTATGGTTTAATAAAACCCTCTGTTTCAAACAGTTGGCAGTTCCAGAGGAAATTCAGAAAGAGGTAACTAAAATTAGGTTGGTAGACATAAAAAAGATATAAACATATCTGTGGATCACAAATGAAAGCAGAACAAAAGTGTCATTAAGGATGAATGTGCAAATTCTAACTCTGGAAGCAGGCAGTGGCATCTCAGAGTGAATGGCACCGAGACAGAGGAAATACCTAGCCAAGCTTACAGCTGGAAGCCAAGAATGGAGGTAAGCCTACCAATGCCTGAAATAAGGTTGACATGCTGACATGCTGCATACAATTGTAGCTTCATAGGACAATGTAGGCTCAGGAAGATGAGGAGATAAATTGACAAACTGAGCCAACCCTGCTGATGATTGTGTTTGTTTTGCTATTTCTCAAATCATGACTGAACAGAAAGAACACATCCTAATGTGACCTGGAGGTTGACTGGGTGTCATTCTCAACAAATTATAGCTGAGAAGAAAGAGCACAGGAAGATGAATAACATGAGAAAGGAAGCCAGGAACAGAGAAAAAACAAACAAACAAACAAATGGACAAATGGATAATTCTGCAGGAAAAAAAACAAAACAAAACAAGAAAAGAAATCTAATGTTAAAGAAAATAATCAATATTCAGAAACAGAAGAATTAATGGTATATCAAAAAAGACTAAAATGAGAATATTTACAATGTTAAAAGAAATAAATAAAAAGGTCATATTTATTTAAAAGACAAAAGTAATGAAATGAAGGAAGAGAGAAGTAAAACAGACAGGAAGATATGGACAAAATTAGAAGTGTTAGAAATAAAAATATACTAAAGGTGTAGGGATAGTGGGAAGGGTAGGGGAAAGGGAATAAGGGAAAAGAAAAAATATGAGAAAATGAAAAAAATGGAAATAAAGTGTTTGTAAATGGGGAGGGGAGGAGGGGATGAAGGGAGGGCAGGGACAAGGGGAAAAAATGAGAACCAAGACCTGTCATGCAAAAGTACAAGATCCCAGTAATGAATGTAATTGTATTGTATACCTAGAATGTACCAATAAACTCAATAAAAAGAAAAAAATAAAAATATAAAGAAAAGAAAAACTCACTTAAATAATGATATCTGCAAATGGGTAATTAATAATTTAGATGACTATGCCAATAAGATAGGTCTTGATAAATAAGCTTTAAGAAGCAAATGCAACAAATCCCTGCATTTAGAGCATAGTAAAGAAAGAAAACTATAATATTGGTCAAAACCTTAAAAAGGAAAGTAAAACAAAGAAATATAGATTAATTATGAAATATAGTTGCATGCGTACTAAAGATATCAAATTATCTTCTAGTAATTTAAAAATATTAATAACCAATTTACTTCAGGAATGTAATAATTTTAAACCAGATTTTGTATAATGTAATTTATAGTAATTTACCAAAGATAAGGTTAAGTATTATATTAAGAAATACAGACAAAGCTGATAAAAATTCTACATTCATTCATAATTTTAAAATGATAACAAAATATGAAACTCAGAGAAAAGTAGAAAAAGAAAATTTTCAGACCTGAAAAATGGACTATTAAAAATCTTGAGCAAACATCCTATATCTGTGGACTATTTGAAACATTCCATTTTGGTTAGAAGGAAAGATAAGAATGAATGTTTTCTGTAAATATGCTTCAATATTTTAATGTTTTGCTAACCAGTGCGAAAGAGAGAGAGAGGGAGAGAGAGAGAGAGAGAGAGAGAGAGAGAGAGAGAGAGAGAGAGAGAAAGGGAGGGGAGAAGAGCAAGAAGAGAAGAAAGAAAAGAAAAGAAAAAAGAAAATAATACACTAAAAAGAATAGATCCACAGCCGGGGATTTAGCTCAGTGGTGCTGCAACCTGCCTTGCAAGCATAAGGACCCGAGTTCAATCCCCAGTACCCCCCCAAAAAAGAATAGATTCAACTGTTCTTATATTAGGTAAATTAATGACCTCACAAGGGGGAAAAAAACCTCAAGACACTCTACAGATAGATGCTTAGAACTAAGAAAATTCAGAATGGTTGGATAAAGCATGAATATATAGAAATTTAATAGTGTTACTCTCCACATGTAATAATCAATTTTAATATAATTACAAATTACATATTATTCTGAATAGTGACAAATGCTACAAGGCACCTAGAAATAAATGTAAAGAAATGTAATGTATTTATGGAGAATCTGAAAAATATCAAAAGACAAAATATGTCCAAATAGATAAACCCACATTGGATGAGAAAAGTTAATATTAAAAAGGTATTAATTCCCATCTCCATAATTAATCTATGAGTTCAAGGATTTTTCCACTTTTAAAAATCTCAGGTAATTCTAAAATTATAGGGTCAAGAAAAGAGTAATTTCTGAAGAACATTAAAATAGGGAATTACGTCTACTAGTTTAATAAATAAAGCCAAACAAGTGGTTTTCTATGAAATCAGTTTCCTAAAAACAACAATGTTTAAAAATATATTGGGGTCTGGAGCAGTTTAAATAGCTAGATGGTAAAGAAAAATAATACTTTCAGAAAATTGAAAAATATTTCTGTAAGTGCAGCAGTTTTCTTTAAGTTTTTAAAAGCATAAATCTTACAGGAAGTGTTATGGCTTTTGCTATACTGAAAGTCCAAATTGTTATAAAGAAAAGACACCCAAAATAAGGCTAAAAAATACCACCACCAACAAAAACCCAATCGAATACTGGGAGAACAATTACTTTTGAGGACATATGAGAGACATGTAAGTCATTAAAAAAGAGATCAAAATAGGCTAAAGATATGAACATGCAATTCACAGACTAAGTAACTCAGCTTCTGAAACAGGCTAATCACAATAGAAATTATTTACATGCAAATTAAAACCCATCAGATTAGTTGAGGCCTAGTTTAGTAAAGAAGTGAAGCAAAAGGAATAGTTAGGGCTTGTTAAAGCCATTTTTTAGAGACATTTGTCAGTCAGCATTTAGTCAAGTTAAAGAGGATGATATATTTAAGTCATTTCAACACACATATCATGGAAACTCACACTTACACAAGGAGATATACACAATATTTTAAATGTACCTTTTAAAAATGATTATTGAACTCAGACCTTCAACATTCCCAGCCCTTTAAAAAATTTTAAATTTTGAGACGTTGTGTGAAGGCACTAAATTGCCCAGGTTAGGCTCAAACTTGCAATACTCCTGCCTCAGTTTCCTGAGTAGGTGGCATTATAGGCTATGTCCAGTTTAGCACAACATTTTATGTCACTTACAGCCTCCCAAAGGGGAAATGAGTTTTTAATTTGGTGTATTTATTCAAAAGAAGGTTTCACAGCTTTCAAAATGAATATACTAGAATGCCATGATTTAAATAACTAAAATTTAAAGCATTTTAAACAAGTATAGAACAATATATAGAATACGTCGTTCATATGAAGTTTGAGACCATGCAAAAATAAGTGCTATATTGTGCTACAGAACATTTATGCATGAAAATGTTAGTGTTTATTGGCTTTTCAGGTTACTCAGATTTAGATTAGTGGTTACCTTCAGTGAAGGAAACAGGTAAATGGCATTAGAGGACCATTACTGAGCAAGAGTTGATACATTAAAGACTGTATTTCTTAAAATTTATCAGGGGAAGGTGTACAAAAGTGTTCAGATTTGACAAAGCTGATGGGGTTTGCTTATGTTAATTCTCTGTATTTTTCTCCTGGATATGTTTCATGGAGGAGAGCAAGATTTTTTAGGTGGTGTGATGACCATGGATTTATGAATTACGTAGAAACATTGGAGTTCAGCCAGTGTTATAAACTCAGGGAGGCTGCAGGGAGAGCTACTGCTCCACTGAGTGTTTTTTTTTTTTTTGAAAGCTTCTCTCCCTTTCCACCATCTCCAACCACTTCCAGTTTAATATACACTTCTGGATTCGGAGAAGAGGAGAAGGAGAAAACCAGTATTCCCAAGCACACTCTGTTTAGAAAGTGTGTGCTTGGAATTTACTTTTCAAGATTATAGAAACAGAAGACATTTTCAGATAGTAACAGGGTAGGGTTGTGGGAGGTCATGGAGTCTGTGGTTTCCAGGTGGGAGTCCACCCAAGTAGCCGAGGGAATGCACATTCTTCCCCCTCCCAATTTTCCAGTAGCCTAGTAGGAACTGAAGAGCCACCCGGGTGAGGATTACCAAAGTTATGTAATGGCACTGAATTACATTAATGACACGTGTTATACCTGTTGGGACTTCTTATTAAGGGGCACTTACAATATGAACTCATTACATCCTAAGAATGTCTGAGGACCTTAGGGAAGAATAATAACGAACCTAATAGTTTGCATGGAAAAAGCTGAGAAATTTAGGTTTGTATCAATGTATCTGAAAAAGGAGAAGTAGGATAATTTCATGATTTACTCAGGCTTATTCAGTCAGTGATGGCCGAGTCGGACCTTCCTTCAGCCTGGCTTTCCTAGTGAGCAGGGCAGGGACTTTTTCCACTGGCGACCCCACCCCCTAGTACTGCCCGGTGGGATTGGGCTCAAACCTGCCCAGATCTGAGATGGGCTTAAGCAGTTCCGCAGGCAGCAGCAATGTACCGTGAGAATAAGAGCACAAGATTTAAGGTTCTATGTCTGACTGTAAGTCAGAGGCATTCTGTCCTCTTCTTCCACAGAATAGAAGTGTGCTGAAAAGTATTCATACAGGCAAGGATCATTTCTCACGGCCATCCTCTTGCATTTGGTGGGGGCTGTGTAACTTGTTTTAGTCACAGGAGATCAGCAGAAGTTAGTTATATCATGCCTGGACCAAGGATCAAGGAGCTTGAACATATCAATTGAGTTCCCTCTTTCTCCAACTGCTCTCTGGATGTAGATTTAAAAGATGACAAAAAGGTGAAATCATAGATTCAAGGAGCCTAGATCCCTGAATCACTTCATGGATAATGTCCTTATTCACTAACACTTCTATGGTGTGATATAAGACAATCGAAATGTAAGATGTCTTGCCTTAAATTGCTCAGTTTTGCTGTTTATTTCTTATGACTGCTAGCAGAGCCTTAAGTAGTGTGCAAGTTCTGTGTCATTCAATGTGTCCCTTCAACCTCTGTGTCAGTTTCCTTATTTGAAAAGATAATTGCAAGCCCTAGATTCATAGAGGAGTGTTATAAATCTCCAAAGATATGTAATAAGGTGGTGTACAAACTGTATGGTGGTGTGATTATTATCCCTGAATCCAACTGCGGGCAGCTCTAAGTGAGCACCATGACTTTAAATGTCTTCATAGCAATTCTAGGAGGCAGAATAGAAGCTGCAGCTTTTCACCAAAATAGAATCACCATTGCCATTTGTCTGCGCCATTCTCCCTCTGTAATGCCTCAAGTTTCATGCTTTCTTCTTTTTAGTAATGATGTTTCAATCAGGCAATCCCAAAACCCAAACAATTAGCCATAGTTATTTAGTACCTATCTTGTTCAGGGCATGGAGCTATTTCTGATTTTAACACATTTAGTTTCAATGATTGATACCTACTTTGATGTCTATTTCCCATTACAGAGAAAAACATGGAAGGCATACAAAAATAAAATTATCCACAATCTCACTTCTGTAATAATCACACATGGGTGAGCACATTTCAAGCCCTTTGTTTCCTATACATATGTAAATCTTTGGACTGCACTTTGAGTACTGCTTTGTAAATATGTTTTTTTTTCATTCAAAATATCATGGACCCCTCCCCCAAGTCAATCATTATGGAACTACATCATCATTTTTTAGTGGGTATAGAAATGTCACTGTTTGAATATTTGAATATTTACTCAACCAACTCTCCATTAATAAACATTTGGGTCATTTAATGTTTTTTAATGTCATACACATTGCTGCAACATTTCTTTTATAGATATACAGATCTTTGGCATATTTGCTTGATTATTTTAAGAGAGAATCCTAACATTCACATTTTTTGCATTGAAATATACTTACATTGTAAGGTTTTTCATTCAGAGTGTCCAGTTAAGTCCAGAAACATTGTTTCCTTTTTATTCTCCAATAAGGTTAAGTATTTACATTTCTATTTTTAAAAATTCTCTGTATATGAAGAAAGAAAAGGCAATTCATGCCCTTGTGCAATATAATTTTTCCTAGTCTTTACATCTCAGATCCTATCTCAAGATGTCCTCATTTCTCTGGGTTTTTTCCTTGTTTCCTTCTTGGGGTTTGTTATTCCCTCAGGATCTGAGTTCTCATGCTGTTCCCTCACTACTTATGAGCTTCCATGAAGTCTGTGCACCCAGACCTACTCCACACTTAAAAATTACTCTTTGCCATGTAAAGGTACATGATCCCAACAATGAATGTAACTGTACTGTATCCCTAAAATGTACCAATAAACTCAATAAAATTTAAATTAAAAAAAAGTACAAGATCCCAATAATGAATGTAACTGTACTGTATACCTAAAATGTACCAATAAAATCAATGAGGAGAAAAAAAAATTACTCTTTGGCTCTTACATCTTTCTACTTTTTTTCTCCACCAGAGCCACAACACCCATGGTGAAGATTTTCTCATCAAATATTTAGGGTGGCATTTTAAAATTTAGCTAAACTATGAGTGTTGGATAAGAGATTAATTCAAAGTATTTACTTAAGAGTTAGTATAAAGGTTAATTTAGAGTTACCTTAAGAGTCAACTCTTCCAACATGATTGGGGTGTGTCAACAGAAAATGTTTTCAGCAAAACAATTCTCACTCTCAATTTTGGGTGCCAAGCACTAGCTATACAACGTGGTTTTGTTTGTATTTTGGAATTTATATCCATGTCATTAATTGTTTTCCAAACTGCTAAAACAAGTCCTAGCAATTACTTTTCTGAATGGCTACTTAATCCATTTTATGGACTAGGACAGCCCTAGTCGTATGATAGAGAGGTTATAATCAAGATGAACATTGCTACTAATAAATATTGATCTCCTATTCCACAAATGATACGCTGCTTTTTCAACAAAATGAAGAGCATACAATCTAATACTCATGAGTTTTATAATTCAATGAACGTATACAGAAATGCAAGGCCCAAATTGAGCTCCCTGATCTCCTGCAGGGTTGAAATGCAGAAAATGGTATAGGAAATGGGTTAAGTATACTAAAGATTTACATACACATAATATTCAAATCACCAGTTTCACTAACTAAACTGTATGTTGACTGTTTCTGGGTACAAAAAGGTCTGCAGTGCAACTGACTGAGTTCCCTTGTGCTTACTACCTGACATGACTTTGGAGGAATATTTAAACAGCTCTGTTCTTAACTGTCAAGGAACACTTTAAAGTGCTTAACCTGTTTGCAATGCCCATAGTTTTATAAAAAGGTTATCTATTATTAAAATTATCGTTAAAGAATCCATCTAACTCATACTTTTTAGCTTTGTGAGTTCTGCTGTCTCACCTGGGTCAGAGATAATTGGATTTTGGAGTATGAAAATATAATTCTGTTGTCTCATTAAATAAGGCAACAAATGAAAATAATATATAGGACTTCCATATATATCCTGTTTTATATCATATAGGATATCAATGTTATTATTAATATTAAATAATATGGAAAAAGTAAACGACAAATTATGGTAATGGCCATAAGACGCTAATAGAGATTTTGGTACTCCCTAGGTGTTGAAGAGTATATCAGTAGCTTTTAAAAATGGTATTCCTGCAATAGATCACTACTCAGCAACAAAAGTGTATGCACTACTGCACTGATGCATTCAACAACATGGAATGAGCCGCTGACTCATAATCAACAGCATCAATGTCCACTGATGTCTACTTGCTCATCGGCAGGCCCTTGTGATGTTGCCGATTCAGCACTTTAGGCATAAAGCTACTCAGAGGATTCTTACTTTTCTGAGTGTTATGGCTTGTGTGTAGATGTCCCCCACAGCCTCATGCAATTAGAGGTAGGGCTTTTTCAGAGGTGGCTGGATCTAGAGTGAGTGGTCCTGGGATTGATTCATGGTATAATGCTAGGGCACTAGGATTAAGGGAGTGACTACTGCTCACCCTAAGTACCCTGGATAAAATATAAGGGTTAGAAAGAGTTATGTTCATCCCTGGTTACTTTGCTACCTTCTGCCTGCCATGAACTGCTTCTCCTCTGAGATGCTTGTCTGCCATGCCACCCTGTCTTGGAGCCAGCTGATTATGGACTGAAACCTCTACAAACTGTGAGCTAAATAAACCTTTCTTCCTTTAACTTGTTGGTGTTGGGTATTTTGTCTGAGCAACAAGAACGTAATTAAGATGTTGAGTATATGCATTTTCTTACCTTACCCCCATACATAGGATGGAATGTATGTATATAAGTATTTAACTTTATTAGAAATTGCCAGGCAGTTTTCCAAAGTGTTCACATTGCTAATTTTCACAACTTAGTATTCTACTAGGTAAGTTAGTAGTGTCTCATTATAGTTGTAATTTGATATCTTTGATATCTAGTGATGGGATATTTTTTCATGTGTTTATGGGTCATTCAAGTATCTTCTTTGGTGGAGTGCCCATTCAAGTACTTTATTTCTTTAAAAAATTTTTGTTGTTTATAGATTATCATCTTAGCATCAATTTTTGGCAGATATTTAAATATTCTGGATATGAGTTGCTTTTTATGTATGCACCTTTTTCTTCTAGGTTGTGGTTTGCCTTTTGATTTTTAATTACTATTTTCCAATTAAGAAACAGTTTACAACTAAATACTGTTGGTATCTAACAGTATCTATAAATATATATTTTTCCATTACCTAATAAGACCCATGGCAAATAAGATCAATAGTGATCATTTTGGGTTAAGTTGCTTCTGTAGGTTTCACCTCCTTAAAGGCTAATTACAAATTTGTATTTTACATTTTCCCCATTAGCCATTTATTTTCTAGGTGATCGTGACTCTAGCAAATGATCATCATGGTAATCTTTTGCCTCTTTGTTCTTGGTTGATTGGCCATTTGAGTCACTGGTGAGTCATTCAGGCTTACTGACAGGGTTATCTTAGCTGTCTCTGCGTCATTTAAAAAATTATGCTTTCAGAATTTTTTCTCACCTTTCCTTAAAAAATTCTTGAAAATTAGTCCTCAGAAACAGTAAATTTCTCTTATAGTATCAGAGATTTTGAAGCATCATCTGGTGAGAGTGGTAGCAATATTGGGAGCACTAACATTGGATCCATAGGAAACCCCTTAATTCCAGGGACTTCTAATGTTTAATGATGCTTGTGGAACTTGTGAAACCTGGCAAGGATTTACCTAGATGTTTGCTTCATAGTTAGCAAACAACATATTCTCATTTTAGGTCAGTAATTTTGGGGATGATCATACCTGTGCCTGGGAAGAGAAAAGGTGGAACTGAGAGTGTGACCCTCATCAAGAAGAAATAGAATTATTCCAGAATTATTGCTGCTGTTATGGTTGCTCTCCATGGTGGTGTGGCTTTGGAGTAAGAGGTGTAAGTCTTTGGACTCTACAGAAATGGAGTTCCAGGAGAAAGAAAATGATGAGAAGAAGTCCTTCAGTGACTGCTGGGGAAAACTGCAGCTTCCCTTGTGGATAACAAAATTTATAGATGCTCATGCCCTTTATAGAAATTAGTGTAGTATTTGCAAAGAATCTATACAGACTTTCCTATACACATTATCTGTAGATTACTCTTAATGAATAATACAATAGAATTGCTATGTAAATAGTTGTGTTACTGTATCATTTAGGAAATAATGGCAAGAATAAAGAGTGTACATATTTAGTTCTGACAATTATTTTCCATCTGTAGTTGGTTGAATCAGTGGATGTGGAGGGCCATCTGTAGTTGATAGTAATAGCATTCAATTGCAAGGATGGTGAATGAATTAAAAATTAAATTTAGTACAGTTACCTACTTCACATTTTTTGGTGATTTGAAAATCTAATTTTCATTACACTTTTAACTACCAATTATTGGAAATGCACTTGGCCTAATTTAAATGGCTTGATGAATTTTGCTTTAATATAACACCCATTTCAGTACAAAGCAATATAACTGAGTGTGTTATAGGGACATCAAAGTTCATGAGACACTCTTCTTGCCCTTGGAACTTGGTTTGTTGGGGAAGACAAATAAATAATGTGAGCTGGAATACATGTTGTAGAGAAAATTCCAGAGTGATGTGGGAATGCATAGCATGGGTACTTTTCATCAAATATGGTACAAGGAAGACCTTCCTTGGGCAGTGTCACTAAATGGAACATGGTGATAAACAGCAATAAGCCTGGAATGGGTGGTATGGAGTAATGGATAACAGAGAGTAGAGAGAGGAAAAAAAAAAGAATGGATAAAGTGTAAAAGGGTGATATTTAGAGAAAAAGTCTCAGCTTTCTCAACTTACAATATATTCTTGTTGAAATTTAAATCACATAGTCTATTTTAACACTTATGAAAAATCTGTTACATAAACAGCACTTTTAAAGTGTTTGTTTGGCATACAGGAGGTGCTGGGTTCTATCCTCAGCACTGCAAAAATAAATAAAAAATTAAAACAAAACATTCTGTTGAATAAGGCAAAGAAGTTTCACCTACAACTAAAAATCCCCTCTAATATAGGTATTCATGTTGATATCTTCTTAGAGAAATTTCTACCTCTCCTATATGATTATCCATGCAGGTGCAGTTGTTTAATTATGACTAGATTTTTCTTTTTGCTAATTGTAAAGTTTCCACTATTTCTTTCCAGAGTAAAGAAACATTAAGACAAGTCCTTTAGCTATAGCACTCTGAAAAAAGAGATCGAAGATGATACAAGAAAATGGAAAGATATCCCTGCTCCTGGATAGGAAGAATCAACATAGTGAAAATGGCCATAATACCAATACTGCTATACAAATTCAATGCAATCCCAATTGAAATTCCAACACTATATTTCACAGAACTAGAGAAAATAATCAAAAAATTCATTTGCAACCAGAAGAGATCTAGAATAGCAAAAGCCATCCCAGGCAACAGAGATATGATGGGGTATCATAATCCCCAACTTGAAACTATACTACAAAACCACTGTGATAAAAACAGCATGGTCCTGGAAAAGAAAAAGACCCAAGGATCAGCAGAATAGATTGGGATATACAGAAATAACTCCAGATCTACTCAGTCTCCTCATCTTTGACAAAGGAACCAACCATCCTCAGTGGAGACAAGGTAGCCTCTTTATTAAATTGTGTTGGAAAAACTGGATTTCAATCTGCTAAAGAATAAAACTAGGCCCTTATCTTTCACCATGTGCTACACTAAAATACAAATGGATTAAAGATCTAAATATTAAAATAGAAATTCTAAACTTGATGGAAGATAAGCTAGGCAGAACTTTTGAAGATATTGGCATAGAAAAGACTTTATGAACAAATCCTCAGTACCATGGGAACTAGGACAGAAAAATCAACAACTGGAATCTCATCTTATAAAAAGCTTCTGCACTGCAAAAGAAAAGGCCAACAAGCTAAAAGACAACCTACAATGTGGACAAAAAATTTATCAGCTGCTCCTCAGACAAAGAAATATTATCTAGAATATATAAAGAACTCAAAAAAAATCAGCCCCCCCAATATGAAGACCTGATTCAAAAATGGGCTTCTGAAATGAACAGACATTTCTCAGACAAAGAAGTAAAAGTAGCACATAAATATATGAAAAAATGTTACATATCACTGGTCATTCGAGAGATGCAGATGAAAACAACACTGAGATTCCACCTCACCCCACAAAGAATGGCTGCTATCAAGAAATCAACCAATAACAAATATTGGCAGGGTTGTGGGTAAAATGGAAACCTTCTCCACTGCTGGTGGGAATGCAGACTGGTGCAACCACTGTGGAAATCAATATGGAGATACCTCAAAGAACTAGCGTTAGAGGATCCATTTGACCCACCCATCCCTCTGCTGGGTATCTTTCCAAAAGAATTAAAAGAATCATACCAAAGTGATATATGTACACTCATGTATATAGCAATACAGTTTGTAATAGCTAAAACCTGGAAACAGCCCAATTGCCCATCAGTTGGAGACTGGATAAAGAAGTTGTGGTTTTTCTATAAAACGGAGTACTACTTAGCCATAAAGAATGAGAAACTAGAGTCATTTATAAAATGGATGCATATTGAGGTGATAT
Source organism: Fukomys damarensis (assembly GCF_012274545.1). Classification (NCBI taxonomy): domain Eukaryota; kingdom Metazoa; phylum Chordata; class Mammalia; order Rodentia; family Bathyergidae; genus Fukomys; species Fukomys damarensis. The sequence goes on along the minus strand of NW_022900942.1, from coordinate 29,529,545 downwards.
TCCTAAATGAAATTAATAAGTCACATATGTATAAATACCTAATAGTTTTTCTGATGTGAAAAGCTAAAAGTGTAAATAAGATCCAAATTGTATAACAGGTAATATGAAATAGGAAGAAAAGGGCTAAAGGTGTAGGGGAAGTTGGAAGGGTAGGGGAAAGGAAATAAAGTCAAAGAAAAAAATATGAGAAAAAGAAAAAGTGGAAACAACGTCTTTGTAAATAGGGAAGGGTGAAGGGGGTGAAGGGAGGAGGAGTATGGGGAAAAAATGAGAACAAAGATCTTTTATGTAAAGGTACAAGATACCAATGATGAATGTTACTGTACTGTATACTTAAAAAGTACCAATAAATTCAATTAAAAGAAGAGACAAGTTCTTTAGAATATCCTGGGTTTTGTCAAAAGGAAAAGTTGAAGATGTTTGTATGAATTCTAATTTTTTCTGTGCCCTAGGGCTGATTCTCTACTTCAGAGTTAAAGAGAAACATAAAGGTACAGACATCATGTAGAGATTTTCTTTACCATAGATGATTTGCTGTGTTACCTTTTTGACACGTCATATATTTCTTTTAAATAGTGTGTCATAATTAACTTTTTCATATTTTTTCTAGTCAATAAAATCCCCTTCATCTTAAGTCCATGTGCAGCACTTGTCCTTGAGACATGTGGAAATATATCTCTATACCGATCTCTGCGTTTTTAGTAAATCCTTGCCTTATGCAGCAACTGTCTCCCACTGTGGCCTGGGTTTCCTTTCATTTCTCTGAAACAACTAATGACTTCCGTCCCCAGAAGCACCTCGTAATTTTTAAGTGTTAGACTTGAAACAATAGAACTTCTCAGGCTGAATGGCAAATGAGAAGACTGTGCAAGAGGGAGGAATAGACAACTTTCAGAGGCTATTTATTTTTTGTAAGTACAGCAGTATATTAGTTAAGGTTTTGTAGAGCAGAGGTCCCCAACCCCCCAGGGCCATGGCCAAGTACACTCAGTTGGTGGCCTATTAGGAAGTGGGTCACACAGCAAGAAATGAGCAGGAGGCACAAAGGCAAAGCTTCTTCCACATTTACAGCCACTCTCCATCTCTGGCATTATCATCTGAGTGCCACCTCATTTCAGGTGGTGGCATTAGCTTCTCATCAGTACTCACACCCTACTGTGAGCTACAAATGCAAGGACTCTAACTGGGGGTCTCCTTTGAATCATCCCAAATCTAACCTCCCACATTCCCAACCCCTGTCCGTGGAAAAATTATCTTCCACGAAACTGGTCCTGGTGCCAAAAGGATTGGGGATCCGTGCTTTAGGGGAAGAGAATAAGTTGTGAAACTATATAATTATGAAAGAAAATTTATGAGATAGGTTTATAAGATAGCCCAGAATGGCTGGGGAGGCAGAGGATCCAGCAGATCCAGTAGATGCTCCGTCCAAGAAGCAGGAAGCCTCAGAGCCAGAGGGATCAAAGTCCGAGGCCATTTTTTTCTTTTCCCCTATTACCCTTCCCCTACTCATCCCACCTTCCCTACAACTTTAGCTCCTTTCTTCCCTTTTCGAAATGTCAGTAATCTTATTAGGATCTTATGTATTATTACAAATTATTCACACCAGAGAAACTATTCGGTATTTACACATGTGTGACTTATTTATTTCACTTAGGAGTATATCTTCAATATGTATCCATTTTCCTACAAATGAATCTATTTTATCATTCTTTATGGCTGAGTAATATTCCATTTTATAGAAAAACCACATCTTCTTTGTCCAGTTTCCAATGGATTTGTAGATGGGGAGGGGAGGAAAGGGTGAAGGGAGGGCATGGGTAAGGGGAAAAATGAGAATCAAGACTTGTCATGTGGAGGTACAAGATCCCAACAATGAATGTAACTGTACTGTATCCCTAGAATGTACCAATAAACTCAATTAAAGCTGGAAAAAAAAAAGTCCTAGGCCAATTGGAGGCTGAAGACCTGGAAGCTCTCTGGACAGTGCCTTATATGAGTCTGTGTTGAAAGGGTGAAAAGGCTGGATTCTGATGTCCAGGGGTGATGGCTGCAGTAAAGATGCACTGCTCAAGCAGAATCAAGCTTGCACACACAGACCGACTTCATCATTCTCCCTCTTTTCATTCCATCTGGGCTGCATGGTACCAGCCACAATCCTAGTGAGTTTTCTTCCCTCAGCTTGGGATAGAAGCCTGTCATCTCTGGAAACATCCCTACACACACACGCCGAGAAATGTGCTTTACTAATCTCCTAAGAACCTCAATCTGGTTAAGCTGGCCATCAAGATTAGCCATCACATATCAACTACAGGTCCCTTGGTTACTCAAAATGAACCCATCTTTCTTTCATACACTTGCCTGAGGCATAAGAAATATGTGTTAAAAAAGATGAGAAGTAGGAATCCAGGAATACTTCACTCTGTGCAGACACAAAGAAAACTATCCAGAAGACTGTCCCCCGTCTTACTTTTCTTTGTAGTTTCTCTCTGTTATTATGAATTTGTGTACCTCTTGAATATTTACTAGATATTGCCTTGTCTTAGCTTGAGGTAAGGAAAAGATATGCCGTTATTTCGATTCAGTTTTTTTGTCTGAGTATAAAAGAAATATTAGAAAGAATGGAAGCGTTAGAAAGCACATCGCTTTCTGAATTATCACAGCTCATATTATACTCTGTCTTGTGGCTATTGTGAGCCTGGATGAAGGCTTTCTTCTTTCTGCTACTAGGTCTAGTAGCTAGACTTTCTAGAGGCTATCATGATTTAAGTGCATGTAAACATAATGAAGGGAGAGAAAAGCTGAGGTGTTTGAAGAAGAGGCCACAGTGTGGTGACAGTTGGGGAGGCCAAGCTGGTGTTTGTGTTTGTTTTGGTACTTCTGCTGGAGGGAGAGCCAGGAAAGGGGAAACACACTATGCATGCATGATTGGAACATCTAGAGAAGAGGAAAGGGGGAAAAGAATCATTTTTTCTGTGACAGAAGATGGAAGAGGGAATTTCAGTCAGACGTTGTTGTTGTCATTCTTGAAACCAGTTTTTGTCTTGGCATTCAAGGTAACACACATCCTTAGAGAAAACAAAATAGAGAAATACAGAGTTTTATAAAAAAAGACACTTAGGGATCTTCTAGAATGTGTAGAGAAATCAACTTTGTTCTAAAGAAGCCAGTTATTTGGTAAATAATAGTAAATAGTAAATAGTAAATAGTAAATAATAGTTATTTGGTAAATAAATAGCATATGCTCACTATTCCTTTGTGCCATGTTCTTTGGACCGAATAAATACACATTGTTTTCTCTTTTTCTCACATCCTATCTAGGAATAGTCCTAATTCCACTGAGAAAATGGGACAGTCTACCTTCACTGATAGAAAACGGACATTCCAGACAAGAGGATTTAGGAGACTCTTAAGCTTTCTGACTTGGGGCCTTTCAAGTCTCCAATCATGTTACTTTGTTGTATTATTTCTTGAAGCATTGACCAAAGCTTTTTTTTTTTTTTTTTTTTTTTTTAAAAAACAATCCTGGTGATCAAACTCAGGACCTTGCACTTGTCAGGAATGCACTGTGCTACTAAGCTACACCCCCGACCCTGACCAAAGCTTTTTAAAACAAACAAACAAGCAAGCTTTTTTTATTACAATATTTCCTTATAGAGTTTAAATATGATCACTTTCTATTCTTGAAAGAAACCCGACATGTATAAGCAACTTATAAGGTTTTATGAGAATAGTTTTTCCTTTTTCAAAAACTGTTATATTTTCCTCTGATAGAATAAGTAGAGTGGCTGCTAGAGTTTGATATTGCCTTACTGGGCTGAAAAATACGAATCCATTTCATCTTCTAGCACACCTGCCGTACGTTAAGGTTTTGACTTTTGAGAAGTATATGGAAAAACCACAGCTTATTAAAGAATCCCAATATCTCTCTAATAATTATTTTTTAACTTTACTATTTATATCGGTATATTGATGTGAGACACTGGGAGATACTATTTTGTTAGAAAATGAACATAAAATATATGTCTTTTTTTGGAAAAACTACATTACCTGCATCTAAATCTTTAAGTGGGTTATATTTGCTCTTATACCAATAGATTTCTTCTCACTGAAACTTTTCAGTAAATACTCATTCTTTATTTCCTGAGTACTTTTATAACTTGGTTTACATATAATTCCTTTAGAACCAGAAATAAAGCTCTGAAAGTTGGAGAGTAAAATGAATCAATAGCCTAAAGCTCCGGTGATATACTCCAGGGAGTACTTTTTTTATTGGAAGACACGAGTTTTCTAAAAACAGTCTTTCTATATGCATATGTATCTATGCATGTAACATATGGCACTTGTGGGTATATAGGGTTACCTTATTACCATGGGTTACCAGTGGCAACTTATTCCCTGAACTAAATCCTTTGTGGGTTTTAATACTTTGTTTGTAATCATATGTTAAGAGATCAGCAGGTACAGGAAATGGACTAGCCTGGCACAGATATTTGCTATTTTTAATTGTCATTTTTATATGTATGTATAATGTAATCAGTGAAAAATAGAGCAAAAGATCAAGAACTCACCATATATCTCTCAATTGAAAAGAAAAGAACTAATGAGCTTAGGTTCTCTCTGTGACCTACATTCCACTGGATGTACCTTTGGGTTCTGTCTCTGACAATACTTTGAACAACTTTCTTCCAGGTTCTGCAGTAAGGAACAAAAGCAGATACTAAAGAAGAAAGGCAAAAGTGGACAAGAATATTTCTGCTTTCTGTAACGAGAACTTTAATATATGTAAAGTAATCCTGCTGGTTGATTATTCTACTTAGTAAAAAGAATTTAGCCATTCTTCATCCACATGAGTACTGTTTCCATGTAGAATATATATTGTACCCTCTTGGCCTGGGGATTAGAATCCTTGTGAATGGAATAAAGAACACTAAGGACAATATCATAGAAAAAAATAGAAAGTACTTCTCTTGGCAATTTGTATGCACGAGCTCTCCATTATTCATGAACTGCTTCTTTAGTTTTGAATGATTGGTGCCTTTGCTGTTCTTTCTTCTCCCTTCTGTTTCTACCATGTTGGCATTTCCCTGCTCATTAATAATTGTGGAAAGAAAAAAGCATACATTAATTGATGATTGTATCAATGAATACACAACTTCCCACTGGTATAAAAGACCTGGTAGTATTTTTAAAATGATAGATACTGATGGCAAAAGTACCAGTGGGAGATAGGGGGTGGGTTTGTGATATTCTTGCCTATCATCAAGAAATAAGAAAGTCATTTGGCTTTTAGGACATATAGTAAATACCTCAGATAAAACTTATAATAAATAGCAATTGTATACCTTTGAGACTTCTACTTTGGAGAGACACAGAAGAAGTAATTTTAGCCCATCAAAAACAAGGTTTGGGGTTTTAAGACATGTTTCTTATGTCCAGTTCCAGTACACATAGAAGATGTTCCATGTACATACTGGGAGGTGGGTGGTTGCAGTGTAATGGCAAGATAAGATTAGACAGAGCACCACTTCACTGAATCATTGTTATGAGCAGTTCAGTTCCACAATAATCCAAGACATTTTCCCTCAGACATAGCCACCTATCATGTCAGTAATAGAACACAGAGTGTCTGTAGGCTCAGACTTAAACGGATTTTTGAGTGCAGCCTGGCTAACCTGATTTAAGACAGTCCTGCAAATTCTTTGAGCACCACATGCTTCTGCCTTCACATAAGAGCAAGAATGTATAAAGCCTCTTATATGGGTCACAGTGTGAGCTAGAAACACAAGATGCACAAAATACATGGGTGAGCTGATTACGGAGTTAGAAAGAAATACATACAACACTAAGAAAGAAAAACAAAAGCAAAAGAAAATGCCACGTGCCAAGGAAAGGTACAGATGTTACATGTTAGAGAATTCAGAAGGAAGAAATGGTTGACTGCCAAGAGTTCAAGAAGGCCTTACAAGAGGAGAGAGAATTTGAATTAGATCTTGAAAGGAAGGCTAGTGGGAAGAGGAGGAAGTATTCCCAGTGAACAGAAAGGCTGCACAGTGGCTCAGCTGTGGGAGTATATGACATCCTTGGGAAATAAGGAATCCCTACATGGAGATAGCAGAGAGCTCACGTAGGTGGCAGGCAGGCAGGCATTGCTAAGAAGGTACAGGGCTCCAGCCCCAGTCTGAAGTGTTAGGATCTGCCTATTGTGTACTTTGGAAGTGATTATAACTAATTTGGGAACTTCATTCTCTCCTTCAAAATCAGCAAAAAGACATTCTTTTGATAAAGGAATGTAGTAAAAGTTTATGAGGAATCAGTTACTGACTGATTGTTCTCCATAGCAAGTCTTAGCACAGCCCACAGAGTGTCCATCACCTTTGCCTATGAGAGGTGGTACCAGGAGTAGCCCCTGGGCTGTTTCATCTAGCCCTCGAATTTATTCACTGTTGTGTACTATCAGGGCATGAGACCTACAGAAGTTAAGTGGAAGGAACTACAGACAGGAGTTACTTTTATAGAACAGATTACAGTTCATCGTTTCACTCTTAATTACCATGGTGATTGTCTTGCTACCTTTCTTGTGAGCTTTATTAGTCTTCTACACACTTTCAAGTACATTATATCTCTCGATCCTCACAACAGCTCTGTTAAGTAGGCAAAAATTTTAAATTATAAAGTTATTTCTGGGTTCCCAATTACCTGTGCAATTAATCCTGGTTACATATGCAGTACTCTCATTTGTACTGTCGTAAAAATTATAATGAACAGTTTTTCCTTCCTTTTTTTTTTTCCAAAATAGTTTAAAATTCAGGACAGGTTGTTGAAATTCTCTCCAAAAGAGCAGGCTTATTTTAGCATTGCGTTTTTTTTCCCTCCGATTAAGAACCTCAGTTCCACATCAAAATAAAAGCTTGGATGCCACTAAGAATCATTTAGAACAAGGCACTGCATCTTTAACAGTTCTTAATTACAAGCGGATAAGGTGATACACTTGGAAATCCTGGGAGAATAGGCAGGTGATCTGCTACATGTGTTTATTTATCTAGAACAATTTAGCAATTTACAGCCATATCGACTCTGTTCTGCCTGTCGTGGGGCATTTTCCAGGACTCTTTGATTTGGTCTACATCTGATTTTCTTTTCACATCAACTTATCCTCCATGCAGGGTACTTTAGTTTTTCTTGTTACTGAGCCAAAAGTTGCCCATACCTCTTCAGTAAATTAAAGGTATACTGTAAAATTTCATGCTTAAAATTCCAGTCTGTTGCAGGCTAACTTCATTGGTATGAAACTCAAACTCGCTCTTGTTAAACACTGTTAAATATTCTCTTCATTTTCAAGATAAATATGAACAGAAACACAACTAAACATGGACTGTATTAAAATCATTGATTCACAATATTTAAATTTTCAGCTAGCCTCCAATTAGCAGGCTTTCCAATATTTGAACAGAAGACCATTTTAATGTAATTACAAACACATTTTAGGCATCTAAATTTTTTGCATAATTAGTTCCCTATTAAACTATTTATGTAGCCCTTTTTCCATCAGAAACAGAGAAAGCAGAACAATTTTATTCCTTACTGTTACAATAATTAACTATGCAAGTAGAACAGCATATTAATAGAGTATAATTTGTTTACATTTAAAAGAAAATTGTGTTAGATTAGCATAGCAAAAGACTATTTCCATATCCAAGCAGTAATATGCAGGCCTAATAGCAATTTACAGTGTAGTTAAAGAATATTATTAATAAAGTAATACAGTGTAATTCTGTTTGCTCCACCATATTTCACAATGTCCTTAATTACAGCTAATTCCATCGAGACTAATTTGGGTGTTATTAAGCAGTAGACACAGGAATCTTAAATACAACCTTTGCTAATAATGAATTTAGAAGTTGCCATAGAACTTGTTCTTATAAAACATAGGTACAAGATAAGTATTTGTATTTTCTCCTCAGGGTGAAACCTATAAACATACACATATGTAATTGATACCAAAAATAAGCTTTCTTAGATCCTATGTATTGTTATTCATTTTATAAGAGGTTTATTAAAAATAAATATAGTTAGTTGAGATAAGATAGCAACTAGTAATTAGGTGACAATTTGGATTAATAATCTAGAATTCTGGTAGGTAAAAATGTCTATTTATTAATTGCTTGATCTCTTCAACTAAATAAATGATAGCTAAATTACATCATATATTAGTGTTTCCCTTTGAAGGAAGTTGATAATATCTACTACACATTAAATACCCCATTTCTGAAGGCACTGTTTAGCTATTTTCAGCATTTCTTCAGTTGAAAAAGAAAATGAAGTCATTGGTAAGTGAAATGTTCACCAAAATGATTCTAGATTACTAATCCAAATCATTATCTAATTGCTACTTTGAATCCTATTGCACCTTACCTACAGTACAATTATTTATAAGATGGCTAAAAATGCATTGAATACAGAAAAGATGGGCGCTATACACATATTATCATCAGTCAAGGCAACACTGGAAGATGGGTAATATTTTATCTGTTTTCTAGATGAGGAAACTAAATCTTGGAGAGTTTATAAATTCACTAGAGGCCACAAAACGAGAAAAGAGCCTATGAAGATTCTAATCAAGACCTAGCATAGTGTCATGGCTCACACTTTACATATATCATTGTTATTTTCTCTTGGAGAATATATACCTTTGATCAAGTAAAAAGTGAGTTTTCCAAAAAAAAGCTCTATGTTTGTGGTCCTTTGCAGCTGAGATAGTTAAACTCAATTGTTAACTTGATTGGCTTGGGAGCCCCCAAGGGGATTAGTAAAGCACATTTCTAGGTGTGTTTGGTTGGGTCACGGAAGCATAACCTTAGGCTCTACCTCTGGCTTCTGAGCCCTTCCTACCCCCTGGCCCTGCTGCCGTGCTCTGTTTCCTGGCCACGAAGCACTTGTGCTCTGCCATGTCCTTACACCATGATGTTCCTGCTTTGGAGCCCGCTGACCACGAATGAACTCTTTTGCAACCATGAGCCAAATAAACCTTGCCTTTGTAATGGATGAGGTATTTTTGTCTAGCAATGGGAAAATAATACAGTAATACTTCCAGGGCTTCTCCCATTTTTGAATTAAGTATATATGTGAAACTAGATAATGACTAATGCTTCTATTTTCTATAACAGCTGTATGAAAATCAGTACAGGTGAAATATCATAATTTCAGCTTTCTCCCTTAATATGTCAATTATTTATTTTATCAGAAAAGTAGGATATTAAATGTGGATAACATATGTATGGTTAAAGCTCTAAGCAGTATGAATTGCAGTCCTCTGTTGGTGTTCTGCCTGACTCAAAATTCAGAATCGGTCATTAATAATCTTTGAAACATAAAGGACTGATACTGATAATATTTAAATACTGTTTGGAATTTAAAAGCACCAGTTTTTCAATTTCAGGTTGCTAGTGTACACAGTCTCTGTTCAGACTTTTTCTGTTCTTTCACCTGAGAGTCCGTAATTCTTTGATTAGGATGGGGCTTTTTTGTTGTACATTCCTTACGGTGATATTGAAGTTGCTTTTTCTTTATTGGACACTATTAATTAAATGGTAAGGAAACTGTGTATAGGTTAAATGGAGAGAAGAAACTGCTCTAGGATGAGGCCACTGGGCCATGTAAAAACCCAAGACTCTGGCTCTGCCACTTAGTAACCATGTGAATATGAGAAAGTCACAATCTTACAGAGCAGTGAGGCCAGTAGAACTTTCTGCTCTGATGGATATGTCCCAAATCGGTGTTATCCGTTATGCTAGCCATTATACATCTGTGGTTATTGAGGACTTTAAATGAAGCCAGTGTGGCCAAGAATCTCAATTTTAAAATGTTATTTGCTTTAAATTTAATCACTTGTGGTTAATGGCTAACTTATAAGAGAATACAGTCTTAGAGCACCAATTGCTACGTTCATAAGTCAGTGGTAAAAAATGATGTTTCTAAATATTTCAGCAAATGGTTGTGGACTTAATAAAATCATATAAGTAATATGACTTGTGAATTCCAAGGCATACCTCAAATGTAAATCCTTAATAACAACAATAATAATGATGACATTATCAATAATGGTTACTGTTTGCACATAATACACTAAGTAGAAAATCCTGTCACCAAGCTTGGGCTTTAGAATTGTCTTCTACTTTTCTCTTTTCTGTAGTTTTGTTGATCTGTAATTCCACACTTCCTAGGGGCAGATGGCCATCATTGCAAGCTTAATTATGTATAATGCAGAGGGACCAAAGTAGATAAAAATGCAGGAGTCCAGAGAATTAAATTCTAATTGTAACTGTGTCATTGAGTAACTGTGTAATCTTGGCTTCCCAAAAAGCTCCAGGAGCCAATATTCTATAAGCTTTGACCAAGGAAGTTCTCTTAATAGCTTACAGTTTCATAAAATGTTATAAAGAAAGGGAAACCCAGAGATCTTTTTCTTTTCCTAGATGAGCACACTCAAGCCTAGAGCAGGGAAATGACTTGCCCAAGATGGCTTGACTAGCTGGTGGGAGAACTGGGCCTAGCATATATGTCTCTGTTTGCTTGTAACTTTACTACAAACTGCCATTGTATGACAAATTGAGAGGACAGGATAGAGTAACTTTATTGCTGACAAAGACAGATAGCAAGTGCCTGATCACATATCCCCACAGGACTTAATCAGGATTCTATAAGAGCTATACAAACCCTATTGCAATTAGCTTAGCACCATGAGGTAGATTCGTTCACAGAGTACACATTCCATTAACTAGCTGTGCAACTCTGCTTCCACATTTGTAAAAGAATGAGGTTGAGTGAGTTGATCTCCAAGGTCTCATCCAGCTCTGAAAGTCTGTAGTTCCAAGACTCATGCATTGAAGTTTCAAATTTTGTAAATGAATTCCTAGTTTATTGATGGCAATATTTTGAAGAGCAAAGATACACTCAGGTGTGTCACGTTATTCTGTCTACACATACTATTTGGTATATGTATAGTTCTGCAGGCTCCTTGTGGTAACTCCACAGTTGTAGATAGGCCTAGAATTCCCCAGGTAATATTGCTATTTAGGGAAGCCTTTTTCACAAAGACTAAAATGGAATCTATCAGTATTTTAATTTTTGCATTACCTGGCATATTTTTGCTTTTCAACATATTATATTTTTAATTAAATTTTTTTTGAATAGAAACTTTATGTACAGCACAGTATTCAGAGTTACAAAAGGATACACAGGGAAAGGAATACTATCCCCAGGTGCCACTGTTAATAGTAGGCTCACCAACTGTAGAATTTGCACAGGATTGAGAGGTTTTTGTGGGCATAGAGTTTTTGGTGCTGAAATTTGGAAAATATCAGGCAAACCAGAATAAATTGGTCACCTGCCAGGTTCCTGGATGCCAACAAATCCCACTGACCCAACACTCACATTAGAAGTTGGCAATGACATGAATTTCTAGTGGGCACCAAATAATATGTTTTTGACATTTTTCTCCAAATGATGCTTTTTAATAAATGAAACTTACCACTCTGATGACGAACATCTCAAGGTCTGTGAATACTTTTTATTTGTTAAAAGGCAAATGAATAGACTACAGTTGCCTTCTGCTTCCAGTCATAGTGAAGAATGGAATCAGGTAAAGATTTTGAGTCAACAGGGCAGAAGTTGAGAAGGCCCAATAGTTCTTTCCCCTTTTGATGCCTATAATTTTATATTTGAAAATGACAGCAACGCCTTTTCATTTCTAAAGTGTGAGCAGCTCATCTTAGAATGTGGATGATGCACATTCATTAAGATTTTTCCCCTAAATAAGTTATCCTATCTACTTCTTTTAGGATTCATATTTTGTGAATGTACAAGCTGTTGCAGAACATAATGCTTTGCAAAAGCTTTCTCTATTTTATTGCAGCTACACAAAATTTTATTTTTCCTCTATAGCATCTTATTCAAATCAGCATGTATTTATGAAGTAGCTATTATATTTAAGGAACTATTCAGAATGCTGTAGCAAATATGAAATATGAGTAAGAGATTCTTTGCCCTCAAGGAGCTTAAATTTAGGTGTAATACTTATCCAAACAGTTATAGGAATAGGCAATGTAAAACAGGAGAACCACACTTATGAGGAATGCTGTTAAACACCTTCATGACTTGTAGGGGATGGGTGACAAGAAATCAAAGGTAGTTAAGAAGCTGGACTTCACAAATAAGGGGGATAAGTCTGGTGTTTGAAAGAAGAGGTGGTTGGGGGATATTTCCCAGGATGAATATATTTATGTGTACTGAAAAATATACTAATAAAAAAAGGAAGGATTAAAGAAAGAGACGAATCCTCTTAAAAATTTATTTTCACTGCATTATTTGATGACATTTTCCTCCAATATTTTTCTAATATTATTTCCTTCCTAATTTTTAAAAGGCATTCTGAGCTCTTAACAGCTTCTCAGCCCAGATTTTATCATAACTCCTTTATCTTCCATGCTTTAGTGACATTCAGTGATGCAAAGCAAGCAGGGTCAAGACTCATATGGTAGGTACTCACCTTGAGTCACACTTGGGATCATTCAGTATTTCTTTTACTCTAGGCAAAATATCTAATAGCTCTTCAGAATATCAATAATGTAGTTGAGGGAAGGACAACAGTCACAGATTTAACTATTGGAACAAACAAACAAAAAACAAGCATTATAGTCCTGACTTTGTTTTAACGGAAAGATTGGGTCAATATCAGTCTCATTGCCATCTACTGAGTGATTCCTGCAGAGAATGTAGCCAAATTGGACTCTCTAGTTCAAGTCAGATTTGGAGGCTTTAAAAGTTTTGGAAACACAGACAATTTTACCACCACCCCTCTCCCCCCGCATAGACAGAAAACCTAAAATATATTCCCTCAATCTTATAGCAAAAGCATCACCCAACATAAAGACAGGGGCTGTGTCCCTGATTGCTGCTGGTATGAAACCCAAGTTGTAGCAGCCACCACAGTGGCAGGACACTGGCCACTTCTCAGCCTGGCTTAATCACATTAGAAAGTGTTTGTCAATTTTTCCTCAGCTAGCAGGAAAAAAATTTTCTTGAAGCGTTTGGGTCACACCCTTAGTATCTAAGAATAAAATCCTTGTAAGATAGGTTTACAATATTCAGTTGCTTTGGGGCATTGCCATTTGATTACTTATTTTTTGGAATGAGTATATTTAAGTCTTAATATTTTAATATAGCTCTTCCAGTGCTGGGATCAGAATCACTGTGAGTCATGTAATCTCAACAAAGTTTCCCATAGTGTCAGAGCAGACTCCGGAAAAAATGGTATAAATTAATCAGGTTAATGACTTAATTAATTAACCGGTTTTCGTTCTTCAAGTTGGCATTGTTTTGATTGTAAACAGTATCCAGGAATTAAGTAGTAGTAGCTGTCTAATCTTTAATGGAAACACAAGACAACTCTGCCTCCAAAGCAACTGCTGTCTGCAAATGTGTTTTCCTCATTCACTTTTTCTTTCCTTTTACCAGTTCCTTGCCAGCTGTTACTCTGGCCTGGCATAGTTCTTGCCTGTTTTTCTTTCTATGCTATTGAATCTCTGGGACTTACATCTTCTGGAGGCATATTTCTTAAAACAAGTTAGACTCTTTTTTAGTATGTTCTCTGGAATTTGGACACATTTAAGAAAAATATGCTGCAATTTCCACCTGGCGCAAAATTGGAACTGTTTCATTCTAAAGCTCGCTCTTTGTAGTTTATCAGTGACATGATGTTCGAATTAGAAAAGGCTAAGAGAAAAAATCACAAATCAGCTGAAGAACTAGCCAAATGATCGCCTCTTTCCAAGTTTGTATTCTCTGCTTCACACCTAAACTCCACATGGTTTTCATGTTTACTTAATAAAAATTGGAAAATTGCCTCAATTTTTGAAAACAAATTACCAGAAGAGAAAACGAGTAGCCCTCTCTACCACTCACTTCCTGTTTTGCTGCTTATTCAAGAATGAAGCTACATAGTGCTTAGCTTTAATTTCAGAATTAAAATTCAGAAAATGAAAAAATCGCCTCTGGGTTGTATTAAGACATATGTGTGAGGTTTTTGACTTTGGGTTTATTGAAATTTGACATTTTTGATCCATTCCAAACTATTGGTATTAACCATTTCTCTCCCCCCACATACATTTGAATGCCCATAAAAGAAGTGATTGCTTTATCATGGAGGATTCATATGAGCACAAGACATTTCTAAGCATTTGGAACCTTACCACCTTGAGCATGGCTGTGAAGTCTGTACTTTCATTTTTATTTTATTTTATTTTTTTACACTTTGCACTTTTCAGTGCAATCCAAAGTTGCCTAGTCAAATGTAATCTTTGTGCTTACAAATAAATTTAAACAGCTTGCTACTGTTTGTCACAATTTTCATTTGGATCCTTAGAAACTTGCTTTCTTTTTTGTAAAAGACACATTTTGCATTCATAAACCATTGCATGTTGTTCATTTAACCCTGTTCCCACACTCCACTCTAAATTCATTTCTGAGTGACCCCGCATGTCAGCACTATAGCATTGTACAGTAAATAGAGTGTTTTGCTTCATAAATCAAGCATAGAACTTATAGCCAACTTCAGCATAAAAAAGTCACTGAAATAATATGGCCCAGCTGCAGGAGATAGACATTGTATTCATAAAGCTAGCTTTAAATTACTGACATTTAAATCCAGATTTGACAAAGCCAAGGCCATTCTGGAGGATTCTGAGTAATCCTCATGAAATTCCAAATTTTTCTTTTGTTGTTTTGAAGGAGATTTGTTTTTTAAAGGAGAGAGGTTTAGATTTTTGTCCTCAGCAGATGACTTATCTTTGATGGTATCAGAAAGGTGCTCTGTAGGTGGCCCGTTCACCTAATTATGCAAGTCATTTTGCAAACCATGACTTTTTTCCTTGGGAACCTGCTCTCTGGGGCATAACTCTCTTATTTTATTGTGTCAATCAGTAGTCAAATGCAAAAGTGATTTTGGAAAATCAGGTTTGGATTTCTCCCCCATCTAAATCAAACTGAACACTAATGTCTTGTTGAGGATGTCCAAAGATAGAAACTAATTTTATTTCAAGTAGCAATTTGTATTTCTCTGCTGGAAAAAAAAAAAAAATCTAAAAGCACTGCAATTGGCCAGACTTTCAGCTTTTGCTGTTCTCTGTTCTTCTTCCTTTATAGGTAGCAATTTTAGCACTTAA
This sequence comes from Fukomys damarensis, assembly GCF_012274545.1. NCBI lineage: Eukaryota > Metazoa > Chordata > Mammalia > Rodentia > Bathyergidae > Fukomys > Fukomys damarensis. The sequence goes on along the minus strand of NW_022900942.1, from coordinate 29,514,327 downwards.
AATTTAAAATAAGCCAGAAGAACACACATTTACAGTGCTCCCTCCAAAAGCATACTTTGAAAATCACCTTTAATGGGAACCCCCTGTTATTGCAGAATTGTCAACACCACAGCTAGGTGAGGCCATAATCTCTCCAGCCAACACAAATTGCTGAGATAAATTTAAATCATTCTGGAAAAAAAAAAAATCTAAAAGCACTGCAATTGGCCAGACTTTCAGCTTTTGCTGTTCTCTGTTCTTCTTCCTTTATAGGTAGCAATTTTAGCACTTAAAATTTAAAATAAGCCAGAAGAACACACATTTACAGTGCTCCCTCCAAAAGCATACTTTGAAAATCACCTTTAATGGGAACCCCCTGTTATTGCAGAATTGTCAACACCACAGCTAGGTGAGGCCATAATCTCTCCAGCCAACACAAATTGCTGAGATAAATTTAAATCATTACACATTTCCATTAAGTTTAACTCTCTCCACCTCACCAAATAATCTGTTTTGGAACTCACAAAACGAAATGCTTAGAACAAATATAATTACAATATTATAAGAATTAATGAAGATGGGAAAAAGCTAATTCTGTATTTTAGCTTTTCATGCAAGTGAATTGAAGCACATTACTAGTTTGTTAAAAGCATTTATCTGGTAAGTATAAAATGAATTAGACTAGATTTTTAAAAAATATTTTAATATTCTTACTTACAGGTAATTTCTTTGTTCATCCGAGATAGACAAGTCCAACTCAATTATGTTTTGGCATACGTTGCCTTCTGGAATTTAACTATAGTACTTCTTTTGGGAAGTAACAATATCTTCAAATTAACCTCAGTTAACACGAATGGACTAAAAAAATTGTTAAAAAAATTTATGTAGTTCTAAAATTGTCAGATTTGTTGAAATGAATAATGTGTTTGGATTTTTGGAAGACCTTTACAAATTTTGAACCTCCTGCAGTTCCATTTGGTGTAAAGAATTATACTATAAACAAGGGGCTCCATCTGTACTTTTGAAACAACTATTCAGCTTTCCATTTCTGCTCAGACAAATTGACACAACCAACTAAAAAAGCAGAAGTTAGTGTTCAACAAAGTTCATGAGTAAACATTTAGTCAGTTTGTCTACTAAGCTTGAAAGAAATTTAGAGCACAGAAGTCTACAGTTTGGAAGGTAAATTCTAGATCTGTAATAAAGACTGTCAGCAAGAAAGCTTTCCCGATGCATCCAGAATATGAATCTACTCACTACTTCCAGGCATTTTATACCTATTTTGCTATATTCATGAATGAGGAAAAACACTTATTTTAAAACTTCACTTATTAAATTTAGCTATTTTTCTGTCTCTTTTCATGCAGGAGTTCAGATCACTATCTGTTCTCTGCACTTGGCAAAGAGGATAAGAAATCACATTTTCAGGAGTGAGACTAAGGTGATAACGGTTGTTGGAAACTTCTTTGATAGGGTTCAGCAAGTTAAGTTATAGAATGACGTTGGAGTCATATTATTTTTCAGTTCAGCTCAACAGGAAATTACAGATCAACAAAGCACAAAATTTTAAGATAGGTGCTTGTGATCTACTTATAGCTTATGTCATATTTACAGTAAAATTTAGGTATGTATGAATGGGCATGTGAAGAGCCAATAAATTCAGCTCAGAGCATTGAGTGCATGTCATTCTCCCAATTTCAAAACCTGTTTTCTCTGGATGTTTTCCATTTGGGTCCTGTTGGGGGATTCCGACCTTGTCCCAGACTCCCTCACAATGCCTGTGGGTCATGCGTGCCCCAGTCCAAGGGGCATTCTCACTGCGTCTGCATAAAGCCTTGTAATCCCCATGTGAGACCACCATCAGGCCACTGGCCTTTTCAGTGATGTGCTTTCTTCTCCTTTCCCATTCTCTGCAAACTTTCTTCTTACTGTTAAGGCCCCATTCTTGGTACAACCAAGTCTACAGTGCTGCACCCTAGGTATCTGCTCTCCCTTGACTTCCTGCAGAACATGTGGGCTTTACTATTAAGATGGAATGCATCACACACAGCTGGCATTGCTGCCTATTCTATGGACCCTGTATTTTTCACTCCGACAAAAATATGTCAAAAAAAAAAAAAAGAATATGTGTTGTCTCAGAAATTTCAGTACCTTTTTGTCCTTTCTAGGCTGAGTACACAGTAGGCTTTCAAGGGTACTTGACTGATATAGTGATGATACACTGCTTAAGGATCTGTGAAGTTGGATAAATTGACATGGTGCATTCCTATGGCAGTTAAACCATGCAGATTTGGGTTGGATTGAGCTCAGTTAGAGAAGACTGTATTGATTCCTGCCCAATGTGGCATTATTTTTTAAGATGAAAAGACAACTAAAGTTAAACTTGTGTAAAGTATGGAATGTATATGCAAGCAACTTAAATTCTGACAGAGTTTATTTAATACAGAGATACCATTAAATTTCTCAGATCTTTCCTGTTACAGTAGATACTTTTCAGATTGTTTTTTACAAACTCCTAATTTACAGTCAGATTATTGCCACTCAGTGTCCTAAAAGAGATACCATGTAAGTCAAGATGAAGGTAAGGGAATTGAATTAATATTTTCTGGCTTTTACTTCTTGACAATCCCATAAGGTGGATGTGTACCTCAGAAACCAGAAACTCAGAGAGGTTAAATTAATCATCCAGTATCACAGAGATAACTCAAGGGCCTTTCCCCTCTCTTTCTCTCTCCCTCCCTCCCTTTCTTCCTTTTCTTTCTATTTTCTTTTGCCCCATTGTACTATCACTTCTGTAAGAAGAAAGCATTTACTCTTGTACCTGGGTAAACATTTTTCAACACTCCTCACTAGCTCCAATTGAAACATCGGCAACATTTCTTCGTGTGCTTTATGCCATTTGTACAGATTTGGGAGGGTTCAGTCACTGTCTCAAGGATCGATTTTTCCAATGAGATGAGGCCTTTTTAGGCACAAGCCATGATAGGCTTCTCCAATTACATTTTTTCCTGTGGCTGGGTTTGCTGCTCGTAGAAGCTCACAGGCTCCTTGTCTCTGTGTACGGGACCCTCATATCTTAAGCATGGAACATCAAGACCAGTTTTCTAGAGAGTGTCAGGAATTACTAGTGAAGGACTTGTATCAGGAAAAGATTGACCAGAGACAATGTGGACTTGTCAGTGGTCATCCATCAGACTGTTTGGTGGTAGCTGTGTTCCTCAGTTTGGGCTTGTGGCCACCTAATGGTGTTTGGTTCTTTTTATAATGTTTTGCTCGCACAAGTCCTAGAGTTGATTCATTTCTTCATTTTCCTTTCTTTTCTCCTCTTTCTGATGCTTGCAAAGTCATCCCTTTTGTGTTTTAAATTTCTTTTTTGTCTCATTTACTAGCTTTGTTGATGAGCTTTCAGCTCTGCTATATTGGCTGTGGTGATTCCCTATAGGTGGCTGTGATGTTCTTCTTTACCTTCTGTGCCACATAAGAAGGTGAGGCCTAGCCCTCTCCCCTAGAATCCCCAAGCCTTGTGACTTTCTTTATCCAGAACGTGAAAGAAGCAATGATAATACTGCTCTGGTTCTGGTCAGACTTTATAGGGGCTGGAAGCTTCTACTTCCTTTTTTAGAAGCCAACTCCGTATAAAGAGTCCAACTGTTCTGAGACCACCATTTTGTAAGCAAGCCATGGCTAGAAACTTGCAGAGAATTTGTGGAAAGGGAGAGATATTCAGCCAGCCCACAGCTATTTCAGCCTTTGGAGCTGAGGCACCAGAGGAGAGAATGAAGGAGGCATCTTGGATCTTCTAATCTCAACAAACACTCCATGGAGCAAAAGAACCACTCAGTTTGGCTTTATCTCGATGACACAATTGGAGAAATAATTTATTCTTTTTTTTTTCCTCATTGAGTTTATTGGTACATTTTAGATATACAGTACAGTTACATTCATCATTGGAATCTTGTACCTTTACATGATAGGTCTTGGTTCTCATTTTTTCCCCTTGTCCCTGCGAAATAATTTATTCTTGTTGCTTTAAGCCTCTAACTTATAGATCATTTTGTTATACAATAATAGATAATTAAAACAGTTGCTTAAAGCTTATCTCCATAATCCACTGTGATATTCTTGAGCTGTATGATTCAATATGGTATTTGCCAAATGCAGTTGCTTAAATTTAATTAAAATTAAATAAATGTAAAACTGCAGTGTCTTAGTATCACTAACCACATATGAGAAACTCAATATCCACCATTTTGGATAGACTATATAGAACATTTCCGTCATGATAGAAAGCTCTGTGGTTGGATCTTAGTCATTTTCACCTTTTCTGAAGCCTTATGTTATTTATTTGCCAAGAAATGTCAATCCTAACAAATGGCCCAGTGGTGCACTAGGTTTTTGTGAAGCAGAGAAAGTAGTCTTGGCACAGGTACACAGTAGCCAGGTTATCTAGTGAAATGCCAGGCCAACATGGTTCCCCTTATCCTCTGGGCAGAACATATAGTTTTTTTAGAAGATGAGGTAAATAAGTAAATAAGTCTCTGGTGAAGGTAAATCTCATGCAACCCAAATTCAACTAGGTTTTATACTGAAAGGACCTCTCTGAATCTTGTCAGTCATTTGTTTTTTCAAAATTCACTTATTTTCAATTGTTGAGTATTTCTTCAATTGTAATTTTAATTTACTTTCCTGGCACTGGGACAAAAAATAGAATCACATTTACTCATTTTAGGTTAATGGAGAAATTTAGCCTTGATTATGGTCATTTATTATACCTCAACTTAAAGGAATTGGCACGTAACACAACAAAAATCAGTGTCATTTAAAATGCTAGTGTTTGAACGCATTATTAATACTTCCTAACATCTAGCTTCTCTTTTGCTCTTCCTTTATATTCTGGATTTCTCCCACAGGAGAAACAATGTGATATTTAAACCTGTGTGTCTGATTTACTTCACTTAAGATTACAGTCTCTTCCGCCTCCTGCCTTGCAAGCACAAAGACCCGAGTTAGATCCCTGGTACCAAAAAAAAAAAAAACAAAACAAAAAAACCCAACAAAACAAAACAAAACAAAAAAGATTGCAGTCTCTAAATGTATCCCTTTACCTAAAAATGCCATAGGAAAGAAAATACGAGATAGGGGAGGGGCGGGGAGGAAGGTAAATCAAGAATTGAGGAAAATGGAAATAGAACTTTTATAAACGGGAAGGGAAAGAAGGTTTGGAGAGAGGAGAGGAGAGAAGGGACAATAAAAGGAGTAAGATGTTTTATACACACGTGCAAACCTCTCATGATGAATGTGATTATTATGTACTGCAAAAATGTACTAATAAAAATAAACTGAAAAAAGAAATACATAGCTAAAAATAAGTAACATACTAGTGTTTAAAGTATTACTGAAAAAGGTACAATGTTTACATTTTCTAACTATTCCAAAAATAATATAATTCTGTGCATCTTTATAAGTTCTTCTAGTTTGGGCTACTGGAATAAAGGTTCTTTTGATTCTGCAGCCATATTATTCCTCCTGTTAGGACTTGAACCTTTGCTCCTCAAATAAAAAAAATAATAATAAAATAAAAGACTACTTCATGCAAAGCTCTACGTTATGCTAAAATTTTTCTCAGTGGTTTGTTTTGGGAAGGTTAAAAGGAATTAAAAATTGGAAATCTGTCTTGAAAAGCATTATTCTATCTTTTGTTCCCTGACCTGATTTTAAAGTGCTGGAGGCTAGATAGAGTTTTCTTTACCTTTTTGTGAGTGTGTGTTTTCAGATCTTCCTGATTATAGGTGCTACGCTTATGTAGAATATCTGCAATGAATTCTGTCCTATACACTAGGAACATTTTTTTTTTTTAAATTCAAGGATCCTTTGCAGAAGTAGACATGTGGGCATGTGGGTACTTTGTATCTCCATCATTTGGTCCTGGGGCTTTTTCTTACTTGCACTTACCCTTGGGGCCTTCATTCCTTCCATCCACATCCATCAGGCCAGAAGACACACATGAATTGTCGGCCTATTCTGCTCCTGGCTCTGCTGTGAGGCTGTGGGAAGTGCAGGTGGCCCAGGAGTAACTTCATTTTAAGGGTCTTGGCAGAACATGGAGATGATCTTGTCTTGGCAGGACAGCTGCTCAGGAAAAGCCCATGGAGGGTCTCCCTCTACTCAGTGGACTGACAAAGATGAACAGAGCAGTGACAGAAAAAATTAGTACCCTGTTTGACAAGATTGTACTTTGTCTTTCTTTCCACAGTAGCATTTGTTTTGTTTCTGAAACTCCTTCATTTATCGTGGATCATCTGAGGCTATTAGAGAAACATTAGTCTCTTCATTGCTCTCAGATATCTACCCATGTATTATCAACTATCTGTCTTTCTATCATCATCATCCTGATCATCATCTATATGTGAAATGCATAATGTAAAAATATCTATGTTGAAAATAAGATGTCCATAAGATTTACAGAAATGAATATAATAGAATCTATCTCTTGCCATACAATATTTCTAGGTTTCAACTTACTAAAACAAAATGTCTAAGACTAGTTACTTATGAAATAAAAGTTTATTTTATTTATTATTATTATTATTGTTATTATTATTATTTTTTTGTTTTTGTTTTTTTGAGACAGAGTCTCACTATGTAGTTGAGACTGACCTGGAACTCACTATGTAGCCCAGGCTGGTCTCAAACTCAGAGATCCTCCTGCCTCAGCCTCCCGAGTGCTGGCATTACAGGTGTGAGCCACCACACCTGGCTAGAAGTTTATTTTTTAAAATTAAGTTTATTGGTACATTTTAGGTATATAGTGAAGTTACATTCATTATTGGGATCTTGTACCTTTTACATGACAGGTCTTGGTTCTCATTTTTTCCCCTTGTCCCTGCCCTCCCTTCACCCACTCCTCCCCTCCCCATTTACAAACACTTTATTTCCAGTTTTTCATTTTCTCATATGAAATAGAAGTTTAATTTGGCTGTTTATGTCTAAGATCAGAGGGCCTTGTTGGTTTGGCCTTCTCATGATGTCTGTACCTTATAGGTGTTGTATGACAGGAGCTCGTGTTGGAGCCAGTGGTAACATCTTGAGCCAGAAGAAAAAGAAGGATGGGTAAGAGTACCACAGTTCTTTTCGAGTGCACATCCCCAGTGATCCAAGGACTCCCACCGTTTCCTCCACCTCCCAGTAGTACCAATATAAAGGCCAAGGCTTTAACACACAAGGTACTTTGGAGGTACTCATCCAAACCATATAGCAAGTATTTGTTAAGTCACAATAATCTCAAATATTCAGTGAAAGTATCAATAAATCATAACCATTTATGAAAAAAATTAAATTAAATCAAATTAAACATTACAGTTGTTAACATTTGCTGAGCATTTACTATATCTCTCTATTATACTAAAAGCATCATGGGATTATCTCATTTAATGTTAACAGGATTTTGAGGCAGGTGCTATTATCAGCCACACATTTCAAATGTGGAAACTGCTATTTGTGAGTATACCTAGGTTTATTAAGCTCAAATGAAGTTGAGCCAGGACTCAAGCCTAAACTGCACAGCTCTAGATTTTCTATCCTGGTTATCCTATTTCCTCGATCCATGAAAGAACAACAACAACAAAAAAGCGCAGCTGTATCATCTTTTGCTCTCCACCCCTAAGAGACAATATTGAGACTCAGGTTCATCAAAGAATAAACACAGTAACTGTGTCTAGTCACAGAAGATTGGTCATGCTTGCCAATCAGGCTGTTTTCATTTTTACTAGACTTGCAGGGCAGTTCTTCCACAGGGGATAAGAGACCTTGCTTATGGTGCAAACTCCACCATATACAAGGACTGAGGCCCTCTCTGAGCTAGTGGATCAGCTAGTGTCCTCTCCTTTTCCTGCCTTCCTGCTTTGACAAGTTGTGACTTCACAGTGCAGCCTCTATATTCTCATAGATTATTTCTAATAGGACTGTAAGCTTCTTAGGCAAGAGTTACCTCTAATGAGTTGTGTAATTCACTCAGTGTTGGATGGTTGGATTTAATCAAATTACAAGATAGCTATGATCGTTTTTATTTTATCCCTCAATACCTCTCAGAAACACATCTCAACTGAAGAAAGAATGTTAATGATAAACGACAATAATTAATCTGCATCACAAGTTAGCATAGCAAACCCCAAAAAAAGAAAGAAAGAAAGAAAGAATCCATGGCCACCAGACCACGTAGACCTTGAGGCTGCACAGATACTGGAATGGATGCATATATGAAGGCACAAGGTGAAGGAGTGGAGAAGGAGAAAGTGTTATCCCAGAAATGGACACAGCAGGACAGATTTTCATCTTTTACTAAACACCATGTATTTATGACATCTTTCATGTCAAACACTGAGCCACAAACTCTTTTGAGGGCTTACATTCATAGAGAAAAACAGAGCTAAACAGTTAACATCAATACAATAGTGTACAAGTTATCTGGAGACAACAAAAGAGTGGCCAGGTTTTGGAGTAGGTCAGGAAAGCCTTCATTAAGAGAAGATCTGAGGTGCTCACCAGAGGAGTTTCTGGGTGAAGTGGGAACACAGAGAGTTTGCTGGAACAAATATTTTGCAGAAAGGCCTTACCGAGTCCACAGATTCTACGTCTGCGGATTCAAACTATCTTGGATAGAAAATATTTGAAAAAATTTGCATCTATCGTGGACATGTGCAGACTTTTTTTGGGTCATTCTTTAAACAATATAGTTTAGCAACTATTTACACAGTATTTGCATTATATGACTTATTATCAGTAATCTAGAGATTATTAAAAGTATATGAAAGGGTGTGCTTGGATTATGCAAATACTATGTCATTTCACATAAGGAATTTGACTATCTACAGATTTTAGTGTCCTTGGGGATCTTGGAACTAATCTCCTGTGGATACCAAGAGAAAATTGTACAGGGTCAATTGTTGCTACATCTTGAAAGTAGCGAAATGGGTAGAGGTACTTTTTCTGTGTCAAAAGTCTTTGCAATTTAAAGTTTAAAATACTGGGCTGTTTGATGAGACCTGAAGCAACCTGGAGATTTGCTTAATGATCATACTGCAGAAACAAGAGCTCAGTGGCATTCTGTTTACTCACTTCTCCCATATAAGCAAGCGATCACATGCTAATTCCAGAGGGTTCCAGGATGGGTGAAGTCTAGAAACTGACAGAACATAAATAGTTAACAATGAAAACCTTAGCCCTGCTCTGAACCTTTCAAGACAGCCAGTAAATCGAATGCAGCAATGAGAAAACAGAGCTGCTTCTGCTCACCCAGTCAAACTGCCACAATTTGCACAAGGTGCAAGTAACAGATCAGCCTTTCAGAGGACCCTGCACAAGCTGCACATTGCGGCAGTCTCACCTCGGTCACAGAGCCTCTGCCTCACAGCTGGGCTGAAGGAATTAGCGTGCACACCAGAATATTAATGTCAGCATCTTTTAGCACACGGGTTGGAGATTTGCAACTGTTTGAAAAAAAAAAAAAACACCAACTCTGCTCATGATTATCTGTGATTCAGAAGAAGGGGCAAATTTATCATTTAAAAGAAAGTCTGTCATCGAATGTGTTGATGACAGTCTCTGTGTAAGAAAATGTATGCGGAAATATTTGGATTGCTTCCTCATTTCTAAGCCATCATGACAATGTAAAAATGAAACAACAACAAAACTAAAAAAGCTCTAGGCCTTGCTTTAGAAAGGCATGAAAGGCACGCTTCCTCACTTGGACCTGTCAGCCAAACTTGCTTTGCTATGAACTGGATCTCAGTCTGCGCGAGGATGAACTGTGCAGTGTCTTTTGATTGTGTGCGGTCAATCTGGTCTGTTTTGCCTGTCTTTTTAGGAGTGTAGAGTGGTCCTGATAGAAGACTTAGGAAAGGTGGAGTCTCCTGAGATGGGAGGAAGGTGGTGCAAGTAGGGATCAGGATTCGTCCGGAAGCGGAGTCATACTTCAAGCCAAGGGCAAGACTCAAGGCAACACAAGCCAATGAGGTATGAGGAGAGAGAGGCTGACTCTACCATTGAGGACAAGGTTTTCTTTAGGCAGGAAATGTCTCCTACTTTTAGTCTAGAGATCAGCAAGAACTCACCCTCAAGTCTTTTAGGTGTTTACTTTTTTACATCCCCAAATCGAGACAGTTTCTCCTTGTGCTTAGAAAGTCTTGTTGGAGGTTTTGTCAAAATCCACAAGAAGTATGTTCTTTGTCCTCTGGCAGTGACATTCTAGACAGCAGGATGTTTTCATCATACACTCAGTGGTGGTGACAGTCTGTTCCAATGAAATATTACAACACAATTTTTATGTAATTTTTTTAAAAAAAGACCTCAAAATGAAATTCCAGTACATGTCTTATATGAATAATTTCCTTCTTAAGGTCTTAACTTAGATAAATAATTTTCTTAAATTCATAAGTGCAATGTTAATGCTTATTAAGTTGTGTACCGCATTTGTACCCATCTCCAATGCCAACAAAATCTGCCTTTTCCCTCTTTAGAAATTTTGCTCTCTTTCTTATCCATTCCTCTTGTTCTTTAGCCCACCAATAACCACATATACTTTGCTTTACCTGACTCCTCCCCTGGCCCCAGAAAACACCTACATAAGCATATTCCAAACTTAATTCCCACTCACAATAGATATCCATAAAAGACAGCAACAGCATTCACTACAATTCATCCTGATATGCTCAAATTATGAGTTGTGTCATTTTAAGAAGTGAGGCATCTCCAGTCTCATTGTGATGCACCCCTGTGTAGAAGCATTGTGGGTGATAGCAATTTCCCTCCTAATTTCCCACCATGTCAGTCAATTTTCATTAACTGGATCTTAAGTGAGTGTCTGCCACACACTGAGAGTGAGGACGTGGAGTTGAATAACATCTAGTGTCCAGCATCAAAGAGTGCAGAGTAAAGACAGGCATAGGCACAGTTGTCCATAGTCGGTGTCATAGAAATGACACGCACAGATGTTATAGAGAAGTCATTATGACGAGGGCCAATCCTTCTGCCTAGCTGAAAAGTTTTGTTGTAGAGATGAACAGACCTCTGCTGACCTGGGTACTAAAACGTTTGTGGATTCTGACTGATTTGTCCCATCCTTTCCTTTCACTGTGTATGGCCCAGCCAGAGAATTGCCTGAGCAACATGATTTTCCCTCTTTAAACTCTAAATTTCGCTCTTTCCTCTGGACAGTTGACCAATCTTCTTTTTTATTAAACAATTCCAGAACTCCCCTACCAAGACTCCATCCCTTCCTTCCTCTCCTTACCTAAGAGTTTCTCGGATTTCAGCTATCTTCAAATCCTTCTTTTCTCCAAGGCAGGACATCTCTCCTTTCTAAGGCTAATCCTTCCTGATTTCTCCTTTAAGAGCTTGCCCTACAGCTAACCCCCTCTTCCCAGAATCTTCAATCTGTCTCTCTCTACTGTTATTTTTCTTTTAAACATGCACATCTCCCTTAACCTAAGTATATCTGCTGATATGTTGAAAATTTATGCAATTGCTTAATTTTTCTTCCCATCTTACTGTAAGAGGCACATATCATGTCTCTTCAGAACTCCCAGTGCTATGTCTAAAGGTTCATAAAATTAAAAAAAGATGAATTATTGGATTTCATAAGCTACCAGGATTTGCATAATTGTCTAATTGTGATATAATAAATAATATAATAATAATTGTGTAGCGGTGATATAGTAAATAGCACATGAATTTGGGGTTTATATGGGAGTCAGCACTTAGCCAAATAAATTTAATAACGTCACTTTAAATTATCCTTGCCTCAGTTTCCTCATCTCTATAATAGGAATAATGGTAACTTACTGTACAGGGGAATCATGAAGGTCAACTGAGATGATGCCCTTAATCACTTAAAAAAGTCTGTCACAGTATGAGTTCCCATAAATGCTACTTATTGCCCCTTGGACTTCAGGAAGTAATGGTTGATATACACTGCATAAAGAACCTAGTTGGCTAAAGTCTCACATTTATGAAATATTTTAAATTAGGGCAGTAGTGGTAGAAAGGTAAGTGGCCAGATTATACATAGCTATATAATATTATTTGTATATATTATTTATATTATATTGCTATAACACATTTGTTCATATTAATACAGTGGTACCTTGGTTCACAAATTTTATTTGTTCTACAATTTTGTAAAAGATGGCCATATTTGTGTTTGCGCAGGAAAGATGGCTTCGGTTGTGTTTGTTGCCTGATGTAGAGTTTTCAAACAAAAGCAAAATTTTGCCAAATGCTTGTTTGCTATCCAAATTATTTGCAAACAAAAGAGTTTGTGAACTGAAGTACCACTGTGTAACACATTTTATTTATGTTAAAGAAATATATTTATATTAAAATAATTTAATATATTTTATAGTAAATTGTCTTGTTGGGGGAGGAGGATTCTTCTATAGAAGGATGAAGACTTAAGCACATTTTTATTTGGTTGAAAATTTTAGTTTTTCTTTATACAAAACTGTAAAACATTAAATCACTAGCTTCAAAGCCTGTAAATTCCAAACCACTGGAGTCATTCAAGGACAATGACTCTGTATAAGTCTGGATGAAGAGGAAATGCCAACATCTTTTTCCTGGGACAATGACCATATTTCTAAAAGACTTGCAGCCAGCTCACACTCACTGATTTGTGACTTTGTCCTTAGGATGAAGGTAGATTCTTGTCCTCCCCATTAATGCACAAAGCAAATACATAGCAGGCCTACATGAAAAGGTGGTAGATTTACCAGCTGTACAAAGCTCATGAGTTTTTAAGTGAAGGGAGTTCTATAAATTTTTATAAAGTGATACACTTGCAGTGGAAGCACAGGCAAACATTCTTCAAGCCAAATCTCAATTTCTTTTTACGATAGAATGATCCTTTCTGAGCAGTACATGGTTAAGCACTTTCCAGTTACAGAAGGATTTTGAAATTTGATTTAAGAAGAGATTGTAAACAAGTTGGAAAGTGTATAAAGAAATTATGTCAACCTTTTGTTTTCTATCTGTATACAACATCTCTTTCACTCAACCATCTAAATTATTTGGAATCCAGTCAAGGTTGGACAACAAAGCCTAATAAGTCCTCTTGTGAATTTGAGAACTGGCTCAAACTTAACTGTACTAAACCTTGGGGCTCTTATTATTCCCTGATTTGATCCATAAATGGCCAGAATGAAATTGCTATAAAATTCAACTGCTTAAATACATATGAAATCTTATCAATGTAACAGACAAAACAATTGTAAAAGTAACAAGTCACGATGTTTGTAAAAATGTTATTTAAAAATTAAAGAATGTCTTATTATTTGGCAATTATTTCGTGAATGAATGCTTATAATGGGGGAGCCAATGACCTCTCTGTCTCCAAGTGTGGCTGTTCCCAGTAAAGTCTGTATACCCCACCAAAAGTGTAATCATTATGTCCTGCAAACACATACCAAAAAATCAAGTCTGTACTGTTTTCATTCTGCAGTCCCAGGAGCAAACTTTACGGTCCCAGAGGCAAACATTACACCAGCTAAAGGTTTATTTGTATTAAATTTTTTCCCCCTCATTCATTCTTTTCCATGTTTTTATAGACATGAACCCTCTCTTCCTTATGCTGCATCCTTGTCTTCTCAACTAGATCTTCTTCAGGAGACAATAGCCAGGGCTGTGCTCTCCCTGGCTTTCATCTATGGCAATGACTTGCTCTGTGATGAGCAACTTTTCCTTAAAATTGTCTCCTGTTCTCCAAGTCTATGTTGGAAACACCCATGTTTCACTCCTCATTTCTGGGGCCCGAGTGAAGGTTTTCCTTGATGTGGATCTTGCAGGATTAAGAGAAAGTTAGCTCTGACACTGATGGTGGACAGAGTTCTTCCTGCCTATTACCACCAGTAACATTGGTAACATTGTCGCTCTGTACAACACGTGACATCCAAACCCCTTTTAGGGAAAATAAAAATGTAGGAAGGCCATATATGTGACAGAACATAAAACATGGTGGTATACAAAATAAGCTACACAACTAGTAAAAGCAAGATCATAGCCTTTTGTTCCACGAAAAAGACTAACTTTCCTTCATGATAGAAACTATAAATAAAGAAAAAAACACCATCTATGGGGAGAGTTTCCTTACCACTTTACATTATATTTACATCCTCTTCCCAGTCACTGCAGCTATGCTATGTCTCAGGGTGGAAACTGTTAAAATTAATGACCCCAAATTATTTAAATTTTGTTAGTATAAAGCATCAACCTCCTTTCATACTTTTTCATTGAAGAGACAATTAAAAACTCATGGGAAAGTTATGTCAATAAGGGAAGAGTTAAATAGACCAAGAAGAATTAAAACATTTTTTTAAACAAGTGATTTGAGCCTCAATAAATTAAAGAATTAGAATTAAATATCAGGGCCATTTACTTGTTCATTTAAAAAAAATTTATTATTTACTACATCTCATAGCATTGTGGAGCTGTATCAGAGTTCAGGAAATCTAGTGGAGCCTGGCCTCAGGTTAGACACTCAGAAAAAAATGTCAGGCTTAATGTTATTGCAGGGATCTCCTGTGGGCTCTAATGGCAAGAATGTAGCTGTCCAGCCCAGTTCACCACACAGAGGGATACCCGTTCTTTCCCTTCTTATCTGTATATGTTTCGACCATGTTTAAAAAGTAATTCATGTCATTTGGCATAAATTTCTCTAAGATTTTTTGATGTTTCCATATATTATTGTCCTTCAAATTAAAAATTAATCTCTATAAATTATGTGGCCTTTTAAAATGTCTTGCTGATATTCTTATAAGTATGGATGCTCTGTTGCTCTTTTCTACTTCATAGATTCTTTGGCATAGTTCTTCAATGAGTTATTTAAAAAAATACTACCTCGTGACTTTAGAATCACACATAACAAAGCAATGCAATAAATTCTGAAAGGCATAGGAAATGGAAAAAATTGGCAATAGTCTCACTATGCTAGTACAATTGCTGCTATTATCTTTAACTTTCATTTATTTATTTTTTCATTGAGTTTTTTGGCACTTTTTAGGTATCCAGTACAGTTACATTTATCATTGGGATCTTGCACCTTTACATGATGTATCTTGGTTCTTATCTTTTCCCCATTCCCCTACCTCCCTTCACCCCCCCCACCCTTCCCAATTTACAAACACTTTGTTTCCATTTTTTCCTTTTCTCAGATTTTTTCTTTTCCCTTATTTCCTTTTCCCCCTACTCTTCCCACTTCCCCTACTCCTTTAGCCCTTTTCTTCCTATTTCACATTGTCAATTATACAATTTGAACCCTATTGAGACTTTTAATTGTTCAGAGAATTTATTTGTTATTTACACGTGTCCTATTTATTTCACTTGAGTATGGCCTCAATATGCATCCATTTTCCTATAAATGACTCTAGATTCTCATTCTTTATGGCTGAGTAGTACTTCATTTTATAAAAACAAAAAACAAAAAACACATCTTCTTTATCCAGTCTCCATTTGATGGGTATTTGGGCTGTTTCCAAGTTTTAGCTACTACAGACTGTGCTGCTATGAACATGGGTGCATATATATCACTGTGGTATAATTCTTTTAATACTTTTGGAAAGATACCCAGCAGAGGGATAGCTGGGTCAAATGGGACCTCTAATCCTAGTTTTGTGAGGTATCTCCATATTGATTCCACTCTACCTATTATTTTGAGATGCTTATTTCCAGTCTTTTTACCAATAACATATTTTTGTCTCTAGGTACATTAGAATTTTATTCTTGCTCTTCTTTAAGGTAGTTATAGCAAAAGCACTTTAAAGTTTTTGATAGTCTTTATAGTCATCAACTTTTAAACCATTTCATTGAAAGACTACTGTTTTTGAATTTTATTGCACTTAGGATTTGTTTCTACTTTTTTGATTATATAATGCTATAATGAACTTCTGTGTATATACTTAAGATTATGACTTTAGAATCAACTTTTCAAGAGACTGAAATGCATAAAGAGTTGAGTATTTTGGTTGGTATTGTGAAATTTCTTTGCAAAAGTTTTGTACCAATTCAGTTACCATCAGTAATGTTTGAAAGTATATACTTCAGTCCTCATGCCAATGGACATTATACATTATAAAATATGAATTTAACAGATCAAACAATATATCATTTAAAATTTTTGTTTCATGTATATCTAGTGATTTTTCTCCTTTCCTTCTTCTTTCTTTACTTTCTTTCCTTCCCTCTCCCTCCCTCCCTCCCTCCCTCCCTTCCTTCCTTCCTTCTCTTTTTGTGCTACAGATTAAAGCCAGGGTCCCGTGCATGCTAAACAGGCACTCTAATATTAAGCTTATTTTTCTTTATATTTTTCTCTTTTATAGATGATTTTTTTGTATTTTCCATTAACTACTCATATTAAGTATTTAAAAATATTTACTTTCACTTTTGCAAGCCACCTGAAATGCGCATATTCAGTGTTTTACAATTTGAATGTATTTATTCTTTTCCATCTTCTCTTTTATCATTTGCCCCAATTTCAGCTTCAACTGAATTCAAAACAGTCATTCTGCTTGTCAAGACTGCACAGTTTTCTTGTCTCTTTTGAGAAGCTGTACATTTTGTATTATTTCACTTTGCCAACTTGCTCTTGTGTAGTGATTTTGGCTTTTGTATTGTTCTTTAGAAACTTGGCCTGCTGTAGATTTTCTGTAGTTCTCATCCACACAACAGGAGCTGCTCAAAAGTAGGACCTCCTCCTAATTATTTCACTGTGTACTGCCAATCTGGAATGACCCATCAGCCTAGTTATTAACCCCAGGCATTAATGGAAAGCCCTGTAAGGCTTTGGTGAATTAAACATTTTGGGGTTTTGGCAGAGTTTTTCTTCATCTCATGACATGTCATGCTGACTGGTGGGATAAAAATATAATAGCATGAGCACAATGATGGTGATGTGATTTTGTTTTCTTGACCACAGACTTTTCATTCCCAAGGTATAACACTCGTGTCTGTTAGCTAAGCCTGGGAAAGATATAATGAGAAACAGGTGATGGCTTTGAAAACATCATGGAATCAGTTCCCTGAGCAACTGAGTGCTCTCCAAAGTGATGCCCTGAACATGTTTAAAAGTCTAAATACAGCAGACAATCCAAGCCAGGTCTGGAGTGAAAGAAGCATCACAGTGAGACAGATAATAGCCATGAGGGTGGGCAACAGAACAGTATTGGTGAATTCAAAAACTACAAACTATATTGACATGAAAGCCAAACAACTTCCTAACTCTCACAGAAGACAACCACTGTTTTCTTTCATTCATCTTTTTTAAAAATACTTTCTTTCCATTTTCTCAGGCTTTTTCTTTTCCCTTATTTCCTTTTCCCTATGCTTCCCACTTCCCCTGCACCTTTAGCCCTTTTCTTCCTATTTCACAGTCAATTATACCATTAGGATCTTATGTACCATTATAGCCTTTCATTCTTTCATTCATTTTAAATGTGCAAAGGACCATAAAGTTGAAGGATGGTGTGGGATTTGTGATCAAGTGGATCTGGCTGTGTATTCAAGGACAAATGACTTGGTGTTTCCAAGACTCAGTGTGAACTCTAGAATGGAAACTACAGAAATCTATCCACACTGTGGTGAATATTAAAGATAATATCCAAAAAGTCTGACTCAGATCTTAGCAGATGACAGGCTTCAGTAAGTGGCGTTCTGGGTGCTCTTGTTGTTTCATGAATGTGCCAGGGTAACTCCTGAGCTATGATTCTGCTATGCACTGGAAGTTACCCTTTGGAGAACAGATCTTGGGTTCAAGGGTATACGTAGATACTATTGTTCATTTTGCAGTATTTAATACTAGCAGAAGAAAAAATACCATTCTAATAAAAATGGTGCTTTCCTTATAGGAAAATACTTTACATTTATTTGTATTTTCATTGTTTTATACTTTTACAGAGTTACTTACGTTGTTTATGTTAGAAAGGGGAAGGAGGAACTTGTAATATTGTCCTTTAGCTGTTTGGATGTTAAGAAGGCACAGCAAGGTTTTCATTAACCTTTGCATCCCCTAGAAATCATAACAGTGCAACCCATAACCCAAAAAGTGACACATGGTGTCATTTAGCTAAAGGAAGCATCTATCTGTTTAGACATTTGTCAACTAGGTCTTCTCTACAGATCAAAGTCTTATTAAATTAGAAAGTAGACTTGCAAAACTACTGAAATCCAAGATCAAGTTGCTCTCTCCACTATTTGCCTAATTTAAAAAAATGTATCAGGAAAATAATAAGAAAGAAAAGATGTGGATCAATTAATTACTTTAATCTGATAATGTTGGCCCCATAAAAAGGAAATGTTTAGAAGTCCCTTACTATCACCTCCAAAGATATAAAGCACTGACAAGAAATTCTAGTTAACAATGAATAAAAAAAGATTGGCAATCATAAATTAAAATTAAGGAATTTAAATATGATATAAAATCATTTAATCTTGATGATTTATGCTGCTTCTCAGAGGTGATTATTTACTAAAGCTTATGTTTATTGCTCTTTTGACTTTTTTAATTACAGTAAACCCAAAATTCAATTATATACCCTCGTATATATTTTGAGCAGTAGTATTGTAAATAAAAGTAAAACCAATTAATAATGTGCTTAGCCTAGCAAAACTAAATCAAGTAGAACAGAAAACATGGGGTAACTTGATCGTGGTTTGAAAGCTGTAGAAAAGATCCACCTGGTTAAATTGGAAAATCTGAATTTTGGAAATAATTCCTTTTTCTTTTTTCTCTTTAAATCAGAGAGCTGTTTAATAAACTACTTCTAACATGTTACATTAATTACAATTTTTTAAGTATAGAGGTGATATGTGTATGTGTATATATATATATATATA
>NW_022900942.1:29433494-29495028 GCF_012274545.1 Fukomys damarensis | reverse complement strand
TATATATATTTGAAACTAGAATTTTCTTATCAATAATCAAGGGTCTGGTTTTTAAGCAAAAACCTTGCTCTTTAAGCATCTATCTTCTTTTTCATCTCTTGCTGGCATATGCTTTTGGAATGATATAGGCTGATCCAGCTGTGTTTTGGGTTCCTTAAACGTCTCACACTATTCCTCAAATGTTTGGGGTTTGACAAAACCCCAAGTGCATTTGGCCAAGCACGTTTTCCCTTGATTTTTAAACACATGTGGGTTTTATGGGAAATTTAATCCATGTGTTTTTGATTCCTTTACACTTAACTCATCAAAATGTTGTTGTGTAAGGTCTCTTTGATGTCCTAGTAGCTTTTTGAGCCTCCCCCTACTTTTTTTAATGGGACATTTTAATCCTTTTTTCTTAGAAACAGGAAGTTGCACAATGCCAAGAAAAAATAAACTCCCACATCAGCACAGTGGAGTTTGATCAAACATTTAAAAACTCTAAATTTCAATTTGGTTCAGAATTGCACTGAAATAATTCTCTTGGTCATTAAACTGCTGTTTCTTGGTAGCTTTTGGTAATTATTTTTTTTAGGAGAAAGTACAGAGGTGATAAAAAAATCTTAAAGACTTTTAAATTAATGATGGTGTGGTATAGATGATGTTGACATTTTAAACTATTTCTATATGCTAAATGAAGCTCTGTAAATTGAGAATAATTATGTCCTGCTCTGTTTGCGGCAAAGAGCCAGAGAAAAGGTCAGAGTGAAAGAAAAACTCACTAAAAATGTGGTTGAGCTGTTTTTCCAAATGTTGGGAAACAAGTGCATGTGCTTTATTAGCATATTGTGTTTCAATGTGTTACACAGAAATTAGAAAATGTCAGGTATACAACTGTCATGCATACATAATGCTATATAATATCAAGTATGTTGACAGGGGAGGCCACAGCTGTGGACTTTCAGCTTGTGAAACAAGATGATAATGGTACTTTCCTCCTGGAATTATTTCAATTAGTTAATATATTTAAAGTACTTAGGACAGTGCTTGGCACATTGTAGGTGCTCAGCGACTGTAGTTAATTTTATTGTTTAGAGTTGTACTAAATCTGGGTTTGAGTTCAACTACAATTACCATAGCCTTGCACAAGGCCCTTCCATTCTTAACCAAAAGTTTCTTGCTGATTAACACCAATAATTTAAAGGAGGAGAGATTTAATTTGGGTTCAAAGTTTAAAGTATGCAGTCCATGATCAGCTGGCTCCAAGGCAGAAACATCATAGAAGAAGGGCATCATAGTGGAGCAAAGGTGCAGCCGGGAAGCAAATCAGGGGAAGAGAGGCAGAGAGAAAGGGGAGCCCAGATACGGTATCCAAGGTAAGGCCTCCACAGTTCATCCAGACCTATCCAGTTATGTGCTTTCCTACTCAACTCAGCAGCCACCAGCCCAATCAAATTGATGCAATGAAGCTTAACCATCACACAGAATTCAGAATTACTGTTAGCATTATGTAAACATCAGGTAGCATCAAAAAATAAATAAAAATGTGTTCATTAACACAAAAATGCCACCTGTTTTACAGAGAAAGCCATAACCTGTCTAAAATTATAGAATTCTGTCTAATAGAACAAGGATTCCAACTCAGTTCCTTGAACTAATTTCATGGTTTCTCTATTGGTTTAGAAAACTACAGTTGAGGAATACTAAAAATAAAAATGTAGAGCAGGAAATAGAAATGTTTATGGTTTTGTAAAACTTGTCAGGGGCCAATACCTTCTGAGGTGCTATTACTTCTTCCTGTGAGAAATCATTCATCTGCAGTGTGAAAAGTCTTTCCAGAATCATGAAGTTAGAGCATGTGGAAACAAAGAGTTGTGTTTAGCAAAGACAATTTGCAGATGACATGGTTTCCTTTTTGCCAGTTCTGAGCCTATCCAACTCAGTACAAAAAGCCTTTTGAACTTTTTTTTTTCAGCTTTAATTGAGTTTATTGGTACATTTTAGGGATACAGTACAGTTACATTCATTGTTGGGATCTTGTACCTCCACATGACAAGTCTTGATTCTCATTTTTTCCCCTTACCCCTGCCCTCCCTTCACCCCCTCCTCCCCTCCCCATATACAAACACTTTATTTTCATCTTTTCATTATCTCACATTTTTTTCTTTTCCCTTATTACCCTTCCCCTACTCATCCCTCTGGTCCCTATCTGCTTCCTTCTCTCTAGTCTGTTTCAGATTAGATGTTAGAATATCATTCTGGGGGCACAATTGATAGGTGAGTACTGCCATTGAAGAGATCTTGTTAAATGGAAAGCCACATTGTGAAGTTGAGGAATTCTGCCTCATATTAATCCATTAGCTTTATCCCAATCTATCATCAGTCATCAGAATTAACTTACTGGCTACAATGGCAAAAGCTTTGTCTTACAACAGCTAAAAGTTAGCACAAACTCTTAGTGCCTCCGTTTTACTCATCCAGGAGGTGGAATGGAGGTGGTAGTGGACAAATGCCTTATAAAATTGTGTTTTCATTAACTATGTGATAGGAAAGTGAAACGGAGCAGGAAATACTGAAATTTCACATTTCAAGGACCATGGCCAATTTGAGATCAACCAGATATGAAATTAATGTTGTAAGTTGTGCACATGTTTTTCTCAAACTACAAAATTATTATTTCACACTCTGATTTGAGAAACAACTTTTGGGCAAAGTGAGGATCCTGAAGTATATTCTGTTGAGAAAGAATATGCTTATGCAACTTATTTGATTATATTTTGTAGAACTCAGTAGACAAAATGGTGTTCTTAATTGTAGATTTCACATATATAATATATATAATTTTATTATTGTGAAATAAGGGAGTCACTACATTGCCCTGGCTGGTCTGAAACTTGCAATCCTCCTGCCTCAGCTTTCTGAGTAGGAGGATTAGGGGTGTGACCAGCACACTTGACTAATTGTAGATTTTGTGACCTATAAAGGGGAAAAATAACTTGCCATAAATTTCTGGTTAAGAGTAGATTAGATAGTAGTTTTTCAACCTAAATTTTACCCTCATAACATTATTTGCTATTTATATAGTTATTTAAAATATAATATTAAAATTTCTTGTTGTTAAGCCTGTGTAATGTTCTTGGTGACTTACAGAAATTAACTCATTAAATATTGCAGTTGCCATTATTACCTCATTTTACAAACGAACAAACTAGACTACATAGGTTAAACATCTTGCCCCAGATTACTCAGTTGAACTGTGACAGAACCTTGAATGTATTTTTTTTTTTTATTTCAGATTAGATGTTAGAATATCATTCTGGGGGCACAATTGATAGGTGAGTACTGCCATTGAAGAGATCTTGTTAAATGGAAAGCCACATTGTGAAGTTGAGGAATTCTGCCTCATATTAATCCATTAGCTTTATCCCAATCTATCATCAGTCATCAGAATTAACTTACTGGCTACAATGGCAAAAGCTTTGTCTTACAACAGCTAAAAGTTAGCACAAACTCTTAGTGCCTCCGTTTTACTCATCCAGGAGGTGGAATGGAGGTGGTAGTGGACAAATGCCTTATAAAATTGTGTTTTCATTAACTATGTGATAGGAAAGTGAAACGGAGCAGGAAATACTGAAATTTCACATTTCAAGGACCATGGCCAATTTGAGATCAACCAGATATGAAATTAATGTTGTAAGTTGTGCACATGTTTTTCTCAAACTACAAAATTATTATTTCACACTCTGATTTGAGAAACAACTTTTGGGCAAAGTGAGGATCCTGAAGTATATTCTGTTGAGAAAGAATATGCTTATGCAACTTATTTGATTATATTTTGTAGAACTCAGTAGACAAAATGGTGTTCTTAATTGTAGATTTCACATATATAATATATATAATTTTATTATTGTGAAATAAGGGAGTCACTACATTGCCCTGGCTGGTCTGAAACTTGCAATCCTCCTGCCTCAGCTTTCTGAGTAGGAGGATTAGGGGTGTGACCAGCACACTTGACTAATTGTAGATTTTGTGACCTATAAAGGGGAAAAATAACTTGCCATAAATTTCTGGTTAAGAGTAGATTAGATAGTAGTTTTTCAACCTAAATTTTACCCTCATAACATTATTTGCTATTTATATAGTTATTTAAAATATAATATTAAAATTTCTTGTTGTTAAGCCTGTGTAATGTTCTTGGTGACTTACAGAAATTAACTCATTAAATATTGCAGTTGCCATTATTACCTCATTTTACAAACGAACAAACTAGACTACATAGGTTAAACATCTTGCCCCAGATTACTCAGTTGAACTGTGACAGAACCTTGAATGTATTTTTTTTTTTTTACTTAAAATACAGGTTATTTGAAAGGGTCTGTCATTTAATGACTTCTGTGTTATAGACAGTCTTTCACTTATACATAGACTGGCCCTTTACAGACCCCTTGGCAGGATCTTTGGCAGCACTGACCGTGTTGGATTTTGTATCCCCAAGGGCTAAGCAAGTGCTTTGGATCTTATTCAGTAGGCAGCAAATCTTACTTTCTTTTATCTCACGAGCAGATGTATCTGTACATTGAGAAAAATCAGAACAGAAAAGAGTGCTTTGCAGGAGTGTGATGGCCACAGTTTTTCTTGTCTCCAAGATGATCAAAACATTTGGCTGATGCCAGCCCTATCTATGGGAGAAGGTGCTAGGGGAAGCCAAGAGTGCACATCGTGGAAGAGAATGAGGCAGCTGAGCTCAGAACCCTGAATTATGAGATGCTGTATCTGTTTATTTCATGTTATTTTATTAGTACATATTTGCAGTACATAATGATTATATGGAGAATTATTATGGAGAATTGGAACATGCACATACCATGTCTCAATTCTTTTCTTTATTTTCCTTCCTTTTCATCCCTTAAAATTTTTTTTGCCAGTATCAGAAGCATTTATTTATTTTTTAAGTGCTCATGAAGTTAAGTATAACAGGTACAGATTAACCACCAGACTAACAGACCAAAACCATATAATACACATAAGACAATTATACTAAATCAAGGTATGCTTTTAGATGCATTGTCCATGAGGTATTACAGTAACTTTTCTCTTTTTCCTATTATCTGCTTTTATTTATACTTTATATATTGTATTTCCTCATATAAGAGAAACCATGCAATATATAAACTTGAGTGTCTGGTCTACTTCACTTAACATTATGGTTTTAAGGTGCACCCATTTTCCTACAGAAGCCTGGAGCATCCTTTAGTATGCAGAATAACACTTCATTGTGTATAAATACCACATTTTCCTTATCCATTCATCTGCTGATGGACATATAGCCCAATTCAAAGACTGAGCTATCATGAATGGTGCTGCTATAAATATGGACATGCATATATGTGGTATCTTTTATTCTTTCTGGGAGATGGAAGGAAGGGAAATAGCCTGGTCAGATGATATTTCTATTTTTAGGTTTTTGAGAAATTGCCATACTGGTTTCCATAGTGGTTATACCAGTTTACATTCCTGCTGATAATAAAAAAGTGTTTTGTTTCCCCTGCAATCTCTCTGGCTTTTGTTACTTGTTGATTTAAAAAAAATTTTAATTTAGATCTTTCAGTTTATTGGTATAATTTAGGTATACAATGCAGTAAGATTAACCACTGGGATCTTCTACTTTTACATAATGAATCATGGTTCTTATTTTTCCTATTTCCCCAGCCCTCTCTTCACCCCCTCCACCCTATTTACAAAGACTTTGTTTCTGTGTTTTGCCTTTTCTCATATTTTTTTCTTTTCCCTTTTTACCGTTCCTGTACTCCTTCCACTTTCCCTACTTCTTTAGTCCTTTCCTCCCTATTACACAATATCAGTTATATATTTTTATCCTTTTTTATACTTTTAGATTTTCACACTTGAGAAACTATTTGATATTTACATATGTGCGTCCTATTCATTTCACTTAAGAGTATGGTCTCAATGTGCATCCACTTAGCTATAAATGTCTCAAGTTTCATTCTTTATAGCTGAGTAGTACTCCATTTTATATTTTAAACAAAACATCTTATTTATCCAGTCTCCATTTAATGGTCAATTGGGCTGTTTCCAAGGTTTAGCTATTACAAACTGTGCCACTATAAACATGGGTGCACATACATCACTGTGGTATGTCTCTTTATAAAGTGAATCTCACTGTTGTTATAATTTGCATCTCTTGAATGCAATGTTGAACATTTTTTCGTATATTTATTGGTCATTTTTTACTTCTTAAGAGTAGTGCCTATTCATTTCAGATACACATTTTTATTAGGTCTTAAAATTTGTCAGATCTACTTTTTGTATTGATTCCTTATGTATTCTAGATATTAGTTCTTTATCAGAGGAGTAGCAAAATTTGTTTCACATTCTGTATGGTGTCTGTTCACTGTGTTGGTGCTATCTGCTGCTGTGCAGAAGCTGTAATTTGATGTGATCCCATTTGCTGATTCTTGATGTTATTTCTTGTGCAGCTGGGGTTTATTCAGAAAGTCTTTGCCTATGTCTATGTCTTCAAGAGCTTGACCTATTTTGTCTTTCAGCAGTTCTCTTTTAATAATTAGATCTTTGACCCATTTTAATTTTAGTTTACTGCATGGTGAGGGATATGGGTCTATATTTAATCTTCTGCATTTGGGTAACTTGTTTTTCCCATCCCATTTGTTAAAATATCTTTCCTCCAGAGACAGTATTTTGCTCCTTTGTCAAAGATAAGGTAGCTCAGTGAGCCTTGAGTTGATTCTGCATCCTATATTGTGTTCCATTAATCTACAAGTTTGTTTTTATCACTATAGTTTTGTAGTGCGGACTTACAATGCCCCTGATGCCCAGAATTCCTTTTTCTATTCTAGGACTCTTACAGTTCCATATGAACTTTAGGATTGCTTTCTCCTGTTCTGTGAGAAATGCTATTGATATTTTTAAATGGGTTTGCTTTACATTTGTGGAACAGTTTTGGAGGTATGGATATTTTGACTATATTGGTTCTGCTGGTATAGGAATTTCTGATGTTCTCCTCTTGTCTACTTTTTCAGAGCACTGTCCTGTAGATTTCATGGTAGAGGTCTTTCATGTTTTAGGGAAATTGCTAAGTATTTAATGTTTCTTGATGTTATTATGAAAGATATTGTCTTTCTAATTTCTATCTCAATGAGTTTGTTATTGTTGTGCAGGAACACTACTGGAGTGCTGAGTTTGTGTCCTGCTGTATTACTAAATTCAGTTATTAATTCTAGGAGTCTTTTGGTAGAATTTTTGGAGTCTTTTATGTACAGAGAGGATCATGTCATTTGCAAATAATGATAATTTCTTTCCTATCTATATCTCTTTTATTTCTTTCTCTTGTCTAATTGCTCTGGCTAATGTTTTGAGAACTATATTTAATAGGATTAGCGATAGCAGACATCCTTATCTTATTCCTGATTTTTAGAGGGAAAGCTTTCAGCTTCTCTCCATTTAATGTGAAGTTGGCCATTTGTTTGTCATAGAAGACCTTTATCAAATTGAGATAAAGACCTCCTATACCTATTTTCTTCAGGTATTTTTTAAAATCACAAATGGATGTTGGATTTTGTCCAATGCTTTTACTGCCTTTATTGAAGAGATCATATGACTTTTAGCCTTGCTTCTGTTTATGTCATGCATTGCATTTATTGATTTGCATATATGGAACCACCCTGCATCCATGGAATTAATGCTATTTTATTATGATATGTGATCATTTTGATAATTTTGATAATTTGCTGCATTCTGTTTGCCAGTATCTTGAGAACTTTTGCATTTATGTTTATTAAGGAGTTTGCCCTGTCGTTCTCCTTTTGGCTTGAGTCCTTTTCTGGTTTTGGAATCAGGGTTAATGTTTGCTTCCAGGAATGACTGCACTGCTTCTTTTCCAGTTTCATTAAAGAAACTGAGGAGTATTGGTGTTAAGCTTTCTCTTAAGTTCTTGTAGAATTTAATAGTGAATCTGTTTGGGCTTGGGCTTTACTTAGTTGGTAGTTTTAAAAAAATTACTTCTTTAATTTAATTGACTGATACTGGATTATTCAGGATTTTTGTATCTCCTTGGTTCAGCTTTCATAGTTCATATATTTCTAATAATCTTTCCATTTATCCTCAGAGTAGTTAGCATTAATATGGATTTTGGCACAATCCATTTTGATTTTGCCTTTCTCATTTCTAATTGTGTGGGATGTGGCCTTTTCTTTCCTTATTTTGGTAGGATTGGCTAAGTATTGGTCTATTTATTTATTCTTTCAAAGAACCAACTCTTTGATTTATTTATTTTTGGGGGCTTTTTTGTCTCAATTTCATAAATTTTACTTTGACCTTTGTAATTTCCTTTCTCATACTAGCTTTGGTTTGAATGGTTCTTGTTTTTCCAGGACCTTGAAGTGCATCAACTGGTTATTTATTTGAGCTCACTATGCTTTTCTGAAGTGGGAATTCACTGCTATAAACTTCTCTCATAGGACTGCTTTCAGTGTGTTCTGTAGTTTCCAGTATGTTGTATTGATATTATTGTTTGCTTGTGGGAATTGTCTGACTTCTTTCTTAATCTCATCTGTGAGTCATTGATTATTCAAAAGGGTTATGTTTAATTTCTATGTGTTTGCATAGTTTCTTTTGCTATTGATTTCTAGTTTTATTGCACTATGGTTTGATAATATGCACATGGGATAATTTTGATTCTTTTTCATTTACTTAAGCATGCTTTATGGGATAATGTGTGGTCTGTTCTGGAGAAAGTTCCATGTGCTGCTGAGAAGAATGTGTATTCTGTTGTTGTTGGATGGAATGCTCTGCAGCTATTTATTAAGTCCATTTGTTTGAAGGTTTGGTTCAGCTTTGATCTTTCTTTGTTGTTTTTTTGTCTAGCCTATCCATTTGTGCTATTGAGGTCTCCCATTACAATTGTATATATGCTTATCTGATTTTTTTATGTTCATTTGTTTTATGAGTTTAGGTGTGCTTGTATTTGTTGCATATATGCTTATAATTGTTATCTCTTCCCATTGTTTTCTTTCGTTAACCAGTATGTAGTGATTTTCTCTTTTCTGATCAGTCAGTTTGAAATCTACTTTGTCTGGTGTAGTTACTTCTCTTTTCTGGGTTTTCCTGTTGCATGAGATATTGTTTTCCATTCACTTGTGCTTGCAAGGCAGGCCACCGAACCTCTGAGCTAAATCTCCTGCCCCTCTGAGTTTCTTTTTGAATTAAACGTATTTCTTGTGCACTCATGTCACTGGGTTCTGTCTCCTGATCTATTCTGCCAATCTGTGTCTTTTGAATGGGAAAACTGAGGCCACTCACATTGAACATTGAGAGTTATTACTGAGTGCTTCCGATTTATTCCTATAATTGCATTTTCTTGTAGCTAATTTCCTTTTGTTAGCTGTGCATCTGGCCAGGTGTATTCATTCTTTTTGACTTATTGTCACTGTTTTCTTTCTTGTCTTTTTCTAGAATATCCTAGAGTTTAAGGTGCTCCTCATCATGGAAATACATTATTTTTCTATCAATTTTGAAAGAAAGTTTTGCAAAATACATAATTCAGGGTTGGAAGTTATTTTCTTTTAGGGATTGAAACACTTCACTCAGAGTCTTTTTGGCCTTCAAAATTTCTGTAGAGAAGTCTGCAATCATTCGAAAGACTTTATCCTTATGTGTGATGCATCTCCTTTCCCTAATGGCTCTTAAGATTTTTATTTCTGTGATGGAACTCTGGTATCTTGAGTATAATGTGGCTCAGACAGGTTATTTTTTATTTTGTGGCTATTTGAGATTCTAAATACATCACTTATCAGTATATTGATTTTTCCCCTATATTTGAGAAGTTTTCTGCCATTATTTCTGTGAACAAGTTTTCTTATGCCACTTGTGTTTTCTGATTGTTCACTTATTCCAATTAGTCTTAGATTTGTCTTCTTTGTACCATTTAGCAGCTATTGGATCCATTTTTCATGCTCTCTTTGCTTTATAAGTATCTCTGAATAGTTCATCTTTGAAAGCATCATTGTCTTCCAGTTTTGAAATTCTGTCCTTACATTGGTTGCTTCTACAAACTTTCAATATAATTTTTAATCTCCTGGACTTTTTATTGATGCCTTTTCATGGACTCTATTTCTTTTTTTTTTTGAGTTTATTGCTACATTTTAGGTATACAGTACAGTTGCATTCATTATTGGGATCTTGTACCTTTACATGACAGGTCTTGGTTCTCATTTTTTCCCCTTGTTCCTGCCCTCCCTTCACCCCCTCCTCCCCTCCTCATTTACAAACACTTCATTTCCATTTTTTCATTTTCTCCTATTTTTTTCTTTTCCCTTATTACCTTTCCCCTACCATATTGAGGATATACTCCTAAGTGAAATAAATAACTCACACATCTATAAATACTGAATAGTCTCTGGTGTGAAAAACTATAATAGTACATAAGATCCCAATGAGATAATTGACAATGTGAAACAGTTTATTATTTCTTTAAAACAGTCTCTAAGGCAACCCTCTATTCATAGAATATAAACTAAAAACAAACGAGACCCTGGCGATATATAAAGTTTCTTTAAAATATATTGTGTTGCAAAATTTTCAGCTTTTATGTGCAGGGATGGTTATATTGTAATTTCCATTAGCACATAGGTACAAATGTTAAGGAAACTGTCTTAAAAATACTAGTAAAGAACAGCATGGACATTTATCACATGGCACAAATACATCTTCCTTTTTACAGGTTTTCTATAGTACAAAAGATACTAATGGACAATATGAAATAGGAGGAAAGTGGCTAATGGTGTAGGGAAAGTGGGAAGGGTAGGGGAAAGCTAATAAGGGGAAAATATGAGAAAATGAAAAATTGGAAATGAAGTGTTTGTCAAGGGGGAGGGGAGGAGGAGTGAAGGGAGGGCAGGGACAAGGGGAAAAAATGAGAACCAAGACCTGTCATGTAAGGGTACAAGATCCCAATGGTGAATGTAACTGTACTGTATACCTAAAATGTACCAATAAACTCAATGAGGAAAAAACCCCACAAAATTTAGTCAAAACTCTTTTCTGTTATTAATGTATTCATATTCCTGTGGACTCTATTTCTTTTTTTTTCAGCTTTAATTGAGTTTATTGGTACATTTTAGGGATACAGTACAGTTACATTCATTGTTGGGATCTTGTACCTCTACATGACAAGTCTTGATTATCATTTTTTCCCCTTACCTCTGCCCTCCCTTTGGACTCTATTTCTTTACTAAACTGGTCATTCATGTTTTGTATCATTTTGTTTAGCCGATGTAGCTTTTTATTAGTGTCTTCTGAAAGCTCCCATGTCATTGTGGTTACTTCCATTATCTGCTTAGTTATGTCTTCTGTGATTCTGCTAACTACCTCTTTGATTTGCTTTCTAACCTCCTTTGTTATAATCTTGAATAATTTGGGTGTGTGACTGCAGCCTCCTCAGTGCCTCCTCAATTGGCTTTGGGGGAGTTGGGAGCTTTGGGAGACATCTCGGTGACCTGCCATCTCCTGTTTCTATTTTTTGTTTTTTGTTTTGTGCTGAGGTTTGTGGACATTTACAATGAAAAGACTTTTCTGCTAGTATAGAGATCTCTTCAATTGCTTTTCAGTGATGCACTTTGGGCATGCTTAACTATAGTCCTTTGCCTCAGCCCCAAGATCTGACTACCTTCATTAATTTAGGAGAGAAGGATTCAATGAAACTAGCACAACAACAGAGTTCTCTAGGAATGTACTATAGTATTATTATTAATATCACAAAGGTAATCTGAATGTTGTCTTACAAACAAATAACAACAATTATGCAATCCTGGTAATATCAAGTGAATAGCTTTAGTAGTACTATCCAAGACAACTTATATATTAACATGCCATAAAAATCAATTATGTACCACCCTGAACCCTAGAGACAAAATTCATAATTATGGTGTTAACATTAAGGCAATCCAGGTATTGACTTACAGCTAATATGTGCTAACTATAATTGCAATATCTTCAATAATGGTAGAAAGAATTCAACAGTAATTTTACAGAGTTAACTAAAAAATGATTAACGAAGCTTTATGATTATATTGCTAAAGATATATGGTTTGGGAATGGGGGAGTGCAAGAGGAAAATTTGAAAATTTAATCTATATGATATGAAAGGCAGAGAGAAGTGGTACAGAGGATCTTATTGGGGAGTAGAAAGATGTTTACAGAATTAGATAATGGTAAGAGACAAACTTTTGAGAAATAGAGAAAGAAATCATACAGGTAGTAAAAACAAGAAAAAAGTTGAAGGGAGAAAATTAAGAGAGTGAAGAAAAAATAATAAAATAAATTATATATAGAGATATACAATATATTGTTTATTGTATATCTATATTGTATATTGTATAGAGATATATACAATGATGTATGAAGATGTATGAAGAGATATAAAGCAGAGAAGGACAATGAAAAAACTTCCTCAAACCTCAATAAACAGGTGAAGAAGAAAGGTGGGAAAGAAAGAAGAAAAATGAAAAAGCAAAACAACAACAAAAAACTAAAAGCAATGCATACACTCATAAAAAAATTCAAAACACAAAAAACCCCAACAGCACCCCCCAAAAAAAAAAACAGCAACAACGAAACAACAAAAAAACAGACAAATTTCTCTATGATTTTAAACGTGGTTTTCTTCTGGGAACTACAATTCTGGAGCAGTGTGTATGTCAAGATGTGTCCCTGATCATGCTGGTAGAGAAAGAACGCAGTCATGTCCAACATCTGTGCTGAAGCAGACACCAGCAGGCAGGGGATTAGAGTGTGGGTATTAATCCCCCGGCTTTAAAATCCAGAGCAGTTCAGGGTGAGGCTGGTCTCTGGACACTAGGTCAGGAGCCTGTATCCTTTTTTTCCAGCCTGACTGTGGCTCTTTAACCAGTCTATTGTGACTGCCTCTCACCCAGTCACTGTGGGAATATAACACTGGGAGCCCTGAACCGAAGCTGTGTTGTAGCTTCCCTGAGACTTGAGTTGGAGCAATCCTGAAATGGTATCTGACTAAGCGCTCTCTTCAGGGGTGCTAGCAAATGCTTGGACAGAAGTCACTCACCAGCCTGTCAAAGGACTCACATGTGAGCAGAATCCCATACTTTTCCTATAGCTCCCATTACCTGTGGGTCAATTTCTCTACCATGTTTCTGCCTGAAGTACTCTGTAGTTTCCAGCTTTCACTTTGTCTCTAGATTTGGCCTCCTTTCCTGCAAGACACAAGCTGGGATCCAGGGAGAAAGTTCAGATCATTCCTTCCCTTCCCTGCAATTTCTCTGTGGGTTTTAATTTTCCTGTCTGATCCTTCTTGGTTCCTAGGAATCTACTTTTGACTTTTTTCTTCTCTATTATTTTCCATTGTCTTGATCTTGACTCTTGGAGAGCCTGAGTTGTTGTTGCTTACCACTCCACCATTCTCCCAGAAGTTACCAAGGTGTTGTAAATTCCCCTGGTTCTTCCCATCATACCTCCAGCCAAAAGAACCAAGGCCGCAGCTCCATTTCAGTCTTCTTACTGAAAACCAAATTTCATATAGGGTAAAAAAAAAACTAGGCAAAGAAAATCAAGGCAAGGTAAGATGAGGTAATTGTCATGCTTTATGACACACAAGCTTTAGAAGTTATTTGATAGTTTTTATGCATGTTTCATTTTGGGATAATTTTAAATTTTCAGAAAAGTTGCAAATAAAGTACAGAAAGTTCCTGTATACCTTTCACCCCTGGTTGATACATTTGTTAAAAGCTAAGATATTAACATTGGTACAATAGCGTGAATTAAACTACAGACTTTATTTGGATTTCACCAGTGTTCTATTAATAGCCCTCTCTGCTTCTTGGTCTAATATGGAGGCCACAGTGCATGTCTTCTGGTCTTCTCTGACCTAAAACAGTTTCTCCATCTTTTTTCATTTGTAATTGTGATTAATTTTTAGGAGAAAAAGTGTTCTCTATATATATCAGACCGTGTGTGTGCGCGTGTGTGTGTGTGTGTGTGTGTGTGTGTGTATGTGTGGAAGAAAGAGCATAAATAGTCTCAAAATGGTCAGAGAAGTTTCTCTGGATGAGATAATGCAGCAGAAAGCTAAATTTAAATATTGAGAAGAACCCAACAATAAAATGATATTAGGAAAGTGGATTTCAGGTAAAGAGAACAGGATCCAGGGAAGGAAGGGCATAAGCAAGTTTGATGTCAAGAAGCCATGGAAAGGCAGTGTGTCTGGAGTGGATTTTCTAGAAGAGGGATGGTAGGAAGAAAATGAAGAGCTCCAGAAGACAGGATAAGACCCAATATGTTTGGCATGGAAATATAATATCTTTCCTAGATATTATCTTTTATATATAATCTTTTAGAGCACACACACAATTATTATCCAAAAATCATCTGTAGTAGAATCCAAATATTGCTACTCATATTCAGACACCATTCCTCTGACCACCAGTCGATCCACATTCATTCTGGATGCCCCCGAGGCAGTCCAATGCCTGTTGTTCCACATGAGGTCCTGCCTGAACAAGCTAAACTATTTCACACCTCTCAGGTGATTGACAATATATTAACTGTTGGAACTTTCTTTTCCTGGAAACTGCAAGCTCACATTATCTTCATTCCTATTGTTTTGTCAATAAGACCGGTACAAGTCACCAAATATGGCAGCATTAAAATGAATGATGTAATTATTTTGATGAACTGATGTAAAGAGTGTATATTTTATAAAATGAGGGCAAAACTACATGCCCGGTGCCATGCTCAGATTGAAAATGTCCTCCAAAAGCCTCATGAGTTAAGAGGTGGGGCTTCTGGAAAGTGCCTGACTCATAAATGTTTTAACTTCATCAGACAATTAATCCACTGTTGGGTTCATAATATGATGGTATTATTGGGAGAAGGTGGAAACTTAAAGGGAGTAGGTCATGGAGGCATAACCTTGGGAGTTAAATCTGGTCCTTGGCCCCTTCCTCTCTGACTCTTTCCCTCTCTCCCTCTGCTTCCTTGCTGACATAAAATGAGCAGCTTTCTTCTGTGATACCTTTTCGCCCCAAGGTTCTGCCTCATCACAGGCCCAGCGGCAATGTAACCTCTGAAACTGTCAGAATGCATCTTTCCTCTTTTAAGGTATTTTTCTGAGGTGTTTGGTCACAGTGACAAAGATGTGACTAACGTGTTCAGAGTGTTTTTTCCAAATTTCTTTCCTTAAAGTGCTTTGTACAATCTTGATTGCTATTGAGCCATGTAGTTCATGAACTGTTTATCACTCTAGTTACAAGACTCTTGCTTTATATGTGATATCCAACAAAAAAAGAGTACTTTGTGAGCCATCTATGTTGCTGCTTCTGCAAAGCCAGTCATATATAACATTGGAGCATTTCAAAAGCAATAAGTAAAACCTCAGCCACCTCTCTCAATAGAGCTCTTCAAAGCTTCTGTCATCCACAAAAATAAAACGAATGAATTGGAATTGATTTTTATAAAACCTTCATAAAAGTAAATCTAAACATTTGAGAACATCTGTTAGATGGCTCAGGAATTTCATTTTTATTATTTTTGAATGAGTCCAGCTTTGAAGTTCTATGACCAATTAAATCTGGCAATGTACAAAAATCAATCAGATGTATAGATAGAAACATTTGGAAAGGATCATCAAACGGTAGTTTCTCTGTTCAGCATATCTAACATCGACCTCACCTCAACAGCAAAGTGGGCACCACCTTGGGTTTGGAGATCTGCAGTCCTGTCTTAAAGTCTTTGATCTGCCACTTATTAACTCCTTGACCTTGGACAAGTTATCAAAAACACTTCTAATCTTCAGTTTATAGATCTTTAAAGTGGAAATAATATTTCTACTATCCAGAATGAGTATGAATATTGAATGAGATTATTAAATGAGATAATTTACAGTAAGGACTTGCACAGTGCTTCTCATTTTAAATGATCAATAAAAGTTAATGATTAATATAAACATTATGGTTAATAAGATCAAATATTTATTGACCTTATTATGTGTAGTACCATATTCTCAGCACTGTCTGGACTCAAAAAGAAATTCAACACAGAGAGCTGGGGCCTATTCATGTGGAAAGTTAACTATTGGTAGATGTTCTAAGAACAAAAATAAAAGGTTTTAGAATAAAAGTAAATGATTAATTATCAAAGAGCCGTAGAGTCTAAGAGAAGATCCTTAAAAATGAAGTTGTGCAGGATTCAAATATAATGGGGAAAGAAGCATCCTAGTGCTTCATGGCTACACAATTTGAAAATTATATATTAAAGACTGCATCAATAGGAAAAATAGTTATTGATAAATGAATAGCTACACAGTAGTTAAGAAAAGAAATATTTTGACAAGAAAATAATATGGAGGTGGTTAACCAATTAATATTGTTTGATATTATACTAATATCAGTTAAATATATTGAATCCACTAAAGCCCTTACATAATCAGAACTTTTCTTCCCTGGGAAATTCTTGTAATGGTTTGGAATGTTTTTGCTAGACTTTGATTGCTGCTTTCACTTAGCCACTCTGATCTTGTTGAGCAGTTGTGATAAGGCTAGCTGCATCCGAAATGAGCATGTATCAGTATTGTAACACCTTTAGGTCTATCACCCCTACAAAACCCTTGTCACTTTAGTTTAATTGCAAATTCCCTGGAGAGCCTCCTCTAATGACCCATTTACATTAAAGCTTTTAAATTAGATTTCAATCTTAATTTCACTTGAAATGTTACCCTGGAGTAATCATTCCATTATAAATCATTTTATTTGATTTTATGGAATTGCTCAATTACAAGCGAAGTATTGAAATAAAGTGTAGCTGTATTGAGAAAAGCAGAAAGACAAAAGCAGAGTCTGTTTGACTTTGGGAAAATGTTATCAGTCAGAGCAAAACTTAGTCATTTATAAGCCACACAATGTCTTACAGTACTGAACTGTGGGATGTTTTGTACCAGAGATAATTGAAGTACTGTGACAGTCTGAATGGATATTAAGGCTTTAAACTTGGGAAGGAAGCATGGAGAATACCAAGACCATTCCAGATCAAGGTAGGATGCTGACCCTAGGAGGCCATCTTTAATGGCTGAGAGGAGCATTTCAGAGATCACTTTTCTCTATAAATTGGGATTCCATTTGTGCATCTATATACTACTGAGTTTCCATAAGTTCAGAGCTTCTCACCCTGTTGGCTATTTTATTTATCTTACCTCTATGCCTGACAGTATTCCTGTATGCGTTTTTTTTTTTTTTCACAATGTCTTTGTGATCTATATCAGATGGGACGAGATTCTGTTTGTTCCTTATTTTAAAATCCACATTACATTCCACAGTTAACAAATTTAGAGAGAAAACAGGAGGACAGACAAGGCTTTTGTATTAGTAACATGTAAGCCTGGGTGAGACTGCAAATACAAATAGGCCAAGCCCTAAATTTTATAGAGAAGGACGCTGAACCTTAGCAAAGTGACTTGCTTTCTTTGGGTCTGGTAACAATTCTAGGTACTAAGAGAATGGAACTTTTAACCAGGAACTTTAACTTGTTGCTTGTCTATAATGTCAATATTTCACTCTAAAAATATAAACTACTTTAAAAAAATTGCTAACATTGATTTAAATAGTTTAGTAAGGAAATAAAATTATGATTATAAACATCACCTAACTAAACGTCGGCATTATCATGACATGCAGACTCCGTTCTTCATAATTGGGAGTTTTTCTCCAGAGGTGTGTAACCTAGTCAGTTTTCACAGATGCATCACATGTACTTAAACATGTATGTCATTTATTGAGTGCAGGCTTCTCTATATTGCTTCCTTCCTTCAGGAAATATTTGGTATCAATTAATTTGTCAAGGACTCTTCTAGGCAGTGGGGGACACTCTAGTAAACAAGAAAACAAAAAATAAATGACTTCTCTCAGCTTGTTATTATTAAAAGTTTCTTTAATCTTGCTAATTATCATTCTCATTGAAAACTCAGTTTCTGTTAAAATAGCCTACTAGGATTATGGGTACATAATTTTCTACTTTGAGTCTGTCTTCTTTTGCTTTAATTCCTCAGAGCAACATTTTAAGAGGAGACGAATAATTTATCAGTGAACTGTGCTTTCTTGGGGGAGGTATACTTAATGATTTTTTGCCATATTTTGTCTGATATTAATATACAGAAAGAGAAGCTTCCTTTGATGTGTGTGAAGTCTCTTTTAGGGATACTTAATTTTCAAATTTTGTGTTATCTTGTTTCAAAGCATTTTTTTCAGCAATACACTGGGTTTTTTTGTGGGGGGTGGCTTGTTTTTGTACATTAGCTCAGAATCCTAAATATAGCAATTCATGAGCTCCACCTTTTTCCTTTGTAATCTCCCTATTTTATACACATATTTTCCTGCTTTAATGTGTGTTTAGTTTTCTTTAGGTTTGGTGCACAAGTATTGTGCTGAAATTTCTCTTTACTGCTTTTCACTGTGAGACGCCCTGTTTACTTCTAAATGTTTTCCTTGTTTTGTTTTTTTTTGCATCATATAGGTGGTAAGCTGTTCATTACTCTATATATTTGAAAACATCTTTACTTCATCCTCATTTTGAAATTATAATTTGGTTTGGTATTCTTATGGTTTGTGCCTAAATGTCCCCCCCAAACCTCATGTGTCTTAGGTGAGGCTGTTTCAGAGGTGACTGGATCCAGAGTGTGGGATGCTGGGATTGATTCATGGTGCAATGTTAGGATCAAGAGGACTAGAATGAAGGGTGTGAGTTCTACCCTCCCTAAGTAGCCTGGATAAGATATAAGGGACAGAAAGAATTGTGGTTATCTCTTTTTGCTTTGCTACCTTCTGCCAGCCATGAACTGTTTCTTCTCTAAGAAGCCTGTCTGGCCTGCCAGTCTGCCTTGCAGCCAGCTGATTATGGATTGAAACCTCTACAAACTGTGAGCTAAATAAACTTTTCCTCCTATAAAGTTGCATGTTGGATATTTTGTGTCAGCAATGAGAAAAGTAGTTAAAGTAGGTATAGAAATTATTTTTCCTTTAAATGCTATTTTTTCCCTCATTGAGTTTATTGGCACATTCTAGGTATACAGTACAGTTACATTCATCATTGGGATCTTGTACCTTTACATGACAGGTCTTGGTTCTCATTTTTTCCCCCTACCCCTGCCCTCCCTTCACCCCCTCCTCCCTTCCCTATTTACTAAAACTTTATTTCCATTTTTTCATTTTCTCATATTTTTTTTCTTTTCCTTTATTCCCTTTCCCCGACCCTTCCCACTTCCCCTACACCTCTAGCCCTTTTCTTCCTATTTCACATTGTCAATTATACCATTAGGGTCTTACTTACAATTATGGTTTTCACACCAGAAAAACTATTCGGTATTTACACATGTGTGTCCTATTTATTTCATTTAAGAGTATATCCTCAAGGCAGGTATCGTGGTGCACGCCTGTAATCCCAGCACTCGGGAGGCTGAAGCAGGAGGATTGCTGAGTTAGAGACCAACTTGGGCTACATAGTGAGTCCCAGGTCAGTCTCAACTATATAGTGTCTCAAAAAAAAAATAATAAAAAAGAGTATAGCCTCAATATGCATCTATTTTCCTATTTCCTTTGAATGTTGAGTTATTTCCCTTTCTTTTAGCTCTCAGCATTGCTACTGAAAATCCAATGCCAACTGACTGCTAATTTCTTGTATTCAACTTTCTATTTTTTAGAAAATATTATTGTAAAATTTCAAACGGGATTATTGGCTGGCTAGGCAGTGAAAGGAGACTGACTAAATACATACATTTTCAATCAAGCCCTGTTACAGCTTGTGTCTGGATGTCCCCGCAAAGCCTCATGTGTTCATAGGTGGGGCTCTTGGAGGTGACTAGATCTAGGCTGTGTAATGCTAGGGTTAGTGATGTGATGCTGGGATTGATTCATGGCACAATGCTAGAATTAAGGGTGTGAGCACTAACTGCCCTAAAGGTGAGTATCCTGGATGAGGATATAAGGGACAGAAAGAGCTGCTGTTGCCCTGTCTTGTTTCTAGTTTGCCACCTTCTGCCTGCCTTGCTTTGCCATGAACTGTTTCCCCTCTGCCATGCCCCTCTGCAGTGGCAACCTGCCTTCGAGCCAGCCGACTATGCACTGAAGTCTCTACGAACTATAGGCCAAATGAACTTTTTCTCCTTTAACTTTCAGTCTTGGGTATTGTGTCTCAGCATTTAGAAAAATAACTAAGACAGTCCCTCTATTTTTAGTTCTTGCTTTATTCCCTTTTTGCCACATTTCTCTAAATCAAGTGGTTATATTTCTTGATATAATATAGGCTTCTCCTTGACAGATGAGTTTGTTTTGCATAATACTGTTTTACTACATATATGTTGTAATTTCCTCTATACTGAATCTATTATCAATATTGGGTCAGTTTCCTGTCTTCCAATATTTATTGACACTTCTTGGTCCCTTTGAAATCTTTTTCTATTAAATCTCTCTTCAGTGGTTTATATAATTTTTATTTCTTTATTTTTATAGAATTTTGGGGAAGGATGGATACCAAATGCATATGTTCGTAAGCTATAGTTAACATGAAGTCCTTAAATTGTGTATGAATAATTTACTTCTACTAATAGTAATGTCTTGGAAAGAATTTCTTTGCATCCAGGAGGATGGTGTGAATGTGTATGTGTGTAGAAGGGAGTGATTACAGTGTGTCCTTCCCCATAAGTACAGTTTGGAATGTTAGTTTTGTCTTCATTTCTTTTGAAATTCTCCCCAGTAGATAGTGTAATCTCTATTTTATAGATTGGGGAACTGAGACTCAGGATTAATAAGCCATTAACCCAAGACAACAAAATTATGTAAAATTGCAAAGCTAATATCTGACTCCAAAGCAAATGCATAATATAAACTCCATTTATAGGCAATGATTAATTACTTAAAAAGGCAACAGGTATATTTTTTATAATAAATCAATTTTACCACCAATGTTCTGATTTGTAAAGGATCACTGTTTATAACTTACTTACACTCAACTTTCCATCATCTGTTATTTGGATTCCTATCCCACATACTAAGAATTTTATCACAATAAATTTTGCCTTTTTGAATACAGACATGACACAAACATACATTATAAAGTGCAATTTGTCATGAAGAGACAATTAAGTATGATTTAACCAGTTTACTGCGGCATGGTTCCATAATTAATCTACATAATTAACAATTAGATGTATCTGATAGAGTGGTATGGCAAAACAATCAGTAAGTATGGACCAAACTAACTCAGAAAAGCTACTTTTAACCCAAACATCCTCATGGAGATGACAAGTATACACAGTTTGCTGCACATAGTCATGATAGTGCCTTCCTCTGTCTTTTCTGCTTTTTCCCTTTGTCTACCTTCCCTTCTCCTTCCTTCCTTCCTTCCTTCTTTCTTTCCTTCCTTTCTTCCTTCCTAGTTCCTTAAAAGTTGTGTTCAGGGTAGGAAAGCAGGGCAAATAATTTAGAAACATTTAGATTATTATAAGAACTTTACCTTAAGCACTGTAAAAAGAGAGTGAGTACATCTTTGCTGAGTGAATAAATAAATGGGTAATTGTATATTCACTGTGCCTCCTATAACACATTCAGCATGTTTATTAGCTGTAAATTTGAATAATCTATGCAGTGGCGTACTTTTTTCAAACAAGTTTCAAAACTTAATGGTTATTTGTAGACCAAGCTTTATATATATACACACACACACACACACACACACACACACACACACATATATATAAACAAATGAATATAAATACTATTTTGAGTTAGTAGTCTTGAAGACATAAATGTGTGACCTGAGGCATTGTTACTATAGGAAATAGTAGAAACTAGAAACTAATATGATATTAAAAATGAAATACGCACAGGGAGTGTAAAAACTTATATGATGTGTGGCTCGTAAGAGTGATTCTGCTGAATGTTGCCTGACAGAAATAAGAGGTCAGGATAACTAAACCTGACAATATTAAAAAAAATCTACAAATTTAAGAATTTTTGTGAATTATTTTAAGTTTTAAATTTTTAAAAAGTTATCAGTTGGATTGCTTAGTTGTAATAAACAGAAGCCACTATAGCTAGTATAAGAAGAAACAGAACTTATTAAACAGTGTAGATGAATACAGGCTCCCAAAGCCCAGAGAAGCACTCGTAGAGATGATGTTGCCAACAGCCTCCAAAGTAC
Organism: Fukomys damarensis; assembly: GCF_012274545.1. NCBI lineage: Eukaryota > Metazoa > Chordata > Mammalia > Rodentia > Bathyergidae > Fukomys > Fukomys damarensis. The sequence goes on along the minus strand of NW_022900942.1, from coordinate 29,472,801 downwards.
ACTGCAGGACCAGCAGAGTGACTACCTAATCCTGTGAGTAATGGGATCGGCCCTAAGACCCGCCGTCCATGCACTCCATACAGCGACCTATTGCTAAACCGAAGCATCGATCTAATGTAAGTGATTTAGATAGCTCATATTCTTGCTTCAAGGCATCCTGGGGGAAAGAGTATCTGTCATTTAACTTGGGTTAAGGACTTTAAACAGAGTAAAACAAACAAGCAAAAGAAAACCCCAAGAGCATTCAAAGGAAACAGGTGACAAAAATCATGGTAAATTTCCACCAAAACAACCAATTCAAATATGAAAAACTGAATATCATATAGGTCATCAAAATTTAGCCTTGTGTGAATTTGCCTATGAATCATTAGTTTGAGGCCTGTGGTCTACAAGGATGTATCACCCATGTACAACAGTAGGTATTAATACATGAAAAATAATCAAGAACACTAGCCTGCCCTTCAAACAGCAGGAAAAAAAAAAAAAGCTCCTGCAGATTTAAATTCACTATCCCAGCAACTAGAGTAATTTCTAATCTACTCAGATTGTCACTTGTATAATATAAAACAAAGTCATGTTGGAAGACAAATGAAATAATAACTTTCTGCCTCAATAAAAATTGTAAAAGATGTTGAAAATAGCTTAGAAAACTCATGACTTGAGAAAAAAGTAAAGATGGAATTAATAATCTCTGATAATAGGACAAAAGAATCCCTCTTATCCTCTGTGACGTATTCTGTCCCTTCCTCCATCTGTGCTAGACTCTTTAGCAGTTGAGTTTTGAGCCCCATTCTGCTCCATAGGACTTCTGAAAGCACTTGTAGAATCCAAGTTCTTTCTTTAGAGCTTCTCCTTTGAAGTTATTGGCCAAGTAAATAGAAGTCACTTTCCACAGTATAAAATCAGTACCAGGAAATTAATGGTTAGCCATCTTGCACTTATTTACTGTACATCATGTTACTGAGACATCTTTGAGACTACAATTTAATTATTTTGGCATGGTAAATTAGACTTTCCCATTTGTGGTTGTCTATCCTGGAGGAAATGTATAATTTTGTAGCTTTCAAAATGGATGGTTTCCTCTGTCTTTCAGACCTGTCCTTCAGGCTTAGGGTAAAGTTCCTTGGCCTCAAGACAAAGGCTATCACAGCCTTTGAATATGATGGGCTGTTCCTGAGGGTAGGTCTATTAAGCACCTGAAATTTTCTCTAGCCTCCAATTTTTATTCTACTCAAAATCCAAATAAGGGGATAATTTATAAATAATTATGAATTATTATGGCATATTACTAGTGTACTGAATGCATGTAGTATTTCTAGCAGTGTTTTGGTAGATTCTGTAGGATTTTCTATATAGTAGTATTATCTAAGAAAATGTTTAGAGTCTCACGCCTTTTTCTGGATGCCTATGATCTCTATTTCTTGCCCCCCACTGACTGGGCCACTTAGTATAATATTTACTGGAAGTGATGACAGAGGACATCTTTGTTATGCTCCTAATCTTTGGGAAAGGCATTCAGTGGTTCAACATTAATGATGTCGCTAGTTATGGGCTTTCTGTAGAAATCCTTTACTACTTTGCTAAGGATTTTAATGAGTAATTGATATCAATTTTTATCCAATGCTGGTCTGCATCGATTGAGGTAATCCTATGATTTTTCTTTGACTGATTTTTGAATGTTAAACCAATCTTGAACTTTGAGATAAAAATCCACTTAGCTATGATGTATTATTCTTTTTTCATAGTGTTATATTTGATTTGTTAATGATTCAAAAGCATTTTTTCCACGTATATTTTTGAGGAATTATTTTTGAAAGTTTTGTTGTAAGGTCTCTGTTTTATTTTGTTATTAGGGAAATGTTTGTCTCAGGATGAATTGGAAATAATTTCATCCTCTTAATTTTCTGAAAAAAATGTTGTGTGTGAAGTTAGAATTTTCCTTCCTTAAACGATACCAAGTATTCATATGTACAGTAATCTTAACTTGAAATTTGCTTTTTGAAAATATTTTCAAATATAAATTCAATATAAATTATAAAATATTTTAAAATATACATTAGGTTACTACAGTGGAATACTATAAATTGAATGGCTTATAAACAGCAGAAATGTATTTCTCTAAATTCTGAAGTCTGGAAATCTAAAATCATCATACCAGCATAGTTGAAACTCTAATAAGGCAGTTGTGGTGGCACATGCCCGTAAGCCCAGCCCTGGGAAGTGGAGGCAGGAGGATCACCTGAGCTTGAGGCCAGCATGGGGTACAGAGTGAGTTGAAGTCCAGCCTGAACTACATAGAAAGACCCTGTCTCAAAAAAAAAAAAAATCATTTGCTCCAGAACAGTACTGGGTAAAGAATTTGTCTATTCAGTTGGAGTTGTAAGATTTTTGACATAAAGATGATCATATTTTTTTTATTATCCTTTAGTAGCTTTAATAATGTAATGAAGTTACCTCCTTCCAGACATTGGCAATTTGTCTTTCAATCCTAATTTACAGTGTGTTTCTGTGGGATGTGCTTTTGCAGCATATGGGTTTTTAGAGAGTGTGGTCCTCAGAGTAAGGTCCCCTCTGAGCTGGGACAAAATCAAGAGATGCCCTGTTCTCCATGGATGTCAGGGAGGCCTTCCTCCAGAATTATAGGGAGATTGAGGCCCACAGTGTCAGTAGGTAAACAAAATTCCTTCCTTCCTTAAGAGCAACCCCCAAAAGGGAGTTAATTCACGGAAAAGGTAATTACCAATTAAATAATAAACGTACTACTTGCCCTGTAAGAAAAATTAAAAGATATTTACACTTCAAAAAGAAGCAATTAGTGGTAGTTGATTTACAAAGGAAACTGCCAGACCAGGAGAGAAGTAAGAAGTATAAATAGATAAAGACAGAAGATTAATTATTAAAGTTCCTTAATTACCACAAATATAAAATATACTGTTTTCTGATATTTAAAGGATGCTTTTCACCAAAATAAAAATGAATTATCTAATCTTGGATTGCCACTTTTTAGACATCATATAAATGCCTGTTCTAAATTATTCTGCTATATATTTAAAATTTAAAAAACAAATCAGAATCAATAAATCATTTATGAAAAACCAAAGTCTTAATATGTTCTAGCTCAAATGTTCAATGGTCAAAGATTCCTTGAGGCTGGGATATATATAAGGGAAGACCTCTGCCTCCAAGTCACCATCTCTAACCATGAGCAGACCAGCGAGAGGACTGTGGACTTCCAGGAAAAGTCTGTCCCTTTCTAATCAACCTCATTGTCTTTCAGTGTCTCCAGTGATTAAAAGGTTATTCCCTGAATTCAAAGCACGTTTTTCCTTATGATATAACCCAGTTGGCTTTGTGTATGCATGGGTTGTACATGCACAGATTCAACGAAATGCAGATTGAATTTGGGTCTGTATCTAACACCTACACACTTTTTCTTTTCATTATTCCCGAACAATAGTGTAACAACTCTTTATGAGGTATTTACTTTGTGTATTAGGTTTTGCAAGATGATTTAATATATAAGAAAGATGTGGGTGGTTTATATGCAAATATTATGTATACCCATTTTTTTGGTGGAATTTGGCATTAGCAGGAGTCCTAGAACCAATTTCCATTGGATACTGAGGGAAGATTATATAATTTTTCACGAATTACCGACTGTGTGGCTGAATTTCTCAGGTTAACAGGCTTAGAAAGTGTTTGGACTCAAACCTAGATTTCTGCCATAACATGGTGCTGCTACCACAAAAAAGTGAAGAGAACAATAGTAATGAGCTTAAACTTTTTAAAAAGTCTGTAACTGTAGCCTTGGAGAACATCACTGTTACTTTAGCTTGCTTCAGGTAGGCGCCTCACTTTTACCCGAGAAACACTGCTTTGGTCAGTGTCATAACCAAATACCATAACTGAGGGGGCAAATAAACCATGGAAATTTATTTCTCCCAGTTCTGGAAGCTGAAAGGCAAGTATTACAGTGATAGGAGGATTGGGTTCTGCTCAGGGTCCTCTTTGGGGTGACATACTGCTGACTTATTTCTGTATCTTCCCATTACAAAGACTGGGAGCTCTGGGGTCTCCTGCATTTTAAGGGCATGAATCACATTTATGAGGGCTCCATTTTCATTGCCTGGTTACCTTCTAAAGGCCCCACTTTCTAACAGCGTCACATTGGGGCAGGTCAACATTTTATTATAGATGGCTGAGTTAGGTAGAAATATTATAGGCAGTCAAATAGAGCTAGGTCCTCGAGAGAGTAGGACAAAGGTGAGATGCATCACAGCTGTGACCAGAGACATATCTGTTAAATAACAGAGACAAGATGACCAGACCTACACACTTCCTCAAAGAACAAACACTGGGCCTAGTAAAGTCCAGCTCCCATCAGCCACCACAGTGGGGTGATCAGAGACCTCTGGACCTACCATTTCCTAGAAGCCTTTGTTCTTTCCATCCATTCTTGTTATGTGACTTGTATCCCAGCTGGACAACTGTTACCGAAGTGACTATACTTGCAATCTTATTGGTTTGATCACTACGGTGGCCGACATTGTACCCACTGGATTGTACTCCATAAAACACCTCTGTGAAGCAGGGTACCCAGGCTACCCACTTGGGTCCTCCTCCTGCCCCTCAGGAGCTTTCCTATCAATAAATACCTCCCTACTCATAACCTCTGTTCCTAGAATTCATTCTTTGAGTTTTTTAAAGAATGAGAGCTTGGTGTATCAGCTGACAAGTTGTAAGATATAATATTTCATATTTCATCTCTGCTATTATTTCCTGTGTCAGTTTCATCAGATAAACATTGGGGCATGCAAACATTCACTCCATAGCACAATCTTTAAGACATTACTTAAATGTGCTAAAGTTAGTTTTTCCTGCTTGCCTTTTAGCAGGGAGAAATTTCAGTTTAAATTGTTCCATATCTTAAGTGAACAACAAAAATACAACTCTATGTATGTTTACTGAGTGCCAGAATTCCAGGCATTATGCTATGCATTATGGAGATCATAAACTTACTGACCAGTCTTTCCAACTGTTATCCCTTTTAGTAGAATTAATAAAGAAGCTGGAGGACAATGATCAAATACTTTGAAATCACCGACTAACCCTTGCTCACCAGATTTCTTTCTTTGCAATACTTCACACAGCATTTATATGTTAATGTACGCTTGGAATCTTAAAAGAGAGAGAGATTTGTAGCAACATCAAAATTTATGTGACATGGGATTTTTTTTTCCTGCAAATCCTGTATGGATAATATCTGAGCAAATATATTGGGAAATTCTGGTTTAACAATTGAAGATATGAATAAAAATCAAGGGAGAAATAATTTAATAAAGTTTGGTAAAAGCAGTAAGAATTTAAATAGAAAGGTGGAAAGGGCAAAAAAGAGGGCCATGGGGGACAAACTAGACTCTCAGAAGGCAGGTTAGTAAAGTCAAAGTTTTTTTAGATGTTTGCTTCAAATCATTGTCCTATGTAATATGCAGCAAAAATTCTCCCAAAAGAAGTCTTAGAATATTCTTAGATCATATCATATTCAGATTTCAGTATACCTCCTTCAAATATAATATTCAGTAAACTAAAATAAGTAGTTTTAAGTTACAGAAGAGTCCAATATGGAAATCCACTAGCCATCTGAATTTATATGTGAGGAACTCTCCAAGGGTCTGATCATTTTCAGAAACAAATCTGCAAATCTCATCTTATACATAGTATATCTATAATTGAAAGGTCGTGAACCATGGTGATTTATCTACCTTAAGGAAGGGGAAAAAAAAACCCTGGAGATCCAGAAGAAGGTAATATGAATTGTTAAGAGCACAGAGCAACTTTATAAAACATGAGTGAAAAAGATATTCAGAGGAAAAAGTAAGTTTGCATATCCAAACACTTTTACAAAACACTTGATGTATTTGGGGCCCTAGGCTAACATAAAATCCTAGAAGTATAGAGTGTGAGCTATCAATTTTCAAATTAAAACCTGGAGTATGAAACTTATTTCTCTTGTATTTTTTTTCTTTCAAGCTTGAAAAAGATGGTTTTAAGGAAAAAAAAAAGAAACTCATGTGTACAAACTAAATATATGTGTGAAACTTAGTTTTCTAAAGCATTCATCAAAGTATGTTCCATGGTATTAATTGGTCTCAATTTTTTTTAAAGTCCATGTTCTATTCATTAGGAATTCTTTTGAACTGACTTTGATATACTGTAGCACATTTAGTTCTACATGTGTATACTTCTGTTTCCAGTGAATTAGAAATGTGGTATATATACAGATCCTTTTTTGTATCGTTGAGATCCAGGGGAAAAGGTACATCTTAAAATACTTATTAGCTCACTGAGTACCTTTCACATACTTTCTCACTTAGTACCCTCATGATGACCCTATCAGACAGGAAATATTCATTAAACTTTGCTTCAGAGATGCTAGCTACTTCCCCAAGATTATACAACTGTTAAGTGGAGAGGCTAGAATTGACTGTATATTTTATGATCTTTCCTTTACAATCTCACTTTGTAAGGTTAAAGAGCAGAGAGCTCACAAGAAGTTTCAGAAGCTGTGCTGAAATTTGTCATTGCTGTTGTTCTTTATTGCAATCCCTTGATACATGTGTAAGAGAAGCCCAAGCTTTCATATGGTCAATTTAGTTACTCCTTTCTACCTTGCCTTATGCAATCAAAATAGTACAGAATTTCGTTTTCAGCTGTACCCTAGAGTATCATAGAATTTGAACAATAAGCGATTATTACTGGAGTGCATATTACATTGATACATTCATGGACAGAAACACAATTCTGCCTGCTTTTATTGGGTTTAACAAAACTTAAAATGACTTTCACAAAGCAAATTTTTCCCTTTTAACTTTTAAACCCATGTGCATTATAAAGGAAATTTAATCCATATGTTTCCAAGTCATTTGCACTTAATTCATCAAATGTTGTTTGGTAAAAGCTATTCAGTTTCCCAGAAGACTTAGGGCATTTGTTTATAGGATTTTAAAGTTCTTCTTTCCTTGAACTAGAAATTCTCATTTCGTAAGGTGCTCCCTTGAACTTATGCCACAAATGATTTAAACCTGGGATCCTGGATTTCCAGGGATCATCTTTCTTATGATCCTTTAAAGATTGTTCTTTCCTCGGTTTTCATTCTCTAATGCAGTGTTTCAAAGTGTAGTCCGGTCCTTCCCTTTAGATGTACCATTTTTGTTGTACATACAATCTTGGAAAAAGCTATATGTCCTTGAATTTGTGAGATTAACTACAAAATATCTTGTCCTCCAAATAGTTTCTGTGTTTCTTCAAAATTCTTCCTAGTTTTCTTTCCAGAATGTCCTGAAAGAGGTCAGTCATGTAAAGAGCCAACATGAGAGGTTACTGAAGTGTGTCAGTCCCTTCTAAAAGTCTCATTCTTGTTACTGAACCTCGATAAAACCACTTAAAAGACAGTAAAAGAAAGCCAGGATACTTTACTACTCAACAGGAAAAAAAAAAAAAAAGACAAAAGACAACTGCACTATGAATAAAACATTATTTTTTTCTGTTTTGTTTAGATCTGAAAGGTCCCCAAAAGTTTTATGAATTCAGAAGTGGGTTTTTGGGAAAGTGACTGGGACATGAGGAAGTTATACTCGTGAATGGATTTATCAGTTCCTAGCTAAATGTCCTCTTAGGGTGGGGTCTGGTTACAGGGAATGGGTCACCGCTGGTATAGGCTAGAAGGGTGTGTTCTTGTTCCCCAGATCCTCTTTGTTTCCTGGCTGCCAAGGGTTAAGTAGCTTTTCACTGCCAGGCCCTTCCATCATGTGATTTCTACCTTGGAGTTGGCTAACCATGCATAGACTAAATCCTCCAAATGAGTGAGCCAAAATAAACCTCTCCTCTCTTAAGTTGTATGTGTTGGGTATTTTGTTCTAGCAATGGAAAGTGATACAATGTCCTAGCAATGGAAAGCAGTACATGTTATCTGGACATTTGCAGTCTTGTAAAAACCTGTGCACACAAATAGGCAGCTGTAATATAGCATGTGAAGGCTTTAAAAAATAAGGAGACATGAGTTACTTGGGGGCATCAGAAGATAATAACAAGTGAAAAAGCAAAAAATGTGAACCTTGGTGGCAGAAAGGTATGTGATGGGTTTGGAAGGCTTGTGGAGACTCTGATTCCTTGCTACCAGCCCACAGAAAAAGTATAGTTGATAATATAGCACCAATTTTCACTCTTTTATGACATTTCTAACAGCCTTTTGCAATTATAGAGAAGACTTGCAAAATAATGTTCCTGCCTCGCATTGGGTTAAACAGTGCTCTTGATAATGGCTATTTATCAAGAATAAATGACGTGAATGCTGGTGAGGACAGAGGAAAGAAAGAACCCTTCGACATTGTTAATGGAATATAAATTGGTACAACCATTATAGAAACAATATAAAGATTCCTCAACAGCCAAATATGGGAATACAATTGGTCCAGCTATTCTTCTCCTGGGAATATTTCCAGAAGCAAAGGACTGCAAACTATAGTGATGATACGTGCCCATTTTTATAGCAGCACAATTTAAAATAGCTAAGCTGTAGAAATAGCCTACACACCCATCATTGGATAAGTGGATGAAGAAACTGTGGTATATATACACAATTGAGTATTACTCAGCCATAAAGAAGAATCAAATTGTATAATTTACAGGAAAATGGATGGAACTGGAAATCATCATATTAAGTGAAATTAGCCAGACTCAGAAAGTTAAATATCACACTTTCTCTTACATGAGAAACCAAACAAATAAGGTGGACTTTGGAAATGGAAAAGAGGATCAGCAGGAGAGGAAAGGAAAGGAAAAGATGCATAGTGGAATGAAAACTGGTCAAGATATATAAAATTCAGCCTGATACAGTGGGACATGCCTATAATCTCAGTAGTCTGGAAGGCTGAGGCAGGATGGCAAGTTTGAGCCCAGCCTAGGCAATTTAGTAACTTATCAAGAGCCTATCTCAAAATAAAAGGTTTGAGATATAGCTCAGTGCAAAGGCTCTAGGTTCAGTCTTAACACACACACACACACACACACACACACACACACACACACACACACACACACGGTTTTGATAAAAGAGATTCCCACATGCTAGGAGATGGTACTTGGATGGGTCAAGACCTGAGTTAGGCACTGCTTTGTTTTTCTTGTATTTCCTGCAGTGGAGAGTAAAGAGATTTTTTGGCTACTATTTGCCCTTTTACAGAAGAGTCCTGAGAGCCTACTCCTCTCCTCCTTTTCTATAAGCTAACACAATAAAATCATAAATGCAGCCCTGAATAGGAACAAAAACACCAACTTCTGGATTAGCACAAACTCCTATCACTCATTGACCTTGTGTGTTGCTAATCAATGAGGCTACCATAAACACCTGACATGAAGAGTTTGGCAGATACCATACGTTTGAACTGGAGGCATACCTGTGTCATCATTTTTTCTTTCTTTGAAATTTTCAAGCCATCTTTGTTGCTGTTGCTATTGTTGTTAGATGCACTGCAGAAGGCTACCTGCTACACAGCACACCTTCCTGGAAATGAGTCCCTGAAAGGCTATTATGCTGAGCAGGTACATGATGTAGTATGACATCAATACCACATTGCTCCTGACTCTCCAAGCCTGACAGAGAGACAAATCTGTGTACTTGGAGATTGCTTTGAATTAGTTCTAATTTGATTAGCAGTGTCCCACAAGACTACCCTAGTATATAAATATTATGAGAAATTAATGCTGTGATCAATTAGGTCTAAATTGTTAGTCCGTTAAGAGGTGCTAATAAGAACTCTGATTTTAAAAGTATTTTTCTTGAATCCTCTTGCTCTACTGTGTCTTATGTCAGATAAATGCTCTTCTGTCACTCCCATATTATGCCGCATATTTAGACAAATCCTTTTGTTTGATTATTTAGGAGCATGCAACCAGATATCCAATGTATAAATGATGTTCTAACAGTCTTTGCAAATACAACACACTTTCTTTTTATCACTATCACAAAATTAATAATAAGAATCGAATGTCTTTGATAATCTGGAATATGCAGACCATGTGTGCAGTATAAGGACCCATCATCCCTGGATAATTAGGTACGAATATATGGAACATTAGTTTGTAAAAATTTCAGAGCAGTGTCTTCAAAGGGAAGTTGAACTTTAAGGATATATAGGGAGACATAACAATGAGAAAAATCCTAACATTAAAACTGATGGCCTTTTTAAAAAATAAATAAACCCAGAAACAAATGCTTTTAAAGGAGTTTTCAAAAGCACATTTTAGTTGGTCTCTGTTCCATCCAGGGCAAAACTTGCATTATGTTTTCCAGTGAAATATTCTTAACCTTCAAGGATATGACCATATGCCACCTTCCCCCAGAAAGTTTCCATATTCAACCCAGAAAGCAAATACTTAAACTTTATAAGCATTTATTCGCTGAGTCCCTTAAATTTTGTGATTTTTCTGTCTTTGTCTGAGTTTTCCTGCCCTCCTGGAGAAGGTATTGTATCTGGCATGGTATTCCTAAGCTCAGAGACACAAACACTTGATTAATTTGTTGATGATTTACAAAATTCTAACTACTGGTTTAGTCTTATGGCTTTTAGAGATTACATACAATATCTTTACTTTTCTTCATTAATTGTGATGGTTAACCTTGACCATCAACTTGATAGTCTTGAGAGATAACTAGAAGGTTAGTAAGGCACATTTCAGGGGTGTCTGGGTGGACCATCGCAGCATGACCTTCAGATTATATCTGGTTCCTGTCCTCTTCCTCTCTGGCTCTTCCCTTGTGTCTGCTTCCAGTTGCCTTGAGATTAGCTGCTTTCTTTGACCATGATGGAGACATCATGTTTCTGCCTTGGAGGCAGCTGACTATGAACTGAAACCTCTGAAACTATGAGTGTCAAATATTTTGTCTCAGCAATGGAAAGCTGACCAATACATTAAAAAAGGAGTTTCATTGAAATTTAAACTTGTGACTGCTACTACATCAGTCAAAACTTCTGTTTCAAATTTAAGTTCCGTAGGTGACTGCAAGAGATGATCCAACTCCTGGGTGACAGCAATGCTCTCTATAGCTTTGGTCAAGCAAAAAAAAAAAAAATATATATATTTGGTTAAGCAACTATTTAGCACACTGTTTATAGCACTTCATGTTGAAAGAAATTTACCTAAAACCTTGTTATAGTTTTTGAAATCTCATTTTCACAGCACAATGGCTATAAGCATGAACATCTTAAATGGGTTTGACACGTCATAGAATATAAAACATTCTAGGCAGTGTTTTGTATTTGACTACACTTTGTGCAAGGGAATAATGTCATTTTTTAGAAGGCAGCTGCACACAGATGAAGCAAACAAGGCACAAAGTGAATGAAGTGGTTGGAGGAGAGGAAGGTTGTGTGGCTGTGGCTTTGTTAACGTGCAAAATTACAGATTTCCAGGTTCAGGTTCAGGACTATACATCCATTCAGTGGTTGAATGCTTAACAAAACTAACAGTAATCATATAAATGCTTGAAAGGGATTGCTGACAAGGCAGAGGAAGGTGACGGATTTAGATCAGAAACCCTAAGATGAAGAGTTTTAATTCAACCACCATCCCAATGGAATTTTTGTTTATTATATTTGTAAAATAAGATAGCATTTCCTTTTCTTGTTTGACATATTCTATAAGACATTAGCATAATGATACAGGTGTTTTTGGTGTGGTCAAGCAGGGAAGTTCAAAGGTGACACACAGAGGTTCAGACAGGAAGATGTTCCAGAAGAGATAAGAAAACCAGAATACTGAGGCCTGCGTGTTTTTCCTTGGCTTTGCCATATCACAAGGCTGATGTTACTTCACTATTTTAGGTTTTATTTCTATGGTGGTTTTTGTCTAAAGGTCAGAGAATGAAAGAGAATTAAAGTTAGTGAGAAGAAATTATGAGTGCTTTTAGTTGGCAAGAACCTTGGTAACAAGACACTTGGTAATTGTATAGGGGTAAACTGATATCTTCTGTAAAGGGCCAGATGGTAAATATTTCTGGCTTTTCTGGCCTTATGATCTTTGTTACAATTATTTAACTTTGCCATTTTGGCAGCCATGGCAATGCATGTATCAGTAAGTGTAGCTGTGTTATAAAACTTCACTTCTGCCACTGAAAATTTAATTATAATTTTCACATATCACAGGATATCATTTAAAATCTTCTATCAGTGACTTACACATAGACTATTCCCTTTTACATCACTTTGTGCTAATAACAGGCTAGATGTGCTTCCAGGCTGCAGTCTAGGCCAACCTCTTTGTTTACAAATAGGGAGTGCAGGCCTAGGAAGGAGACTGAAGTCACACAGTAAGGGCATAGCCACCTTTCTTCTTCTAGCTAAACATGTTTTTTTCATGTCATGTTTAGAAGGAAAGAGGAAAGTGGAAGAAAATATTAATAGAGGAAGGCCCTGAAAGTCAGATTGTTGAAAATATACGATGTTTGGCTGAAGAACATCATTTTACATTCTAGGAAATATCTGTGAGTTAGACATTCAAGTGACTAATTTGGTGCTAGTCTGATGGGGTGAATATTCACTTTTATGGGCGTGTGGATACTTGCCCCTCCTAGGAGGCCTACCTAGACAGCAATCAGATTAGAAGTCTGCTTCTTTAAGACCATGCTATCGTTTTAGCAGAAAGAGACAGATTTTTAAACTATAAAAACAAGAGAGCACAAAGTATGAGTTTCTGCCCCTAATCAAAGCCAGACTTTGCATCTAGAAAATAAGATTTTATACATTATGAAATGGTTTTATGTAATTTCTTCTACACTTATATGAAGGCTTCTAAATATGGACTCCTAAGTGTATAGTATTTTGAAAGCTTACTTTGATCATGACTCTGGAGACCATCATGTCATTTATTGCTCTCAATAGGATAGTTCTCGGGGTCGGGGATTTGGCTCTGTGGTTCTGCTGCCTGCCCCACAAGCGCAAGGACCCGAGTTTGATTTCTGGTACAAAAAAAAAAAAAAAATCAACATGAATAAGATAGTTCTCTAATTCCTAATCTTTTCAGAGAATCTATCAGGAAAAGTACGTAGCCAGTTTGGGACCTGGGCAACTATGGTGCTTCCTGACATGGCATTAGGAGTCCTTTAAGAATCCTTATGGCTTCACAAATTTCTGGTTTGGTCAACCTAGGCAGAGCAGAAGCTGCCATTCTCATGCATAAATTCTGTATTTTACATTTGGTGATATATTTGGATGCAATTTTCATGCCCAAAGGTATGTAGAGCTGTCACCCCTACTCTACAGAACCAAAACTGAGGTTCAAGTCAGGGAAGCAGATTCCTCAGCTGGTTACTGCTCAACTTGGGAAGGAGCTCTGGTTAAGAAGACCCAAGCTCCACACAGGGACAAGCAGTTAATGCTGCAGTTCCCTGATGGCACTGAATTCCATTAATTGGGTGTTAATATTTCCAGTGCGAAACATTCTAATGAAGTGTTTATTCAATGAAAGGAGGAGTAGGGTGGAGCCTTAGTGTTTTATCCGTAATACCAAACAAGTCAGAATTTCTTCAGTTTGATTACTTGTAGGGCATCCTGCACTGCTGGGATATACAGATGTTCTGTGTGAAGAAGAAGAAAAAAAAAAGGTTCCAGGAAATAAAAATGTTTCATTTCAGAAGTAATTATTTGCCCTGAAGAAGGATTCTTAACAGAAGATTTATGTTCTGTTTTCTGTAAATGAATTACATAAACATATTTATAATACATTTCATCTACAAAATTTTGATTGACACAATTTCCAAGCATATCTATTTACTGATGCTATCAGATTTGATGTAAAATGCATGTATACATTATATACCTACACACACATACTATGAATACCAAATTGAACCTAGACTGACAGACTGAAAAGTGGTGGGAAGAAATCAGAGAATCTGAGATTTGAAGTTAAGGGAAAGAGAGGCCCCTTTATAGCAGTCAAAGCATAGAGACCAGCTTTTGGTAAAACCATCTCACAATGGGAAATTCAAGTGAAATAAATATCAACTCAAAATGTAAAAAAAGAGCAAAACAAAACATAGGTAACAAGAAGGGATATAGAGTTTTTGCAAACAAGAAACCAAGAGTTGGAGAGAGTGTAGTGAAAGGGGAGGGGAAGGAGATGGAAAAAGAATTAAGGCATGTTATTGTACATGTACCAACTGCCCGCAAGCTATGTGATCATTATGCACTAGAAACATTTACGAATAAAAAATTAAAATTGGAAAAAATACCCACAATAGTGACAAACTTTGCTTTTCTTGTTCTCCTCTAGGAAACAACAAAGAAAAGATTGCCTGTCTTCTCCAGATTATTCTGATAGCCTCATGAAGACAATTCGTACTCTTAAAACCATCATATCCCTCTCTCTGTTTCTTTTAGAGCCTGGCATCCAAACTTCCCTCTTCATTACACCTGTCCACTTCCGGCTAGTTCTGTTCTACTTTGTCGCTGTGCAGTCTTACTTCCAAGGAAGCGGAACTGGAACGATACAGCCAATGTATTGTGAAGAGCACAGAGAGCGATCGGACATGCCACTTGGATTAGTGCCGCCTACGGAAAGAGTTCCTGGGGTCTCCAACCTCCAGGCCTCGACAAATGCAAGCCCAACATTGCAGCATTCGTTTCCCATCTGCCAGGATTGTTTTCAATGAGTGACTGTTATGAAACATTTATTTATTTTTTATTCATTAAGTTCGCTGGTATCCTTTAGGTATGCAATATGATGACATTCATCATTGGGAATTTGTACCTGTACATAATATATCTTGGTTCCTATGTTTTCTCCATTCCCCTGCCCGCCCTCCAACCCCTCCGACTCTCCCTAGGAAACATTTAATTTTTAAGCATTTTGAAACATTTGGTATTAATTCAAATGAAAACAAAGGTCCCAATAAATCAGCTCTGTGAATGTTTACAGTTACATAACCATGGAGCCATACATGTTTGCCACATAATGACCTGTAATTCATTGAGGGGAACACGATGGGCACTTGCTGAGGGAAAGACTGTAAACTAAAGCAGACTCTAGCAGATTGTTTCAAGGTTATTAACAAGTGTAACAATTCTGGTGATGAGAGACTTTTGTTCATGGTGAAATTGGTCTGTGCTAAATGTGAACTTAACACAGCTTTTTGGTGGAACCTTGTTATTTTTATGCCCACTGATTATTACTTCATTAGAATGTACTCCATGACAGGCAAGACATACATGTTCAATCCCAAAGACATGAGAATTATTTTGAAGCTTTTTATTTAAACTCTCTAAAAAATCAATATGAAGTCTGTAAAATGAAAGCATGAGAAGTATCTGGGTGATAAACATGTATCCGAAATTCCTGTCAAGGAAGATGTCTTGGACATCCCTGCTGAATGATTTTTCAAAAATTCTCATTGAGGAATTTTTACTTCAGTAAACAGAGGCGATTTGGGGGTTGTTAAACTCAGTCAGTCAGTCAGTCCCATAGTCTTTTAAACTACAGGAAGTCAAATAGTCACTGCTGGTTATTAAACTGTATCTATTGCAGAGAACAGACATAAAGCTAACAGATCCTCGTAAGCTACCTATAAGGGAACGCTCTGTGAAAAATAGGATTATTGGCCCCACTGCTTTTATTTCCTCTCTCAATACTGCTCCTGTACACTGGTCTACCTTTTACAATCCAAGATGAGTCTTTACTCTGGACCAGAGATGATACAAATGTGTGACTCTTACCATTGTGCCCATGGCAGGCCTCAATAAGCAGTCCTGATGTGTCCTTGGGGATATAAGGTCACACTCCATCTTAATATGAGAGTCTAGCAGCTAATAATCAATGGAGTTAACTAAGAATTTACCATTTTCATTTAGTCCCATTCAGAGAAATTTACTTTCTTTTGGACAGAAATTTTCAAGATATCTTAAGTTATCTTACATTAAATACATTTTAGTCAACACCTACCCCAAAACAGGAAGACACTAGTAAAACTAGGTGAGTGGGAGAAATAGAACAAAATGGGCAACCAGAAAATAAAGCACACATCAATGAACCTTAATCCTCAATTCTTCTGATGTGCCATTTTAGGTGTCAATAGCATGAATATTTATTGTCAGTAAGTTTGCTCTAGAAAGCAAATAGCTAGAATATGAAGCTCTATTTGCATTTATGAAGACTTTTTTGCGCTTTGCTGGTGCAAAAACAACAAAAGCACAGTTTATTTTTGCACAGCATTTATGAAGACTTTTTTGCGCTTTGCTGGTGCAAAAACAACAAAAGCACAGTTTATTTTTGCACGACTTTAACCCATCAAAGATCAGCAAAGCACCTTACATAGCAGGAATGGATGTCATTTAATCTTTTTCTGTTGTTTTATTTTTCAAAGACTATTACCTTTAAAGTTTAGTCAATTTTGAAAATTTTCTTTCTCTCCTTCATTTCTTCTTTTCCCTATTTACATGACAGTTTTCTCCCACTCATGAACATTTGTGAGAAGTTAAGCCAATTCAAGGATGACATTTCATGAAAATTACACCTAGTAAGACAAAACATGTTCTGTCCCTTTTTTGGGTGCCTGAATTAGAACTAAGCAAATAAACACAGGTGGGAGGTGTCAGTCATGCAACAGGACTCGGTATCTCCAACATGCAGCTCTGTGCATTGTGGCTGTGATTTTCTACATTGGAGAAAGCCCTGCACACACAACTTCTCTACTCTTAGCAACACTGTTATTATCATCACCATCATCACAACTAACATGTATTAAAAGCTAAACTTGTACCGGGTATGTTCTGTCTCCAATGACTCTATAGATTAGAAACTTTTCAAATGTCCATTAGAATGATGGGGACACCAAGCTAAAATCTTATTGATAGCTATCAAGTGGCACAGAAAGACTTTAAATCCAGGTCTGTGGACTTAAGATTATTCATTTGTATACTTTTAATGCCTCCATGGGAACAGCTGTAGGAAGAATTTCCCCTCCACCTCCGTCATAAATAAGCTTTTGTTACAAGTTCATGATTGCTACCTGTAAGAAATGAGGTACATAACGGCAAGAATAAGTTAGCTCAAGTGTATTTGTCTCTAAATTGGAAGATGCAAAGCATTGTTGATAAACCACAGGCAAACCACCTACATTTCCTGGGATTATGAAAGAAGTTACAACCAATCTTAAATCTCTGGTGTGCAGGATGTTAATTTCCCAATAAACTAAATCTTGCTACTATCAGAAGATTTGAAAGTTTCTAACGATTATTACCAAAGCCTCCAAACAACATGGATTGGAGACAACCAATCAAAACCCTTGGCTGGGTTATTCTTAAGTTTTATTTCCAAAAAGGTAACTTAGCAGAAATGAAGTAACTGTTCATTATTTTCTGTCATTTTTATATCACTTTTTGCCATGCACATTGTGCAGTAATTGCAGGAAATTAAATTTGAATCTTGTGACACAAGCATGTTGTGAATATCATAAAAAACCACATATGTTCATAAGTTGGTGGGTAACGAAGAAAGGTGATAAAATTGTATTTAGAAAACTTTTACAGTCTGTCAAAACAATGGAAAGGAAATGTTGCAGGGTTCTTTGTTCAGGCTAAATTCTGAGTGGGTGCGCTTTTAGCAAAGTTTTGTGTTTGGTAGGCATATTTGCATTTTTGATGTTTTTGTTGCTTTGTCTATGGCCTTCTAAATGCTATGCTATGACCGAGAGGATATGGATAGCTCAGTTCCCGACCACCAAAACACTGGCTGGAGAAGCATTCCTACCCAATTCCAGTAGTGACAAAGTCTAAAATGAAGCCGTTTTGCATTATTACCTAGAAGTAATGTAACCTTTGTCTTTTACTTTGTTGTGACTCTTCTCAGTGTGACTCATGCTGCTGTTCTCCTTGTTTCCTCTTCCTGAATGATGTTATTCTGATTTGATCTTTTGGTGACACTGTGAGGCATTCATGAATCTGAAAGCTGGCATCCTATGTCTGGTTGGCCTTGGCATTTGGTAAGGTGCAAAGCACATTGACGGCACCTTCATGTTGGTTTGGCTGCTGTCAGGAGCCCCCCCAAATCTGCTCTCATCATCTGATATCTCAGGTCTGTGGTGGTTCTCTGGGATTTGAAATGATTTCCCTTCACATCTTCTTATACTAATGACAAAAAATTAATTCATCCTAACATATTTATAAAGTTAGAGTATTTTTTCTAAATCAGTGTCACACAGAATTGGCAAATTTTCTTAGTGCCCAACTCTTTATACCAAATGACTTAAGTTCTTTACCATGTCCAAAAGACATAATGGTCAACTCAGTTCCAAGATTTCCATGAAGAGTTCTCTGACCACTCCATTCAAAATAGTTCCTTTCTTTCAGGTACTTACTGAGTTATTCAACTTGGATTTACCATTCAGTATTTTGAAAATTAATTTTATTGGTACATTATTAACATACATAATGAACATATTCATCATAGGGAATTTGCACCTGTACATAATATATTTTAATTCTTTTTCCCTTTCCCTTTCTTCCCTTCAACCTTTCTTCCCCTCTCCATTACAAAACTTTGTTTCTATTGTTTTCCTTCCATTAAAATTTTTTTGTCACTGTTTTCTTTCTCCCCTTTCCATTTGAACATTTTCCTCCCATTTCCCAATATCTTTTTTCCATTTTGGTCCTTAGTTACCCTTTGAGCTTCACACACACACACACACACACACACACACACACACACACCACAAAAAATAAAAAAAAAACAAAGCAATATTTACACATTTATGTTTGATTTATTTCACTTAAAATTATGTTATAAAGGTGGACCCATTTACCTAAAAATGCCTGAACTTTATTCTTCTTTATGGAAGATTAGCACTCTATTGTACATAAAAACCACAGGTTCTTTATTCATTTATCCGTTGATAAGCATATAGACTGTTTATAAGATTTAGCTACTACAAATTGTGCTTCAGTAAACACGGGTGCAAATATATCACGATGATATGATGCTTTTATCATATCTTCTTTTGGGAAGATACCTAGAAGGAGAATAGCCAGGCCAAATGGAACCTTTGTTTTTAGATTTTTGGGGAATCTCCACACTGATTTCCATAGTGGTTGTACCAATTCACACTGCCAACAACATCCTTACCACAACCTCATCAGCATTTGTTACTGAGTCATTTCTTGATGACATACATTCTTTTTGGAGTGAGATGGAATCTCAGTACTATTTTAATTTGCATTTCTCAAATGACCAGTGACGTTTAACATTTTTTTAATGTATTCATTTGCTGTTTGTAGTTCAGCATCTGAGAAATAGCTATTCATTTCAGATGCCAATTTTTGGAATGGGTCTTTAAATTTGGGAGGTCTAATTTTTATTTTAATTTTTTAATGTATTCTAGGCATTAGTCCTTTGTCTGAGGCACAGTTGGAAAAAAAGAAATTTTTTTTTCCCACTCTGTGTGCTGTCTTTTCACTCTGTTGGTGGTTTCTTTTGCTATGCAAAAGCTTTTAAATATGCTATGACCTCAATTTTTGATTCTTTGTAATATTTCTTGAGAATAAGAATTTTGTTTATAAAGTCTTTGCCTACACTTATGTCTTCAAGAGTTTTACCTATTCTAGCTGCCAGGAGATTGTGTTTATGTTTTGATATTTAATTCTTTTATCCATTTCAATTTTAGTTTAGTTCATGGTGAGAGGTATAGGTCTCGGTTTAATCTTTGGCATATGGAAAGCCAGTGAAGGTGTTAGGCTCCTTTATCAAAAATGTGTCTAAGTGTGTTCAGAGTTGTTTCTGCTATTCTGTTCCACTGACAGGTCTGTTTTTATGGCTTGTACTGTGCTGTGTTTATCATATAATTTCATATATTGTATAATATATGAATCATATAATCATATGATTATATGATTTGTCATATAATTTCAAGTCAGAATTCTGATGTCCTTTGTGTTACCTTTATTGTCTGGAATTGCTTTTGTTATTCTAGGTCTCCTCTGGTTCCATATGAATGTTAACTTTAGTTTTTCAATTAGTATTTTGGTTTTTATTTTGTTTCTTTGGTACCAGGGATCAAACTCAGGTCCTTGCACTTGCAAAGCAGGTAGCGGCACCACTGAGCTAAATCACCAGTCCCAAATGCTATGCTTCTTTGTTTTTGGTTTTTGGTACCAGGGATTGAATTTGGGACCTTGCACTTGCAAGTCAGGCAGTAGAACCACTGAGCTAAATCCCCGGTCCCTCTATTACTATTTTAATTGGGATTGTATTAAAATTGTGTAACAGTTTTGGAAGTATGGCTATTTTCACTATACTGGTTCTGCCTACACAAGAACCTGAGATAGCTTTCCATTTTCTGATATCCTCTTCAATTTCCCTTTTCAGACTACTGTAGTTTTCAATGTAAAGATATTTTATTTCCTTCTTTGGACTAATTCCTAAGTATTTCATTTTTCTTGATGCTATTGTAAAAGGCATTGTTTCCTTAATTTCTCTCTCAGTGAGATTGTTACTTGTGTTCAGGAATGCTGTTGATTTTTGAGTGTTGCTTTGTATTTTGCTACACTACTGAATTTGGTTATTACACCTGGGAGCCTTGTGGTTCAGTTTTTGGGGTTGTCCATGTGGAGAGTATCATGTCATACACAAATAATGATAATTTAACTTCTTTTTTTCTCCTCTCTTTATTCCTCATATTTCTTTCTCTTATCTAATTGCTCTGGTTAATGTTTCTAGAACTGAATTGGAATAGTGACAGTGGGCGTCCTTCTCTTATTCCTGATATTAGACCTGAAACTTTCAGCTTTTGACCATTTAATATGATGTTGGCTATAGGTTTGTCATAGATGGCTTTCATCAGATTGAGATAAAGACTTTATCTTTCCAATTTTCTGTGAGTTTTTTTTTTTTACCATAAATGGGTGGACTTTGTCAAATGCTTTTTCTGTGCCTATTGAGATGATAATGTGGTTTTCATCCTTGGTTCTATTAAAGTGGTATATTATATTTATTGACTTAAATATGTTGAACCACCCCTGCATCCCTGGAATGAATCCCACTTGGTCATGGTATATGATCTTTTTGATGATTTGCTACATTGTGTTTGCTAGTATTTTATTGAGTAGTTTTGCACCTATGTTCATTAAAGAGATTGACCTGTAGTTCTCTTTTTTGGTAGGGTTCTTCTATGGTTTTGGTATCAGGGTAATTCTTACTTCCAGGAATGAGTTTGGGAGTATTGTTCCCCTTTTAATTTCATTAATTTGCAGAATAGTGGTATTAAATCTTCACTAAAGTTATAAAATTCATCAGTGAGTGCTTTAGGACCTGGGCTTTTCTTTGTTGGTAGTTTTCAAAATTACTGTTTAAATTTCACTGACTAATATTGCATTGTTTAGATTTATTATATTTTCTTGATTCAGATTTGGTAACTTATGTGTACCTAGAAATCTATTCCTTTCTTCTAAATTTTCTGTCAAATTTGTATACAGGTTTTCAAAGTAGGTACTGATGGTCTTCTGTATCTCTACAGGATCTCTCATGATCTGTCCCATTTCATTTCTAATGAAATGGATTTGGTTCTTTTCTTTCCATTTCTGATAAGATTGAATAAGGATTTGTCTATTTCATTTAATCTTTCAAAGAACCTACTTTTCAAAATTCATTGATTCTTTGTATTGTTTTTTAGTCTCAGTTGCATTAATTTCTGCTCTGATATTTATGATTTTCTTTTTGATAGGAGCTTTGAGTTTAACTTGTTCTTCTTTTTCTAGAAGTTTGAGGTTGAACATTAGGTTATTTATTTGAGTTCACTCCATTTTTCTGATGTAGGGATTCACTGCTATAAACTTCCTTTTTAGGACTGCTTTCATTGTATCGCATAAGTTCTGGTATCTCGTTCAATTTTAGAAACTGTCTAATTTTTTCTTAAATTTTGTCTGTTACCCATTGGTTGTTCAAAAGGGTACTGTTTAATTTTCATGTGTTTATTTTTGTGGGGCTTTTTTGCCATTTATTTACAATTTCTTTGCACTATTATCTGGTAATCTGCAAGGGATAATTTCAGTTCCTTTGCAGTTACTTAAGCATGTTCCATTAGCTAGCATGTGGTCTCTTTTGAAGAAAGCCTCAATTTCTACTGAGAAGAATATGTAGTATGCTGTTTTTGGGTGGGACATTCAGTAGATACCTACTAAGTTCATTTGTATAAAGGTTTAGTTCAGCTCTGATGTTTCCTTATAATTTTTTGCCTGATTGAGCTATTTGTGACAGTGGAGTGTGTAAGTTCCCCCATTAAAACTGCATTAGTGTTACCCTGGTAGTTCATATCCATTATTGTTTGTTTTATATAATTGGACACACCATTATTTGGGACATATGTATTTATCATTGCTATTTTGTTCTCTTGGGTTATTCTCTTAACAAGTATGTAGTGACCTTCTTTGTCTCTTCTGATCAGTCATGGCTTGAAATCCACTTGTCTGCAAATAGAATAGCTACTTCTGCTTTTTTCTGGGTTCCTTTTGTATAGAGCATTGTTTTCTGTCCTTTGACTTTCATTCTATGAATATCCTTTTGAGCTGAATGTGTTTGTTGCATGCAACTTATTGTTGGATCTTGTTTCTCACTCCATTTTTCCCATCAGTCTTTTGATTGGTGAATTAAGACCATTTATATTGATGGTTATAATTGGTATGTATTGACTTATCTTTGTCATGGTATTATTTTGCTGTTGTTGGTTACCTTTAGATCCCCCTCTTTTCATTCTATCTAATTGCTTGTCTTGGTTGGTGGATTCATTCAATTGGGATTATTGGAATTGGTGTCTTCATTGTTTCTATTCATTTAGAATATCTTTCAGAACTTTTTGGAGTGCTGGTTTGGTGATCATGAATTTCTTCAGGTATTCTTTATCATGGAAGTATCTTATTTCCATTTTGAAAGATAATTTTCAGGGTACAACATCTGGGTTGGAGGTTGTAGTCTTCTAAGGCTTGAAATACTTCACTCCATTCTCTCCTTTACTTAATAGTTTTGGTTGAAAAGTCTGCTGTGATTCTGATGGGTTTTCCTTCATAGGTGATTTGTCTCTTTTCTCTAACAGCATTAAATATTCTGTTCTTGTGTTGGATTTCTGGAATCTTGGCTGTAATATACATTGGTGTATATTTTTTTCTGATCATGGCTAAGTGAGGTTCTATATCGATCTCTTATCTGTATGTTGAATTTTTTTTCCATGGTTGGGAAGTTTTCTGTTATTCTGTGAGCACATTTTTACATCCTTTTTGTTATCTTCTGATTTTTCATTGATTCCAGTTAAACTTATTCTTCTTTGTTTTGACGGCAGCTCTCAGCCTGATTTTTTGTGGTTCCTTGCTATTTTTAAGAAGTCTTTCATTTGATGATCATTAACCACAATCCTGTCTTCTACTTATGATAACCTATCTTCTAAGTGGTTGCTTCTGCTGCATGTGTGTTTAATATTATTTTTAATCTCCTGGATATTTGTTTGAATCTTTTTTATGGAATCTAGTTCTTTTTTTATATTGGGCACTTTCCCAAGCTACTCTATTTTTTATATATCCATATCTACCCTAGATTCACTAACCATTTCCTTGATTATGATCATCTCTTTAGTTATCTGTGTGATTATATCTGTTTTGTTTTTGTTCAGGGACTTATTTTCTGCTTTGTTACTTCCACTATTACCATTTCATAAAATTGAATGAGGAGGATTCTTTTTTCTTCTACTTTGATGCCATTGGGGCTTGCTTTTGGTGAACTGGATGTTTTGGATTGGATGTTGCTTCTGTGTATTCTCATTTTTAATTTATTTTTTGTTTATTTGTTTTCTGCAGTGAGGTCTGTAAGTTGACTATAATAGGTGATTTTATTACTAGCATTACCACTTCTTTAGGTAATAACTATTTTTCAGAGCTATCTTTTAAGTGTAGCTGGTTTTTGGCCTTTGGGTCTCTCCTAGGATCCTTCCTCTTGTTTATTATGGATGAAACACTGCAGCCTGTTTGACCAATCACCAAGTTCTTTGGTACTGGGCTGTAATTTTACCTGAAAATCTAGGTATTGGCATCCAAGTATGGTCAACTGATCACAACAGCAGTGTCATACTAGCTAATTTAGTAAGTTAGTAATAACTATAGTATCAAATGCAAACTAGAAAATGACAAACTAAAAAAATAACTAATACTTTGCCACTTTTAACCCTAGGTATAAAATTTATAGTTATAAAAACAAATCAGAAAATTTTATATAGTAAATATTCCCTCAATAAAGCAATTTGCCCCATTTCACTGTAACCAGTATTCAGTTGTAGTAAGATATCATTAACTATCTATAAATGCATAAGGATAGGTGGTACAGGTGTGGTAGTATGAAGAGAAAAAGACCAAAAGGGATATATTATCAAAAATAATGCAATGGTAAATGTGATGATTGTAGAAGAATTGATTTAGGTGGTTCTGTTAAGAAGTAAAGGGAAATTAGTGGTATTAGATAACAGTAACAGAGGGGACCATCTGGAGAAAGAGAAATAATAGGAATTAGAGATTAAACTGGAGGAAAAGAAAATAAGAAAATATACTAGGGGATTAAGTTGAAAGAGAGAAAGTGAGAAAAGAAGGTGGAGAGAGAAAGGGAGTAAAAGGAGGGTCTATTCAAACCAATCAAAATAATAATATTAAAAGGGGGCAGACAAGAAAATAGGCAGCAAAACTCCAAACTCCACCCAAAGAAAAGAAAATAGTGAAAAATAAAAAAAAAATAATACCAATAATGGAGAGAAAAGGAAAACGACTCCTCCCCTATTTAGCCATGTTGGATTTCCCTGCCATTCACTATTTTTTTTTCATTGAATTTATTTGTACTTTTAAAGTATACAGTGCAGT
The DNA here is from genome assembly GCF_012274545.1 of Fukomys damarensis. Taxonomy (NCBI): domain Eukaryota; kingdom Metazoa; phylum Chordata; class Mammalia; order Rodentia; family Bathyergidae; genus Fukomys; species Fukomys damarensis. Next base: position 29,447,869 of record NW_022900942.1, on the reverse strand, counting down.
AACATTTCTCATTGGGATCATGTACCTCTACATGACAGATCATGGTTCTCATTTTTTCCACCATATCCCTGCTCTCCTTTCAACCCTCCCTCTCCCCTCTTTACAAAGACTTTGTTTCCATTTTTTTCCTTTTCTCATATTTTTTCTTGTCCCTTGTTTCCTGTCCTCTACCCTTCACACTTCCCCTACACCTTTAGCCCTTTTCTTCCTATTTCATATTGTCAGTTATAAAATTTAGATCTTAACATTCTTTACCTGCCATTCACTATTAATGTTTAGAAACTTTTGCAAAATTTTCAACTCTTTTAGGATGAAAATTAGATTTTATCATTCCCCAAATCTTACAGCATACATGTCTATATCTTCACTAGAACTGAGCTTATTGTATTTACCTTCTCAATCCAGTCCCATTGTAGCCCTTATTGCCCTCATTTCTGCTACAGTTGTTCCAAGTACCCATGCTCAGAATTTTTGAGGCAAATTTTGATCCCCCTCTCTCAATCATGCTCCACAGTAAATTAAGTAAATTACTACTCGGCAATTAATTAATTAGGTTTGGAAATTTCTAATTGTTTCTTATTTGTATTTTTTTTTTTACTTGTTTCTAGGAAGATTTTGTCAAAGGAGATTTTATATGGAAGAAAAGCAGTTCTGGAAATAGAGGTTGAACTAAGGCCCTGGCCTGTACTTGCAGTCTTTGAAAGAACTCTAATGATTCCCAAGGCTGAGCACTACTAGAATGTCTACAGTTGCAAGGTTGACCTCCAAATTTCCAGAAAGCAGCATGGAATGGTGAAAAAAAATATAGACACAGATAAAGAAATCTGAACTGAGTTTGAGTCTTTTTACCTGTAAAATAAGATGTCTTTTTGCATTCATCTCTGGGTCAAGTAAGATTCTGTGTGCCAAAGAAAGCACATTGTGACCTGTCGAAGGCCATGTGGATTTAGGGAAACATCATTCCTCTTCTGATATTCAGGGCTCCATTTTTTTCCCCATCTATCCATCATCTAACCTAATCACTCTTTCCACGTTGCTCTTCCTAAAGTTTATCCTGCACATATCATTCCCTGGCAGAATGCCTTTAAATATCCCCTAAATCACCAATGGGTACTAAATTAAGCCTTTTCACCTTCTTCCTGCATTTGATGTCCATTATCCTTCCAGAGGTTCTTCCTGGTGCTTTAGCAAGAACACAAGTTCCCCTCTTCCTCAGTACATCACCTTCTTTGTCATATCCAAGCTTCTCTTATGGCTATCTCTTTGGCATTATACCTGAAGTACAACCCACGATTCAAGGCCTATCTGTAACACAAGCCCAACGGAGCCCTTTCTACTCACTCTTCACTTCAGGAATTCCGAAAGGGCAGTGAGGTGCAGAATTCAGGTCAGAGTAGAAAGGGAATAGTACAGTGTGAAAATTTCTTGGAAGAAGCTAAGAATTATTATTACAATAAAACATGTTTGGGAAAGTCACCTCTCTGCTGAAAGAAGGAAATATGATTTAGAGGATACTAGCTTGCCAAAGGAGGCCTCCACTCCAAAGAGTACTGGTTTCTGTATGCACAAAGTTTCACTTATTTAAAAACACTGCCCATTTATCAATATATAATTTAGATTTAAACAAGCAAAAGCAGGCTGAATTGGAGAATACACTTAAAAAAACATTTACTTTTAGCTATGAAAGAGAAAAGGGCCATTGGCCATATAGAGGTGTTTATCTGTGTTTGATGTGGTGACTAAAAGAATTTGTAGAATATTCACCATGAGGCAGAATAACTCATGTAGACTTTTAAAGATATCATTCATTACACTGTTTGAGAGACCTTAAGTAACTTGTTTAAATAAGAAGGTAATGTTGATTTTAAATGATCAAAGCTTTTTGTGCATAATTATCTGCTTAGGTTAAAAGTAGTTTTTTTTTTAAGTAGTTTAAATCTTTTCTAGTCTTCCTTTACACTTAATACTTGTCTTTTTTTATGAAGGTAAAATCAAGTGAGTTAAAATAAATTTTTTTCAGCTTTAATTGAGTTTATTGGTACATTTTAGGGATACAGTACATTTACATTCATTGTTGGGATCTTGTACCTCTACATGAGAAGTCTTGGTTCTCATTTTTTCCCCTTGTCCCTGCCCTCCCTTCACCCACTCCTCGCCTCCCCATCTACAAACACTTTATTTCCATCTTTTCATTATCTCACATTTTTTCTTTTCCTGAGTTAAAATAAATTTAGCCTGATATTATTTGAGTGATTTATCCTACCAATTAGAGAGTTATGAATTGATAATATTTTATTTCATTACATGTGGAAATGAGATATTGCATGAAATCCCACACAAAACTTTGTTTTTGAGAAAGAGAGGAAGAAGGAGAGGGAGAAGAGAAAGATGCTTGTGTTTTTACAGCATAGTTACTTACTCAGGGGATCTTGGATGCCCAATAGCAAAATAAAATATCCAAACCATTATTGTGGAGATGTGTTAAAGACTAGAACTTTTTGTTACATCACAAGAAATCAGTTATAGGTGCCCTTGAGTGAAGAAACAAATTAAAACATAATAAGAGAACTTCTCTGGTAAAATGGAATGACAGGAATCAGATTTACCCTTTTACTTGAAACAGCAAAAAGAAAAAGAAAAAGAAAAGAAAAAACCCAGATAAACCTGAAAAAACATTGTGAAACAGTTGAAACACTGAACAAAACTTCATGCAGTTAATGACAGTTTAAAACAAATAAACCTGCTTTACATTTGCTTCAGAAGACTTCTCTGAGAGATTTTCTAAGTTTCAAGGCAGGGAGTGAAAAGCTCAACAGAATCTCTAAATTGAGGAGCTAGAGCTGAGAAACCAATGAGAATAAGAGGGCTAGATAATAAAAGGTAGGGTGTGGGAGAATGGAGAGCTACCCAGAGGAGGAACTCCAGAGATCTGCAGAGGGACCTCAAATATTCAGCTGAATGATGTTCAAAATATGTGTCTGAGGAAACTCCTCAAGGACAGGAAAAGAGTGAACAGAAGGAATTACAGTAGTGATGCCCAATACTCACACAGAGTTGAAAATATTTCTGTCAACCAAAATAGAGAACCTCATAATTCGCAAGGTATTGGTAGGAAGTACACAAAAGAGTCTTGTCTCAGTAATGGAGAAACATTAAACCCAGAATTAGTGCTGCTGTAGTCCTGACTAATAAATCTTAAAAATAGGACTGGAGAAAGATGAACGTTTTCCCCCCAGAAAGTTAATTATATTAAAAAACAAAATTTATGAATATGTATAGAAATAAAAATATTTATTGCCCTGAAAAATACAAGTTATTTTAACACTCAATAAAATGTACTGAGTATGCAAAAAAAGAAAGCAAATGTAACTACTGATGTGAAGAAAATCAGTTAATACAGAAAAAAAGTTGACCCAAACATTAGAATTAGCTAATAAGGAAATTAAACAGTTATTATTCTTTTGTTAACTAAATTAAATAGATTTTAAAAAATTAACTAGCGAACAGATATTCAGACATGAACACCACAATGTCTGAGATTAAAAATACAATGGATTAGAATTCTCTCCAAAGAAAATAAAACATCTTTTTTTTTTTAATTTTATTGAGTTTATTGGTACATTTTAGGGATACAGTACAGTTACATTCATTGTTGGGATCATGTACCTTTACATGGCAAGTCTTGATTCTCATTTTTTCCCCTTACCTCTGCCCTCCCTTCACCCCCTCCTCCCCTCCCCATATACAAACACTTTATTTTCATCTTTTCATTCTCTCATATTTTTTTCTTTTCCCTTTTTGTTCTTCCCCTAAGCATCACACCCTCCCTACACCTTTAGCTCCTTTCTTCAAATTTCTAAATTGAAGATATACTCCTAAGTGAAATAAATAAGTCACACATGTGTAAATACCAAATAGTTTCCCTGGTGTGAATATTCTGCAACAATGCATAAGATTCTAATAAGATTACTGACATAAGTCACACGTGTAAATACCAAATAGTTTCCCTGGTGTGAATATTCTGCAACAATGCATAAGATTCTAATAAGATTACTGACATTTAGAAAATAAAAGATCTTGAAGACACAGGAATAGAAAAAGTTAAATGAAGCACAGAGAGAAGAAGGAATTTTAAAAAATGAACAGAATATCAGTGAACTATAGGGAATTTTTAAGTGGCTTAACACAAGTATCAGTGGAGTTCCCAGAGTGTAAGGGTAAAATATTTGAAGAAATAGAAACTGAATTTTTTTTCTAAATTTGATGAGTACTTTCATTCTATATGTATGAGAAGCTCCTTGACTTCAAGTACAACAAATATAGAAAAGCCACAACAAGAAATACTATATTCACATTGTTCAAAAACTGTTAACAAAAAAACTTTAAATGCAACCAGTGAGAAGTGAAAACATGTTGAGAACTAAAACAGAACAATGGTACATTTTTCATCTAATAAAGTTGAAGTGAGGGCTGGTGATTTAGCCCAATGGTGTTGCTGCCTGCTTGCCTTGCAAGCACAAGGTCTAAGGTCCCAAGGTCAATCCCCAGTAACAACAATAAGAACAACAACAAAAAAAAAAAAAAGAAAGAAAGAAAAATGCAAGTGAAAAGATAATGACAGGAACTATTTATACTAAAAAATATTAATGTAGACATCTATGAACAATAAAATGTCAATCAGAATCAAAGGCAAAGTGAATATATTTTAAACAAATAAAACCATCAGATTTGCACTAAAAGAAAGTGCTTCTGCAACAACTAAAATGATACCAGATGGAAATGTGGATCTAAACAAAGAAATGAACAGTATTGGAAATGGCATCTATATTAGTAAATAGATAAATGTTTTAATTACTGTACTGTTTAAATTACTTTAAAAGATAATTTAACATAATAGTAATAATTTATTATGAAGGTTATAACATCTAAAAATAAAATGTGTGGCAACAACAGCACAAACTTTGGGAAAGAATAATTGTAGACAAATATAAGATTATAGTGCTGTAGTGAAAAGGTGTACTATCTTTTGAATATATGAATTTGTATGATATTATTTGGTAAGTTTAAATGTATATTATAAACCATAAAGCAATCAATAAAATAACAAAATAAAGAGTAATAGCTAAGAGGTCAATGAAGGAGATAACAATGAAATCATTAAACAAACAAACCAATAAACAGCAAACCTAATTAATCCAAAGAATTATAAGAAAGGAAACAAAAAACAAAATAGGATAAATGAGAAACAAATAACCAGATAGTAGATATAAACCCAATCATAGAATTATCATATTAAATATAAATGGTTTAAATACCTCAGTTAAAATGCAGTGGTTGTAAAACTGGATAAACAAATAAAATCCAACTATATATTATCTATAAGGAAGTCACTTCAAATGTAAAGAATCAAATAAGGTAAGAATAAAAGGATAAAGTATGACATAACATATAAAAACTTAGCAAAAGAAAGGTGAAACCTGTTTTTCTACTTATTGAACGACAAAGTAGACTTCAAAGCAAAGACTATCACTAAGAATAGATTAGAAATTTATTATATCCAAAGGATAAATTCCTCAAGGGAGCATAATAATCCATAGATTACATGTGATGATTAATTTAATGTGCCAATGTACTGTGCTCAAGATGGGGTACATAAGGGTGTTTCTAGAAGATTCTGGCATTAAAATTGAGCCTTTTCCATGTAGTTGGGTATCAACTGATTTGTTAAGGGCCTGAAGAGAATAAAGAAGTGAAAGGAAAGTAAAGGAAGGTTAATTCTCTCTCTGACAGCTGGAACTGGAATATTGATCTTTTCTATCTGTAATACTCATGTTTCTTAGGCCTTCAGACTCAGGCAGGAATTTACATGATTCACTCTCTGACTCTCAGGCCTTCAAATCACACCATCAACATCCCTGGGTCTTTAGCTTGCAAATGACAGATTATGGGACTTCTTAGTCTCCATAACTGTATGAGCTAATTCCTTATGAATATCACTATGTAGGTATATAAGCATATATACATTCCAAAATACACACCATAGCAATCTGAAATACACACCAACATATGATCTCCAAAAGCTGTTAGACACTGTAGGCCAAGTTAACCCAAACTAAGTATATATGTGTTTTTAAAGTTTTCATATGTCTTCTTACAATATTAAAATATATAAATTAATTCAATATAAAATAAAAGGTAGAAATATTCATAAAACATTAAATATTGGTGCTAGGTAGAATATGATAAAATGTTAAGTGAATGATGTAGACTATGTTCCTCAACTGAAAGTCTTAGAAAGTCTTAGAAATCCTGCCCATCCATGATCCCTTTTTAGAAAAAATTTTTTTTCAGCTTTAATTGAGTTTATCATTAACTGTACATATTAATAGAGTTCTTCAGTGTGATATTTCCATATATGCATATAGTACTTGGTGATCAAATCCAGAGTTTTGTTTAGTCATTCCAGCACCTAATTTTAATCTTATGTTTACAAATTCAAATTTGTGTGTACAAATGTACATTCCAGGTGAAGTCAAATGACAGCAATGGTGTAATCTTCCTTTGCACTTCCTCCACCACACACCTCACCATATGAAAGCGGATTTCACAGAAGTCCAAATAGAAAAGCTTAAGGGAAAGACTGAGTCATGCAATATACATGATAATATTGTCAGGAGGACTCAAAAGACTTTGAACCATGCATAGCAAGATCACCTCAGTTAGAAGCATAGGAAGAGGTCCCATTTGTGACTCTAAAAATTACTGGTTTAGGTATTCATTTCATGCTGATTTTCATAGCACCATCATGCTAACCTCCTTATTTCTAGGTGAATAAATCAACATTCTGGATAGATCAAGCAACACTAAATTAAATTTGATGTTTGATTAGTTTTAGAAAAGTTTGGGTTAAGTAATGGGCTTGATAATCTTAATTATCAAATAAAGCTTTGGTGTTACTAATGCTGGTTTAGTTCTGTGTAGTTAAATATATACTCTCTGTATTAATATTACTAAAGTTGTACCACAAAATAAGTTTAATTTAAATGCAAAGCTACAATTTTTCAGTGGTTAAAATTAATATACTAAGTTTAATTTCCACAGAATAATATATATCATGTTTAAAATTCTGATTATTAAACTGAATTTCATTGTTATGCAGATTTAGTGATATAGTTGTATTAATGCTAAAACAGAAGGAAATGTGTACTCATATATGTGTGTGTGTGTGTGTGTGTGTGTGTGTGTATATGCATGTGTGTGTGTATGCAGTCCTTATTGGAGTCTCTGGAACAAGAAAAAAATTCAGTAAAGTCAGCTATTACTACTTTGTGAAGAAAGTATAGCATATTTTATTTTAGGGTATGTTTATGGACTATTTAGGGTATCATTTAGAATATTTCTGAGGTTCCCAACCTTCTTTGAAAAGAATCTCTAAGTGTTACTCATGTGTAAGCAATATTAAGATAGAAGTATTCACCAGAAGACTCAAGATGAATAGAGCTTCCTGGAAAGGAAAGGGCATTGGAGGGGTGATTTCTCTTTCTGCTAGACACCAAAAATGTTGACTGTTCATTATGATAAAAACCTAAAACAGACACAGGAAGATAAAAACATCTTCAAGCCCACTGATGAGCCAAAAGAAAAGTCTCTTACACTTTTAGTTCCTGGTCTCTATGACTCCAGGTCCTTGTTTGTTTTCTTATCACTGAAATGCAAGAATTTGCAGTTCTTATTATACTTCTGTCTTTATATAATGCTTCTGGAAGTAAATAACAGCTGATTATAGTTGGCAAATAGTGCTTCTTACTATACTTTGATATAAAGATATTTTTCACTTTGCTTTGGAAAATGACAATGATGACACAAAACAGAGATTACAGGTAACTAATTATTGGGGTAACCTGTAAGTGCCAATTTTACTGAGGCACTAAATTCATTTTTGGTAATCACATTATCTCAGTTGTAAACATGAAGACAACAAAAATGTAAATAAGGATCAAAATGTATAATTGGTTTTGTAAAATAGGAAGAAAAACTCTAAAGGAGTAGGGGAAGTGGGAGGGGTATGGGAAAGTTAAGAAGGAAAAAGAAAAAATATAAGAAAAGGAAAAACACAGAAACAAAGGCTTTGTAAATAGGGAAGAAAGGAGTGGGTGAAGGGAGATCAGGGGTATGGGGAAAAAATAAGAACCAAGATACATCTTGTAAAGGTACAAGATCCCAATGATGAATGTAACTCTATTGTATATCTAAAAAGTACCAATAAACTTAATGGGAAAAAAATCCACAAAAAAAACATGAAGACAATATTGCTCTGGCAATGTGGACAGAATAGTTCCCAAGCTACTTGCTTTAAAAAAAAAGTGACTCAGGACAACAGTGGTAACTGTGCAGGTCCCATCCAGAGGCCTGCCCAGACACCAGTGGCTTGGGCATTTAGGTCCCTGCCTAAGGCCCATGGGACAATAGCCGTGCCAGTGTTCAGGCCCTAGCCAGGACCCTGCCCAGACACCAGTGACTCAGGCCCCAGCCAAAGGACCACCTGAAAAACAGCTGAACAGACACACAGGCCCCAGCCAGAGGCCTGCCCAGATACCATCAATAAGTGTGCACAGACCCCAGCCAGAAGCTCACCCAGAAATAGCCCAGTGCAGGGATCCAGAAGGCCATCAAGCTAAACCCAGGTATTGGCATAGTTGTGAGCAGAAGAGAGAAGGCCTCTCTGAGGCTTGTTGAGATTGAAGCCCTCCGGAAGTGCAAAGAGTCATCTCAATAAAGGCACAGCAGGTTGTATTTGCTGAAATGAGAAGATACGTAAACAAGGCTCAAAACCAGACTTCTAGCTCACTAAATTCAACTCCAAGGGGCAATTAGATGGAATAATCTGAAATTCAACCACCTGGACTCCCTTAACTGGCAACAAAAGAAGATTAAAAAAAAATAAAATCAGAAATAATTTCTCAGATAACAACAGAGTTTGTGTCCATCTTGAAAGACATGATTAATAACTCTAAAGAAGACAGATTAAAAACAGAAAAGTAGCTGAGGATAGAATCCCATAATAGGAAATAATGGAATCCATAAAACAGATGTAGATAACCAGGTGAGAAAAAACTCCATTACAAGTTTTTGCAGGAGAATGAGCCAATGTGAGGGTGAACTATCAGATTCAGAAGACCAGATTGTGATTAGGGATCAGAAAAAGAAAGATTTCTTAAAAATAGCAGGGCACCAATTTCAATCCCTGGTACCAAAAATAAATAAGTAAATAGAAAGGGTCCATGAGAAATCAATCCAGCAGCTGCTAGATGATGTAAAGAATATAAGACTGATCAGAGTCAATGAATAAACAGGAGAGAGTGCAAATGACATTAAGTAATTTCACAGAAGTAATGGCAGAAAACTTCCCAAACAGGGGGAAAGAATTTGACATACAGATAAGTGAGGCATAGAGGTCTCCAACTAGCTGGAATCAAATAAAAATCTACACCTAGACATATAGTAGTCAAGATTACAGAAACCCCCAGAAGGATAAAATTCTACAAGTATTAGAGAAAAGAAACAAATTACATACAAAGGAAAGCCCATCAGAATCACAACAGAGTTCTCAACACAAACCCTCAAGTCAAGAAGAGCATAAAGTGAAGCATTTCAAGCCCTAAAGAAAACCCCAAAACAAAAAACAAAAATCTCCAACCCACATTGATGTACCCCGCAAAACTATCTTTCAAAATTGATGGAGAAATAAGATACTTTCATGACAGAGAACACCTGAGGAAGTTCATGACTACCAAGCCAGCACTCCAAAAATTTTAAACAATATCCTAGGAAAAGACAATGAGGGTCACAACCTCACAAAGCCCAGGAGAATAAATCCATCAGGCAAGACAAGAAATAAAATGCAAATGGGGAGAATCCAACAACAGGAAAAGGTCATGACAAGGATAAGTCAATACATATTAGTTATAACTGTAAATGTTAATAGTCTCAATTCACCAATCAAAAGAAATAGACTGGCAGGATAAGACAAGAAACAAGAACTAACAATATGCTGCATACAAGAAACACAATTGAAAAAGAAACCCATAATACCCAGAAAACAGCAAAGTTCTAAAGTTCTATTGCTGTTGTAGTACCTGGCACCATTTTTTATTAGTATCTTAATCATCATCTGGAAAGATAACATCCTAATAGAAAAAAAAAGAATAATATAAAACTACAAGAGCAAGAAGCAATTTAAATATGTTCAGGGACCATTTTCATCTTCAGAATTAAGGATTATTTTAATTTTACATCATTGCCTTTTTTCTTTTACTTTCCTTTTTAGTTTTATTTTAGGATTCCTTATTTTTAATGTTCACACAGAGATTTCTTTAACTGAAATACCGAATAGTTTCTCTGGTGTGAAAAACTATAACAGTACACAAGATCCTAATGAGATAATTAATAATGTGAAATAGGAAGTAAAGGGCTAAAGGTGTAGGGAAAGTGGGAAGGGTGGGGGAAAGGTAATAAGGGAGAGGAATAAAATATGAGAAAATAAAAAAATGGAAATAAAGTGTTTGTAAATGGGGAGGGGAGGAGTGGGTGAAGGGAGGGCACAGATAGGGGAAAAATGAGACTCAAGACCTGTCATGTAAAGGTACAGAATCCCAATAATAATGCAATTGTATTGTATACTTAGATTATACCAATAAACTCAATAAAAAAAAAAACCCATAGCCTGAAAGGTAAAGGGTGGAAAACAATACTCCATGTTACAGGAACAAAAACAAAAACAAAAACAAAAACAGGAGTAGCCATTTTTGCACATAAAATGAATTTCTAACCAACACTAATTAGGAGAGACAAAGAAGGCCACTACATTCTTGTAAAGGGAACCATGCAAGAGGAAAAGAGGAAAATCATAAGTGTATATGAACTGAATACTAGTGCACTCAACTATATAAAACAAATATTAACAGTCATGAAAAATCAAATAAGCACTAATACAATATTAGTGGGGGATCTCAATACCCACTGCCACAATTACACAGACCAACTAGACAAAAAATTAACAATGAAATACTAGAACTCAAGCAAACTCTTGAACCAATGAACTGAACAGACATTTACAGAGTGTTCCACCCCACACAATGTGAATACAAATTCTTTTTTTTTTGGTTTTTTTGAGACAGGGTCTCACTATGTAGCTGAGACTGACCTGGAACTCACTATGCAATAAAAATTGAAAATGTAGTTAATAACTTACCAATGAAGAAAAGTTTGGATCCTGATGGCTTCTCTGATGAATTCTGCAAGATATTTAGAGAGCTATTGCCACTATTGGTTAAACTTGTCAATAAAATTGAAAGGGAAGCAATACTTCCAAATACATTCCTTAAAGCAAGCAACACCTTGATCCCAAAAGCAGAGAAAGACCCAGCTGAAAAAGAGAACTATAGGCCAATCTCCTTAATGAACATAGATGCAAATATCTTCAACAAGATACTAGCAAACAGAATGCATAAGATCATTAAGAAGATTATACACCCTGACCAAATGGGATTTATCTCAGGGATGCACAGATGGTTTAACATATGCAAATCAATAAATGTAATACACTAACAGGGCCAAGGACAAAAACCATATGATCATATCAATAGATGCAGAAAAAGCTTTCAACATTTATTTTCATGATAAAATAACCTACAGAAAAGTGGAATAGATAGTTTCTATCTTAACCTGATAAAATTCATCTGTGAAAAACCAACAGCCAATATACTAAAGAGTCAAAAGCTGAAAACTTTCACACTAAAATCAGGAGCAAGAGAAGGATGTCCACTCCCACCATTCCTGTTCAACATAGTTTTGGAAACATTAGCCACAGCAATTAGACAAGATAAATAAATAAAAGGATTCCAGATAGGAAATGAAGAAAATAACTTGTCAGTATTTGCAGAATACCCCAAGAACTCCACCCAGAGTCTTCTAGACTTAATAACCAAATTTCAGTAGAGTAGCTGGATTACAAGGTCAACACACAAAATTCAATAGCCTCCCTGTACATGAACAACAGACTCACTGAGAGATGAACTGGAAAAACAAGTCCTTTCACAATAGCATCCCCCAAAATGAAATACTCAGGAATCAACCTAACAACAACAACAACAACAAAATCAAAGACCTCTACTCTGAAAACTACAGCACTTTGAAAAAAAAGAGATAAGAGACAATATCAGAAAATGGAACAATATCCCTTGTCCCTGGGTAGGAAGAATCAATATAGTGAAAAAAGCCATACTTCCAAAACTGCTATATAGATTAAATGAACCCCAACTGAAATTCCTACAGCATCCTTCACAGAGCTTGATAAAACAATCAAAAAATTCATTTGGAACAAGAGACATAGAATAGCAAAAACATTTCTAGGCATCACGGGCATGGTAGGAGGTATCATAATCCTCAATTTGAAAGTATATTACAAAGCTACTGTGATAAAAACAGAGTGGAGGGCTGGGGATTTAGCTCAGCAGTGCTACCATCTTTCTCACAAGTGCAAGGTCCTGAGTTTGACCCCCAGTTAAAAAAAAAACAAAAAACAAAAAACAGCATGGTACTGGCAAAGAAACAGACCTGAGGATCAGTGGAACAGATTAGAAGATGCAGAAACAATTCCAGACATACTCAGCCACCTTTTTTTTTTTTTTCTCATTGAGTTTAGTGGTACATTTTAGGTATACAGTACAGTTACATTCATCATTGGGATCTTGTACCTTTACATGACAACTACCATTCCCACTTTCCCTACACCTGTAGCCCTTTTCTTCCCATTTCACAATGTCAGTTAGCAATAAGTAAATTCTGATCTGCTTGTTTACCGTTTCCTCAAATGAAGACCTCACCTTTAACCCCTCCTCTAGGAGTAAGAATCGCAACCTGGGGTTCCATGAACACCTCACAGTAGAGATGTCTTGGGGCCCTCTCAAATACTCAAAAGCATACAAAAATTTTGTGTTCCTGTGTATAAGGGCATGTATCTGGAGAGAAGTTCCCTCCTCTCACCAGATCATCAGAAGCATCTGTATTCTTTAAGGAAGTAAGGATCACTGCTCTGGAGCCAGTGGAGCTCTCCAGACAGAACACACTCAAACCTAAAAGAGGGAGGATAGGGATGGGCAGAAAAAGGCACCTAAATCTGTGAGCCATTACCCCACTCCCTGAGGCAACCACCTCCTGAAGCCTATTCAATTTTCTAAATATCTGTAGGTACTCATAAGTGCTTGGAGCACATGGATAAAAATAAAAAAGCATGTCAACAACCCCCTTCTGTCCTACATTAACTTCTTATCATTAAAAAAAAAAGAGAACATTATGTGTCATATAGCTTTACATTTTGCTGTCTCATTAACTTTTACCAAAATATGCCACTGGTTGTTTCAAGAGAGCAAAGCCAGTGATATCCTGTGTGGTCTATCACTCAAAAGAGAACCTCTCCTCTTTCCTGGGGCTTTGACTGAGCAGTCACTGTGGGCCAAGAAGCGCATATTGAAAACACTGGATGCTCTGCAACTTATGGACAGAATGAGTCTCCTGAGCTAAGAGTGTGTTTTGATCCTGGTTACATTCTGCTATGGCAACAACCCTAAAGACATGACTTAGGGCTTATGCTGGGCTATGATCTTATCCTTTTGTCCATGTTGTATTTATAAACATTTCATGGTGACAGTTAATGACAGGGTCATGCTCAGAAGGAAGGCTATTGTGAAAGGAGACTCAGAAACAGGAAAGACTGATTAAAGTTCAGTGGTCTTTCCCAACTGTCTGCTTTCTGGACCACAGGCATAAAAAGTTGGATTAATTGACTTCCTTCCCCAAAGAAATAAGGGTGAAGAAATGTGACAAAGATATCTACAAGGCTTTCTAAAAGCAGGAAAAAGATAAACTTTCTCTGATAAGGTCATGTAGAAATCCAACACATCATATATATAAGAGCCATATGAGAAAAACTCCAAAAATCAGGAATAAAATAAAGAAAAAACTAAATAAGCAGAAATATTTGATGATCAGTGAGAAAATAAAGAATAAAAAGACCACAAACATAAGGGCACTTTTTTACATACTTTATTTTTATTTTTTCACTTATAAAATAATGTAATACATATTTTTCATCCCTATTCCTTCCCTTCCCTCACCCCTCTCCCTCCCTTGTTCCCCTTCCCATCGGAATATTTTCTTCCTACTCCCAATATCTATCATTCATTTTGGTTCTTATGTAACCTTGGAGTTTCTCACAAAAAAGAAACAATATGATATTTAAATACATGAAGGATATTTTTAAGTAATGTGAAAAATATAGCTTTTTCAATATAGTAATATAAATTAATATATAAAAA
>NW_022900942.1:29355362-29433444 GCF_012274545.1 Fukomys damarensis | reverse complement strand
CCTCATGTTCAATTCAGTTGAAGTTACTTCCATTTAAATAATTAACTTATTAACTTTCTATTTGATGTAATAGCTTTTATTATCTGATTATATCTTAATGAACATATTACAGTTAAACTGTTATTCATTGATCCTGATGCTGTAGATTCTGTACATAATATGTTATCTGTAGCTATTATAGTACACCATGATTTTTATTAATTAAAAAAAAGCTGACAATGTATTTAAAAATGGAAAGAAGGGGCCAGGGATTTAGCTCAACAGTTCGGTGCCCTGCCTTGCAAGCACAAAGACCAGAGTTCAATCCCCGGTACAAAAAAAAAAAAAAAAAAAAAAAAAAACACAAAATCACACTTTTAAAAAATAAAAACCATATTTTACACAGTTGCCATTATAATTACATTATAAGGTGTCTTTTCACATGGTTTAGTTCACATAGTTTATAACATTTTCACATTCTAATTGTTTTTATTCTCACATGGAATTATATAATAGACAACTTCTTAATGCCATAAGGTGTTACAATTATCCTCCCAATAATTCTATCAATCCTAACTGAAGTTATCTAATGAATAATTTTTGTATTACTGGACATTGTAGTTTTAAAATATATGACATTCCATGAGTATTTATACAAATGTTTTTAGATTACTTTTTAACAAATTCCCAGAAATAGAATTACAGGATTAAAGCTCATGGATATACAAGGAATGATCACACCATTTGATGAAGGCTTTGATTTTTTTAAAAAAAAACTTTAATTGCAGTAAAAGACATGTTTCTTTAATCCCCCTCAAAATAACCCCTCTCCTTTAGACATACTTATCCATCATTCTTAACAATTTCTGAAGCAGTTCTGGAAGTCTTCTTTCATGAATGTTTTTATGAAGTGTGATTAAAAATGCAGTGAATGCTGCTGCATTTTCCAGTGGAAAAGCAAACTTCTAAAACACTATGGTGTGTGCTCATCCACTGGATCTGACACCATGAGACATTTGGCTCTCTCCCAAAGACAAAATGACTGTGAAAAGTGACTATGGAAGATGAACATTTTATAAGAACTAGAAGGTATAATAGATAATGTGAAATAGGAAGAAAAGGGGCAGAGGGAAAGGGGAAGCAGGATAGGAAGTGGGAGGTATAGGAGAAAGGGAAGAAGGGAATGGAATTAATATGAGAAAATTTTAAAAATGGAAACAATGCCTTTGTACATAGGGAGGGATAGAGGGGTTGAAGGGAGGGCAAGGGAATGGGGAAAAAATAAGAACCAAGATAGATTATATAAAGGTACACATTTCTAAAGATGAATGTCATTATATTGTATACCTGTACTAATAAAATTAATTTTAAAAAGAAAAAAATAAGAAGAAATAAAAAATAAACATTTTCAATGAATTCAGGGTATTGAAGCAGCCATGAACTTTAATTAAAGACACAACAGCAAATTTCCAGAACTTCATTAAAACAGTGTCAAATACAGAACAAGTGTTTCTAATAAAAATGTATTGTCAGAATTGAGATGTGCAGTAAATACAAAGCATACTGGATTTTAAAAAATTAATTTTATTGTTATACTTTAGATATACATAATGATCATATTCATCATAGGGAATTTGACCTGTACATAATATAACTTGCTTCTTTTTTCCCTAATTCCCTCCCCTCCCTTAAACCCATATTTCTCTCCTTATTTACAAAAACTTTGTTTCCATTTTTTCCTTCTATTTGCTCTCTCTTTTTCCTCTTCCTTCTTTTCCCCCTCCCCCTCCCTTGTTCCCCTTCCTATTTCAATATTTTCTTCCCATTTCCCAATATCTATTACACATTTTGGTTCTTATTTACCACTTCAGTTTCTCATACTAGAAAAACAATTGTGCTATTTAAACAATTAAACACTGCATCTGATTTATTTCATCTAAGAGTAAGGTTTTAAGGTGTAACCATTTACCTAGAAATATGTCATTTATTCTTCTTTATGGCACAGTAGTGCTCCATTGTAATTTTTTTAAACCCCAAATTTTCTTTATCCATTTATCTATTTATGGACATATGGTTGGCTGTTTCCAAAATTTAGCTATTACAAATTGTGCTGTGATAAACATGGGTGTGCATATATTGCTGTGGTATGATGCTTTTAACTCTTTTGGTTAGATACCAAGCAGGGCAAGAGCTAGGTTAAATGGAGCCTCCAGTTTTAATTTTTTGAGGAATCTCCACATTGAGTTCCACACTGGTTGCACCAACCTATACTCCCATAAATAGTGGAGAAGGGTTACTTTTTCTACACAGTCCAGTCAGCATTTTTCTTGATTTCAAGATAAACCATTCTTACTAAAGTGAGATGAAATCTCAGTAGTGTTGTTTTAATTTGCATCTCTTGAATGACCAGTAATATTGAACATTTTTTCATATATTTATTTGCTCTTAGTACATTTTCAGCTGAAAACTGCCCATTCATTTCAGATGCCCATTTTGGACTGGCTCTTTAAATATACGAAGTCTGAGTTTTTGAGTTCTTGATATAGTCTAGATATTAGTCCTGTGTATGTGGAAGAGCTGGCAAAAATGTTCCCCACTCTGTCTCTTCATTCTGTTGGTGGTTTCTTTTGCTGTGCAAAATCCTTTTAATAAGATCAGATTTCAGTTGTTGATTCCTTGTAATATTTCCTATGTGGTCAGGGTTTTGTTTAGTCTTTCCCTACACCTATCTCTTCAAGAACTCTACCTATTCTATCTCCCAGAAAATTTGGTGTTTCTGTTTTAATATTTAGATATTTGAGCCATTTTGATTTCATTTCAGAGCACAGGGAGAGATATGGGCCTACATTTAATCTTTGGCATGTGGAAAGCCAGTTTTTCCAGCAAAATTTATTAAAGAGGCTAATTTTTCTTTCAGTGAAGGTGTTTGGCCCCTTTGTTGAACAAAGTAGTGGACTATGTTTGGAGCTGTTTTTGCATCTTCTATTCTGTTCTATTAGTCCTCAGCTCTTTTTTTTTGTTTGCCAGTACTGTGCTGTTTTTATTATGGTAGCTTTGTAATATAATTTCAAGTCAGGATTATGATGCTCCCTGCATTGCTTTTATTTCTAGATTTCTTCTGGATCCTGATGAATTATAGGATTGTTTTCTCTAATGCTACAGGATATTCTGTAATTATTTTAATTGGGATTGCATTAAATAGGTATAACAATTTTGGAAGCATCACCATTTTCACTATATTGGTTCTGCCTACCCAAGAATAAAGGATATTTCCATTTTCTAACACAATCTTCAATCTCCTTTTTTTAGTGTATTGTATCATTCAATATAAAAATCTTTTATTTCCTTCATTAGAGTGATTCTTAAGTATTTGTATGCTATTATGAAAGGTGTGCTTTCCCTAATTCTCTCTCAGTGATTTTGTTATTTGTGTTCAGAAATGTTATTAATTTTTGAGCTTTGACTTTGTATTCTGCTACACTATTTCATTTGAGTTGTTTTGTTGTTGTTGTTGTTGTTTGAGACAAGGTCTCACTATGTAGTTGAGACTGACCTGGAACTTACTATGTAGCCTAGGCTGGTCCTGAACTTGCAGTGATCTTCCTGCCTCAGCCTCCCAAGTGCTGGGATTACAGGCATGAGCCACCACTCCTGGCCTTAATTTGATTATTAAATATAGGAGTCTTTTGGTAGAGTTTTGGCGTCTTCTAGGTAGAGTACTGTATCATCCACAGATAATAACTTCATTTTTTCCTCTCTTTATTCCTTTTACTTCTCTTATCTAATTGCTCTGGCTAATGTTTCTAGAACAATATTGAGCAGGTTGGTGATAATGGGCATCCATGTCTTCTTCTTGATTTTAGAGTTAAAGCTTTTCATTTTTGACCATTTAGTATGATGCTGGCTGTTGATTTGCCATAAATGGCTTTTGTCAATTTGAGAGAAAGACCATGTATTCAAATTTTTTGCAGGGTTTTTATCATGAGTTGATATTGGACCTTTTCAAATGCTTTTTCTGCATCTATCGCAATGATCATGTAGTTTTCACCTTGGCTCTGTCAATATAGTGTACTACATTTATTGATTTGCATATATTGCTGCATTCTGTTTGCCAGTATCTTAATGAGGATTTTCCCATTCATGTTCATTAGGTCCATTGGCCCATAGTTCCCTTTTTCGGTTGGATGCTTCTCTGCTTTTAGTATCAGGATAATTTTACTTCCAGGAATGAGTTTGCTTTCTTTCAAATTGCACTACAGTGTTTGAGAAGTAGTGGTGTTAGATCCCCTCTAGATTTCTTGTAGAATTCAGTGGTGAATCCATTAGGATCTTGGCTTTTCTTTGTTGGTAAGTATTTAATTACATCCTAAATTTCATTGACTGGTATTGGGTTATTTAGAATTTTTATATCTTCTTGATTCAACTTTGTCAATTCATATGTATCTAGGACTCTGCATGTCTTCTGTGTCTTTCATCTCATTTGAGTACAGGTTCTCAAAGGAGGTACTGATGATCTCCTGGAATTCTGCAGGATCTGTTGTGATTTTACCCTTTTCACTTTTAATTACATGGATTTAAATTTTTTCTTTCTTTTTTATAAGGATGGCAAAGGTTTTGTCTATTTTACTTAATCTTAAAATAATCAGCTCTTCAATTCATTGATTTTTGTATTTTTTAAAATCTTAATTACATTAAGTAATTAATTAATTAAGTAATCTGAGTTTTATGATTTCCTTCCTCATAAGAACTTTGGGTTCAAATTGGTCTACATTTTCTTAGGTTTCTGCTCTCATTTTCTTGAGGTTCATCATTAGATTGTTTATAAGAGCTTGCTCTATTTTTTTCTGATGTGGAAATTCACCACCATAAATTTCCCTTGTAGGACTGCTTTCAATGTGTCTCATAAGGTCCAGTGTGCTTTATTGGAATTATAATTTAATTGAAGAAATTGTTTAATTTCTTTTTTAATATCACCTGTGACCCACTGGTTGTTCAGGAGGTTATCATTTAATTTCTATGCAATTATGAATTTTTTTGTTTCTTTTGCTATTGATTTCCAATTTCATTGGACAAGCCAGAAACAGTCACATGCGTAGCTTAGAAGATGACCAAAATGATGCAAATAATCAGGAAGTTTAGAATAGATGCAGATAAGAAAATAGAGGAGCTTAGGAAAACCATGAATGCCCAACAAAGGAAAAAACTAGATGCCATAAAACAAATGCAAACAGATATCCAGGGCTTAAAAACTATTGAAAGCACATAGAGCAGCAACCAATGTAAAGACAGAATATTTATCTAGAAGACTGGATTGCAGTTGGTGAACATCAAAGAAATACTTCTTAAAAATAGCAAGGGATTAAAAAATAAATCAGACATCTGCTTGTCAATGCAAAGAACAATAATATGTTTAATTGGAATCAATGAAATATCAGGAGATAACACAAAGGATAAAAAAATTTGTTCACAGAAGTAATAACAGAAGACTTCCCGACCATGGGAAAAGAATCTGACATACAGATAAGTGATGGATATAGAACTCCAATTAACCATGATCAGAATAAAAAATACATCAAGGCATATAACAGTCAAGATTCCAAAAACTCAACACGAGTAGAATAGAATAGAATAGAATATTAAAAGCTGTCAGAGAAAAACAAATTGCTTATTAAGGAAAACCAGCGAAATAATAGCATACTTCTGAACACAAATCACTAAATAAAGGAGAGCTTGGAGTGATGTATTTCAAGCCCTAAAAGAAAACAACCTCCAACCCAGATGTTGTACCCTAAAAATTATCTTTCAAAATGGAAATAAGATACTTCCATGATAAAGAACACCTGAAAAAAATTCATGATCATCAAACCAGCACTCTAAAAAGTTCTAAAGGATATTCACGATAAAGACAATTAAACACTATTTTCAGTTATCCCAATGGAATGAATCCATCAGGGAAGGCAAGCAATTAAACAGAAGGGGAAAAAAGGGAACCAACAACAAAAAATAATAAAAGATGAACAAGTTGATACGTGTCAGTTATAACTATGAGTATGAATGGTCTCAGTTCTCCAATTAAAAGAAATAGATTGACAGTATGGATCAAGAAACAAGATCCAACAATATGTTCCATACAAGAAACACATTTAACTCAAAAAGAAATTCATAGACTGAAAGTCAAAGGATGGAATATAATACTCTGTGTGACAGGAACCTGGATAAAAAGCAGGAGTATCCTATTTGCAGACAAAGTGGATTTCAAACCAAGACTAATAAAGAGAGACAAGGAAGGTCACTATGTCCTTGTTAAGGGAAAAACCCAAGAAGAAAAGATAATAATCATAAATATGTAGATATGAAACACCAGCACACTCAGCTATACACACAAATATACGTACACCGATACATACACATGCACAGACCAGATAACTATTCACACACTGTACAGTATATATGTGTGTGTGTGTGTGTTATACACTGTATACATTTAAGTTTTATTACATTAAATTGACTAAATTTAAAATATTGTTTTTTTCAATATTTTTGTGTATTTCTTTGATCAATAACAAGTTGTATCCCAGTTGTTAGGTTTGTAGATGCCATACTCCTCATACAATCAGGCAGTAGAGCTATTTTTATTTATTTACTTTTCATGGTATAAATAGGTGATTTGAGCTGTTTGTAAAGATTTGAGTAATCCTTTCAGTAGTAGACAGAGGTGGAAATAAGAACACATTTTATAAAGAAATGTTTAGTACTGTGATCACAATCCATTTTTTGATCATTTTGATTTTCGTTTCTAATAGCTATAACTTCCATATCTTATTGTAGATTCACATTAAAAAGAGAAGAATTCAGCAGTCCTTGTCTCCTATTGAGCAGAGTTTAAGAATATAGCTCAGATTTATTATGTTTGGTAGTAACCATGTTCTTAAGATTAACAAAGTATAATGCGAAAAAATGCTTCAAACAAAAATTTCTACTATTTTGCATTGATGCTATTCTATAAAATCAAAATTTAAGATATTAATAACTAGAGGTGGGTAATAAATATTGTCCAATATGAAAAATAAATGTGACAAAACTTAAAGTATTACTCTTCTCTTAGAAAAAAAAATTGAAAATATAAGTGAATAAAATACTTTCTGTCATTTCATGACCTTTATTGAGTATGGTACAAAATGCTTTAGTGGATATTTTCAGTACACTGATGACATTTGAGTACAAGACAAATATTGTAATGAACATTTCCAAATTACACAGTAAAGTGGTAAGATTGGTAGTAATGGGGTCATTCTGGGACACAGATGTTTTGTCCTTTGGGGGATCCCTACATTGAGTAAAAGAGGTTTATCTTGTCCAATCATGCAAATAACAGCTATGAACTTTCTTGCAATGCTCAGGATTCAGTGTTGCTACACTTCCTGTGTTTATCCAAATTCAGTTAACCTGGCTTGAGGCTGCACAGTCCAGATGGAGAGGATTATATGCCATCCAAGAACACAGAGGGCTTACATGGTGCCCAACAGGCCCAGTGGCCTTTTACTTTTGAACATGGAACAGCCTGTGCCAGACAGCAGTTGTCCACCTCTCTGCTGTCCTACATAGTGGTTCTCCAATCCTGCTTCTCCACTGGGCCTGGCACTGTTAGCCTAGACCAAGATGAATCATTACTTTCCTTGTAATTATGGATGAGCTGAGTTGGTACCTCAAGGAGGACACCGCTGCTGGGATACACCTTCCCTTAATGCCCCTTTAAAATGAGATGTCCCCCGCCTCACATTTCCCGGACCACGTCCCTTGATATTTGGATAGACTTTTTGCTGTGAAGCCCTGTGCTTCCACAATTCCATCCAGGGTTCCAGCTGCTTTCCTTTAAAGTCCACAAATATAAGAGGATCAGTCCACTCTCTGTTTTAGACAAAACATCTTGGTTGCCTCTACAAAGGTCCAGAACATGAAAATATGGGAGATGTTTAATTGCCCTAAGGATAAGGAGTTTCCAGATCTCAGAAATTCAAATGGCCTGCTCATCCTTCTGCACTCATGGAGTTCTGTTGCTAGTATGTAATACACCTCAGCTTGCCAGATCCAGTGCAGTGGTCTTATTACCATTAGTAGCAGGGAGTAGGTACATTTCTGCTTTGCCTCCTTTCACAAATGGATTATCTGAACTATTTGCAAGAATTTTTGTAATTATTACATATACTATATTTTAATAAACCCATGTGTTCATTTATCATAAAACAAATTGAACTGAAAGGAGGACTACAGTTTTGAACATACCCTGTCCCCTTTCCTAATCCAGATACTCTTTCCCACTTCTATGAATGCACCACTACCAATTTAGGTGCCCAACTTTGAAACTTTGGTATTTTTCTAACCTCTCCTTCCCCTTAACATTCTATGTTTAATTAGTTACCAGATCCCTATGATTCTATTTCATTACTATATCCCCAACATTTCATTTTATTCATTCTTTCTTCTCCAAATTCTTAATCTCTCTGATGATAATCTCAACCCCCTTTAACCCCCATCTTTCTCACTTCTTTTGGCAATCTTGTAAAACTACACGTCTTACCATGCCTCTTCCTGGCTGCAGTCCCTCTGATGTTTCACATGTGATCTGGACTCTGACATGGCATTGAAGGCATTAGGCAATGTGATTCCTGTCTACTCCTCCAGTCACCTCCCACCCATTCTGTTCTCCCACCATCTTTAATTAACAACCAAAAGGACCACTCCCTGCATGTCTCCTTGCTTTTCAATATTTTATTTTTTCTAGAATGACCTCCTTGCTAATTTTCCTAATTGCTTAAAAATTCATCTCAGCTATTAGTTCTTCCAGAATACACCTCCTACCTTGCCTCATCTGTGCTACCACTACCACTGTACTTATTTCCATAACTGTCTTTTTCCTGATTAGACTGTGAGCAGGGATTATGCTTTATTGCTTAGCTCATGTTAATAATAACAGTAATTATAATGATTACTTAGCATTTACAGCAAGAAAGTAATGGCAGCAGAGTTGCTGCATATATTTAATTTAACTTATTAGGTTGCTCAATTTAACTCTCATACCTTATCAAGTAAGATCTCGTTATTATTTTCAGTTTGGTTGTAGAAATGTTTCCCAAGATACATAATTGCTAAGTCACAGAGTCAGGACTTGCTCTTGGGCAGTCTGACTCAGAACCAACTCTTATCCATCCCACTGGAGATTTGCCCTGGTTGTCTGATGTCAGTTCATGCAACTGAGAATGACCATGGAGAGTTTGCCCCTAACCCTTCTGGCCCATTTGTGCCCCTTGCAGAAGGCACAACAGTTAAGCTGGTACAGGATCCCCTTCTCACTTATATATTTTTTTCCCTGAATCTTTAGAGTCCATTGTGTAGTATTTATATTGTTTACTTTCTGACTATTTGAATGCTCAGTGTTTGTTTTTTTTTTCAGAAAAATAAACCAATGTCCTTTAAAAGTGGTGGTGGTGGTGGTTGTGATAGTTAACACTTCTAGAGCCTTTAATGCATCTTATTTAATAATTAAGCATTGATGCTAGAATAAAGATCATATGTCTCTGGGGAAAGAAGTTTTAAGAATATTTGAATTTCTGCATTCCTGCTGTATAGATAACTATTCCCATTGTTTACATGCAAATTGCCCTGTTTAGAATTTTAAACTTTTTCTTACTGTGATTAGGACATAAAGCTGACTTTTTCCTTCTCTAGAAGACAAAGGAGCTTTAACTCCCACTCTTAAGAAGCCCTGTTTAATTCTCCTTCCAGCAATACACTAGCCTCACACTCATGGAAGATACTGTGTAATGGAAAGGGGAATCATGCTAGGATTTGGAAAAGTTTGACCATGGCTTTAATAGTTATATCACCTTAGGGAAATCACTTAATCTTTTGATAAAAATACCAATTATTCCTGCCTCACAAAGGTCATTTCTACTGGTTGTCTTTTCTGACCTCATTATTTCAATAAAAGATGCCTCTCATTTTAGTATTTATCTACCTTGTTTGCTTCCACATGTGTATGTGTCTCTATTTTAATTGTTTGCAATTTTCTGCACCATTTCCTAGATTGTTAGCTTCTTAGGGACAAGTATGATATCATCCTTTTGTGTTGCACGTCCCTAGATCAACTTTTGGATTGAAGTTCCACAAACCACTACCTACTCTTCTTTCAAATTCCCCGTCTATAGTCTCTTTTCATCCCTAAAACCACCCATGCCATCTTCGCATTTAATATCACTTGAGTGAAACTGATGGATCAGCACACTATGATCCTGCCACCTTAGATGGGAGAAAAACAAAATGCTCTGGACATGGTATTCGCTTTTTTGCCCTCCACCTCCATCATCATGACAAGACGTCCTGAGTCTTTGTTTTGGATGATCCAGCCTTCTGTTGATAGAGTAGAAATGTCTGAACATCTTAGAAGATGCTTGCAATAGCTAATTGTGGGGTCGGTTTCAGTAGATTAAGAAACACCTGGCAGATTAGTGGAGCATGGTTCTGGAAGTGAGTATGGATGATTGACGTGTAGGCCACAAGTGAGGCGGGAAGACCCATTCCAATACAGGTGACACCAGCCAATAAGCTTGCAACCCGGATGGACTAAAAAAGGAAAGAAGGAAGTCTTATTGTTTGCTTCTTTGAAGGAGCCATGGTCTTCATTATCACCTTTGGACACTGGAGTTCCTTCAGGCTTCTAGCTCAGACACTTCAGCCTTACAACACAGATGCTTTGGCTATCTGAGACGGACATGTGCTGGACTCTCCAGTGAGCTTTAGGCCTTTCGACTGGATCCACCAGCTCTCATCCACCAGACAAGCATTTTGCTTTTTTCCACACCTGATACCACAGGTGGCCATCGTAAGCCTGTTTCTTAAATCCTTTTTATATCATATATATTTTATATTAATGTATTACTCTAGTGAACCCTAACTGATGCAATGTTTCCATTTCCAGAGCCAAACGGAGACAGGGTGTGAGCTGATTTCCAGAGAAGGGGTTCTGCTTTGGGTAGCAACTGAAATGTGCTATTGAGAAATGTTCAAACCTGTTGGATTAGTGGTGATAGCTGGTTTGTTGGCTAGTATCCTTTTCCATTCCTTTCTAAATATTATGGTTTATAATGCACAAGTGTCCAGAGACTTGTTTGTGCTAAATACTGTTTAGAATGTAGACACAAGTATGCATCTTTTTGTGATCAAATTTCTCCCTTTCCCAAGAGCTGCTCTCATCTGGATAATTTCACCTTGGAGTGTGAGGAAGTGGAGCCCAGAGTGTATGCACTTCCTATCATCAAAGACAGGAGGAGAGGGAGAAGACAGTCTTAGTGGGAGTGAGAGGAATTATTCCTACAGATGTGCCCTTTGACTCCCATTTCCTGCTCTTCGCCAAACCTCTGGAGATTATTTTTAGGAAGATCTTCCTCTTCTTGTGAGGCCAGAGACTTTTCTAGTTATGAGACTGGTGTGTGATGTGCCTAGGCAAGCACGCAGCAAACCCTCAGAGAAACAAAGGATTAACGAAATAAAGCTGAGCAAACTCAAAAATGCCTTCTGCAGAACTCCTCTTAAGCTTGAGGTAAACATCTCCACCCCCTCTACCTCCTCTTCATTTTCACAGTTTATTTTTTCACTGTGTCCAACTTGTAGTGGTTCCTTCTACTATAAAGAAGGGGGAATGAGTTGTCCTAAAAGGGTAGCTTTGCTCAGCAGAACAGTTCTCTTGGTTCAGGAATGAAAGAAAGTGAAAATCTGCACCTTCCTGGCTGAGGTGATCTGAGGAGGACAGAGAAGCCTGAGCACAGCCGTGTGGGTATGAATGCATTCTTCCAGTGGGCAGACCAAGACAATCTTCCTGCAGACGTGTTCTGTGGCCATTTGATTTTGGCATTGGTCCAGCCTAAGTCACAGAGAGCAGATACTTCTGTCTCTTCTTTTTTTCCCCAGAAATATTAGACGTACAGGGGATTTCTTCTGAAGACCCTATAATCTTCTTCCACCCACCTGTAATGAAGAGTATCTGTATAATGTTTCCACAGGCCAAGTTTGGAAGGCCACCTCACCTTCAAGGAAGAGGCCCATAAGTCCTTGCAAATGATTCTCAGCCTTGGCAGATGCCACAGCTTCATTCAGATCCAGCAAAGAGGAACTGGCAGGGCATGAATAAGGGCAGAAGGTAATTGAGGAGCCAGGGCTGGTTTTAAGGCAGGACAGATCCCAGCTCCACGAGCTGAGCTGGAAGGAAGTTGCTGTCTGTGCCAGATGTCATAAAGAGCTGCTGAGCTAGTTTGGGCTTTCTGGTGCTCAGGAGCAAATCAATCAGATGAACTGCAATCTCGGCTTGGCTGCACACCCTGAGCTAATGCAGGCTCGCTCCCAGCATGCCAGCCATCGCCATGGCTGGAGCCAGAAGCAGGAGATGGTGAGCCCACAGAGCTAATGCCTCATGCCAGGGGCGAGGCACGCAGGGGCCTCTGCTTGCACGTAGAGAATAGCCCCAGACTGAATGCAGCCTTCAACAGCTGTGTTGCCTTCTCATCACCGCTGGATGGGCTGGGGGTGCTAACTGCGAATCTGGAGAGCTGTTAAAATCAGATCAGGTCTGTGAAAAGAGAGCAGGAATGAGACTCAGAACCAGGGTCTGCAGAGGAGTAGGCACAAAGCCTTACCTCAGGAGAAGTGAAAAGAAAGCAAAGAGGCCATGAGAAAGTGAAGGAGAGTGGTTAATGATGCGTCTGTGTTATCTCGGCAGCTTGTCCGTGTGAATGTTATAATGCTTAACCACACAGCAGTAAGATAATAAAAAGAATCACTCTCATTTATTAAGCTTTTCCTATGTGTTAGGCACTGTTATGAGAGTTCAGCATATTTCACTCAAGAGGCTGAAGTGATGCTCTGAAGGTGTAGGTATGTGTGCTGTGTGTACATGGGTGTAGCTGTTGCATCTCAGACAGTTTCCAAATCCCCTTTTCCCTGACTTCAAAGCCCAAATCTCACCCATTAAATCACCGAGCCTCTCATTTCCAAAGCAAATACTTCACAAGACTCTGTGGATTAAGAAACTGTAGTTCTGGTGGTCAAGAAAATACAATTAATCAAAGTCATCCAGTTTGAAAATTAAAAAGAGAATATTCCCTGGGAACGAAAGAGAGGGACATACATTGGACATATGGTCACAGATTGAAGTTTTCCGTTTTCTCTCTCTGTAATAGCCCTGGCAGACATCTAATAAGGAAAACATATTGCAGGAGGAATCTACTCTCAGAGCACATGATGCAGATTCCTGGTAGCAGCAGATTTTGCTGAAAACAAATAATAATCTGACAATGGGAAAATTCAGTTCCTCTTATCCCAATGGGATAAACTCACCAAGAGACTCATGAGTTTATACTTCTGAGGATGGACTCTATATAAAGAAAGGAGAAAATGACTATCTTCCTGACTAACTTGTTATCAGATGCCTCTTCTCTCCTGTCATGGTCAGATTGCTCAATTGATGGAATATTTGAGACTGTTTTAGAGAGATAGACAATCATTCACACCATCTATAGAAGGATACAGAGCCCATTTTTTTCTTTTATAATAAAACTTCCAACATGAAAATATCCAAGCTGGCCTAGGGAAAAGAAATCACCTCTGAGCACAAACAGTGGGAAAAACCATTCCGGACAATAGAAAATCTCCCAGCCCCGACAATCCCTTGGCCTCTTTGCTTTCTTCAATTTAAATCAAGGTAAAAGATTAGAGAGTGCAAATCCTCTGCGGGTGTGGAATCCACAGTGTTTTTAACAAAGCTGGCTTACAACAAGTTGGTTTAGACCTTGCGCCCTCTTTGGTATTCTTCACCACCGAAAGAGCACAACAAGCAGCTGTTTTTGCTCAGTTTTGTTGGATCTACACACTCACCCTTCTGTTGAGGAATTCACAGCCTTCATAGGAGCACTTCTCCTTGACCATTCTTTTCCCCCGTGGGCCTGTTTCTTTGCACCAGTGTGCAACAAGTACCATGCTGTGTTTAGCAAGTTGCTTAAAAAATTTCTAAAGGACATCAAGATTTGTGTGTCATTTACTTTAGAAATGGAATTTGAATACACTAAAAGTTACTTTTTAAAATATTGCTTCCATTAAGAAGTTAAACTTGAGAAAAGATACGCCCCAGTAATTCTACTCCTAGGTACATACCCAAGAGAATTAAAAAAACATACATGTTCAAAAATACACACAGCATTATTCAGAATAACCCCAAAGTTGCAACAAACCAAATGTCCAACAATGACTGGGTAAACACAATATGATAAATTTATACAACGGACTATTGTTCAATAATAAGAAGGAGGTACAGATACATGCTTCAGTATGGATGAACCTTGAAAATATTATGATAAATGAAAGAAGCCAGAGACAAAAGGTCACATTGTGAATTATTTCATTTATCTGAAATATCCAGAATGAGGAAAGCTACAAAGATAGATAGGCAATTAGTGGTTGCTTAGGACCAGCGATGAGGAAATGGAGAATGACTGTTAATGAGTACAGGGTTTCTTTTTTAGGGCGATAAGAATAATCTGGAATTAGATGGTAGTTGTGGATACAAAACTTTGTGAATATGCATGAAACCTCTGAGTGTGACACCCCCAAAAGGTAAATTTTATGGTACATAATATCTCAATATTTTTAACATAGAGGGAAAAAAGCATCATTCTTATCTTCAAAATCTGCAGGGACTCTACAGCCACAATAAAGCATAGCCTGTGACCGTGGCACTTGTATCATCCAACCTATGGCTCAGTGATTCAGCATAGCATCCTGAGGTTTGGAGATTAAGGACATAATCTCTGGATGCAGGTTGTCTGGGTTCAAACTCTGAATCACCATCTGCTATTTGATTAACAAGTTATTTAACTTCCCTGTTAATTTCCTTCCATATCAGTAAAATGGAAATCTTAGTAGCTGCCTTATGGTATTGCATGAGCACTGAGAGTTAAGTGAGCTGATACAGAAATAGTGGATTTCTTTATCATTATCATCTTGAGTGGCATAGTGGAAACAGTGTGGTGACTTACTTCTACAGTCCATTCTACTTGAGTTGCACATCAGCCTTTCTTTCTTTGTCACACATGATTTACAATGTCTATGTAACTTTATTTGTGAGCCACACCTTTCTGACATGGTTATAAGTTATTTGAAGGTGAGAGCCCACACCCCTTCCCCCTTGATCTCCATCCCCTGACATCCAGCTCTTCACTGGCCCCATGAGCACTCCTCAGGCACCTGCACAATGTTTCCTACTGTTAGTCTGCCCCAGGACAAAGATTATGGTAAGATGTGTACTCTCTCCCACTGCAAATGATAGAAAGACTGCCAATCTGCCTATGAAGCAAATTACAGGAGTTTATGCTGACCTTGAGAACACTCTAAATTCTGAGTCCACAACCTTAATGTACTTTATATACTATTTTTATCCACTGATCTCCTTGGTGCTGCCCAAGGACTGTGGTGCATGAAGCTGGCTACACTACTTGTTATTTTAGTGCTTAGGTTCTTTCAATGTCATCATGATCTACAACTGGAAACAGCAAAATGATGTGGAGAACCACAGACCCCAGTGTTTCAGGGGGAAAACCTAATCAACAGACAAAAACCCCAAACCTCACTAATGTAAGCTTTGAGGCAAGAACAAGAAATGCACATGTATTGTGCTGTGAACCAGGCATACAGCTGCCCTTACCTCCACCACCTGAGTGTACGCATTGGTGATCTTTTCTTAAATGACAAAGCCATGAGTATAGATTACATTCTAAGACAAGAACTCTGTTTTCTCCCTTACTTTGCTCTTTTTTATGATCAAAATCATTTAAGCCACTGTTACCAGTTTATTGTCATCAATCATGCCTGGGGTACTTGGGAAATACCTTGACCACATAGATTGTCTTGTGATGGCTTTTCAGATGAGTTTGAAGACCAACAGTGGAATCCTTCAGACCTTTTCTATTACAAAAGTGTGTGGAAATTTTCCCACTCCAAGAGGAAGAAACTGTTGAGACTATTTTATTAAGAGATAAACCCCAAGACCACAAGATATATTTATTTGGAATTCTTTTTCCTGAGTCATTTTGGGTTATTTTGGTGGTGGTCTTACCTCTGTGTCTCAGAGACCTCTGATCCTCTATGGGTGACAAAAGCCACAGTGCAGGTAGAGTGGAGGGTTGCACATGATCGCACAGGTGGAGTGGCAAGTACCCTGTTGACAGGCTGGGCCAATGAGGAGATAGAAGTCCCAGGACACATTCTATGATCCTGAATGGAAGCTCTAGCAAGAGATAATGAAAATTTATCTCTCTATTACCATATACAGTGGCGCCTTTCAGCGTTGTGGCCCCAATTAGCAGTAACAAATTATTGCTCAAGCACCTTGATGGGAATTGGGGCAGAGGGAACTGAACTAGAGAAGAAAATGGCTGCCTAAAACCCTGGAGACATGGAAATGGGATTATGGCCCAAGGTTTCCCAGCTTCCTGCTGTTCCCTGTGAGACAGTGCCCCAGCTTCCTGGGTCAGGTACCAGTCCTCCACCTCACCAAGTCTCTATAATAAAGTGGTGTCGATGAAAGGGAAGGCTGGACTTTGCGTTTGTTTTTGCTGTCATGTTAAATCAGGAGTGTCGGAGCCCTAGAACTATGGAAAAATATTCTTTAGCTCAGTAACTAAGAGGGTATTTGCTATGCTCCTCTTGTTTATTTTCAAAGTAGTGATAAAAGCATGGAAAACCCAGCAAATTTCAGTAATAACTCAATACACCTGCAAAGGGCAAACTGTTTAGAGTTTCTCTTGCCCCATCTAAAGTCGGAAGCTCTCAGCACAGCAGGAAGCACAACTATTTTGTCTTGGCAAACCTTACCGAACACTGCACCTGCGAGTAAGCCTCCCTGATGCGAGTGCTGTGGCCAGGGGGTCAGTTTGTTTTCAGCTTTTCATCCAGAAACCACATTCTGCAAATGGACAGAAAAACCACTGTTGGATTAAAGGAAATCCTTGCCATAGAGACTAAGTGCACAACATTAATTAACTCATCATTTTCTAATTAGCATCCCCAGAGCCCTGTGCATGGGCAGCTTGTATTGCAGAATGTGCCGTCAAGCTTTTCCAAATAGCTTCATGAAATAAAGTTTTGTTTTCATGAACACTACTTGTAGAAAGTTTGAAAACTGTATAAAAATATAAAAGATCGACCCATCCATAATTTATCGTTCATGTAAGAACATTTAATAATTGGGTATATTTCATTCATCTTAATATATCTTTTAACTTTTGTATTTTTGTTCTTAGTTGAGACTGTGTCAAATATTGAAGGGCCTTTGGGTATTTTTTCATTTAGGTTATATGTAAGCATATTATCACATTAGTATCAACTACATGAATATCACTAAAAATATCTTCACTGCGTTGAGGTGCTACTATTTACTTGTCTATTATCAGTGTTGATTTTCCAAATGAACTTTAGAGTTACTTTAAGTTCGTGAAGTTCCTGATGACACTTCAGTTGTTAGCTAATGTAAATTAGGAATTTAATATAGACTAATCAGTTCATCCTCAAAGAATGTGCGGTCACAGGACACACAAATTTCTTTTTGTGATCATTGCCATCTCATATCACTTACATCTTTATCAGTACATATAGTGCATAATGTTTACCGTCCTTGTATGGAGTTGATACATGTATGTAATACATCTTAATTCCTTTTTGGATCCCTTTTCCTTCCCATTTTCCTCCCCTCTCTCCAACTCTTGATCCCTTTGTTCTTTGAGAAAGATCTATCTCCCTATTTCTCATTATCTATCTTTTATTTTGCTCTTTCTACTTTGTGGTTTTCATATAAGAGAAATCATGGGATGTTTAAGCTTGTGCAACTGAGTAATTTCAGGCAACACTACGGTCTTGAGGTGCATCTGTTTTCCTACACATGACTCATTTAGCCTTCTTTTTGGCAGAATAGCACTCCATTGTATATAATACAGTATCATATTTCCTTTATCCATTCATGGGTTGACGAACATACAGGCTGTTTCCTAGATTTAGCTATTATGAATTGTGCTGCTATAAACATGGGTATGTATGTATCACTGTAAAATGATGTTTTTAAGTCCTTTACAAAGATATCCAGATGGGGATAGCTGAATCCAAAAAATTTTCTTTGATTGATTGATTTATTTTGAGGAATCTCCATGTTGATTTCCATAGTGGTTTTGCTAGTTTACATCCCACCAACAATGTAGAAATGGTCCCTTTTTCCTCGCAGTCTAACAAGCATTTGTTAGTATTTGATTTCTTGATGATGGCCATTCTTCCTGGAGTAGAATGGAATCACTATTGCTTTAACCTGCATTTCTCTAGTGCCCAGAGATGTCTTCATGTATTTATTGGTCATCTGTGTTTCTGTGAAGTGTCTATTTCACTTGGCCATTTTTATTGCTTTTCAATGTATATTCACATAACTGTATTCTTATTTTTTAAAAATGTGATGAGAAGGAAAGACTTCCCCTTTAGGAAAATATTTAGGTCTATTAGAAAGAATTTACTGAGTCCAGGTTGAGTGTGAGCACTTGTAATCTTAGCAACTTGGGAGGGTCAGGCAGGGGGATGGCGGGTTCAAGGCCAGCCTAGGCAATTATGCAAGACCCCTTCCCAAAATTTAACAGAAAGGGCTGGAGAAGTAGCTCAATAATAGAGTGCTTGCTTGGCATGTGTGAGACCGGGTTCAATATTTTACATACATATGTGCATACATACATTTTATTATGATGAAAAAGACAGCAGAATAAATTTGTGAAAATATCTTTGTGCTTATTTGTACTATTTTTCTAGCATGAGCTCCTGGAATGTGAGTGAAAAGGTATTCATACATGTAACTTTGATAGTTCCTGCCAAGTCGCCTTTGAGTAAGATTGTACCAATTTACACTTCTATTAACAGTGAATGAGAAATTCTCTTTTCTCACACTGGATGTTATGAAAATTTAAAATATCTGCCAATCTGGTGAATAATACAATCTCAATGCTATTTTAATTTGTATTTCCCTAATCACTAGTGGAGTGGAATATATTTTCTGATGTTTGTTCGCATATGCATTTCTTCTTTGAACTGTCCCTTCATATTCATCTGTCAATTTTATGTTAGGCTTATTTTACTTTATCTTTTTATATATTATACATATTAAGCACTTGTCTGCTTATACTTCCATCAAGCATTTCTTTTTTATTAGTACATATTTGTAGTCCATAAAGTTTACATTCCTTATGTGGAGTTGGTACTTGTATATAACACATTTTAATTCCTGTCTTCATCTTCTTTTCCTTACCTTTTTTCCTTCTCCCTCTATCTCTTGATCCCCTTCTCACTTGAGAAAGATCTATTTCTATACTTCCTATTATCTATCCTTTATTTTGGTTTTTATTTATAATTTGCGTTTCTTGTACAAAAGAAACTATAAGATACCTAAGCTTGTATGTCTGATTTGTTACACTTAACAGGGGAGGACAGAGGGGCTAAAGGAAGGGCAGGGGTAGAGGGAAAAAATAAGAACCAAGATCTGTCATGTAAAGGTACAAGATCCTAATGATGAATGTAACTGTATTGTATACCTAAAATGTACCAGTAAGTTCAATGAGAGAGGAAAAAAAAAAAACAACTCATTTCTGGCCTTGTCCCTGCCCTCCCTTCACCCCCTCCTCGCCTCCCCATTTACAAACACTTTATTTCCATTTCTTTCAGTTTCTCATATTTTTTCTTTTCCCTTATTACCTTTCCCCTATCCTTCCCACTTTCCCTACACTTTTAGCCCTTTTCTTCCTGTTTCACATTGTCAATTATATCATTAGGATCTTATGTACTATTATAGTTTTTCACACCAGAGAAACTATTTGGTATTCACACGTGTGACTTATTTATTTCACTTAGGAGCATATCCTCAATATGTATCCATTTTCCTATGAACTACTCAGCTATAAAGAAGGAGAAATATAGTTTTCTTGAGATTTCCAAATAGTAGCAATTTTTGTTGTCATTGCTTACCCCATTAGATTTTTATTACTCTATTTCCTTGAATAAGCCAGTTTCATCAGGTTCAAGATTCTGAACATCTGAAGCAGAAAATTTTACTCATGGAATCAAAGGCTAGAGAAAGAGTCAGAAGGATGACGAGGTGAGAATTTCCTCATATGTCAAATTGAAGGGGTGCTAAAACATTTGGTAATCAAGAAAAACAATGTTTTGATGCAATAATTTTTAAAAGTACAACAAAAATGAATGAAAACAATCCATAATGAACAAAATGACAAATTTTAAAAACAAAGCCATGATCAGTAAAGACAATCAGGCTTTTAAAAAGTCGGGAACCAGACCAACCTGGCGACAACAGTTGCAGCTCCTAATGACCGTCTTACATATAAGGCCCACAAGATGAACCAGCTTTGGGAAAGAGTGATTGGCCAAGGAGAGGGTGGTGTACTGAAACTGATTGTCTAAGACTCACATGATAGGGGAAAGTTCATTCTCCAAAAGTCACATATCCCCCAAACTACAATTGTCTACCATGTTACAATCCCAGGACGCACCTTTCGTAGGTGAGCCTCCCTCCAGTCCCTTCATATGTTAGGGCTTTGTCTTCCCAGGTCCATGCCAAGTCCTCCAGTATTTCCCACTGTGCTGTGCAACCTTCAAATTCAACTATCACATTCATAGAGCATGAAAGACATTGATGAACTTGGTGACTTTGGAGGGCGCTGCCACTGCTGGGAGCACAGCTGCGCCCCCTGGATGGTGGATCTAGGAGGCCCATTGTCACTAAAATTCACTGAGACAAATTTGGCGCTGAGGTCCGTGATTCATTTTTCTCCTTCCTCATGGAAGGTGTCTCCATGCTGCTCAGGTTTGTGGGAGAAGTGACACAAGTAATATGAATCTGTCCTTCCTAACCTCTTCAATAAAACTTATTTTAGTGCTCCACCCCGACACCCTCACCTGGTTCCTCAGCTCTTGTAAGATATTTCTGTGAGGAGATGAGTGCTACCATATTATTGATATCATTCTCCGAGAATGAATACTTTAAATGATTTAAATGGACACTCAGGAAATCATACTCCAACTTCCTCTATTTATTGTTGCTATGCTATTTGTTTCTTTAATATCTTTCCAGATTAATTTCCTGAAGTCTTTGTTCTTTGTTATGTGCAGACACTGAAGTCACTCCTTGGTTGGTATATTGGTCAGCTTACGATTGGACAGAAGTTTCCCTAAACATTTTGTTCCAAAACTTCACTCAGCCTTTGCCAATGGATTCTGTGTTTCTGTGTTGCGGCTCAACTTTAGTACTCTGGCAACTCCGCCTTAGCCTTCATTTCCTGTTTTTGCAGAGCCCCAAGATAAGCCCAATGTGGGAATTGTCTCACATTTTTCTTGGACGTGCACAGAGCACCTTACATATTTTTTACTTTCTAGATACTCAGAAATACGTTGGAGCTTTTCAAAAATTTCACTCCCATACTTTTCTTTCAAGTTTTTCCATCAGTCTCTTGTTTGCCCAGCTGTTATGATGTCTCAGGAAGCTGCTTATGATTGACAAGCACATGGGGGATAGAGAGCTTCTCCCTCAGGGTGGTCAGAGTTAGGTCAAAACTATGAGACTATCTGCCTCCAGAGCTGCCAGACAGGCCTAGTAGTGACAACTATACAGGTATAGGCTTTAGTGGAAGCTCTAAACTGTCCTGTTCCCTTCAGTGACTAATAAGTTGCTATTTTTCACAGCGGTAGTGGTTGTGAGACTCTTTATTTTCAAAACTATGATGTTGGTGAGGAGAAAGGGATAGAAATAGGACACAAAGAGAACTTTTCCCAGCTTTTGGGACTACAGAAGGAGGTGTGACTATGGGAGGAGAGTCAGAGAGATGCATCGTGGATAGCTCTGAATATTAAGTAAGGGGTTGTGAGCCAAGGAATGTGGGCAGCTTCTGGAAGTAAAGAAATAGATATTTTTTCCCTTGGAACTTCCAGAAAGGTCTACAATTCTGTCAGCTTCTTAGTTTTAGTCCTGTGTTGGACTTTTAATCTATGGAACTGTAAAATAATAAATTTGTGTTGTCTACAAAACCACTGAATTTATAGTAATTTGTTACACCATCAATTGAAATGCTCTGAAAAAAATGCAAACATTTTTAAATATCCACAGTTCTGGATTTTTCACAGTTGTCTCCAATGTTCTGCTTGCCTTTATAGAGGAGTGGATTTTTTGATATACTCAGCCGTTCTGCAAGAATTTTTTCCCACCTCCTTTTGGCATCTGGAACTGCAGATGAAAATTATATCTTTATTGCCTTGCCTGTAATGTGTGTGTGTGTGTTTTTTTCTTTTGGGGAAACTTCTTAAATTTTCTTTTTATTGTTCTGAATTCACTATTTTGTGACACCATTTCAGAGTTTTGTTTGTTTTTAATTCATTTTTCTAAACATCCAGTAGAGACTTTCAGTCTAGGAACTAATGTCTTTCTTTAGTTCTGAGAAATGATCTTTTTTATTTACTTAAGTGATGTTCCTTTTGACTCCTTCGATTCTGCTATTATTCTTAGATTTTAAAACTTCTGAGTATATTGTGCGCGTTTCCTAATTATTGTAAGTTTTTAGTTTTCCTTTTGTACTAACGGTAGAGAAACCTTCTTTATGAATTCCCTAGCTCTCCCCAGCATGTACTTTGTTCCACTATGTCCATAGATTGACTTCGAATTTCAGTAACCCAGCTTTTAACTCCATGTGATATAGATGACTTTTATAAATGTAATTCTGTCTTGTATCCTTTGAGGATGACACATGCAGTCATGGATGGGCTCCAGAAACCCCTGCAAATACCAAAATCCATGGGTGCTCAAATCCTTTATATAAAACAAAGCAGGATTTATATAGAATTCATGTGTAAATATTTAAAATATTCTCTAGGTTCCTTAAAGTATCGAATACAACATAAATTCTATGTAAACAGGTATCGCATGGCAATGTGTAGGGAATAATTACAAGAGAAGTTTGTATATATTCAATACAATTGTAATTTTTTTCAAATGTATTTGATCTTCATTTGATTGAATCTGGAGATGTGGAACTCATGAATATGAAAGGTCAGCTGTATATTTTATTAAAGCTTTCACTGACTTTTAAGAACGCTAGCTTTTCATTTTAAGTACTTTTTTTTTTCTTTTTGTTGAGTTTATCGGTACAATCTAGGTATACAGTACAGTTACATTCATTACTTGGATCCTGTATCTTCACATGACAGGTCTTGGTTCTCATTTTTTCCCTTGTCCCTGCCCTCCTTCTTTGTATTGTACTTAGTACATCCCCTTGCGTTACCGTCCTCAAGTGACTGGTGATTCTTGGATACATGTTCACTCCTGTAGTTTAGATTTCTTGAAGACTTTCCTATGTAGCCTATTTGGGAAAGTAATAGGATTCTTTATACTACTGCTTGTCTAAAGTGAGTTTGGGGATAGTCAGAAAGAGTTAGGCAAGGAGGGATGTGATATGAACAAACTATATCATGCACATTAAAGACCAAAAGTTTGTAAATAGGATGTTGCAGTTCTGTCTTGGTTTTGCCAGTGCCAAAGAGCACAGCTATCATTTTCTGACTTGAGCTCCCAGACTGAGGCAGATTTCCCTCTTCTAGCTCCGTCCAAATGGTACTGGAATAAGCAGGTAAGGCATGTCTGTGTTTCACCTACATTTCCTCATAGGGTGTTGATATATAGTGCTTTATTTCTCATGCATCTGCTTTATAAGTTGTAAGTTTTACTAGTAGAAAGTTACCCCTTCATTTCTACTAAGTGACTTCTACTTTATCTAATATGGCATTTCTGTGCCTGGGGGTGGAACCTTGGGGTACTCTACCCCTTTTAAAATTTTTGAAACAGGGTCTTGCTAAGTTACCCAGGTGTGACTTGCACTTGTGATAATCCTACTTCATCCTCCCTAAATTCTGTGATTTCAGGCATGTACCACTGCACTTGGCTGATTTTCTTTTTCTTAGCTTCTATTTGGAATATATTCACCTTTAAAATTTTTTAGGCTGACCAAGTCATTCTTTGTATGTGGTTTTGGTGCTATTGCTGAGTTCTCTGCCTTATTATAAGATGAATATTTTTTCCCCATAAAGAAATCAAATCCATTTTTAAGTTCTGACTCTATTTGGATGTTTGCCATCTTAAGAGTGACTGTGTCATTGGAGTCACTCAACAAGTATGTGGTAAGTGGATAAACAGTTTTGATATTTAGGTTTTTTTACTTCCTCTCTCCACTTTAATAGAAACATTTAAAATTTGCTCTCATTTTCTATAGTCACCTTATTTATAATTTTACTCATAGGTAATTGTAGGTTTTTTAAACATATTCTTTTATGTGTATGTTTCTGAGATTTCTAAACACCTATTATTATTGAAATCACAATTTTGAAATATGTGACCCATTTTCAAATCCACACAAACTTATAAACAATAAAAAGCAGCCTGCACATGAGAGGTAGAAATTGAATATCTGGATGTAACATCAAAATGTAGAAGTGTTCAACCATAAGAGCACACTTAGGTCTTTTTAAAATAACAATTCAACTGAACTTTACAAAACTAAATCACATATCAAGAATAATCCACATAGTATGTTAACAATCAAAGAATGGCACTTACATTCCAAAAATATTGCTTCCAAAACAAATAAATTTCAAGGAAATGTTTGAGAAATTCGATGGGTACAATTCAATGATGAAGGTCATTCATTATATGGAAATTCCCCCAGATGATGTTCCAACTATACTGTATAAGTGAGGCACCAGACTCAAGTTCTATTTCCCAACTATACTGTATAAGCTACTGATCAGGTATCATTACCTGCTACATGGCAACAAAAACTGGCTCCATTACATGCCTACATGTTAATCCACATTTTTGCATCTATAAGAATGAAGAAGATGTTAATATTAATAGGGCACCAATAGGGACAATGATAAAAAATAAATGAAATAATTCATATAAGGCGTTTGGTACAGGGCCTGGGATATATTCTTTCCACTACTTACTAACTATATGACCCTGCGAACATTCCCAAACCT
Organism: Fukomys damarensis; assembly: GCF_012274545.1. Taxonomy (NCBI): domain Eukaryota; kingdom Metazoa; phylum Chordata; class Mammalia; order Rodentia; family Bathyergidae; genus Fukomys; species Fukomys damarensis. Next base: position 29,408,310 of record NW_022900942.1, on the reverse strand, counting down.
CTTAATATCTTGAATTTGTCACCCCCAATATGGGAATTACAACAGTACACACCTCATACTTTCAAACATAAAAATCTCAGAACAGAGCTTAGTACTACCTATGTTTTCAGTAAATGCAATGGTAATGTACTTACCTGCAATAAGGACTACAATATTCTCACCTGTTAAGAGCAAAGAGAATACTAGAAGCGTGTCCTTTAGCACACATATCAAGGTGACAATAGCTAAGATGTAGTTCAAAGAATAAAAATGGGATTAGGGCAGGTGTCCAGTTTCTTGGCTATTGAACTATGGGTAGTCTTGGTTTCCATTTTTTTATCCCAGGATAAAATAGTTAGTGGAGATTTTAAATGAAAATTATAAAAGCTGTGATATGTGAAAATTATTTAGTGTTATATTAGCGCTCCTTAGTGGGGGCTACTTTTGATCATTGTGATGATTAGTCTACTATCATATCAACACCTCCTCTTCCCTTACTTTTCCTAGCCTCATTAACACTCAAAAAAGGATTCTGTATCCTTGGTAATATACATGGTCTTCCTTACTTTCCCATTCCTTGGATATATACATCATTAGCAAACCTAGGCACAATTACTGTAAAGAGTAGAAATGAGACAGTATTTTGTGAATTTCAAATAAATTTCTAACTCCTCATTTTACAAAAAGAGTCTGGACAGCCACTATAACTGTCAAGGTGATTTATGATGTTCTTCACCAAGCTGACAGCCAGTGGAGAAAACTCCATGTAAGAAAAATTCTTTATATTTATCCTACCTAGTTTAATACCTGATGAACCATGATATAAGAACAATTTTTAAAATAGCCTTAAGGAGAGAATCCTTACATTTCCTAGGATACAATCCATCATAGCAACACTCAAGGGGAACGTAGGGTAGATGGTGGTCCTGCTGTGAGTTTGCCTGGCTTACAGAAAAGACATTGATTGGAGGCCTGGCAATAAAACCAACAGGCTAATGTAACTTAAATTCTGACTCCTCTTTTTGCTTTTAATTATTTTATTTTCTTATATTAATACTTTATCTAGGTGGTATTATTATCATGTAAATATGAACACAAATAGGAAGGGAGAATCTGCTCAAGGAAGATGAGGTATAACTATTTCCAAAGCCACTTAATTGGGAGACTAAAGCAAAGTGAAGATAGAAACTGGTCAGTTCTCATTAGGGTCACCTATGTTTTTAACTTTCCTGAAACCTCTGATAGTCAGGGGATTTCATAAATTTGTGCTTCATCTATTAGTCAGCTGTTCTGTTGCTCTACAAAATACATGACACTCGCAATTTAAAGAACCAGAGGATTATTTAGCTAATGGTTTCAGAAAATTCAGTACATGGTTGGCTGTTTTCAAAGCAGAAGCATTATAGTAGAAGAACAAGATGGTGCAAAACTGCTTAGTCATGGCAGCCAGGAAATAGAGCAAAAGGAACCAGGCACCAGATATAGTACCCAAGGTCATGGTTTCATTACCCATCCAGACACACCCAGAAGTGTGCCTTACTAATCCTCTAGGCATATTCCAAGTCAATCAAGTTGACATTTAAGTTTAATCATCTCAACAGTTTATAAAACACTTGTTATATATCATTCGGTTTGTATAATTTTCTAAGGCTATGTTATGGTGCATCTTTTCTTCTCACTGGATAATATCTTTAGCCTCTCCCAACTCTTCCTGCAGAAAATTGAAAGTCTCTTCTGAAAACTAAACAAACAAAGCCACTTCCTTGACTTCCTGTCCTTTTTTACTTCCTTATGTGGCTGCACTTCCCTCTTCCTGAAAGAGTAGGATACACTCATTGCTCTACTTGGTGCTTGCTGTCTATGCTCTTGGCTTTGAGAACACCACTCTCTTCTTTTCAAGCTCTCTGACACCCTTTCCAGGCCCCTTCAAATGATTTCTCTCTCCCCCATCTTCTCCTTCCACATCGATATTTCCTAGGGCTCACCTATTCTTAACATTTCCTTCAATTAATCCTTTCCTCAAATGTTTTAAATATGCTAACAATTCTTCAATACATATTTCTAAGGAGATATATTCTCATGTGCCAGGGTTATGTTTCCAACTGTCTATTGTACACCTCATGCAAAATATGTCAACAACAGAACTTATTTTTTCCCTAATACAGTCTCCTTATATATTCACCTTCTCCATTAGGAAAACTCTTGGAGTTATACTTAATTCTACCCTCACTTTTATTTCTGAGGCTCAGTTAATTCTACTCCTATTTCTTGAGTGTATTCAATTATATCCATTGTAATTTTTGTGACCTTTTTACCATTATTCTCACTACCTTTCTTCTGAACTGCCTTTATTTTCTCCTTGTAATCCCTACCTAGTCCACATGGCATCAGGATGAATCTTTTATTGACACTTAATAAAGGGGGAAATCCCTTAATTATGTCATTCTCCTGTGAAGAATCCTTGGATGACACTCCACTGGCTTCAAGGCAAAGTTTTAATTCTTCAGACAAAATCAAAGGCCCTTTTAATATGAATCTAGTTTGCCCTCTTGATTATTCTACATTATTCTCCCATGCAGACTTTCATCTTCATTCAAGACCTTTCCTGCCTCCAAGATTTTTTACACACATCCAGTTTTCTTAACCGGAGAATTCTTTCCCCATTGTTTTTCCTGGCATCCTCCATATTCTCCTTCAAAATTGCATTCCAATATCATCCTCCTGGGAAGAACTTCCTAACCTCAGTGGTGTAAGACAAAGCTGCAACATGAAAAATCTTAGCGGCTTCTAAGTAGATGCTGAAATGATTAATTTGGTCAAAGTTCCTTTGTAAACATTAGCTACTACTAGGTAGTGGAATACGTTGTTCTTCATTATCTATAAAGACATCATACTTTTAGAAAAGTATGACGTTTAATGACTTATCAAAGCAGACATCTAAGAAAGTCTACACACACTTAGGTCATTTCTCTGAATCAGGAATGCAGATGTGTACAATAAATTCCTCAGGTTTTATTATCAGAAGCACCTGTATTTCTGCTCAAGAACCTATTGTTTGATAATGATGACCTATAGAAAAAGCTCAAAGGGAGCCATATATGCTTCCAAGGCCCAAGTATGTGGGAAGCACTTAATTGTTCAAAGAGGATGTCCATTTGTGAGAGATCCTTCAACTTAGCCAACAGCAACATATCAAAGGATCCCCCCCTGCTGGTGACTGCTGCTCAAGTGTTTCCTGCTGAGGTAATTCCTTGAAAGTGTGTGTATGTGGACAGTCTCCATGGTTAACACATACACATGCGTGAGTCTGGGAAGCATAAGGAACAGATCTGAGGTCATTTGTTTTTGTTTTTTTTTAATTGAATTTATTGGTACATTCTAGGTAGACCAGTACAGTTACATTCATTACTGGGATCTTGTGCCTTTACATACCAGGTCTTGGTTCTCATTAGATCTGAGGTCGTTTGAAGCAAAAAATACAGAACTTTCAACATTTTCCCTGGAGCAAGTGTTCGTTGCACAAGTATCAAATAGATTATTTAAAATGAACCAAAGAGCTATTCTACTTAGTATCTTGTGTGTTTAAATACCTCAAACAAACAAAACAAAAAAAGCGTGAATACTTCATGTGTCATACTTCTGGAAGGGAAAGAAATGTAAAAAGTTGCTACTTATATTAACCTGATGACCCCACCCTCAACAATGTATAATATAGAAATAACTATTTGTCTTAAGAAGGTCTTTTTTTTGCTTATTTAATGATGACTTTATTGAGGCAATAACTCATAAACTATAAAGTACATCACTGAAAGTATACAATTTGGTAGTTTTAGTATGTTCACTATGCTGTGCAACTACACAATTTCAAAATACCTTCAGTGCCCCCAAAAGAAACTCTTCTTTTATAATTTTCAAATATTTTCTCCTATTTTATAGCTTATTTTCTCACTTTCTTGATGGTGCATAAGATTTTTAGATTTGGGTAAGATTCAATTTTTTCTTTTGTTGTTTGTACTTTTGGTGAGATATCACAGAAATCGTTATCTAATCCAAAGTCAAAAAAGACTTCTCTATGATCTCTTCTAGAGTTGTGCAGTTTTTATTCCTACAACTAGATCGAAAAACCACTTTGAGCTGACTTCTTATAGAGTGTGGTAGATAGGGTCAAAAGGATCTTGTTAGCCACTTTTTTTCTGATGTACATCAGCTTCAATGTGAAGCCACAAATCTGTAGGTTTCCTGGGAACCATCATTTAAAAAAGCAACTTCTGTGGCAAATGTGACTTGCCTGATTATTTGAGTGGAGTTCCGTTCAAGATGATGGAGGGCTAAAATGCACGAAAGGCAACAGAGAGATGTTGTGGCAGGACTGTGAACTAATTTTAAGAAGTTCTATAAAACTGTAAAAGTGATTTTCAATTATCAAAGCTGGACATATGACCTAGAGAAATTGTCAGATATTTTTTCAAATATTTTAAGTTTGTTCAAATAAATAATTTAATCTTGTGTTTTTGAAGACTTATTTTATGTAGGTTTGATTAGTTTATATAGAAATCTTTAAAACTGTCTAAACCACACTGTTGATATCTAAGGAACTCTATGAGCTTCTCCAAAAAAACAAAAACAAAAACAAAAACAAAACAAAACAACAAAAAACACTCTTAGAAATACAACACACTTGTGCTAGCAACTCCAGGTTCCAAGTTGAAGTCCTTCCACTTCAGTCTAGTCTTTGAACAAGTCTAGATACAAAACCCTATTTTGCCATTTTGAAGAGAAAACCCTCTCTCAGAGACTCTTTTGTGAGGGTAAGTTTGTTATAATATTTTTTGGGCTTAGAATGAAGACTTTTGTTTTGTGACTCAGGGCTTTCCTTTGCACTTACCATCAACAATATAAGTTGAAGAGAATCTCAGATCCAGTATCTATTCTGAGGAACTGGCATGGTGAGACCACTGAGCAATAAGTGTCTGTGCACTGCACATCACACTGACTGTTTACTGCCATTTTTCTTTCGTTCAAGGAGGACAATTAAATGAGCTGATCTTTGTTGCTCACAATGCCTGGAACATTGTAGGCTCTCAATAAGTGTTCATTTCACTTGCCTTTAATTACCTAAGAAAGAAGGTCTTAAAAGTGGTTTTCATTTGTAATCACTTTGGAAATCTAGCTAAGGAGAGAGAATTTGCAAATGCCATGTTACTGAGCATGTTACCTAACGGTTATGTAAGTAGCAAACATCCTGTCAGCATTAATAAGCAAATATGAACCAATAAGAATGCAGGTGAGGACTTTTTTTCCTAAATAGAATAAAGGGCTAAGGTTGATGGGGCAATAGATTAGACAATTTGTAATCAAGGCAGAACTATTGTCACCACCAATTCTAATGAGCATTTTATAATTTATGCCTTTAATGTATTTTTATGAGAAAGCTACTGAAAATGTTACATAAGTGATAGTGTGCTCTAGGACTAGAAATTTGGGAGAATTGACTTTCATACTTAGCTTGATTTGGATGCTTGTTTTTTTTTCAGTTTTAATTTTAAAGGTTTGAGAAAAAGAGACTAGTTAATAAACTATACCATAGTATTGGAAATTGTGAAATGTCTCTAGTCTTAATATATGTGGGAATATTGAAAAATGGTGTAAGTGAATTACGGAGACAGTTATGAAAAAATGAATGATGTTTTTACCATAGTTACAGAAAATGCTCACAACCATTGCTATAGATAATATATCAAGTAATTTAGCTGCTAATGAATAAGATTCAGCAAATGTTTTCTGGATTTGATAAGTACCAATAAAGAACAAATAGGGTAAGAATTAGGAGAGTTAGAACATGGCTTTCTAGTTTTTCTATTGATTTGCTTAGGATATGAAAAGGCTCTCAAAACCTTTACATTGGAACCTTAAGTCATAAACTATTCACTGTCTGAGGGATATGGGAAAGAAAATAAAATCTCTATTGGGAATAGACTTTTATTTTGGAGACAAAAATATACAGAAAATTTAAATACAAGGCTCCCAAGAATAAAAAAGAATTCCTGAGTTGTTAGGAAATAAATTATTCTAAGTATTTCTTACCTATCCCAGATGTCTTGTGTGGTCATCTTTCCAAATAACATTAAGACTTAACTTCACACTTCTTGATGACAGGATGATCAGGCTCTCTCACCCATGAGTTTCTAAGGATTCCTAGGGAATGCTTTCAAGGTTCTGTTTTTCTTCTCGATTTTGCTGTTTCTTAAATTAATTCATTAATTTATATTGGTCTGGTACATTCCCTTTAGCAAAATCCATTGGAATGGAATAATATATGACATCCAAGTATAACTCAAAACTTGGTTTATTCAGGGTTTCAAAACACAGCAACACAACAGAAGAATTTCAGTCCTGAGAATGTAGCACAGAGCATGCCTGGCAAGCATGAGGCCCTGAGTTTGATTCCTGGTACAGAAAAAGAAAGAAAGAAAAAAAAGGATTTCAGCAGAACAGCTGTCCTAGCACAGGCTGTACTTGTACCATAATATAAAATGGCAACCCTGCCTGCTGCCTGGGGTTTACTCTTATCTAGAATATGCCATCCTCACCCCTCAAAAACAAGCAAAAACTCCAACGAGATAGAAGCTCTAAAGGAAGGAGGAAAGGCCTGTGTCCAATAAACAGTATTCAACTCTCCCTGTGTCACTTACAAGCCACATGAATATGGATATCACCTTACTAAGCCCAATTTCTGTATCTGTAATTTATTGATCTTAAAACTTGTTTTATAGGATTTTAGTAAAAATTAAATGGGAAGAACACTGTGAAAAAGGCTAATATAGTGCTCGGCACATAGCAGATATTCTGCTTTTTTAGGAGGGTGGGCCCGTAAGTACTAAAGGAATTCAGGTGGACACTACCCAACCGTGGCACTTGCCTCTTCCAATCCAAGATGATATATTTCAGAGTTATGGAAGAAGAATCAAACCTTTGAAGTTGATGCCTGTGTTTCTGGAATTAGAGTGGAATCCTGTGATGACTTTCACTGCTTGACCATAGCCCTAACTCCCTGTAAGCCAGGGAAGATGGACCTAGAATAAAGATTTTATAAAGATAATTATTACTAAGAAGGCTAAGAGAATATTTCAGAAATTTTAACAGTTAATGCAATTTTCTGGGATTCCAATTTGCTTTCATGATTAACTTTTGGAGTCTCAAATTCATTACATAGTTAGGGGTATCTACTCTCATGATTGTAGATAATAAAGGCACTAAGTGCTAAGAAGGCAACTTCTTAGAAAGGCTTTTTTAATGCAAAGTCTTCAAATGTCATTCAGTCATAATTTGTAATTTGTGTAACTTCCTCCTTGTTTTCATCTGGTTAAAGAATATTGATTTTTGAATGTTTGTTGCAGATATTCCCAATATTTTACAGATTCACAGGACTTGAACGCACAGGGTGGTTATAAATCTTTAGGAGCAAAAATAACTGCTAATGAATGAGCTGGGCGTAGTGCTACATGTCTGTAATCCCAGCATTCACGAAGTTAAAGCAGGGCTGGGGATTTAGCTCAGTGGTTCTGGCACCTGCCTCTCAAGCATAAGGGCCCAAGTTCGATCTCCAGTACCTGCCCCATAAAAGGAAGTTGAAGCAGAAAGATCATTGTGTATTCAAGGCCTGTATGAACTACGTGTATCAAAAAACATAAATAAATAAGTAACCACTAACTCACTTTGGAATTTAAAGATTTTAGTTCACTTCCAAATTATTCACTCTGTCTAAATTTAGTGTGCCCCAGACTAAGATTTTCTTTAGACAGTGCCTGAAGTAAGCCCATGTAAAAACCTGGGACATACAGACTGTCACACATCAGTAGCTAATTTTAAATCTCCTAAAGGAATGCTTGATGTGCATCGGAAGCTTCTGATATATGAGTTCACTTAATCCTTACAGTGTCCCTGCAGGAAAACTTAAACTGAGAGAATTTAGGCTGTTTGCCCAGTGCTTCCCAAGGCGCCCAGGTCATAAAACAACTGGGACTGAACTAAGATTGGCCCAACTCTCAACCTCAGGCAATTGTACTAGTTTTTCAAACACTGGAATGGCTGATGGTGATGGGATGGGAAGATAGTAGTAAAAGTGTGTAGACCTTCAGCTTTGCAAAGGCCGAAAACGCTCTTCCCCCATTCCTTTGTAAATCCAAAATAGAGCACTTTGGAAATCTTTATTCATCCAATGTGCATCAACTTTCCCATATGACTGTATTTTTGAGAGGATTGTGAGACTCAAGCTCAAACACATGCTTTGAGAATACTACTAAAAGGAATTTAATTGATTATTGGGGTTGAAAGTAGTCTTCCAGGTAACACACCTCTTCTCTATCTTCATGCTTGCTGGCTGACTGTTGTCATGCTTGTCTTTTATGCAAGGCATCCAAGAGCTGAGAGGTTGGTGAGATAATTACTATATGAATGATTATCAAAGCTGCAGAAGATTATCAAAGGTACAGAAAGCAAAGGTGATCAGTGTGTTTAAATTTTATTGGACCTGCACAAGGAATGGCAAGTATGATGTAATTTGCTGCAAAATGCAGAACTAATTAGTCTATTACCACATTCCATTATAATACATTTAACCAAGGTACTCACTCCATTTTGTAAAAGTCACACATCCAATTCTAATGCTAGAAGCTAAATTGGCTATATATACAAAAAAGAAAGACAATAAAGCCCTATGGCACTAAAGACTCAGTAACTTTAGTATTTTTGTGGCAGTGCTTGTAATATAAAATTCTGTGAAACCCAAAAATTCTTAAATAATCAAAATGAAATAAAATGAAATAGACTTTATCAGAGTCAGATTTATATGTCCTTCAGAAATCTTTGGTTACAGTTAGAATAGATTTTCTTTCTATGTTGATCTAAGATATGGAGGATATCACTTGTAAGAAATAAAAACGTATGTTAGGGTCAGGGATTTAGCTCAGTGGGGACTGCACCTGCCTGGCAAGCACAAGGTCCTGAGTTTGATCCCCAGTACAAAAAAAAAAACAAAAAAAACCCCAAAACCAAAAAAACAAAAACTTCTGTTAACTTTCAGATAACACTTGTAATATTCAGAATATTGTCCTTAACAGTTTAAAATCATTACAGAACCTTCACAAAGCACGTCTTTTTCCTTTGGCATTTCCAGCTCAAATGGTAAGAGGCCTAATGAATCCCAGTCACAATTATTTGGCTTATTAAATGCTTGCCTTGGTGAGGACTTGGGAGTGATAATTAGATTAGTGGCCAGAATTCAAACATCCAAAGGTTTACCCTAAGGTCAATTTGGTTTATCAAATACTTTTATGATCAAACCTAAGGCAATTCTACCTGCCGTGTAGAATTGGTGTTACTCTTAGGCAGAGGTTTTGCTATTATCAGATGATGTTTAAGTTAAAATGCTATTCTTTCTAAAATGGCAAGGGTCTTTCAGCCCTGTAGGTTTACAGAGGATTTGCACATGTTGTTAAGTGGTTTGATCTTGGAAATTGTTGGAGGCCTCAGTCTGAAATGCATGGAAGAAAGGTCTCTGTGAAGACTGAAGTGGACCTCTTGTTCTGCTTGTTCACAATTTACCCTTTCCCCTCTGATAACCAGCTCCCAGCCTCCCTTTTGGGGACTTCTCCTGTTGCCTATAGTCCAGGAAAAGCTGTTAATCAAAATCTATTTTCCTTATTACCAAGAATGAGCAAGTGATGCTAATCAGGATATAAAGCTGAGTATTGAGCAGCATGACAACATAGTTTTGAGAAAATGATTGAATTCATTCATGCCAGTGGTAACATGCTATAAAAGTTGTCACTTAGTTCCTGTCACTTAGATTTCTGGAGCCACTCTTATCTTTTCAAAGCCTACTTTTTCAGTAAATACTGATTTTAGAGTTTACATATTCTATCTTCCAATAAGTTCCTTTCACTTAAAAACAGTGTTTGTTTTCTTTTGTTAATGAAAAGAATCCTAACTGGAATGGATTTTCTTAAAGAGAGGTAGATAATATGAATCATCAGGCACCTGGGAATAAGATCTACTCACAAAGAGGCAAGAGTTACATACACAAGGGCAGGAAGGCCTAAAGATTGCTGTTAGCCACTCAGAGACTAGATTGCCTTGTTAAAGGTAAAGGATCCTGAAATATAGACTTCTGCTTTTTTGCAGAGTTCTGTGCTCTCTATAAGTTTATCTTCACATCAGAAGGGCCATAAGACCATTTGCAAAATCCATTTGGGAAAATCTATGCTTTCCCAGAATCCTTGAATGCCCAGGTAAAAAGAGTTTGAGTCCTTGCTCCAAATCTTCCCAACCAGAACAGTTTAAGGGCAGGAAGGAGAGAGAAGAGACTTCATTTTCTCTATCACTAATGTCTTCCAAGGGAAGATGGATTTGTGTTTATAGTAAATCTCAAAAGCTCTCTTAGATGTTCTGTGGCCAGGAAAATAGCCCAGCTAAATTACTGGGATGGTGTGAAACAATGGCTCTCTGGCTTTGGATTTCACATGCCCTTAAAGTTTAAAAAAGTAAAAATCAACTCATGAGCGTCCCTCTTTTTTTGTTTTTTATAAAATAAGGATATTAAAGTGAAGAAATGACCAAATATTATTAACATTGATTCTTTTAAAAAAGGTACATTTAAAGACACAAAAGTAAGCGGTACATTAATTCACTGACATACAAAAATCAATGAATATGAACTTAAGGAAAACCTCAATTTATATTGCCCTTGTTTTCTTTTTCTTTTTTTTTTTGTACTAAAGATCGAACTCAGGTCCTTGTGCTTGAGAGGCAGGCAGCAGAATCACTGAGCTCAATCCCCAGCCTTTCTTTAGTTTTCTATATGAAAAATAGACCCTGGGCCAAGAAATAATCAACAGTCATCTCTCTAAGGAGCACAGAAACCTGGGGCAGAGATCAATGCAGAATTAGGAGCCAGGCATGGTGGTGCACGCCTATAATCCCAGCACTCGGGAGGCTGAGGCAGGAGGATCGTTGTGAGTTCGAGACCAGCCTGGGCTACATAGTAAGTTCCAAGTCAGTCTCAACTACATAGTGAGACCCTGTCTCAAAAAACAAAAAGCAAAGAACAAAACACAATGCAGAATCATCCCTGTGCAGAGTCACTGAATGTACACCGGATTAGGGTCAAGCTTCCCAGGTTTATGTTTTCTGGAGACAACAACTCAATCACTGGTCCACAGGATAGAAAAAATTTGCCCATATAAACTCAAGCTGATTAGTAACCTGAATTATTATTATTTTTTTTTTTTAAAGAGAAACCTCTATGCCCATGGGCAAATCTATGAGCATATTACATAATGCCCTGGGTGTAGAACCTGAGAACCTCTCTTTGATCCCTTTCCAAACCTCCTGTTCTCTAGTTTCTCTTTCAAACCTGAATTTCACCTTTCTGCTCAGAGGGTTCAGGTAGGTGATGATGCCTTGACTGCAACTCTACCGAGAGGCCCAATAGGTATCTCTATCTGTTGCAGAACTTTAGCCAAGTCCAAAATACCCTAGGCCTCATCCTAAGTTACAGGAACTTCTGACTATGCCTGACATCTCAGGCATGCATCTTTGGAAGAGATTTTGGATGACCAATCTATTCCTTCTGGGCATGACATAAGAATGACAGTCTAAGTCCTTTTGCAATGTAATAACTAAATACTTTAGACTGGAAATTTTCAAATAGACGTTTATTGTTTACAGTCCTGGAGGCTGGAAGTCCAAGATCAAGTTACTTGCACATTTATTATGTGATGGGAGCTTCATAGATGAGACCTTAATCCTTCTCTCTCATGTAGTGGAAAGGTAAGCCAGAGATCTAGAGCTTCTTTATAAGGGCACTGATCTCATATATTTGTGTTCCATCCTCATAATCTAATCACCTCCCCAAGATTTTAACATAAGACCTGGGAGATGGCACATTCAAAACATAGTAAAAAAAAAAATGCTATCATCATGTTCTATTAATACATTGTAGTGCACATCACAAAACCTTAAAATATTCCATTTGAGGTCTCTGAATCTTTTTCTCATGGGGGACCAAGAGGTAAAAGAGACTTCTAAGAAAATATTGGAAGCACAAAAAATGAAGTCACACCAGTAACAGAAGCACTACATGCTGACTCAGAAGAGCAAGGACCCAAGTTTGATCCCTGGTACCAATAAATAAATGAATAAATAAATAAATGGGAAGTGCTACATGTTATAGCTTTTATGTGCTAGAGTAAGAACAGAATCAAGTTGGTTGTTAATGTTGACATGGGTCAATTCAAGAAACCATGCGTAAGTAGAAGAGAGAGTCAAGGGTAGCAGAAACTATCATCTATATCACTGAAAAACAATCTTTTTATCATTATTAAATTTATGGGTTGCCAATGTCTATGATAAAGTAATCAGAATCAAGTATGATCTATATCAGCCATTTAAAGTTATTCTGTAGTAGTAAATCATCCCTAAATCTTTGTGTCTGACAACAGCAGTTTAATTCTTTTTATGTTCCATGTTTATAATATGTTGATTATTTCTTTTCTCTATATGACTTCACTCCAGGACTGAGATTGATGGAGCAGCTCCTATCTAGAATATTAATAGTCTCACGGCATTGAGAAAGGACAAATGGTGGAATTGAGGCAGATTAGGGAATAGCCAGAGAGCTAAGCAAGCAGACATGACTTGTCAATCACAGAGACCCAGGACCCATGTTCAGGATAGTTTCTGAGCCCAGCACCTGGGGTCAATCAGAATGTGCTATCTTCAATTCTTCTGTCATGACAGCAAGCAGGTTTTTGATAGCATGGTCTAGATCTGATGTCAGCTTGAGGAATAGAAAATATAAAAGACCATTGCTTTTAGTCTTGTGGCCACAGTGCTCACTTTTTTCAAAGGAAAAGGCTCAGATATCCCTTCAGAAAGCCCAATGATTGGGATACACTCTTACACCCAGGGAACAACAGTTGTTTAGGGACTGAATCCAGGCTCTTTGTGATCTAGGGGTCCTTGCCATCAAACAACAGCTCCATTCCTTTCTGGGAATGGCCAGCCTATGCAAGATCTGGATACTGAATTTTAGACTAATAGCAGTCTTTATATGAGGCTGTCAAAGGTCCATAGTTGGAACCCTGGGAATGGACAAAAGTGACTATGACTTTAAAGAAATAAACATGCCCTAACTCAGGTTCCAGAACTAGGAATATCTGACTTAAGAAAACTCATCTTATATATCAGAAGAGAGATGACTTGCTTTGTCTGTTTTAAGCCAAAGTCTGGGACAAGAATTACACAGTGGCATACTTTTAAAAAAAGATACAGTGGCTACTAGAAGACAGTAGCAGCTATAGCTATACTAAAAGAAGAACTTACAAACTAACTTGAGTCAAAAACTCTAAGTCCTGACTCTCCATTAGGTCAGTGCTATTCGTGAGACAAAAGGTTATGGTTGAGAGGGGAATGGCTTCCTAAGTACCAGGCCATGCCTTTAGACACCCCTGAGGTTACCATAAGGACATGCACTACTCTTAATCCTGCCTTGCTGATGCTTAAAGGCTTAGAAGTTAGCCACTCTTATAAAGAGATGATCTCCCAGACCTTTGCAAGTAAGCCAGACACAAGTGACCTGCCCCTCAATGACCCTAAGGAAGTGTGGTCACTGATGGAAGTAGTTTTTTCCCAAGGATACTGAAAGGTAGGTTATGCAGTTGTCTGTTCACAATAGATCACCGAGGCCAAACCCCTTCACTTAAGGACCTCTGTTACAAAATCAGAGTTTGTAGCCCTTTCTCAGGCATTGATATTCTTAAAAATGCAAAAAGGTAAATATTTACACAGATTCCAAATATGTCTTTCGGTTGCTACATTTTCACACACCAATCTGGAAAATAAAGAGTTTTGCTAACTAATAGCACAAGAAAGAAATCCTGTAGCTCCTGGAAGAAGTCTATCATCTTAGGCAAGCCACTGTCATTCACTGTAAGAGATACCAAAGAGACATGTCTAAAGTCTCTGAAAAATCAAAAGGCCGATAGAGAGGCCAAAAGGGAAACCATACAAATCATGCTTATTCCCACTTCTTGAAGAACAATTAAAACTAGCCTGTATCTCCCCAGGAAGATAAATGGGCCTTAGGACAAGGGGGAATTAAAATGAAGCTTTGCTGGTATTTAGAAAAAATAGATCAGTCTTTCCTCAAGGGACACAATGGAAGGCCATAAAACGCCTTCATGATTCACTCCATATGAGAAGAAATTCTGTATGGCCAATGGTTACTTGAATTTTCACATGGCTAGGACTGTCAATGGCCACCTGAGAAGTCTGCAAAACTTTCCCACTCTGTGCCTGCATTAACCCCGAAAAGCCCAGATCACCTTTTTTGTTAGACCTCATATGGAGAAGAGGGACGTACATTGAAGAGGACTGGCAATTACACTTTATCCACATGCCACCATGTGGGGGATTTAAACTAATATTGGTCCTAATTAACATCTTTATAGGCTAGATTGTGGCCTTCCCTACCCATTCAAAGAAGGCTATGGAGGTAGTTAAGGTGCTGCTCAAAGAAATCATTCCCATTTGGACTGCTCAAGTCCCTTCAGAATGACCATGGGCCTTCTTTTCATCTCCAATAATTCAGGGGGTAGCAAAGTCTACCCCCTACCACCTCCATTTTGCTTGGAGACCTCAGTTCTACAGAGAGGTCAAAAGAGCCAACTAGATCCTGAAGCAAACTCTAGCAAATACTGCCAAGAGCCTTCTGAATCTTGGCTTTAATTATTGCAAATAGCCCTCATGAGAACTCAGAACACCCCCCAAACTGGGCTAAATTAGAGCGTATTTGAGGTTATATGGAGGTCTTTTCTATTTTATGATATGTTAGTGGATCCATTCACCACAGATTCTTATAATATCTTATTAATTTGGGCCAAATATAACAGGCTATCAAACTGTATGGGATCAAACTCTTCCAAGCTCCTGGTCCAGAGAGAGCAAACAACTAGTGTTCACCCTGGAGACCAGGTACTCATTAAAACTTGAAAATAAGAGACTTCTGCAGACCAATTAAAACCAAAATGGAAGGACCCCTTTTCAATGATCCTTGCCACATTCATCTTAGTAAAGGTGGCAGAGACAAACAGTTGGTTTTACCTTTCTAAAAATTGTCTAAAGAAAAAAGACCACTCAAAAGAAGAAAGCTAGCCCTGAAACCTCTGGAAGACCTGAGATCCTCTTCAAAAAGCAACATTCCAAGAACACTCTGAATGCAGATTCAACTATATGGGGTCAAATTTTGCATTCCAAGGTATTTAGAGAGAACATAATCTTCAGCCCCTTTCTACAAGAGGTAGCTATATGAAGACAGAGACCACCATGCCCTCAGCAACCCATGGAGAATTGTGGGGAATTATGTCTCTCAGGGGAAATGAAGCAGGAGATTAGGAAATGGCCAGATGGGTGAGCAAGTAGACATGACCTGTCAATCACAGAGATCCAGGGCACATGCACAGTACAGTATTCAAGTCCTGTACCTGGCTGGTACCAATCAGAAAGTGCTACCTTCATTTCTTCTGGAAGGAAGTCAAGCAGATTTTTGATATCACAACCTAGATCTGATATTAGCCTGAGGAATGTGAGATGCAAAAGACCTCTGCCATTAGCCTCATGACCACTTTGTTCTCTCTTTCACAGTGGCCCTCTCTCACTCTAAAGAGCATAATTCTTTCCATGCATTTAAGTAATGTAAAACTTCATTACCTTTTTCTCCTGTGTTGTCGAATTCTTTGTTCAGGACAACAAGAATCCAGAAAGAATCTCTAGAAGGAGGCTACAACCCTGCAGACCCTGGTAGCAAAATTACATAGCAGCTCTTAAAGCGCATGCCTAGTTAGCATGTGACAATTCCCCACACATTCCACTGGCCAGAGAAGTCATATGATCAAATTTAGCATCAGTGGTTAAGGGTCAATATTTAAAATAATAATGCACATTTGAGTATTCTATGGGTATTCTGTTTTATCTTTCTCATTAACTCTGCTCTTAGAGATAAAAATTCCAACAGTCTTTACAAATCCTATTACTCTGGAGTTATAATTGCCACAATATCTAGACCATTGTCTTCAGAACTCCTTAAGCCTTTGGAGCTTTTTTAAGTAAACTGCCAATCCTTCAGTGCTCATACTGTTTTCAGGGAAGCCTGCTTACAAAATGGCAGACATGCTTACATGTATATCAGTGTTTAGAGTAGATGATGCAAGCACAGCATTTCGCCAAAGCCCTGATGGCTGGCTAGGTTGCAAAATTATTTATGGATTTCTCATTTATGGCATGCTGCTCAGTTTCCCATGAGTTGCTAGGAAAATTCTTGATAGCTACTATGAGCCACTGAAACCTATGAGACTTCATTTATTATGGCATAATACACACATTACCTCACTTGTGTTAGACCATATGGAGATCTCTCTGTTGAATTTGGCATAGTTACTGGGGTGAAACAGGAACGGATTTTGTTCCTAGTCCTCCTCAATTATGTTGTATGTTGGATCCAGCAGCCAACTTCAACAGATCATCTGGGCCCAGCAATCAGTCCTTAGGACAACATCACTGCCTTTGCCTATGCCAACTAAGAATGAAAATGTGATACTGAAGGGTGTGGAGTGGCAGGAGATAGCATAATCTCAAGGTACATCAATTGAGCTCCCTGCTAACATTAAACCTGTGTGTGGAAGGTAAAGAAGAACCAGAAAACTCCTTCATGGATTAGATTTGAAAGGAAAAGCAAGAAGCTCAAGAGAACCAAAGCAGCTAAGTGTAAGCCCAAATGTGCAACTATGATAGCCGCGACTCCTTTAACAGGAGAAAGGTCCACCCATGGGAGACTCACAGTGCACAGGCTGCCATGCCAATTTGTCTCTTGCTTAAAAAAGAAATAAATGAATGTTTGGACTCTATAGGCACTACGAGAGGGAATATTGATCCCCATAACATAGATAAAAGGGGTAAGTGGCCAATATTTAGATTTTTTTTTACTTCTAGGGCTGATTTATATGATCTATAGTAGACTTTGTTTGTTGTACACTTTATTGGCTTCTGCTTGAATGGTAATAAGGTGCACAAGCACTTTCAGGAACTGATGAGGCATTTTACTAGTCATTGTAATGAATTCATCTAAAATAAAAGCAATCATATAAAAATTAAATCATAGTCTGAAAATTTATCATAATAACCTGAGAAAATAATATTAATAGTTTTTTGCTTTTAAAATTAAAAATTTTAAGAATTGTCCTAAAATCTGTTTTTTTTGTCCATGTTTGTGAACCTCTCTGTCCTTGTCTCCCTCTCTCTCTCTCTCTCTCTCTCTCTCTCTCTCTCACACACACACACACACACACACACACACACACACACACACACTGGCTTAAAACACAAATCAAACCTCACCAAAGAATAAGATGAGTTAGTAAATACTTTAAGAAACAATGTTCAAATTATAATCACAATCCTTCCTCATTTATTTCCCCCTTTGGCATCTCCTGTGTTTCTCATCTTTATAGAGATGAAATATTAATACTTGAAGAGTTCCTGCTGCAAGATTTTATCACTAATAAAAGTTATAGGTGAAACAGACCCTTCCCTTCCAAAGGACAAGCTCTAACTTAGTTTATGGTTGACTATTTGACATAAAATCAAAAGATTGGTGCCCCCCCCAAAGTCTAATTAGTGTTAGTCTATTGGAGAAGAAGCTGAGCATGCTGCTCCACCACTGCCAAATGAAATTAAAGCCCAATTATTGATAAATGAAGAGTGGTTTGTGCTGGAGCCTGGCCTGGAGTCTCGGAAATACATCTGTCATTTGGCCTGTGCGGGAGTCATTCATGTGTGACATAGCATCCTGTGCATTTATCATGCATCTGTAGATTTTTGTTTTAATTCAGTTAGCTGTCTAACTAGATTCGGTGCTGGATGCCTCAAATAGAGTCAGGATTTGGACTGACAGATGCAATTCTAGTCTGAAATGGTGTGTGACAGGACTAGCTATCCTGCATATTAATTATTATTGAAACCATTATAGGCAGCCGCTTTTGCACTAATGGTCCATTCCATTATCTGTTTTGTGGCTTCTATAGTTAACAATTGCCCAGTTGCTCCAGGGCAGGTAGGAGACACGCTGGATCAATGGACCATTGTTGTTAAGTGCACTTACTATTTCCATGGAAATTAGAACGGAAGTGCTTGAAAGACAGGAGTGAAAATGCCCCTGTCTTACTATTATGCAAATTTCAAATTTCTATAAATGAGATAACTGGGGGGGGGTACTTTTCATAAATCTTAACTAGGTAAAAGAGTTTATTAAGTCCACTGTCAAAAACAAATTGAAAACAAACATTTGTTGATAAAAAAAAAAAGAAGAGAAAAAGAAAGAAAAGAATTGTCTGCAAGGCTGTTCCCTCCCTCATCCCCTAAACAAAGCTTACTTTGGTAGCATGCTAAGGTTTAATTTAAAGTTCCTGTCATTTTATCACGAAGTTGTATAAAATGTTTAAAATAACTGTCACTTCAAAAGAAGCTACTAATGCAATTTTTGTCCAAAGTTCTGAAAATATGTTGTGTAGGTAGAACTTTAATGAGACCAATTCCAAGGGCAACTACAGCACCTTTATCTCCAGTTTTCCTACATCATTTACATATTTTACATTGTCCTGGCCCCACTGCCCCACATGGAATCCTTTCATCTTTTAATCATCCAGCAAACTTCGGAAAGCTTATGAAAAGCTCTCCAGTCCCTGTGAATTGACTGAGTAAATGTTGCTGACATGTACAGTGTTTCTTACCATTTGCTTATCAACTTCATGTGATATAAATTATGTGACTACAAACTGTAAGTTCTGTTTCTGGCCCAGCTGAGGACTCAAATAAAGCAAAATACAAAATGATAACACAATGAAATGTATTATTTTATATTAAATAGAAAATTAATGGTAGAGTTAAAGTGGTAATGATGAATTTGCATCTTTTCGAAAGATTCATATTGTTAAAGGACATTTCATATTGGTATTGCACATCCAAAAGAAATTCTGCTTTCCTGAACAATTAAAAATTTCCATCTTAG
Organism: Fukomys damarensis; assembly: GCF_012274545.1. Lineage (NCBI taxonomy): Eukaryota > Metazoa > Chordata > Mammalia > Rodentia > Bathyergidae > Fukomys > Fukomys damarensis. The sequence goes on along the minus strand of NW_022900942.1, from coordinate 29,389,211 downwards.
GATAAATGCTTTTTCCTCTTCTGGTGTTTGAAAATGAGGTGTTTAAAAGAACCTGGCTTCAATTTAAAAGTTCAATAGCTTGATTATGATATTGGGTTACAAGATTTTAGTTGTTAAAGATCACTTTGAATAAAAGCAAATTAGAAAGTAATGGTATATCTTTGTATAAATAGACCTTAAAATATTAATAGTCATAATATTCAGAAAATATAAGTAAATTTTGGCTTTACACTTTGGAAGCTATTATCATTTTTATGTGATTAGCTACTCATTTATAATGTTTGCCTCATTGCTTTATTTCTTTCAATAGGGTTTTTTTTTAATAAGATTCCAAAAACTTAATTATGGCTTATGCAAATATCATTTGAGGGAAAAGAGGGTAATATTAAATCTTTAAAAGCATTGTTAGGTTAAATGCTAGGAAAGTCGTAGTTTTAAATGGCATTCAAGAAAAATGGAACAACTGTGGGGAAGCCTCTGAGAGAGCTTTCTCATTCCCTCCTTAAGGTTATTTACTTGGATCAGGTTTTCCAACTTCTTAAGCAAAAGGTGAATGTTCATAAAAGCTAAGGAAGAGTTTTTGCTTCAGATTATGTACAGTTGGAGAGCCAACCCAAACCTATAGGATGCCAAAAACCACTGAAAATACATGCATGAAGGGTACAGATACATCTTCACAAGCATGATGTTAAACTTTCTATTTCTTTATTGAATCACCTATATTTTCCTTGTAGTGATGGAAATCTCCAATAGTACGCAAAACTTAAAGGAGAATACACAAGTGAATTATAGTAGCAATCATATTTCACTGACCTGGCAAACAAAATTAGAAAGTTGGAAAGCAATGTCATGTTTTTAAATTTCCCGTAACCTACCGAGCAATTCACTTGAAGAATCTTGTCAAATGGAGTCTCATGATTTATTAATGGGCATGAATGTTTCCAAAATATAAACTAGATTTCAAAAGAAGACCCATTTTACAGCACTATATAAATTCACATGTTATGTAGCATCAAAGACCACTAGGAGACAATATAACAGTACTTTTTAGCACTAAGATAATATAACAAACTACAATAGTCAAAGCAAATTAAACACGTCAAGCAAGGAGCTTGAGTAAAATTAGTGACTATACAAAACAGGAACACAAGATCTTGCCTGTAAAACGTAAGATGGGACTCTTTCCTTTGATGGGACCCATCCCTTGAGGGGACATCATAATTCTCCCATGTTCTCAAGCTAAATTTACCATCAGTGTAACAAAAAACGATACATGAAGAAAGACAAGGAATTTAAGGCATAAGCAACTGACAAACAAGGATGACAATTTTTAATTACCTAAACAAGTCGCAAGGCAGAATCTATGAAACAAAAACAAACTTTTTCCTCCATCCAATTAATTTAGCAGGACCCCAAGATAATATAGGAAATAATATTGGATCTCCAAGTTATATAAAGGAAATATTATAACTCCCAACCTGTTAGATGTCTGATACACCGGTGGAGTTCACATTCTCTAAAATTGAAGAATTCTAGGAACAATGGAGATTAAGAGTAGGGAATATTTATTCATAGGAGAAATTTAAGCTCTTGAGAGGTAGAAGGGGGTCCTAAGTAGGTAGCCTAGGGCCACACTTTTCAGGGAAGTTTTGCAAAGCACAGTCACATGGATACAGCATGAGTTAAAGTTATGATCAACCAATAAGTTTACAAGAATAGTTGCGTAGGTAATAGTGATCCAATGGGGGAGCAACTCACATAGCACGTATACATGGAAAGAGCAAAGCACTTCTCAGGAAGGTGATGGGGTCCAAGGGTCTTGGACACCCACTCAAGTGACTGACGTCTGTCTAGACTTCATTAGACCTGCTGTCACCACCGATCTCATCCCTTAGAGAGGTATGTAGACCTGGTTATTTTATCTTTATCCTGAGGCCTGGCTTTCAACAGATGCCTCTCTGGCCACAGTTGTAACATGTTTTCATCCTTTGCATTGATTCTCTAGTTCTGTCTGACTGCCTATAATATTTTTACTTAACTTAGCTGTCTACAATAATTTGAAGTAACTTTCTTGAAAATATTATCAAAGGCCACACCATACAAAGTCCCTGCTATGCTCCTGACAGTATGCAGAGAGGTCCATATATGCTCTAACATTAACATTAATCCTGGCAGGTATATCATATTGTCGTGATTTAATTAATGAAAATAACAAGGTCCAGAGCTTTTGAGTTACTGGCTCAAGGTACCATATGTAGAAGGTGACTTTATTATCAATGGTTAAAACAGAATACTTCTTTCCAGTGAAAGAGGGTAATATGAACAGTTTCATCAAAATAACAGTATAATAGGGCCTTTCCAAACTAAAACATTTACTCTGCAGAGCTATTTCATGAGCACGATTTGAATCAGCTGGCATCTAGAGTCCATGCATATCTTTGTCACTGTATTGGCTGCCTTTGGAAGTTCTTATTTAAATAAATATGAAAATAGGAATAGAGTAGATCCTCAAGCTTCAGCCTGCCTGACATATGAACTAGAATTTTAGTTTTAATTTACCACCAAAGTCTTGAGTTATGATCTGAATGCTGTCCACTTGAACTTCCAGATGATCTCAGGTACAGGTTTAACCTGTAAAGAGTTCTGGAAGGAACATTACAACATCCTTTTCCATGTGGGGTTAACTGAGAAATCCTGGGCCAACGTCTCTCTAAGGACCCTGAGATCTGCAGGAAAGGGATTTTGAAGGCTGTGTAGAGGAGCCTGATCCTTCATTGACCAATTTAAATTAGAACCAGGCTTCAGGAGAAAGTTGAGTTTGTAAGTCAAGGGTCCACTGTATCTGGAGAAACTGGATTCACAGAATTGTATGCTACCAGGATATTAAAAAATAATAATTCAGTGAAGCTCTATTTAGGGTTATTTGTATCATAGTATTTCTATCCCCAGGGTGATTTTACAAATGGCTTGAGATCAGTGAAATGCTGTATGCAGGTTTGGGGGTGCCGACAGCACTGTATGTTAGATCCCGCTCTTCAGGGAAGAACTGTTTCCCTTACCTACAAGTTACATCCATGCAGTGATTCCATTTGTTTGTTTGTTTGTTTGTTTGTTCGCGTGTGTGTTTGAGATTTTGACTTCTTTGTTGCATACAGAGCAAAGACAGGGTTAGATTCTCTTTTACACCAGCAGTGCAACCCCAGAAATGAGTCTGAGATTCATTGAGCTCTAAGGAAGGAAAACAGGAAATTTACCAATTACTAGCCTTGAGAAAGATCCCTGTCTTATACAGTAGTTAAAGCCTTGTGCTTAACTTTCTTTCTGTTATCTGGGAAAAGTTAAGCAAAACACGCATGCCTGGAATAGATCAGGAAGACTCTGAAAGTACAGCTCAACTGCACCAGATGTAATCGCTGCCTCATCGTTTCCAGCTCCCTATGCCATAATAAATGAATACTGTTAAACTCCGAAGTTGACCCTCAGATCTCCCACCTGCACTGTGACCTGTAACTTACTAATTTTGAAAGGTTCTTCCCTTGCCAGAAAGTGTTTTCTGTTTGTGAAAGAGTATGTAAAATAGCACCAGGTGAAGAATGACTTTTTCACCCAGTCTTGAAACCATCACAGAGAGACAAATTTTGCTGCTTTTGCTTTGTGTGTGAGGTTTTTTTTTTTTTTTCCACACAGCTCTATTCATTGCCTAAAACAATGGGACTAGTGTTGGGCAGCAAAGAATAGTGCTATTCAGGCACCCTGTCCCCTGCACTGTGCCTACACTTGTTAGTCTTGGCTGCCCTACACTACTGGCTGCTGGTAAGAAAAGTCAGTCTATGTTGCTGGATGGAGCAGGCAGATCAGAGAATGAATGCTGGCAGCCAGATTCCCAGATAACCTCAGCTCCTCTAGAAAACCCTTGTTGACATAAGCCTGTGCTTTGAGGAGTGTCCTGGAATTCCAGGAACTTGGGCCAGATGTGAGGGCAGGTGGTTGTGGTACCATTCCAGTCATCCCTGGCCTCCTGCTACAACCACATGCAGTTTCATTCAGGGATTCAATATCTGGTTGAGGAAGCAGACACCTGACTTAATATTCTGGCTCCCAGGCTAACTGGCAGTATAATCTTCAGCCAGTCTCTTTCGCCTGACTCTCAGAATCTCTACTCAGACTCTGAGAGATGATGTATCAATGCCACCTCCCTCATGGGCACTGTGAAATTCAAAGCATTATGCTATGATTAATGTGGAATTAATACTAGCTATTATTGCAATTAATGAAAGACTGGTGTAGTGATTATTGTCACTCATAAAAGACTGGATTGGACATCTTATTCTTGGTATAAAGTTAACTACTGTGAAATTGTGGGTGACATCACTGTAGTGATGAGCAGATGAGGAGGGACAGGACCAGCTTCAGAGCTGAGTTTTGCTCATAACAGCAGAGTTGGAGAATGTTTTCTACTGGGAAGATAGTGTCTAGCTGCCTGGGCCACTCTATTTCTCTCAAGGACTCAAGAGGAGACTGATTTGCTTTCACGGGCATCATCCTAAGGAGCAGCTCTGTAAATGTATGCTAGCGATGGTCTCAGCCTCTGCGTCAGTATGTCTCCATGCTCAAGTGAGTGATACACAAACCTGGACCCAATCTTGACCCTGAATGTTCTTTTCTTTTTCTTTTTTCTTTTTACAGTGAGCTGAAATATGTTTGCTCACTTCACTTCTAGGGGGAAGCAAATGTCAAGTGCAGGTGACCTTTCAGAAACTTGGAGGGACTCTGGAAGACTTTGGGATTCCCCAAGGTAAGAAGCCTGCTGACTCACCTCTGGAAGCACCCAGTGCAGAGCCCAGCAGATAGCTGGAGTCTTACTGTGTTATTAAGATGAATGCTGCAAAGAGACTGTGATTCCTAATCAGCCAAAATCTAACATGGATGTTGGGCTGGAGAGAGATCATCTTTCAAGTTCCATCCAACTCAAGATCTTTGAAATTTTCCTTGCAATAGACATGTTGAACTACCTTGTTGCCTTCTGTCAAGATGCCACCATGAAAGCTGACATGTTTGGCACCATTTTCCCTTGGCACAATTTATATACTTGTACTCTTGTTCTGGTATCAGCGCTTTAGAGTCTGCTAATACACTCTATGATGCATAAAGAGTACTAATCACAAGGGCAATTTTCTGGGTTATACATCTTACAGAGAAAAGATGGTATATCCTTGGTCATTTTAGACATTTGGCCAGTACTTCTGTGAACAGCCTACTTCACTAGGTGTAATCATAAAATTAGAAAATATTATTGCAGTTCATAAATGGAATTAATTAAAATTTTAATTAAATTTTCAAAAGATAACTTAATAAAAGTAGGATTGATTATAAAATTATCAATGAATTTACAGATTCATTTAAGACATTTGTCTCTGTCACTTTTAAATTTCATTGAAATCTGTTAAAAGCGATGGTGGGTAACACTGAACTAGTCACCACATTGTTTCACGAGGCAAATGGTATGTAGAGTGTGTCTTGATAGCTTTCATTGTATAGTGAATTGTATCAGTTGACTGTTGAACAGTAACAGAAAAATAGGAACTCTCCAGTATTAATTCTAAAATAAAAATCTTATTTTTCCAATTATATTTTAATGAAAATATAAAACAAGAATGTCAGAGCAACTGAGGATGGAGGTAAGTTTATTAATGGCTGATTGGAAAGTCAAGCATATAGCTCACATAGAACAAGTCCAAATTCCAGCGGACAATGGAAAATGAGTTTAAAATTTGTCAAAAGTAAAAGTACTGGACCAGAACAAAAGACCCAATTCATATGTTGAATCTGCTGTTTACAAATATGACTGTCAATATTTGCATTAGATATGCTTTACTACAGCAGTAAAGCATGCACGTTTTTTGTAATGTTTGATAATTTTCATTTCATTGATGCAAAAGGCATCAAACAAGAGGAGAGCCTGAAAGTCATGCATTTCTTCCTTAATTCTTTTATTCATTACACAAATGCAAAGTTAGACCTCTCTTCAGGAGCTGGTAATACAAGCATGCAGTAGGTGTGACACAGTCAGCAAATCCACCCATCTCTACACTCAGTAAATCCAGATTCCAATCAACTCAGCTCTGCAGTCACAATTTCAGTTTTGCATCTTCTGCTTAAACAATGACATTAGCTTCCTCAATGCCAACTCTTTCTACCTCTTTTATAGCAGAATAACCAAAAAAGATGCTTCTGAAATGTAAGTAGGAGCCTTCAAAATTGGTAAAGTACTTGCCTAGGATGTGCAAGATCCTGGGTTCAATCACCGTTACTACAAAAACAAAATTAACAAAACCTTCCAGGGGCATTGTCTTACTCACTTTTTCATTGCTAACACAACATACTCCACACTGGGCCAGGGATTTAGCTCAGGGGTTCTGCCACCTGCCTTGCAAGTGCAAGGACCTGAGTCTGGTCCCCAGTACCAAACAAACAATCACCCCTAAATACTTCATGCTCGAAATGAAAAGAGGAAAGGTTTATTTAGCTCACAGTTTGTAGAGGTTTCAGTCAATAGTAAGCTGACTGTAAGGCAGGGTGACATGGTAGAGCGGCACCATGGAGGAGAAATAGTAGTACATGGTGTGGCAAACAGAAAGTAGCAAGCAGCAGGCTATAGCAGCCTGCCTTTCATCTTTTATCCTGTCCAGGCTACAGGCCCTTTAGGTAGCGCCACCCACACCGGTGGTAGGGCTTCTGTCTTCAGCAAACCCATTCAGCCACACCCACAACTATGTTAATTCAGTCAGTGGACTAATTTAGTACCACACACCCTTCATCCCAGTATCACAAGCACCAGATCCAGCAAGCTTTGAAAAGCCCCACCTGTGAGTACATGATGCTTTGGGGGGACATCTAGATAAAAGCCGTAACAGGTATTGACCTTCACTCGTAACAGTGTTTTATTTTCTTACTGGCCTGAAAGTCCCTCCCTTATCCTTCGTGACGCCCCCTGTGGCCCCATCCTTCATCCCGCTCGTTTCATTCCCTCTCCTCAAATACAGTGCCTGCTTCACTAGGGCTTTGTGCCCTTCTACTAGACTCAGCCAGAACTTGCTTCCTCATCTCACTCACGCCTCCTCTGGTCAGACCCTTGAAGCTGCAATGCCTTTTCAGCTCGGCTTATCTCATTCACATTCTCTCTTGCATCTCTCTCCACTCCCTTGCCTTGCTTCATTTTCCTTCTTAAAATTTATTACACCGTGTGCATCAACCTCATCGTGTATTTGTTTATGTTCTTCCTTCCTTCTCTAGAATGCAAGCTCCAGGCAAGCAGCATCTCTGTTTGATGCATTACTATATTTTCAAGGATCAATAAATATGTACATGTTAAATAAATGATGGCACCATACCGATCTCACCCCTATAACTCACCTGGAATGGAAGATAGGGGAGAATTTCAATAAAGAAGTAAGAAGAGTTATGGACATGGTCAGAAGAACCAATTCATTTTTTTTCAGCTTTAATTGAGTTTATTGGTACATTTTAGGGATACAGTACAGTTACATTCATTGTTGGGATCGTGTACCTCTACATGACAAGTCTTGATTCCAATTAGTGTTTTGAGTAGGTAATATTTAGATTGAGGCCTGAAGTATGAAAAGAAGTCAGGCAAAGAGTTCCAGGAAGGGGTAATCATATCTTCATTCTATTTATCTACTTAAATTGTCTACCTCTATTCATGTATTCCTGTCCTTTTAATTCTTAGAGATGTGACATCTAATTCTGCCAATAATTTTATGATATCATGAAAAAGTTTAAAACCTGAGAAAGGTAGACAAGCTATTTACATTGTTTATGCATGTGTGTATGCATGTTTCTAAAAAACAATTATGCATGGCTTAACTATGGGAATAAATTATGAGAAATTCATTATTAGGCAAGAAATTTTGTGATTGTGCAAATTCCATAGAAAGTACTTATATAAAGCAGACAGTATAGCCTAGACTACATGGTATAGCCTATTGCTGCTAAGTTATATCCATGTATAGTACATTACTACATGGAATATTATAAAACTGTAGTACAGTGGTAAATATAGGAGTATCTAAATGTCAAAAAGGTACATTGAAAATACTAGGTTGTAGGAATTTTCCTGCTCCATTATAATATCTTAGAGCCATAATCATATATAGTCCTTTCTCATTGACTAAAACATTATGCAGCATATGACTGTACATAATTGAGTTTTGGAGGAAATAAAAATTCTAGAAGAATCTTCAGTCCAACCAAGAAATACTTTAAAAAATGATGACATCCTGGTCCAGGGGATAGGTGAAAATGAATGCCAGATCCAGGATTATGAAACATAGGAAAACATAAACCATGATAAATGACACTATCAGACTCACAAACAAAAGGATTGAGACCCAAAGAACTTCATGGAATAGATTATTAGAGGGGTAGCAAAAGCCTTTATGAACAAACCCTCAGTAGCATGGGAACTAGCATAAAGAATCAACAACTGCGATCTCATCTTTTTAAAAGCTTCTGCACTGTAAGAGAAACCACCAACAGAGCCAAGACAACCTATAATATGGGGAAAAGTTTTTACCTGCTATTCCTCAAAGGTCTACTATCTAGAATATATAAAGAACTCAAAAAATCAGATCCCTCACAAATATAAAGACCCAATTCAAAAATGGGCATCTGAAATGAACAGACATTTCTTGGACAAAGAAGTAAAATCAGCAAATAAATATATGAAAAAATGTCCAACATCACTGGTCATCTGAGAGATGCAGATGAAAACAACACTGAGATTCTGTCTCACCCAGAAGGGATGGCTGCTATCAAGAAATCAACCAAGGGCCGGGGATTTAGTGCAGTGGTTCTGCTGCCTGCCTTGAAAATGCAAGGTCCCAAGTTCGATCCCTGGTACAAAAACCAAACAAACCAACAAAGAAAAACAAAACAAAACAAAACAAAAGTACAATTATTTAGGGCCGGTGATTTAGCTTAGTGGTTCTGCTGCCTGCCTTGCAAGCACAAGGACCTGAGTTCAATCCCCTGTACATAAAAAACAAAAGAGAGAGAGAGAGAAAGAAAGAAGGAAATCAACCAATAACAAATGCTGGCAGGTTTATGGTTTGAAAGGAACCCTTCGTCATCGTTAGTGGGAATGCAGATTGGTGCAACCACTGTGGAAATCAATATGGAGATACCTCAAAGAACTAAGATTAGAAGTCCCATTTGACCCAGCTATCCCTCTGTTGGGCATCTTTCCAAAAGAATTAAAAGAATCATACCATAGTGATATATGCTTACCGATGTTTATAGCAGCACAGTATGTAATTGCTAAAACTTGGGAACAGCCCAATTACACATCAACTGGAGAATGGATAAAGATGTGTGTATTTGTGTGTGTGTGCATGTGCATGTGTGTGTGTGTGTGTGTGTGTGTGTGTGCTTAATAAAATGGAGTACTACTCAGCCATAAAGAATGAGAGACTAGAGATATTTGTAGCTAACTGGATGTACATCGAGGCCATACTCTTATGTGAAATTAGTAAGACATGTATGTGTAAATACTGAATAGTTTCTTTGGTGTGAAAAACTAACTGTAAATAAGTATCAAAATGCATAATTGATACTGTGTAATAGAAAGAAAAAGTCTAAAGGAGTAGGGGAAGTAGGAGGGGTAGGGGAAAGGTAAGAAGGGAAAAGAAAAAGTATGAGTAAAGAAAATGCATGGGAACAAATCTTTGTAAATAGGGAAGGGTGGAAGGGAGGATGGGGAATGGGGAAAAAATAACCAAAATCTGTCATGCAAAGGTACAAGATCCCAGTGATGAATGTAACTGTACTGTATACCTAAAATGTACCAATAAACTCAATGGGGAAAAAGTGAATAAAGAAAGAAATGGACATATCAGAAAAGACAAAGACATAAGTAATAAATAGATGTTTTTAAAATAACTAAGTTGAATTTCTAAAATTGAAAAATATAAATATTAAAATGATATCTACAGTATGCAGTTGAACCATGAAACTTCAAGTTGAATATTTTCTCAAAATGAGAAATCATTTGGTCATTGATCAGAGAGATCAAATAAAGTAAAATATTTACATGTTTACAACCACATTACATGAGAGTTCTAATAAGAATGACTAAAGGAGAGAATAGAAAAGAAAAAGTAATTATGTGAAAAGCTATAAAATCCAGAATCCTCAAGATTTGATGAAAAGTATGAAATCTTAGGACTGGTTCTCTTAAGCAGGATTAGGTAATACCCGGTTATATCTTACAAAAATATCAAGATAAACCTAAAACCTAACAGTAACAAGACAGAAAAGACAACTTATAACTAAGCAGCCATACTCACTGTAAAGTTTTTAGTAACAATGAGAGAAAGCAAAAGAAAATGGAATTTTCAAAAACATTTTTAAAGGGCTGAGGGAAGTAACCTTCAACCCTGATTTTTACACCTAACTGTGCTATCATCCATAAAGAGTGAAATAAAGAAACTATCATGCAAAACTAAGTGCTTACCAATGTTGAACCTATGTTGGAAGCACAAATGAAGAGACCTCAGGAAGTAAAGATTTAATTTCAAAAAGAAAGAATGAAATATAAGATTATGAGCAAAAACCAAGTGTGGTGATCCATTCCTGTAATCTCAGCATTCTGGGAGGCTGAGGCAGGAGAACTGCAAGTTTGAGCTAAGGCTAAACAATTTAGTGAAACCCAAATTCAAAGTAAAAACTAAAAGGGCCTTGGAATGCAGCTGAGTTTAAAAGCCCTGTGTTCAAACTATGTGCACTAAAGAAAAAAGTAAAGCCTGGAAAACATGTGAGTATGTGTTGACAACCAATGAATAATAATAAGAACCAAGATTAATTGTGTAAAGGTACAAATTACCAGCAATGAATGTCATTATATTGTGTACATCAAATGTACTGATAAAATTAATCTTAAAAATTAAAAAATAATTAGAATAATTTGGTAGGATATAAAAATTAGGTGGAGCTAAAATATTGGACAAAATAGCAATAAAGGTAGGAAAAGGGTATTCAGAGTGAAAGTGTTCTAAGAGATTTGCCATATTAGAGTACAATAGAAAGATCAGTTAATTTTAGACCCTGTTAGGCCAGGAGGAATGTTAAAAATTTAAGAATAATAATTAAAATATAGAAACGTAATGTATGTCTTCCAACACAATATAAAAAAAGATGAGAATAAATGAAACTTAATCACTTCAAAGTGAACAGAGAAGAAATAACAAACAGGAAAAATATGGTAAGGAAGCAAAAAGTAAGATGGAAAAACCCAAAATGCACATGTAATTATAATAAATCTCAACTGAGTAGAATGATATCAGCAGTGGCAGGAAAAGTACACTTCATCTGGAAAATTAAGGGGATAGCTAGATTAGATAGACAACTAAAATATAGATTAGAATATCCCTAGCAGCTGTAACATCTGTGATGATGATGTATATTTCCGCAAATCTATATTTATATATCTATCTCTAAATATTTATTTATATGTATTTCACATGAATTAAGAAGGCACTTAATCCCACTTTTTCCCCTGTGTGAGAAATTATGTGTTCTTAGGCTACAGGTCTACAAAAAAAACAAAACAGCCCAGTAGCATGTGGCCCAGCCACAGTAAAAGGTTTTTCAATGTAAAAATCCAAGGTTGGAGCCCACATCCACAAGTACAGCAAAACAGAGCTTCAAATTTTAAGAAAGAGAAAAAAAAATGATAAGAATCAAGATCAAAATGGTAAAATAAATGAAATAAACAGATAAAATAACTGGATACATATGGAAGAGAGGCAGGAATTTCAACCTCCAGAGCCCGGGAAGGAAAATATATAAACAATGCCCTCACTCTCTCTCATTTCAGTCTGGAGATGTCTTGGAAACACTCTGAAATCTGCTCTCCCAGGTTTGTTTCTCCTCTCTGTACCACCTTGTGAGGAACAGAGAGCGGTGTCCTGTCACTTTGATGCCTCTCTCTACTCAAATGGCAGAAACCCACCAGGTGAGTTGTCATAACTTGGATGAGGCTGGGATAAAAATACACCTTGGAAAACTCGCTTTCTGATGACAGACTGAGAGCAGCTCTTTTTGATTTGAGGGATTTGGAACGGAAATGTGTGCCAGCCCAGATGAGTGTCTTAGGCAAGAGATTATACCAGGAGTGTAAGGAGTTGTGTCTGTCTTCTTTGGAATTCTTTATTTGATGGGTGAGTGACCTTGTACCCTGATTTAAAACTGTAAATCAAAACAAACAGTTGACTCTTACTCAGCATTCACTTCTGGATTTATTTTAAAAAGAGCTTGGAAATTGCAGAGTTAAGGGTCTTAATCAGCTACATCATCTGAGAATTCAGGTATTTCATGCTTTGATCTAATCCTTTTGTATCTCGATGCAAAAATTAAAAAATGCAGAAAAAGGAAGAAACATTCTCCTTGGCAATTTAAAATGTAACAATTTTTAAATGCTTAGCCCCAAACTCAAAATCCTGTTCTTTAGTTGGAGGAAATTACATGAACTGGCTTGCAGTGAGCCTAGCTTCTCCCATTCTCCCAGCTTGCAAAAAGTGGAGGTTCCAACAGGCAATTAAGGCATGAAACCATTTGTGCCCACGGTAAGAGATAGTTTTGCATCTGTTGGTGCCAAAGCACACCGTAAATTGATCAGATGGAGGGACACAAAGAAATCAGTGTTTTTAGGGGATGCCATGAAATATTTTTAAAAAATCTATTTATCATTCCTAGCATAAACAAATATTAAATTTATACTAAAAACAATATCATATGACAATAGCTAAGCATTAACAGGCAGCAATGGTTTATGAAAAAATTGGGTAAAATAAAAAGTAATTTACTTATTGACATTTGTATGTGTATGAAAATATTTGATTCTCATATTGGAGCACCATTCCTTGCTATTGCTGAATAATATTATGTATGATATGAATCTACTCTATTGTGTTTATCCATTTGTCTTTTGATAGATATTTGGGTTGTTTCAACATTTTGCCTGTTTTGCATTTTCTGCCTGCCTTTTTCCGTTTTAAGTTACTTCTGTGAGCAAAATCTTGCGGGAACTTGGGAAGCTGAGGCCATGACTTGTGAAGAGACCTCAAGTGTCTAGTGAAAAATTAGGGCCCATCACTGTTTGCTCAAGATGACACCTGCTGCAAAAGCCAAACTAAAGACTGGAAAGTCTGGGATGACTTCCACACGCACTGAATTCGTATAAGTTTCTGTGCTGTTCTCACAACAGTCCCAGGAGATGAAGGAGGTGTTCCCATTTCGTAGACCTGTTCTCCAGGAGTAAAGGGAGGCACAGGGACCAGAAGGTAAATATTGCCTGACAGGGACAAGCTGCATTGTCATCTATACAAATTATCTACTGTGAAAATTTCCAAACATGCATTAAAATAGAAAGGCTAGTCAAATAGACTCCCACATATCTATCACCTACCTTCAACAATTGACATCTGCTGTTCTTATTTTATCTGTTTCCCTACAATCATTTTAAACCATTTTTTGTCTTTTTTTGTCCTTATTTATTTGTTACTGGGTTATTTTAAAGCTAATTCTAGACATAATATCATTTTACTCACATACATTTTTGTATTAACTACAATATCATTATCAGACCTCCACAACCCTACAACTCCCCAATATTATCGATTTGTGTTCAATTTCTCCTGGTTGTCTTAAACATGCCTTTTTTTATAGTTGGTTTTTCCAAGTAGAATTCAAACAAAATTCTGTGAATATTGTAATATGGTTAATATACTTCTGTTTCTATTTTGATATATAAGTACAGTAAATCCTCTACTCTCGAACCAATCTTGCTCCAGGAGAACATTCCTAAGTCATATTCCTTTGTAAGTCCAACAAAGGAGGCTTTGAGCTTCCTAGCAGTCCCTGTCACATCACCACTGCTTCTCCTCTTGCTTCTGGAAATTCTGGGCCCCAAGCACTGTACGGCCAATCACTATGTCACTGCGCAGCGAGCCACAGCCGTGCAACTGTGACAAGGTCCAGCAGACGCGTGAGCTACTTCCATGATTTGGTTTCATTTATGCATGTTCCTAATGCCACCTCCTTTTGTTATCTGTGAAAGTTTGCAACTCGAATGTTCGTAAGTAAAGGACTTACTATATTTTCCTCTTTTTAGTGCATTTATTAAATAGAGAAATGACTGTACTGTCTTTGAGATCTGCCGGATTTTTCTGGTTGTATCTTTTTTGGTGTCATGTACTATGTTTTACAAACCTCCTTAAATCGGTAGTGTAAGGTAGGAGCTTGATTATGCAATGAGTCAGTTTGGTGGGGAGGGTAAAGAGATACTTCCTGGTGCTGCTGCCTCATATTACAGTCATCTCATGTCAGGCATATCAGGGATATTTGCATCACATTTTCCTCCCTATTGAGATGGATATGTGATTTAGTGCTGTAGGCTGAAAAGAAATGGTCCCCCAAACCAAAGGACATCTACATTTTCATCCCTGGAACATATAAATGCTACCTGACATAGCATAAAGGGGTGGGTAGGTCTTTGTAGCTATGACTCAATTATAGACAGAAATCAGATATTACCCTGGATTATCTGGTTAGGTCCCAGTTGCCATGGTTTGCATCCATAAAACAGGAAGCAGAAGGAGATTACAGACATGCATCTGTGAGGAGATGATGTGGCCTTGGTGGCAGAGATTAGGGTGATGAACCACAAACCAGGGGATGTCAGTAGCCATCAGAAAGTGAAGGAGGGCAATAACAGACTCTCCCTTAGGGGATCCAGGGGTAGTGCAGCCATTTCAGTACCTTTATCTTCGAAGAGTGACACTGATTTTGGACAATGAGAAAACAAATTTTTGATTGAAGCTATTAAGTTTTCAGTAATTCATTAGGACTACCAGAGGAAGCTCATTCAGTAGGACCTGCTTGATACACCCTTAAAAAGTTCCCCATCAACTTTTGAATGATAATTTCAACTGCTTTGATTACTGTTACCTAAATTGGCATTTTAATCTTGGTTTGATATAAGGAGTGGAAAAGAGTGATTTTCAACTCTTTTATATTTTTCCGCATTTATCCCACATGATTCCTTTGCTTTTTGCAAGTAAATCTCTATTATTAACCATACAGAGCAGGATGGAAAGGCTGCTTCCTTATGAATGGATTTTCTTGCCTCTACATTCAAAGCATACTGTCATTAACCGCATTACCAGCACTGAATTTAAAAAGCAAAAGTACCATCCTACCCTAACTCTAATGCTTTTGTTGTTGTTGTTGTTGTTGCTTTGGAATTGGGGATCAAACTCAGAACCTTGTGCTTGCGAGGTAGGTGGCAGAACCACTGAGCTGAATGAATCCTTGGCCCCAAATGCTTCTGGTTTGATATCTTAAATCAACACTCAGGCTTTCCCTATGGCTGGATATGCTTTCTCCAGACCTTGTTTACCACTTTATGATATTTGTGTACTGGTAAATCTCTTTCAACAGATTACATGCAGGAGCTATGCCTTATTCACCTTTACAGTCCTACTTTTCCACACCACACAAGTAGTAGACATTTAAACATAATCAGCAGTAAAGTTTTCTTTCATGCAAGAAAATTAGCAGGATAGCTCTTTCAAATCCCCCCCCACAAACCCTGAAGAATTAAAAAACTTCCATAAAGTTCATCTATAGAAGTATATAATTAATCATTTTGTTTCATTTTTTGCAGTAAAGGAACTCTGGGTAAAAGATTCCAAATTTTAAAAAGACATGTAAGATTTAATATGCATCTCAACTTCCAAAAGTTTCTCTTTTTGAATATATCTAATGATGATAAAGGTAAGCAGGTGTTTGAAAACATACTGTTGTGAAGCACCAACCTGGCAGAAAACCTGTAGCATTTATAATGAGAACATAATCCAAATGAATTTGTAATTAGCACTTTTGAAATATGCTCATTATTATTGTTATTATTAGCTACAAACTATGCAGCTTTGGCTCTCACCCATTGGAATTTTAGGGTGTGAATGTAGCCAAAAGCAGTCAGTATAGAACCTAATAAAATTTGCAGTTTTTATGGAAGTAATTTCAAGTGAAATATTCAAGCAGGGCTATCAATTAGGTGGAAATTATTTATTATTCCAACTAAAAAAATGTTCACTTTTGAAGGTGCAGTTCTTCATAAATAATGCCCTAGTGATTTGAGAGAAATGAATATACCCATGAATGGAATGTATTTGGGAAGGAACCTGACAAGAGAAATAATCATAATTGATGAACATATTCCCATGAAGCAGAGAGCATTTCAGAATTTAGGGACCTGTTCCCACTGAGCTTCCAGAGAAAGCTACTTAAAGCACTTTCCTGGTGAAGGTTGCATTCTGACCAAATCTTTCTTGATGACTTATGTAGGAGAAATGACTGGAAAACCAACAAACTTTCAGTTTGCATGGTCAGTGTACATTGATAAGCATTTGTTGAACAAGCACAACACACAGCAATTTGTGCTTCCAGAGAAATAGGTATGTTCTAGTAAACTGGATACATGTAAGTCAGAAAAGATCTTGGGGACAATAATGAAGCAACATGCTACCGGGTGAAAACAATAACTATGGGTTCAATATTATTTGCTAAGGCAAGTGATGATGGAAAGTCATTAGGTAAGGGCACAGATAGGAAGAAATTGGATTGTGGTTTAGGCTTTAAATGACTAGTTTTACCTGGTTGGTAGAAAAGTTAGTACATACCCTTTTGGTTAGAGAACTGACACAAGTTAAGGTTTGGAGTTGATTGCATTTAAGGCTTGGGTACGGGTGACCACCATATTGATTTCTTTAGCAGAAGTAGAATTTGACTGATAGCCTGCTTGATACAAGATCAGTCAGTGTCTATCAGTACCCAGTAATAGTAGCCAGTAATTATTTACAGGTGCTTAATAAATATTTGAGACTCAATGACTGACTTTCTTGCCATTCATATACCAGGAAGGTATAAAATAACTCACCAAAGAAATCAGACTCAAGGCTGAATAGTGATTTAGTGAAATTCTAGGTGGGTGGAGCCCTTATAGTTACAACACTTCATGAACCTCACAGCAGTCCACCTCTGCTCAATTATATCACTCTTAACTGTATGCTTTTGTCACATGATCCTTCAATTGGGCAGGATGAATAATACATAATGAAGTTGACCTATATGAGCATCATTCTCAACGTTGGGAGCACAGTGACACTATTTAAGAAGTCAACATAAACATGTACAAAAGCTGCCTTGCTTTTCAGGCAACCTCATGCCTTGATCTCAGAGATGGGCCCTTCTCTGCCACATATATGAAGAACAATCTTGCCTCTCATCT
Organism: Fukomys damarensis; assembly: GCF_012274545.1. NCBI lineage: Eukaryota > Metazoa > Chordata > Mammalia > Rodentia > Bathyergidae > Fukomys > Fukomys damarensis. Next base: position 29,371,843 of record NW_022900942.1, on the reverse strand, counting down.
AATACTCTGTAGTATTATTTTTTTTCAATTTGTTAAACTCCTTCTAATTGCCCAGTGCGTTCCTAGAAAATGAACAAGACTATGGGGCCTCAAGGATCTCAGAGTTTTCAGAGGTGATTCAGTGGAGGGCTAACTTTTGTGAAATGTTTGTCAGAATGGACCACTCTCCAGAGATTTTGATTTCGTTGTCCTGGAGTAAGACCCCAGATAATTCCAATATGCAATCAGGATAGAGAAACATTATGGTTCCCAAAGTATGGTCTTTTAACCAGCAGCAGCAGCATCCAGTACCTTCTTAAAAATGCAAATTCTTAGGCTTTCCTGCAGACCTACTGAATGAGAAGCTCTCAGTGTCTGGGAAAAATGGGCAATAATACCTTATGTGTTTTAATACCTTACATATTGTGTTTGCAGGTGATTCTGATATATACTCACATCTGAGAATTACTGAGCTAGAAAAATTGGTTCTTATCAAGATATTGGGATGCTCTTCAGTACCCTTTTGGACCTCCTTTCCTCCATTAAGCCTCACTCTCATTCCTTACTATTCCAGTGGTCACTTTTGAATATAATTAATTTCCTGTTTTGCTTCTTCTTTTTTTTTTTTGGTGTAACATATATATTGAGGGCATTGAGAGAATTAGCACAATTCATCCTGATTTGATTAATATTTACGTGTAAACCTAACCTTATCCTAAACCTTACATGGAATTTTAAAAAAAGTACATGGAAGCTTTCCTAGAACCCAGAGGAGTCAGAAATCAGAATGCAGAGTGTTATTGCAGACAATATGCTGATAGTACAGACACTGCATGCTTCTGGAGATCAAGGTAATAATGAAAATTAGTTGGGGAATACGGGAAGAGAAATTTTGGAAAGCTTCATAGAACAAGGCAAAACTGACTGAGGCTTGAAGCATGAACACACTTTGGATTAGAGGGAGGGCATATGGCAGTACTAAGAGCAAAGAAGATCTACATGGGTACCAAAGAAGACGTTTTCCTGCCAGGGAGGAGGATGTAGCGCCAGAAACACATCAACCTTTTCAGCTGAGAACTCTGAGGTATCTGATATCTCATTAACACTCCAAAAGGCAAGACAAACAGATAGATTTTTCATTTTCTTCAGTGCAAGCCTGAGTTAGGGCAAATTGGCTTTTGATGGTTAGCTGAGCTGGCCACTTCAGCCTTGTAAGAGGCAGCCTGTTACAGGGACAAGAGAAATCAGGCTGAGCTAGAATCTTGGTTTTACTTTAGTTCCTCTTCTACACAGTAAGGGAAATATATTTCTCCTAAGTTATTTCTAACCTGTAAATAAGCTCACAAATGTAAAATAAGAGAACCCTCTGGTAAATAACTCCAAGTTAATCAGAGTATATTATATTCCTTCTAACCCTTTGACCTAATATAGAATCAATTATTGGATTGAGAGGGAAATTAGGGGTTGGGGAGTCACTCAGTAGTAGAACATGTACTTAGCACACACAAGCTTTGGGTTCCATCCCAAGAACAGAGTCGGGGAGAGGGAGAAGGAAATAAGAAGGAAAACTATAAACTCAGGTTACACATAACCTTAGCCATGTAATGTAACTCACAGAACTTTACTTTGCTCTTATCATCTGGACTGATAATGACCTCATGGGAATTTCCTTAAGATTCAGTGAGGCAATGCAAATAAAGTACCCAGCAGAAGCCGCAGAACATAATAGGCCCTCACAAACTTAGTGATGAATAAGGAGGAAAAGGGCTGTATATGTAGGAGACAAGGTGAAAGCAGGAACTAAAGGCCTGGACAGTGGCTTTGTGCCTCTGTGGTACAGATCGAGGAGCAAGTTAAACTTTCCATCAGTTTCCTCCGCCTCCTTCGAAGAACTCATTTTTGTCCTCCCAGTAGAAACCTTGCACTCTTTTTTTTTTCCAGAAGAGTAGTCAATTACTGAATCAATTTCAGAAATACTGCTCTGATTATATAATATCTGATCTGGGAATATTCTTTTCAGTAACATTAACACTCGCATAGGGTCCAGCCTAGCCTCCAAACCAATACCTTAATTTTCTAACACCCAGGTATGTGAAAGATGAAAATATTCAGAAGTTAAAGAAACATGGTCTCTACTCTAACATGCCAACGTTACATCTACCTCCTCTACCCTCTACCACCACCATCCTCATTTCACTTGTACCTGAAACCTTAAATAGAAATAGAGTAATAAGGGGTAATATTTTAAACTGATTTACAAATCCCTTGAAAGTGACATATTTACCCTTGACACTGTTCCTTGTACATCATAAAAATAAAGGCATCCAGAAGCCTTTGGGGCCCTTGGTCTTTGGAAGCACTCCCTACCATATTTTTTGCTCTCATTTTACCTCTTATTACTTCACATGAAGCTACAGCTCTAGGGACAACTGCACACCCACTGTAAGCCTCTATTATTGATCATGTACTTACATGGTTGGCAGCATTTTATGTAAGAGGAATAAATGATATAGTTGTTTCTATCCATTAAACTATATTGTTATCAAGGGATTGAAAAACTGCCCCGAACATAGCAATTACTTTTGTAGGTTCTGTAATGTTTAAGTATAATTGCCTAGTAATCTTGTATTTACTGTGTGTGCAAAGTATAGCTAGCTTCATGTTGGCACCTTATAAAATGTAAGGATACTTAGCATGTTTAATTCTCTGTTGTATTCCTTCTCTTTCTGCATTTCTATTTCCCTGATGCTCCATCCCCAGGCAGTTGAGTATGTGGTTTCTAGAGACTTCCCAAATGCTATAATGTTGTTTCTCCTCCATATTAACTCATCCTTGGAGATCAGTAGCTTCCTGTTTTGCATGAGGCAGGGCTTCCCAGGCTCTGGTCATGCGGGAAGGAGAGTGGGGTCTCTGAGGCACAAAAGTCTGCGTGATTAGTAGAGCTCTGAAGAGTCGAGCAAACACGCTTGGTGAGCAAAGGCTCCAGCTTGGAGGAAACTTAATTACAGTCAGGGGGAGATATTCCTTTCCTCAGCAGCTGCTGTCTCTGTCCACGTGTGTGGACACCTGTGAGCTCACGTGCACATAAGTAAGCACAGGACGGCCTCATGCCCACCCATATGTGAATTCTCTTGAGAAATTCATTTGCTTCCTCTTACTTCCTCCCTTTTGTGGGCCCTAACCCCGGTGAATTTAAACCAGATCCTTTCTGCTTTCGGTTCCCTGGACAAGAGTCCTCTGACCTTACTTTAACTTTTTAGGTCATCCAAATAAAGTAACTGGGAGCTTGGTGAAGATGAAGACAGGAGCTGTGTGAGCTCTTCATTGTATGATAGAGTCTAGGATCTCTAAATGTTCTGTTTCTCTTTTAGGTGCCCAAGATTTGCACGTGAGATTTTAAATGTGCTTTTATTATTGACTCTCAGGGAGTTTAAAACTATTCACTGCTGAATCTGATGGTTGCAGTGGAGAATATGGACACATGATTCTTTCTTATTCTAGAACTTGACATTTTTAACCTGTGAAGCAAAAATGAAAGGGACTAGCGTTCTATTCCTATGAGCAAGGTACACTAGGGGAACCCAGAGGCTTTGGTTTGGTGTCAGAGAAAGCTGTGTTAGGCCTCAGTGCCTTTCAGAGCTTCCTAAGGATGCAGTCCTGTGCCTGCCTTTTCTCATCTGAGATTCAGGATATTCTGCTTGGCTGGACTTCCAGCCCCCATGAGGCTGACTGCTCCTTTCTGTTGCTGGAAGTCAGAGCACATTTACTTTCATTAGCCTAATCTTCCTTCTCCTTTGTGCTTCTCTTCCAGTGTAGCAGAAAGCAGCATTGGAAGTCACCTTCTCTCCTTGCTGTATTCAGCTTGGAGGAGCAGGGTAAGGTACCCGGGTAAGAACATGGACTCTAGAGTCAGCTGCTGGGGCTCCCAGACTGGCTCTTCTCTTTAGCAGTCCTGCAGATGAGTCTCTTTTCATCTATGCCTCTTAGATTTTCCATCCTACAAGTGGGGATATGATATGAACTGCCTCCAAGAGTTTGTTGAATTAACGTAAGTGGAAGACTTAGCACAGGACACGGTCCCACCGTTTCCTGAAATTCTTAGACTAGCTCTGGCTCTCATGTCTTTGCAGACCTTATTTCCATATACAGTATCTATCAGTCCCTTTCTATCTTGGTATTTGATTGCATTAATAAGTCTTGTCTGCTGTACTACAAAAGTTATTTGATGACAGCATAAAAGCAGGGACACCTTCTCCTTTAGAGTTGGGGGACAAGCCAAATGGATACCTGCTTTTTTCACATTAATAATTATCTTGCATTAATGTAGGTAGGTTTCAAAGTTGCTTTTCCTAGCTACTTGTTTTCACTTTTTCTCATCTATAAAATCCTACTTTCCAAGGAGTTTCTTGTTATTACATTAGGGTAGACCCCAAAATATGTGCTTCCCCTGTCTTGTCTTTTGGCTGTCAGAGTTGGTGGATATTTCTCAAGATAATTCATCCACTCTGGTAGAGATCCTCAAGAGACCAGGAGGAAAGAATTCAAGGAGAGGACAGGAAAATTCTCCCCAGTATCAATCCCAAGGCTCCCCACTTCTCTTCCCAATTCTGCACATCTTGCTTCCAGTGCAGACTGCAAGCCTGCTGAGGCCCCAGGACCGGGTACCGCACTTAAAGCAGTTAAACCCAACAAGATTAAGGTCGTGTCTCTGGTCGGTTTAATTTTTCTCATTCTGTTAATGAGGATGGGTGAGGCTGTCTAGAGGAGGGGCGAAGGACTGAAAGCAGCACAAGTGTGGGAAAGTTATTGCCTCACAGGGCTGAGTATCAGGATTGGTAAATTCTCAAATGTGACACTGCCTTATGACATACATCAGGTGCTATTTTTCCAGTCTCAGAGGAAACTTTGAAGAATCTCATTCTTACAATTGTATTAAATTATCTGTCAATATTGTCTTTTCCACTCAGAGTACTCTCATTGAGACATGTGGCCTGGGCTATGGAAACAGCAAAATCTCTTTAAAACTATTGTTCCTTTGGATATTTGGTTTACCTTTTGGTCCTACAACAAAGTAACTTAATAATAACAACGGGTGAGTAGAAGAGTTACCATAGCAATCCCCTTAGTAACACTAAAATGTCACACACTCATCCTACACACTGGGCTCTCGGAAGTTTCTCCTGGCCCTCCCTATTCTTCAGGTGCAGCTCCCAGGTTAAACTCTGAAGGCTTAAGTCTCGGGGATACCAAATTAAACTCATTTTATTTCCATCCCAAAGAGTTAAGAGACTCACAAAATACCGAGAATTCTTACCCACTTATATCCTTTGCAGAAAAGTCAGAAGTGAATTTTCTATGAGCCTAACAGTATGTTCAAACTGCTTGCATTTAAGTTGTTTTTCCAGTTTTAGGTCTGTCCTCAAAAACAACAACAGTAATCCCAGTCAAGCCATGAACTGCTCTTTGTTGAGCTCCATAGTCTTACATAACTTACATGGGGGCAGGACTAGAAGATGAAACATCCTCAGAATGCAGTATTGTGGGAATACACATGTTTTTAATCTTCTATTTTCCAGAAGATAGCCAGAAGGGATCCCCAAGGGGTCACTTGGAGAAGCCTTTTACCACCTGGTAGGGTTATAAATTGATTCTCTGATTAAGATTGTTGTTATTAGGGTGAATGAATAACTCAGAGGCTATAGAAAAATTAAATGGGAAGCAGAAACTGATTGTGAGCATCATGTCATATCTTTATATAATAGATATTCATGCATACATGTAAATATGTATATCACTGTTGGTGAGTATTTAGCATAAATTTCAAAACCAGATGCTGAATATCAAGTAGTATATCTGTATCCTGTTCCTTAGCTCAGTGTATCTTGAATATTAATACTGACATCCTAAAGCAGAAACTACAATTGGAAAACAATTGTGTCAAATTCAAAACCAGGGGACTCTAAAATTGTGCAGTTTAGAAGACTTGGGCCTGCTATTTCCCTAGGAGAAAGCTTCACTAAGTGACAAGGAGGACACTGGAAGAATAAAGAATAAAGCAAGCAATTCATAAAAGAAGAAGAATGGCTATTAATAAACACATGAAAAATGTCCAATTTCACCATGATGCAAAGAAATATACAGGAAAATAAGTGGACCAGGGTGTAGAGGGGCTTCCATTGCTGCTCCCGGGTCACTGCTAGGCCCACAGCCAAAAACAACAAGTGCTAAGTGCTCCATCTGGGACAGAGCAGTCAGATCCAACCCCACATCATTATTACATGACAGAGGCAAATAGGGTCGGAGCTAGGAGTGGCCAGGCAGCGTGGCAGTTTAACCCCTGAGAGTTTGCTGCATCTCTCTGCAGGGACCGTGGAGGAGTTGCCCTCTAACCTCCAATTTGTTCAACCTCAACAGCAGGGGAGCTTCACAGAAGATCTCCAGATGAGACTGCAGGATCTGATGGTAGGCAGGCTGATCGTCACTGTCCCGCTGCACGTCCGCCTGCAGATTAGACACATTTTCTGATCTGCTCCTGTGCCTGCCCTGCATTTCCACCAACTTTTAGTGCTACTTGTGTGCAAGTTCCTAGCAGGTCAAAGGACACCGGACACTATTAGGATTGAGATGCTCATAAAGTCAGCCAGTGAGTCAGATGGCTCTGGTGGTGCAAACTGACAGGAGGTGAGAGACTGAGATTGAACCAGATCTCCAAGAGCAAGAAAGAATGTAGATCCCTCCTTCCTAAGCTAAAAAGACTTCCCATTCATGTCTTGGAAGAACCAATGCCTAATGTTAGCCGCATAGATTTATCAATGCTTCCCACAGTTAAAGTCCGGAAAGTAGATATACCCCACAGAAAGAAGATTGCCACCATGGCAGTGTAAGTAAGAAAGTGCTGGTCCTTTGCCCTCACTGACCTTGTCTGATAAAATTGTTTCCTGATGTACCCACTCTGAGCTCAGATTGCTTAGCAATCTTGCCACATAATGATAAGATATTATCAGCAGGGCATGGTGGTGCATGCCTGTGATCCCAGCACTTGGGAGACTGAGGCAGGAGGATCACCTCAAGTGGAGCACAACCTGGGCTACATAGTGAGCTCAGGGCCAGCCTGAACTACAAAGGGAGACTCTGCCTCCCCTCTCCTCCCTCTCAAAAGATATTGTTTGCCTACTATGTTGTCATCACTCTTTCTTTCTTTTCTATTTGTTTATTATTATTTTCTTTTTTTCAGAACTGGGGATTGAACTCAGGACCTGAAGCTTGCCAGGCAGGTGCAGTGCCACTGAGCTAAATCCCAGCCCTGTCATCACTCTAAATACCTATAATGATGAGGGTGTAGTGAAGGAAGATATGCCTTCTGGGTCAATGGTACATTGATCCATTTTTTTCTGCAGGACATTTTGTCAATTATGTATTTGAAAAGCATTAAAAAGGTGTCACACAATTTGATCTGGTGATTCCAGTCCTACAAATATATACTAATGAACTTATCAGATGTATACAGAAGCATACACAGTGAACAATGACTACTGAAACATTGTTTCCAAAAATAAAAAAGGGGAAATACGTATTTTAAATTGAAAATTTTATGTAACTTACGAATTTTCCTGTAAAAAATTACACTCAGCCATTAAAATTGAGTCTTAAAGATGTACAATGTTTATAAAAATGTAAAGTAAAAAATCAAATAGGACAATGTCTTCCATACATGAGAAATAGAAGAGAAAAATGCATTAAGTAGCAGAAAATATGCATGTATATCTGCAATACCTAAAATATCCAATGCAAGAAGTACTATGAGTGATAGAAGAATTTGGCAAAGATAGGGGAAAAAATACAACATAAAAAGATGTACAATGTTTATAAAAATGTAAAGTAAAAAATCAAATAGGACAATGTCTTCCATACATGAGAAATAGAAGAGAAAAATGCATTAAGTAGCAGAAAATATGCATGTATATCTGCAATACCTAAAATATCCAATGCAAGAAGTACTATGAGTGATAGAAGAATTTGGCAAAGATAGGGGAAAAAATACAACATAAAAAAAGAAGAAATTTGCAAAGCCTGTATGAAGAACAGTAAAAACCACCTCTGAAGGACATGAAAGAAGATGAAGAAAGTTGAAGTCTTTCAGTTTCTTGGGTAGACAGAAATCAGTTCTCTTTCAATTAATTTATGAATTTAATGTCATTTAAGAACATTTCGAAGAGAAATTACCTAGAATAGTCAGGAAAGAGCAATAAGGATTATTGCAAAGGAAGAGCAATAAGGAGAGAAGGGGATGGCTGGCTTTACCATACAGTAAAACGGAGCATAAAGCCTCTATAATTAATATAGAATGGGCTAGGCAACCAAATAGAAACTCCAGAAATATACTCAATTATATATGAAAATTTAATACAAAATAAAGATGGACTTTTAAATAAGTGGTGTTGGGACAAGTAGATAACCATATGGAAAAAGATAAAATTGGATCCATTTCTCACATTGTAAACCAGGATAAATTCCAAAAGTCTTGAAGATATAAATGCAAAATAAAAGAAACCATACATGTTTGACATGGGTATTTTCCTCCAGTAGCAGAGATAAGGAAAAACATCACATCTATTTATCAAAATCCAGAAGCATTAAGGTGAAAGTCAATTTTGATGACCTTTAAAAATATTTTCAAAGAAAAAGCACTCAGAGAAAATAAGGAAAAATGATAAATGAAACAATTGTAACTTTTATCACAAGGGGTCTAATATATAAAAAGCTTCTAAAAATAGAAAAGAAAAAGACTGCAACTTGGTAGATAAATGGGCCAGGGGAAAGAACAGACTGTTTCTTAAAAAAGAAAAGCAAGTGGCTCCTATCTATATATATTCAGCCTTGCTCCTAATAACATATCCTGAGATACCATTTTTCACATATAAGATTGGCAAAAATCCACAAGTTGGGAAACATACTCAGTTGGCAATGCAATGGGAGACCATGCACTCTCATGCACTGCTGAGGGGAAGAAAAATGAGACCACATATGTAAAAGGAAATTGAGCAATCTCTAGTTAACTTGCACTTACTTCTAAGACTCCATCATAAGGATGTGCATACAAAAATAAAAATAGGTCATCCAGATGCATTCTGTATTTATAACAGTAAAATTATGATAGCAAAAGCCAAGGAACAACCCAAATTTCCATCGTTAGGAGCTTAAGTAAACAATTGGGAAAGCCATAAAATAACGTAGCATGCCAGAGAAGAGGACGGAGGAATCTCAATAACTGCTTTGGAATAATCTCAAGGGTAAAAGAAAGGAGAAGAAATGTGTTTATGTTATCTAATCATTTACCAAGAAAGGGGAAATACTCATGTATACACATATTTGAGTAATTATATTGAAGAAAAGTAACAAGAGAATAAACATTACACATTTTAAATACTTATTTAAAGATCATAAGCAATCAAGGCAGAAGAGACTTGGATACAGGCTTGAGTTCTCTGATTATGTCTTGTTCTGTTAATTAGAAAGGAAATTTATAAATATTTTACATAAGTATAGAATAAAATGTTTTTAAACCAATCATTAAAAATCTACAGCAAATAGGGAGCAAAACTAACTAGATTTTGAGTTTGCAGCCTGACAATACAAAAAAGGAATCATTTCAAATGATGTTAAAATTCAAGAATGTTGATTGCATCTCTAAGGTGATATTTTTAAAGAACCAAAATAACTGCAAAAGATCGTTAAACTACTTTATATAATCATATCTGATACTAATATTGACACTATTATTCTGTGACCATAATGAGTATGTATTACAGAATACAGCATGCTATTAACTACATTAATTTTTTTTTTACAGCTGGTTTTCTATCAGTTGAAAAGAAGGTATAGATTTAAAATTGATGAAGTTAAGCAAAAACCCAGTAGCCCTTAGATTTTGTTTGAGATTATAAGGATGAATTCATGATTTATTTGCTTTAAAATTCAACTTCTATTTCTGTAAAGTAAACAATACTAGAAGTAAAATCAACAAAACACAGTGAATACTTTTAACAGAGATTGTGGTTTCTAAGTATCATACTGAACTAAATAGAACATGATTACCTGTTTGTGGTGCAACATAAATAGATGGATGTGGATTTTTAAAAAATCATTCTAGAAAGCAAGAACTCTATTAAGGTCAATTATCATGTTAACGGCCAATTTTCAGAGCCCATTGGCCAAACCTGGAACAATTTAGCATCATAAAACTAAGTTTAAATATATGTGTTCATAATTATTTTTAAAACAAAAATTGATTGGTCAACTGTGTCAGGCTCTAGGAATCCAACTCATTTTGAAAGCTGAAAAAAAAAAAAGGAAAAGAATCAAAGCATTATTCTGTTTTCCTATATGAGTTTCATCTCAAAATAGCTAAACAACTGATTAGGGGAAGTTTTATTTAAAGAAGAATGCAAGGTAATGTATATTAAAAAGAAATGGCAAAGTTAGAATATCAACATTTTGAAATGATTAATGGACCTTGGCAATGATTGTCAGTAATTACTAATATCAGGCACATACATCCATATCACTACATTATATGGCTCTTGCTGGAACAATACCACCTTTGTAACATTCTGCACAAAAGTCAGAATCCATATTTGATCAAGTCCCAGGTATTCTTTATGCTCCTATGATCCAAATGTCTTTGGCAGCACACTTGAATCCAGTTGGACTCCTTTTGATGATAATATTTTACAGGTAGAAAATGTATATGTTAATAACTAAATGCAATTATATTTAAAGTTAAATAATAGGAAAAATCATATATATAATAAATACACATAAATGATGTTTAAGTACTTCTTTATTATAAAATCTTGAGGCAAACCTGATAGGTACAATAATTTTTTCTCATTGAGTTTATTGGTACATTTTAGGTATACAGTAAAGTTACATTCAACATTGGGATCTTGTACCTTTACATGACAGGTCTTGGCTCTCATTTTCTCCCCTTGTACCTGCCCTCCCTTCACACCCTTACCTATTTACAAATACTTTATTTCCATTTTATCATATATTTTCCTTTTCCCTTATTACCTTTCTCCTATAACTACAATAATTTTGAAATTATTATCTGTAGCAGCTGAAATGTGATATGACAATATCTGTGATTTCTACTGATGGCAAAATAATGCATACTAAGAAAATTGTTGTGGTTTTCTGCCTAATGCCTTATTAAAGAACATGCTAAATTTCAGCTGGAGATTATTAAAAATAAAATTATGTTTTTCAGTCCAAGTTCATATGTTTCTTAATTTTGGTTGGGGCAGCAGAATGTAGACTGATGACTCTTGTCTATGTCCAACTAAATTCACAGGAAACACAGAAGACATTGGAACATGTTAAATAATGCCCCGAGAATTTTATTTATAAACACACAAACTGTCTGAGATAGGAGATAAACGATCTGCTTTCATTTTTTTCTCTCATTGAGTTTATTGGTACATTTTAGGTATACAGTACAGTTACATTCCTCACTGGGATCTTGTACCTTTACATGACAGGTTTGGTTCTCATTTTTCCCCTTGTCCCTGCCCTCCCTTCACCCCCTCCTACTCTCCCCATTTACAAATACTTTATTTTCATTTTTTCTTTTTCTCATATTTTTTTCTTTTCCCTTATTACCTTTCTCCTACTTTTCCCAGTTTCCCTACACCTTTAGCCCTTTTCTTCCTATTTCACATTGTCAATTATATCATTAGGATCTTATGTACTATCATAGTTTTTCAAACCAGAGAAACTATTCGGTATTTACACATGTATGACTATTTATTTCACTTAGGAGTACATCCTCAATATGTATCCATTTTCCAATGAATGAATCTAATTTCTAATTCTTCATGGCTGAATAGTATTACATTTTATAGAAAATCCACATCTTCTTTATCCAGTCTCCAACTGATGGGCAAATGGACTGTTTTCAAGTTTTAGCTGTTACAAACTGTGCTGCATATATCACTGTGATATGAGTTCTGTTTTTGTTTTGTTTTTGGTACTGAGGATTGAACTCAGGTCCTTGTGCTTGCAGAGCAGGCGGTGGAACCACTGAGCTAAATCCCCGGCCCAATCTGCTTTCATTAATGAATCCATTCAATGGAGGCAAAAACCTATAGATTAAAAAAAATTGGAGAAATAGAACCTATTGTAATAAGATTCTGACTCAATAAAAATTGTAAAAATTAAAAACAATTGGGAAATTTGAACATGAATTGGATAATACTAAAATTTTGTTGACTTTTTCAGGAGTGTCCATAATACTTTTTAAAAGTGTCGTTATACCTTAGAAACATATTAAAATATGTAATGATGAAATGATATAGTGTTGGAGATTTGAATAAAAATATTTGAGTGGAGTGAATGGAGGCAGAGGAGAACATATATACAAGGAAAACTGCTAGAAATGAAAGTATCAAGCTAGGCATATTGACATAAGACTATAATCCCAGCATTTAGGAGCTGAGGCAGGAGGATTAAAAGTTTGAGCCCATCCTGGACAACCTAGAGACTTGCTGAGAGTCTATCTCAATAGGAGAGTGTTGAAACCCTTGCAAAGGCCCTGTGTTCAATCCCTTTTACAGATAGACAGAGAAAGAAAGAGAGAAGAAGAAAGAGGAGGAGGAGGAAGAAAAAGGAGGGGGAGCAGGAGGAGGGACCAGGGATTTAGCTCAGTTGTTCCGCTGCCTGCCTCACAAGCGCAAGGATCCGAGTTCTATCCCTGGTACGAAAAAAGAAGAAGGGTGGGGGGAGCAGGGAGAAGGAGGAGGAAAAGAGTGAGGAGAAGAAGGTTGTTAGACTTGTGTTCAGATGTTGCCCTAAAGCCTCATGCAGTCATAGATGGGGCATTTTCAGAGGTAGCTGGATCTAGATTGTGTAACATTGGAATTGATTCATGGTGCAATGCTAAACTCAAGGGCAGTAGGATTAAGCCTGTGAATGCTACCTATCCTAAGAAGCCTGGATAAGACAAAAGGTGCAGAAAGACACTATTGAAGTCCCTTGTTTCTTTGCTTCCCTCTTCCCACCATGAACTGTTCTCCACTTTGATGTATGTCTGCTGTGCCACTCTGCCTCAGAGCCAGCTGGTTATGGACTGAGACCTCTACAAACTATGAGCTAAATAAACATTTGCCCCCTTAACTTTGGGTATCAGCTATTTTGTTTCAGCACTGAGTAAAGTAAGAATTTGGTACAAGAGCAGGGGTGTTGTTGCTGTGACTATACCTGATCATATGGTTCAGGAACCTTTGGGAATGTCTTGTGGGAAGTTTGGAAAGATTCAGAAATCCTGGCTGAAAAAGTAGAGTTGGAATGCCTTAGGCAGGACTTGATGGGAGATTCTGGTCAGAGCTCCAAAGACCATAAGGCCGATAGAAATCCTGACAGTAAAAACCAGACTCAGGAGGTTTCTGATGGGTACAAGGACTGCACACGCTATTGAACTCCAGACAGTGTGTGTCATACCTTGGCAGAAAGTTTGTCTGTGTTTTACTTGTGTGCAGAGAGTTTGCCTGGGACTAAGAGTGGCAGACTAATCTTGCGGAAGAAATTTCTAATGTTGGAGTGGTAGCATGGCTACTCTTGGGGGCTTTTAGCCAGAATTATGGTGAGAATGAAGAGAAAAGAGTCCAGGAGCTTTAGTCTACAAATATAGAAGAAAAGAATTTGACTGCTGAGAAGGAGCAGGAGAATGGAAAACATGGCCTGAGAGGCAGCATAAGAAACAGCAGGACTCCACCCTTTGCAGCCTCAAAATTGCAGGAGTGAAAGATTTTGCTTGGAGAAGACAACTCCAGAGTACCATGTACCAGAATGGTGGTGACCTAGGGAAGTTGTTCCTTGGGATCTGGTTCATAGGCACTAGACTCGTACATCCAAGAGAGAACGAAGCCTGCCTACTGCTCCAGCTGGCAGAAGACCTTGGCACAATCCATATGGTACTGGTTTTAGGAGCATGCAGAATGCAAGAGTTGTGGGGTCAGGAAGGCATGCACCCAGATTTCAGAAGAAGGCCTGGGGAGCCAGGCAGTGTGCCCCTGAGAGGGCAGTGAGTGAGGTTGTGAATGTGAAGCAAAAGGTACAGTGGAGAGCCCTCTGCAAAGCCAGGAGCTTGGATCATCTGAGGAAAACTGCAAGGAGGGAACAGAGCCAGCCCAAGAGACAAACCACGGGAGCTACCTCCTCCAGCAGTGTGTAGGGGTGGATCCACCCAAGCCCTTTGGATTTCACAATTTGCGACAGATTTCCGAGGATAATGGAAGTGAAACTGTAAGATTTAATGTTTGCCCTTTAGGATTTTGGACTTGCTTTTTTCCCATTCCTTGCTCGCCCCCTGTTTGTAACTTTTGGAATGGAAATATCTATCTCATGCCACAGAATGTTGTAAGTGTTTATCTTTCTTTTCATTTGTACAGGGACTTGCAGCTAAGAGTTTGCCGTAAATCTCAGAGGAGACTTTGGAATTAGACTTTTCAGAGATGCTGAAGCTGTTAAAACTTTGGCAACTCTTGAAGATGGACTAAATGTCTTTTACATAAAGTGATATTTTTGAGTCTTTGGGTCACCAGGAATAGAATGTTATAGCTTGTGTTTAAGAGTCTCCCCAAAGCCTCATATGGTCATAGGTGGGGGTTTTCCCAGAGGTGGCTGGATCTAGGTTGTGTGACACTTGAATTGATTCATGGTGCAAGGCTAGGTTCAAGGGCCCTAGGACTAAGGTGTGAGTGCTTCCCACTCTAAGTAGCCTGGATAAGATAAAAGGAGAAGAAAGACATTGCTAGGTTCTTGCTTGTTGTTTTGCTATCTTCTGCCTACCATGAACTGTTCTTTCCTGTGAAGCCAATGTGCTTTGGAGTCAGCTGATTACACATTGAAACCTCTACAAACTGTAAGCTAAATAAACCTTTCCTCCTCTAACTTTGGGGGTCAGGTATTTTATCTCAGTAATGAGAAAAGTAACCAAGACAAAGAAGAAGGAAAGAAAAGGAGAAAGGATACACTGAAAAGGGGAAAGGAAGCAAGAAGGGAAGAGGGAGAAAGAAAGAAAAGAAAGAGAAAGAAAGAAAGAAAGAAAGAAAGAAAGAAAGAAAGAAAGAAAGAAAGAAAGAAAGAAAGAAAGAAAGAAAGAAAGAAAGAAAGAAGGAAGGAAGGAAAGAGAAAGAAGTAAATATGTAAAGGAGGTAGCTGTAAATTTCCCACACTACTTGGATAATCTTTCATTGTTAGAAAAGACTCATAATTGTTCTATCTGTCTGCCTGTCTGTCTAACAAATGGATGAAATGAAGCCATGAAAATCTATTATGACCCTTTTGTAACTTACAGACATTTAGTAGGCAGCTTCTGAAAGAGAAATGAACTTAATAGAAGGTAGACTGAGGAACAGACGCTTGGTGCCATGGAAGGGAGGAGAGAAAAAGTAGGAGTAGCAATGATTTATTTGATGAGCTGAAAACTCCAAAGAACATAGTGTCACTTTGCACCCTCACATCCACAGCAGTAGGATATGTAAGAAAGATGAGGGAGACAAGGCATTTAGGCTGTGGTCCTTGGAAGATTTACTGTGGGCATTTGCCAGTGGGAGGCAAGAGAAATTAAGTGGAAGTTCCCATGTGATAGCTGAGAAGCCTTCTTATGAGCATTTGTGAGGTCTTGTCTGCACTGGCTTTATAGAAATGAAGGTTCTGCATTAGAAAAGAAGGAGTTTTACATTAGAAATAAGACCTTATGGTAAATGTGATGTACTTTAATGTTTTTGTGACATGTGGATTGTGAGTTTTAATGCTGCAATCACTGTGTTAACTTCTGAAACACATAGGATAAAACAAGGAATCTCTTCAAGCTACCATGACAAATCACACATTAGAAGTTTTAAACAATGGAAATCTTTTCTTGTAGTTTCAGAGAATAGGAGGTCCAAGATCAAGGTTCTGGCTAGTTCAGTGACTAATGAGGGTTGCCTTCCCTGCTTGTAAATGGTTGCTTCTCTTCTGTCTTTGTGTGTCAGGCACAGTGGTGGGTGGTACACTCTGGTGTCCTTCCGCTCCTTGCAAGGCACCAGTCTTTTCAGATTGAGGAACCTACTCTTATGATGTTATTTAACTCTCAATTAATTCCTAGAGGTCCTTTCTCCAAACATAGTTACATTTCCTGTTAAGGCTTAAAAGTATGCATTTGTGAGAGGCCAAATTCCATTCATAGCACTTTTTAAGAACTCAGCATACAACCAAAGGTTAACAAGTACAAGTGGTAAAATCTTACTTGTTAATCATAAAACATTATCATGGCATAAAGGACTTCACTCTAAAAAAGTATAAAAAAAAAAAACACCTTAGGCTTAGGAAAACAGTCTCAAAGAGTCCTTGAAACACAAAGGAGGGGAGGGAAATTCATATGGAAGACCATATACTCTAATTCCCAGTAGACAGCCTCATGCCTCTTCAGAAATCTTTTTTTTTTTTTTTTTTTTTTT
>NW_022900942.1:29335053-29355324 GCF_012274545.1 Fukomys damarensis | reverse complement strand
TTTTTTTTTTTTTTTTTTTTTTTTGATACCAGGGATTGAACTTGGGTCCTTGTGCTTGCAAGGCAGGCCACTGAACTGCTGAGCTAAATCCCCAGCCCCTTGGTTTTATTTCTTTTTTTTTTTTCTCTTCAGAAATCTTACACAGACACTTAGTAATGGACAGGTAATGAGATATAAAAGGGAATGACTCCTCAATCTAAGAATATCACAAAGCCACAAAATTATTAATTTTACTACCTCAAAGACAAGCAAGATGTCTCATGCCAGAGGACTTCCAGTTGCTTATAAATAAATAATAAGTCCTCAACCCAGTGGAAGAGTATTGCTCCAATTGCAGAATCTTACCCAGGGCAGGACCAGAACCACTTGCGATGAAGGCCTAGGGTGTGGGACTGAATGGGAACTTGGTACCCTGATGCCCTGCTGGGCAGCTCTGCCTCTTCTCATTGGCTTCTTCAGGGCTGAAACCACTGGCTGCTCAGGGGACAGGATGGAAAAGGGGGCATTGGGCTTGGAGGGAAAGACTACAAATACAGGAAGCAGGACACAGACACAGGATGTCCTATACCCAGGAACATTACCATTTGTCGTACCACAACATACTGATATGTTAATGAACCTAATCCAACAAGCATTTACAGAATGTCTTCTCTATGGCAAGCACTGATCTAGGCTCCAAGAATAAGCACTAAAGCCACACAGCCCAGAATTCTCATCCTTCTGGCATCTATCTTCCAGATGTCTTCATCACCCTTAAATTTTCTTTTGCTATCAAGTCTGAGAAATATGCAAGAACTCAGCCTAAAACCCACATGGCTTACCTGAAAACTGCAACTGCTCATTCGATAAATACAATTACATAACGGATAACACACTCAGTATGGGTTAAAGTGCTTCGGGACTTAAAGATGGCCTGAGAGCAAATGGATGACATTTTGGCTCCTCCCTTGTAAGTCAGTTATCACTGATCATTTGCCACATTCATTTTGTAAACTTGTCAGCTTTCATTTATACAGGTGCAAACCCAACGTTCTTGTAGGCACAGGTTGTGTGCATTTTTGTTTGTTTGCTAACTAACATTGCCTACATTTGGAAAGGGTCAACAGCCTGTTTACACAAGCTCCCGAGCTGGGATGCTGCATGCCAAGTCTCATCTGAGCTCAGATGCTCAGGAAGCCCCCTGGAAAACCAGAGCAGTGTTTATAACAGGAAGCAGTGACCCCAAATACACCAGAGCTGCACTGTCAATGTGCTTAAAGCTGTCCTCTGGGTCCTTGTTAGGGCATTCTTTTTCATGAGACTGCCTTATAATATCTCCTTTACTTCTAGAAATAACCCTCCTTTTGCTGAGGCCTATGACATTTTGTGAGTGAAAACCTGTATTGAATTCTATTCCACGTGGTATGGTTGATCGTGGTATATTAGAATCTGGTGGAATTTGCAGATCTTACTGCCTATTTTTATTTTGATTCTTAGTGTGATGCTTCACACATATTTGACTGAGCCAAAGGCTGTATTAATGAAGCCTGATTATTCATGATAGTTATGTTCTATAAAGTCACTGAAAACACAAATGAGCAAAATACTGAGCCATTGCTCTTAAGGTAAACACAGGGATAGGTTCCTTGTGAGCCTCTGGTCACAACTTTTTTGACAACTAATCAATACTGTATATCACCATGTTTACTGAATGTTTCTGTCAAAAGGCACATTTTTAAACATATATCATTGATATTTGTTAAACTGAACTCAAGGATTATAATTCATGCCTGAAGGATGCTTATTTAACATGTGCATTTTCCCACAAAGCAGCCTTCTTGCACGTGGAGACACTAGACAGCACTTCAGCACTATGTTTAGGGGTTAT
The DNA here is from genome assembly GCF_012274545.1 of Fukomys damarensis. Taxonomy (NCBI): domain Eukaryota; kingdom Metazoa; phylum Chordata; class Mammalia; order Rodentia; family Bathyergidae; genus Fukomys; species Fukomys damarensis. Next base: position 29,353,457 of record NW_022900942.1, on the reverse strand, counting down.
TATTTATTTATCTATTCTGGGGATTGAAGCCAGGGCTTTGTATATGCTTAATTGTTCAACTCTGATTGACCTACACTTCATCCCTCACACGTCATTTGAAGCAGCAAAATCATCAGTAAAAATGTGAAAATGTGTGAAATGTGGCAGTAAACAACCACGCAAAGGAGACTGCAGTACAAAAGCTAAAACAAGAAGGTAGAATGTCACCCTAATTGATCTCAGCTGGAAATGTGCATGTCAGGCAACTCCGTCTTTTTTTTTTTAACCACTTTTCACATGTTCATGAGTGACCGGAGACATTATCCCTGTATTGATTTGGGGTTAGAAATAACTTCCAGTGAATAGGAAGATTCACAACTATGGAATCCATGCATAACAAGTGCCAGTTGCATGTAGATATGTTCAACTTTTAACTCACCACACAAAGGATGAGGAGCGGCATGTGTGTAGCTTCCAGTAGCTGTGAAATCAAAGGTGCTCTGAGCACCCACACATCTGATTAGTGGAAATTCCATTCGCTTATTTTTTTAAATGTTGATTTGTATATATGCTATGAGGAAAATTTCCTTCCTTAACGTCACCATTATTTTGCGGTCCTGTGATCACCATCACCCCTTTGGTCATCTGCCATTGGTACATGTGCTGGTATTCCAGTGTCACTCACCATGGCTGCAAGGAGCTGCAGAGGGGCCTTCTCAGTAATCAGCACAACTGACAGCGACCACAGCCACTGGAAAGCTAATCAGTACCTTCAAGGTCAGCATGGTGCATGGTGCCCAATGGCTCTGTCACAGCAGCTCCTCGCTGGAGAGTGACCTGCCACATTCCCCACTGCTGAAAAGACTCTTGCTTCTCTGTGCTGACATCCTAGGAACTCCCTGCCTTCCCTGCAGATCTAGTGGTTCCTACCCTTTTACCCCCAAATCCTCAAAGCGCTGTCTCTCCATACTTGTCTTACTGCTTCTCAAGGGCCTAAGAAAGGTGGAGTGAGGGGATGAAGACCATAGTGGGAGCACAGTTGTCATTTTCCCTGCAGGAAGTAGAGTAAGGACCTAAGACATCTGGAAAGACAATACTGGCTTCTTCTACCCAGAGCGGGAGAAGGAAAAGAAATGCTTTTCTCGATTACTATTTCTTTCTTGACAACTCATTGTGTTATAAGCAATATAGTGTTAGAAATTGTTTATTTTGACTTAGGTAGAAGTGCAAATCATTACAGTTCTTTCATGAAGGGGAAAAAGGTGGATAGGGGAGATTTAAGGCCTCTTTGGAATAGAGTCTATAGTTCTCATTTCAGTGGTGCGATCCACAGCATGAAGATAGTAATAAACTGAGCTGGGATGCAAGAAATGGCATTTAGCAAGGCCCCCAGACCCTCTCAAGCTCACTGTGTACCTCTACAATGAATTCAAGAAAAATGACACATCCATAACAGTTTTGAGAATCATATCATATAAAATGAGGAATTGACTATTCAGATGAACAGTGAATAATTTTATAAGTGATCTTTCCTAATTTACATCTTCTGTGGGTTTAAATCTCATTATATATCCTGTTATTTTAATATGGGACTTATCACAAACTGTTATAATGATAACCAAGTTAAGGAATGCTTTTCAATCTGAGAGGAAATTAACAATAACAACTACTCTGATTATTGAATCACCCATATGGTCTGATTTAATGTTTTTGAACTTGTCACCTAAACTGGGAGCCTCAGGTTCCTCATCTGAGAGATGCAGATAATAATATCCCCTTTGAAGAGAGTGTGAGGATAAATCAGATGTCATAATGAAATTGCATTCTGAGTTATAAACTGTAAATATGAAGAATCACTGTGAATGTTATTTTCCTTCTTTTAACTCTTACCCAAAGCCATACCATTGACCAGGGCCCATATAAAGCCCACCCATCACCTGGGACCTATTCTTGACATTCCCAGGCACCCATATCTCTCTCCTTTACATTCTAGCTTCATGTGTAGTGTACTCCCCAAGGTGGTACTCAGATAGGTGGTTTTATTCCTTTAAAGTACCTTATACATACATTAACTTTCAACATTAAAATCTGAGAGGAAGAAACTCTATCTCTATAGTGTAATATTTTACACACAAATAATCAGATAATATAGAGAATGCTTAAATTTAAAAATAAAGAAATTTATTACCAGAAAAACAAATTGTCATTAATCTCTCTCAAAATATTCCCCTCATTTTGAGTTCAGTTATTCCATCATTCTTTCCACTTTCAGAAATGGTTCTAAAAGTCTTCTTTTATGTGTTTTTATGGCTGACTTGATGGCCTCAATTGATTCAAAATATTGATGGCCATTTCTGTCAAATAAAAATATCACAGTGTGCCCTCATTCACCTTATTCACTGGATCTGGCGTCATGTAATTTCTGGCTCTTTCCCAAAGTCAAAATTACCAGAAAAGATGCATATTTTTAATCGGTTCAGGATTTGGAGGCAGCCGGATCAGTTCAACTAAAGACATTTAGACACTTCTAGAATTGCTACAGAAAGTGGCAACTATGATGGGATAAGTATATTCACAGTGAGGGACAATATTTTGAGGAGAATTAATGGTAATGTGACATTTACCATAATATTTTTAAAACATTTAAACCATCACTGTATTTTCTGACTTACCTCGTATGGTAGCCTCAAATGGATCAATGAATGATGATGGTTTATTATTATTCTATTCAGCCAGGTGATTCAATGTGAATGAAAGTGACCTACATGTCAGAAGCCTGATTCCTCCCTTTTCTTTGACTATCTAAACAAAATGGCTCAACTTTCTAGTCTATGTTCAATGGGAAATCCCATTCATCCTGGGTGTGCCTGTGTGTGTTTGTGTATGTGTGTGTATGAGAGAGAGAGAGAGACAGAGAGAGAGAGACTTCTGAGTGTTCTTTTCTGAGTGTTCTCTACTGGAAGCTTATGTAATGGGTCAGCCTTTATGTAGCCTGCCTCTGAATTAGCTCTCTCAGCTCCCATAGTTCACAGTATCTTTCTTCCCCATATTGTCCCATGCTGAATGCTGCTCTATTCTCTACCGGCACCATAATTCATCTCTGGGAAGATCTTGATAGAGGTTTTCAAGGTAGATCTTGATAGAGTTTCAAGGGTGGTTTCAGCACAGCATAGAGGGAGAAACAACTGACAAGTGAATATTAATTTCCACTTTTATTCACCAGTCCCTTGGCCATATGTTCCATCTGGACTTTGGGTTGGCCTCCTTTCTTCACAGACTCCTTGCCAGTGTCTTGACAAGTTGCTCAGCCCTCTCCAACCGCCAGCAAGGTATCTGTGACCAATTTCCAAATTCCAGTTAATTTTTTTGCAGTGCAGTTTAGCTGTCTGTTTTCTTTGACTTACCTCTTAAGATAACAGAGATATCATTTGTATGAGAAGGGGTCCATCAGGATATTTTCCCAAACAAAGCACTATCTCTTCTGAAATGAATCATTCCATTTTTCCAGGCAAAAGTAATGAAAAGTCAGTAAATATTTCCTGAATTTGTCATTTAAAAATTCTGTCACTTTAAATTTCCAGAAGGATGTGAGTTAAACTTCTTCCATCAGTGGACTTCTCTTTGGTAATCCAACAACTTTAGGACCATTTCATTCTATCCATCTCCAGAAATTATCACAAAACATGAATGTCTCACCTCGAAATGCTGAGTTTCTAGTGGATACAAATGACAGTATAAAGTTTATTCTAGTTTTAAATCTATTCAGTGTTATTATGGTATACCAGATACTTGAATGCAGACATTTTCACATCATAAACATTGATTATAAGAAGAGCTCACCAGCCAGCCTCCATCTGTTTAAAAAAAGAGTTATTTGGCTTTCGGGCTTGATGAAAAGAAGCATAGTGAGGTATATTCCTGGGTCTATTAGTCTTAAGGTACTGATTTTTTTCCTTTCTTTTTCTTTCTTCATACTTCAGCACTACATTGTCTTTTATATGAGATTTTATCTTTTAACTGTACTATAACACTTTTTTCCTAAAAGAGGAGGCCGTATCTGCCTAGATGTAATTAATACTATTCTGTACCACATTGTATAATGCCTCCCACATGTATTATTCTGAATTCACATACAAATTTTTTTTTATTGTGATGAGGATTAAACCTAGGGCCTTCACACTGAGTTACATTCCCAGCCCTTCCTTTAAAAAATGTCTTTTTGTAACAAGATTTTGTTAAGTAACTTAGTTGCCCCGGATGGACTGGAATTTACCCTCCTCCCTCAGAGTGCTGGGATTACAGACTTGCACCACCCTGCCTAGCTAAATTGTACATTTCTTTTTACTGGCAAGAAGCATTTCACATTTAGTATGACTCCATCTTAGTACCTAACACAATGCTAAGTACCACAGAGGGCTCAACAAATACTGTTTAATATTTTAGCAAAATCATGAATTGTTTAAAGCATATTTATCCTTTGAGAGTAAAACACAAAAGCTAAGCAAAGGATTAAATTTAGTCCTCTCTGCTGTGGCATGCAGGTAATTTGCTTAACCTGGTCACTAGTTAATGGATATGGAGGGCCACTAGTATACAGTTGTCTGTTAGAATCTGCCAGTATACAGTTGCTTGTTAGAAGCTGCAGGGATAGGCACAGAAGGTAAGGCATGTGTTACTCTCATGAAAATTTAAGGCTTGTGTTTGCTTTTTTTTTCTTTATTGAAAAGATACCCAATTTATCATACACCTACAAGGCATGGACAATGGAACACCAACACTTTTAAACTCAGGTAACAATATAGTAAACAAAAGGGACAAAAGAAAGTCACTTCCATTAAAATATCTAGCAATTACTAATTCTTTCAAAGCTAAAAACAGTTTATCTGCACAAAGTCATTTTAATCTAATCCATTTGTTCAACAAAAGCATTCTACAATGCAGACAGTTTGGGCAACTGCCTGCGTATGAAAATAATTGTGTATTTTTAATGCAAAAATAGTGGAGGTTTGAACTTTCTGTTGAGGTCAGCTTCCCAGTAGCATGTGTGATGATTTTATTACTCCTGCTGCAATGTCTTTTAAGGATTGACAATGAGAACTTTTTAGTTACTTTTCTACAATTTTCATCACCTCTGTTAAAGCAAAGTTACACTTTGTCTTTAGAAGTGATGTAAAAGTCAGACAAACCATTAGCATCTTACCAGATTACTAATACTAATGGTCAGGGGAATTGGAACAATGGGTCCAATGCATGCTCACTTTTAGAAACATTTTCAGGGGTGGCCTGGAACTGTTGAGATGAAAGAGAATCTTAGAGAAATCTTACTTGGCAGGAAAGCCTTCTTGGAATATTCCTGGGAAAATAAGCAAAATCAAAGGTCATTGCTATAAAATTTTCTAACTCCAGTGGGGTAGAGTATTTCTATTGCAAAGGAAATCACCAATAGAAGACTAACATGAATCATTAAATCTTGTCCAACTTTTTAAGAGTTAATGATGGCTGCGTTAAGTGTTGGGTCTATATAGTTTCACGGTGTCATTAATCTCTTGCCTTAGGAAATATTGGCAGACAATTTATTTATGTCATATACAACTAAGCAAACTATCATAACAGCCTTTCAAATGGTTTTCTCCCATCACTTTTCCATCAGCTAACAACTACAAGCCACAGGTAATGCCAAAGACCTCCTAACAAAATAAAGTTTTGGGGGTATTTGTATACAATGTTTTGTTTGTTTGTTTGTTTGTTTGTACCGGGGATCGAACTTGGGTCCTTGCGAGGCGGGCAGCGGAACTACTGAGCCAAATCCCCAGCTACAATGTTTTACATCCCAGTCTTTTTCCTCAGTGAACACCTTGTCTTACTTAGGTATCAGCCAGTCAGGGAGAATCAAACTATCCCAAGGATGGAGCAATAAGCAAAGTGCCTCATTTGCCAACTTATGCCCCCATCTTATTTGTTTAAAATGAAACATACTAGTATCTCTTCATGTATTTTCCCTATTCAAAAGTTTTGGTGGAAAGATCAATTTGATTCCAGGTCCCATCATCCCAGGTTTTCTGGTATCCTAACCCAATGCTTTTAATAGGGATGTTTTCCCAATGCAGACTCTCCAAATGCCATTTCCTACTAGTGTGCAGGGCAAGGCAATGCTTGACAATATTTGTGCTGTCTTGAAAATCACTGGAAGGTGATTTTACAACATATGGCTATTGAGTTTCACGCAAGTGTGGGGCGGGGCGGGGGACAGAGAACTGGCCATGAACATTCAGGCAGCTGGAGCAGCGCCACCTGCAGGATCCAGGAGATGAAGAGGCCGGATGTGCAGATCCCTGGGAGAAAGAAGTCAGAGTAATTTAAATGGTCAAAGAATCAAATGTAAAGTGAGCTGCAAGGGTCAGATCTGGATGGAAGCCCAAATTCTGAGTCTCCGCATCCGTCCGGGGATAAACTTGGCTCCTAATCAGGGCTGACAATTAGGCCGTACAGTTAATATTTTTACAGCTGTTTTATTAATAACACATACAGTGCATCCAGCCAGGATTTGTTGGAGACACCTCAGGAAAACGAATGATGTAAATAACAGATGGATGTAGAATATTCCTACAAACAGGCATAAAGATATTCCCTTCTTGTTTAAAAAGAATTTAAATAGACAGATTGTAGATAAACAGGCAGACAGAAAGGGGGAGAGAGAGGATTTATGATATTGGAGGTAGCGGTTGCATGCGTTCACATGGCAGAAACACGGACATATGCACACTTTCTATATGTAGGAGATGCTCAAGGCTTTGGCTTCCAGTTTAAAAGTTCCGTGGGATCAGGGGCTGCTCAGCACGGCACGGGGGCCATTTGAAGGAGGTGTGCAGACCTGGTTTCTAATTTCCTTCTCTGATGTACCCTCCTGGTGCAGAGAAGGTCCAAGGCTTGTCCAGGCTGCCTGAGCTCAGCCTTGCCTCACCTGGGGAGGGGGAGACCGGTGGGGCTGGGAACCATCCTTTCCTTTTCCTACATCTCCCAATATCTTATTTGAAGACCCAGTGCGCCCTTTCCAATTTTGCATCTGAACTAGGCTCAATGATATTTCAATTTGAAAAGAGAAATTAAAAATTCAGGATCCTCATGTCTTTTGTTTTCACTCCTACTATTTTTTTTGTACTGCTTTTTCATGAGCCTGCTGCACTGTGCTCCTACCATACTTTGCAACCAGATGGCTCAGGAACGCAGAACAAAGGCCACTAAAAAGTGGGCGGGGAGACAAGGGAGAGAAGCACAGGACTGAAAGTCAAGGCAGAATCAGAGATCGGAGCAAAGCTCAATTGCTTTAATCAAGGATAACTTTTGGCTGAATTATAAGCTCAGGACACATGTCATTCTTTCTTCTCAGTGACCCTCTGGTGTGTGTGTGTTGTGGTGTGCATGTGCTTGTACCACACACCTACACACCCTCAATCTTTTATTTTAATGATGGGTATCAAAGCCAGATTCTTATTTTTCTCAGTGCAGCTTCATGTTTCCTGACATCTGTCAGAAGGGGTCGATGAGTCTTTCTGCCTACGGAGAAGCTGTGATCCCTAAAAGAAGGCTCAGGGATGTGTGAAACCTGCCACTTCACACCTGGGTGACCTTGGGCAGGCTGTCTCCCTTCTTTCATTCTTAGTTTCATTTTCAGAAATACCTACCTCGAAGGGAGGCTGTGAGTGTTGTGTGGAGTAACACCTTGAAAAAATGGAGCTTGCTGCCTGAAAAGATTGTGGTCCTCCAGGAAGGTTGTATCCTCTCTCCAAACTGTGAAAGTGGCCAAGAGTTGTCCTCAGTGCTTTTCTAGAATCTCTCCACTGAGCTGCATCCTGCACTTCGACCTCTACCTAAGCCTGCATCTCCAGACTGTGCGTATGAATCTTTCCCAAGGTAGCTTCACAATCCTACAGATCATTATGAAATTTCCTAGGACCCCCCAGTTGGACTTACTGTACGTATATCATTGTAATTTTGTTACATTAAAGGATGACCTAATGGGTACTTAGGCTATTAATTACTTTACATGTGACCCATAGAAAGGTTTCAGTTTTTAGTCAGTAATTTCTACAAATACAATGCCATCAGGTAAAAGGAAATGACTATCTAATGGTAAAATTTCATGCAGATCAATGGGATTCACTAACTTTAAAAGGGTTATACTTGTTTTCTTTGCTCTGGGACCTAGGGCTGCCCAGCACCCAGACTTTTGTGTGGTATTGACCAAGAAAGAAAGAAAATTCATGCAAGGTTTATAAGTGCTTCTGCTAAAGGCTTCATAGTCCCTTTCCACCTTCCAATTTGGCTAAAGTTTTTTCCCATTGCAGTACACATACGTGGACTTGTCTTTTAGGCCTCAGATGGGGCACATGTGAAACTAGCAAGGGTTGATGTTTCCCTTTGCCATATCTGCAGTGTGTGACTTCTCTGGCACAGGGATCCTGGGAGTCCAGGCGGTTTGGTTTACAGATGGGTAAGAGAAAGCACAAAGAGACAAATTTCTTCTTTCCTTCCCGGGCCGGACAAGTTTGTAAAGTGCGCAGTACACCTGCCCTTCCTCAAGGGGTAGGCAAGCAGTTGGTTAGCAGCCATCATGGGAGAGCCAGGCCAAGGACTTGTCCCCACTGCACTCTGGGCCCAGTTGCTAACCGATGCTCAGAATTTTGCATGTTTGGCAGCAAATCATAAGAAAAATTAAAGACTTGGGAGTCAGCCTATAAGTTTCAAATCTTGGCTCTTCTGCCAACTATATGCTCTGAATGGCTCCAAGATTGCTTAATTTCCTCAGTCCTTGTAAAACAGCATCATGATTTCCTAACACATAGCACTGGGGGTGTTTGATGAGATGGTGCCCGGAAGCAATTAACGCTGAGTGGGGAAGCCTGGTGAGCGCTGGAGAAGTTACGTGTAATATTGTCCTCATAGTGCGCTCTTCCTCCTGTCAGGGGCCCCAAATGTTGGGGCCTGACAGAACTTAAACAAGAGGTTTTCAATCCTTTTGCTCAAAGTTCTTAGTAACAAATTTTATTGCACAACCCAATAAAAAAATCATTATTAGCCAGTAAGTGGGGAGTTACTTTAATATATCCAGAAATTGTTAAAAACTAAGGCTTAATTGTAAATGCTCCTAATATTCACCCCTTTATATAGTTTCATTTAAAAAATTTAAAGAAATGTATCCTAGAGGGGCAAAACAATTTCTATGGAGATATACACACCTGGCAATAGAAATTTCATTAACTATGAACTACTTTTTCTACCCATGATATGCTCCGATATTTTCCTCTTGATTTGATTCTATTTTGTTTGCTTTTTAAATGTTGATTGTGACTGATTAAATTGCTTTCAGTCTCCTAGTGGATTGCTGCTAATGACACAGAAACATTGGTGTAAAGTGGGCTGGAAGTTGTGGTGCATACCTGTAATTTCACCATTTGGGAAGCTGAAGCAGGAGGTTCTCAAGTTTGAGGACAACCCAGGCCATTTAATGGACCCTGTCTCAAAATTAAATTAGGAAAAAGAGCTAGTGGTATAGCTCAGTGGTACAGTGTTTGCCTAGCAGGCACAAGGGTCTGGCTTCAATCCTAGCATGACCAAACTAAAAGAAAAGTGTTAAAAAGAAGTAAAATTTAATTGTCCAGTATTCCTCACATGAGCAGGCTCTTAAGCCTGAGACACGTGTGGTAACGGCAGGGGACCACGCTGCATGGTTTTACTTTTGTGTTATGTCATGAGGCTCTGGGACAGGGGCTCCTCTGTGATCTGTTGCCACTCAGAGCGCCCCAGCAGACATGCTCGGGTCACGCTGACATGCTTGAAAATGTCCAGAGTCTTAAAGAGAGATCTGTTTTCTGCACTACTCTGGCAACCCAGTTGGAAAGTTTCTTGAATATTTTTCAAAAATTGTTTATAGATTTGAAGCTGTTTGGGGTTTGTGATTGCTTCTGTTGTTTGCCTCTTTATATCATCTCGTTTTTCAAAATTTAATAAACACTTTGCAGAGGAGCAAAATAATTGGTCAAACACTTGTGGGTTCCCAGATTTGTTGTACATGTGCACGCAATACAGAGTAACTCAAAACATGCTCGGGCCCGACGTGCCCAGTCAGCTCAGATGCTGTGGTCAAGACCAAAGCAGAGCCCAACAGAGTGAGCACCCACAGCCCCAGCTCTCATTACTCACTGGCCTCCAACCACAGGGCCTGCGGGCCTGACTTGGGGGCCGGCCTCTGGGCCCAGTGACGCATGTGGCACCATCACAGCCCACCGCTGGAAGCTGCTGTGACAGGCTCCCAGAGTCCTGAGACACAGGCTGGGTCCCTTTGTGCTGGAGGATTTGCTGCCTAATTTGTGCTGCTGAAAGAAACAGCAGCCGCTGGAGGAACACTCAGGAGTGCATTGAATCTGTACCCAACTCCTTTCACTTGCCCAGCCCCATGCACATGGGCTGCCGAGCAGGATTTGCTTTTGGCCAGCATGTGAAACACGTGAAGACTGGCTCCTCTCTTTTCCTTCTCTGTCTGGCTCCTCCATCCTGAGAATCACACAAGCCTATTATTCCTAGGAAGGAGCTGAAGAACCTGTAGGTTTTTCCTTCATTCCCAGGTCCTTTGTGGGTCTTTCTCTACAGAGATCATCAATCTGCTGTTTTCTATTTTAGATGTTCAGTTCTTGAATATTTACAGTGATTAAACTCCTGGGCCATTTCAGAATAACCTTCTACTTTTATCTGGCCTCAGTTCATCGTGACAGTACCTAGTACCTAAAAGGTGTCATGATTTAGGTCTAAAACCTCTGTCCACAGTCCCATGTGTTGAAAGGCAGAGCTTTTGGAAGATGGTGAGATCTTGGCAGCATAAGCAAACATGCTGTTAGGAGGCAGGCCAGGTTGGACAAGGTAGGTCACAGGGGCATGATCTAGAAAGGTATCTTGTCCCAGGCTCCCCAAAACTGTATACCCTCTCTGCATGCAACCTCTCCTCTGAACTGCCAGCTCTCTGATCATATTGACTTTCTGTTCTTTCATTCTCTAATTTCTTTATCAAGTTTCTTGTGTGGTTTTTCTTTTCCTGCTGAACCCTGATTGTTCAGCACTCATGCCAGGAGTAGTCCCAGAGAGAGAGGCTCTCCAAGATAGAGTTATGGGCTCCTTGGTTCTTCCCCTGGGTTTAAATGCAATGCTGGCACCCTGCTAAGAGAAGTGAGATGTAGTCTGTCATGGCATGCTGCAGCATCTTGAGTAAGGTGGGTAATTGTGATGAAACCTCTATTAAGCCCATATCTTAAGAGACCATGAATTTGGCCTTCATAAAAGCAGAATAATGATAGTGGTGATAATTTCCAGGATGGTAGGGTAAGAGGTCTGCTTTGAATGAATTGGTGAAAGCTTAGGGCTTTAAACTGCAGGCTCAAATCATAGTCAGAAAACCAGACCCCTCGTTCTTCTCCCTTCCTTCCTCCCCCCTCTTTCTTTTCCTTCCTTCCTTCCTTCCTTCCTTCCTTCCTTCCTTCCTTCCTTCCTTCCTTCCCCTTCTTTCTTTCTTTCCTTCTGATGCTGGGGATGGAACCCAGGGTTTTGCACATGACAAGCAGGCATTCTGCCACTGAACTACAGCCTCAGCCAGAGACTTCTTTTATGGTTACTCCCAAAGAGTCTCTTCTTATAACCATAGAGCTGACCTCATTAAAAATCAGACTGAGAATTTAATTATGTAAATTACAAAATTACACAGATTCACTAAGCCTCTTGTGTGACAATCAGGCCATTGACTGGGAACAATCCAGACCCCTAACCCTTGAGATGGATGGAGCAGCTGGATCAACCAAGTCAAAGCTGAGAATCTTGAATTCCCAATCTCTTTCCCAGGGGAAGTGCCTCATCTCTCTGGTTTTGAGAAGAGCAGCTTCCTTTGGCTTGAAGATCCTGTAATAATTTTATGTAGGACAGGTGTCTTGTGAGACCATTGCTATTTTCCTCAAAACTTATCCCAGTTACACTTAATGTCCCTCAGTCTATAACTAGGAATCTCATCTTGGAAAAGTTCAGAGGAACAAAGTCTATTCTGGGAGGAGCTGGCTCCTAACAAAAATAAATAAAATAAGAGTTTGTTAATTTGTAATGACACAAACCTAGCATATGTGTAAGGATGATTTACAATCGTATTACATCAAAGGTGATAGGATATAACACTGCATTGAACTGAATTTATGAATCGACCACAGTCCCATACTCTCTTCTCATCCTATGCCATCCGCACGTTTCTTCAACTACAGCTACCACCTGCATCCTTTCTTGTAGACTTACCACAGACAATTCACTCTTGGTCTATTTTTATACTTCCTCACCTCTTTTATCCAGTTCTTTCTGTTTCTCCTTCTTTTCCCTCTTCTTCTTATCAAGAGAAAAAAGATATAGTCATAACTGTGCTAGTGATGAATCTTTATCAAAGGAAAAGAAAGTCATAAATTTTAAAGTACAATTACAATTTTAAGAAAAAATGCATCTTTATCAAAGACAAGGAAATTAATAAATTTTAAAGTAAATTTAAAGTGTCCATGCTGTCAATTTCCAAGTGTATGTATGCAAGATAAACTTTACCTTCATATTGTTCTGACATAATCTTTCTTTCTTTCTTTCTTTCTTTCTTTCTTTCTTTCTTTCTTTCTTTCTTTCTTTTTCTTTCTTTCTTTCTCTCTTTCTCTCTTTCTCTCTTTCTCTCTTTCTCTCTTTCTCTCTTTCTTGCCTTAGCTCTTGAGGGCTGAGATTGCTGGGCCTTCACTTTCTTTCTTACTGTAATTTAGCAAGGATCTTTGGTAAAAAGTATTTCACAAATAGGTTAACTAAGTCCTATAAATGTTGAATCATTTTCCAATGCCTTTTCTATCTATCTATCTATCTATCTATCTATCTATCTATCTATCTATCTATACATGTGTGTGGTACAGAATGTCTGCACTCCTTGTGGGGAGTTGGTACATACACATAATACATCTTAATTTCTTTGTCGATCTCTTTTCCCTCAACTCTTTCCCTCCTTTTCATGATTTCCTTTCTTCCTTTTTTGTACATACTTGCAGTACATAATGTTTACATTTCTTATGTGTAGTTGGTACTTGTACATGACACAACTTAATTCATTTCTCATTCTTTCTCTCCCTTCTCACTTCCTGGCTCCATCTCTTGATCCTCTTCCCTTTTTCAGATTTTTTTTTTTATGGTACTGGGGGATCAAACTCTGGCCCTTGTGCTTGAGAGGCAGGTGGAGGAACCACTGAACCAAATCCCCGGCCCCGTTTTTTCTCTCTTTTTTTTTCATATTTTTTTGTTTTTATGGTACTGGAGATTGAACTCAGATCCTCTTCCCTTTTGAGAAAGATGAACCTCCTTCTCTACTTATTATCTATTTTTTTTTATTTTTCTCTTCATTTATAATTTGGGTTTCTCATATAGAAGAAACTGTGCAATATTTCAGCTTGTGTGATTTACTTCAGTTAACATTACAGTTTCAAGGTGCATCCATTTTCCTCCAAGTGACTTGTTTATTTTTTATGACAGCACAGTACTCCATTGTATATAAATACCACATTTTCTTTATCCCTTCATCTGTTGATGGACATATAGACTGCTTCCAAAATTTAGATATTATGAATTGTGCTGCTATCAATATGTGCCATTTCTAAAGCCTTGTAGTACTTCTCTTCTACAGTTTATTATTATTACATATTTACAATGGTTACTTCCAGGAAACATTTGATTTTGTTCATGTATTTCTTTTTAGGAATAGATTTATACTTTGTAGCCAAATTTTAGGAGAAAATGAATTCAACATAGAAAATATCCAACTTTAAAGAACAATTTGGAGTAGAACTAATTTTAAGCTGGGTGTTATTTGGATAATTTGTGAGATGTGAATTGAGGAAGGAAGCAGTACTTAAACTAACTGGCTAAGATTACAGGCTCTGGAGTCAGACTACCTGGGTTAAGACCCAGCTTAGCTGTTTATTAGCTGTAAGACTTTTGGCAAATTATAAAGAACTTCTCTGATCTTGCATGTGTTAGTCTGTTTGCTATTGCTATATAGAAAATACCTGGAGCAGAGTGCTTTGTAAAGAAAAGAGTTTTGCTAACCCACAGTTTTAGACACTGAACCAAGGCTGAGTGCCCCATCTGTTCAGCCTCTGTTGATGGCCCCCTTGGCTATGTCACAACATGGTGAATGGTGGGTGGAAGCAAGGGGCAAGAAGGGCAAGTCACATGGTGAGACAGGAAGCCAGAGAGTTTCAGGGGCCAGGATCCTCTTTACTAACAATCCACTCTTACTAGAACTAGGTGGAGTCCTTCAACAACTACACTAAACGCTTTGAGGACAGCATCCTCAGTGACCTCGTTTCCTTCTACTTGGCTCCAGTCTTAAAGTTCCATCACCTGTCAACATCACCACACCAGGCATCAATCCTCTGACACATAGAACTCCGGGGGATACACTGAAGTGATAGATGAAGCACAGCTCTGAGCTTTTTCATCTGTAAAATAGTACTAATCACATGGTAGTGTTTTGAAAACTGAATGAACTAATAGGTGTACAGGATAGAACATCTTGGCACAAAGAAACCTCTAGATGTGTGAGCTTTATTGCTAACAGACTCTGGAGACGTTATTTTTATCCTGACTTTGTAGATAGGAAATTAAAATTGAAAAGTTTTAATTAACATGTGTGATAATCAGGGCTGGTAAGTCAGAACTGAGATTTGAAACTACATCCATCAGATTCCTAAATCCGTGAACTGCTGTGTTCCATGTGGCATCCATTTTAATAACCAAAATCAGATCAATGCACACCATACCATAGAACTCACAAAGTAAGTGACTCCTAATGTGTAAGTGACTTTTTTAAATTTGGAAGGCATTTAAAAATTACTGATTTGCATAAATGGAGTAATAGTTTTGGACAAAATAACAACAAACAAACAAGCCCAAGAATGTGTTGTCGACTCTTTGTGGGAAAGGAAGAGAAAGTGAACAGAATTGTACTTTATTCCAGGATGATCCCACAAAGTGGGTCACAAAACTTCTCGAAGGAATTCTGTCATTTTTCACTTGCAGCCTCAGGAGTAGTTCCAGTCTCTGCCATTACATCTCATGTTTTGAGGAAAGAGGGAAGAAAAGAAAAAAAAAAACCCATCGTTCCTTCTAATTTATAACTTTGTTATACAAGAAAGAAGCCTTTAAATGTTATAAATTTTTAATTATTTTTCATTTAGTTGACTCTCTTGCTGAGAGAAGTGACTGCCAAAGAACCATGCCTAGTATGAGCAATAAACACCAATAGGATCTGCATCATTAATAATTTATACACAAATAATCAAACGAAATGATCTGGCAGGTCCCACAGGTGAATCATACAGTTATAAAAATGCTAGTATGTTTAAATCAGGCAACTTTTAAATGAAAATTTACCCCTAGTGTGGTTAGAGATGTGTTAGAAAGAGTACATATCTACCATTCCTTTTACCACCACATACATCTGTCTTTGCAAGGTATGTCCTTACTGAAGATCTCAGTAGGCTCCTTATTACACATGGAGTCGAGTGCAAGGCCCTCTGTAACACAGCTTTATTCTATCTCTCCTGAGCTGGTGTTGAGCATGTACTTTTGGTTGCTTGGACATCTGTTCTAACTGGGCAGCCTCTGTGGCTTATCTTTTATTGATTATTTTAAATGCTACGATATTTGTTTTCTATTGTTCCAGTAAAGCAAAGTAGTCCCAAGTTTAGTGACTTTAAACAATACAGATTTATTATCTTACCATTATATAAGGTTAGAAATCCAATTTAGGTCTCTGTTGGCTAAATGCTTTGGCAGGGCTAGGCCAGCATTTGAAGGCTGTGAGAAAAACCCATCTCTTTTCATGCTCTAGAAGTTGCCCACATTCCTTGGCTCATGGCCCCCTTTTTCCATCTCCAAAGCCAGAAATGGTTGCTTGAGTCCTTCTGACAACATACTCATACTTTTCTGTTCTATTTATAACCACCTTTGTGAATACACTGTGCTCACCAGCATAATTTAGAATAAGATCCTTATTTTAGAATTGTGTAGTTACCAATCTTCATCCATTTGCAACTTTAATTCTCTCTTACCATGAATTCTTACATATTCATAGATTCTAGAGTTTAGGGCAGATACCGTTCAATACCATCATGTCTACAAGTATTCATGTGATTATCATTGAATATCTTCTACTGCTTTCTCTTTACTGATAGCAGGCAGAGCTATTGTTGACCCTTAGAAAATATGACTTCCCTCATTTCTGTGCCTTTCTTAAACCTGCTTTTCCTCTCAGTCAAGTCGTTTTCTTTCCTTCAATGTCTAGTCATCTCCCAAGTACAGCATGAATTTTACCTCCTACCAGGAGCTTTTCCAAATTCATAGTGTTCATTTTGTTATTTCTTTTTCTCTTCCCCCTTCCGCTAGAATTCTATTACATTGACTTGTACAAAATTGGAAAGAGATTTTATTTGAAAAAAGAGGAATTGTATGTGAATTAATCTAATATTTAGCTGTCAACTATTTAGCAACTATTCAGTTGCTCCTGAATTGTATTTGTATTTGTTTCCACATCACATTTGGATTATAATCTCTGAAACTGGTACTATGCATCATACTTTTAACAAAAATCACCTCCCTTTCAACTTTCATTTGCTTAAAACATGATTTTTCATGCAGTGTTGTTGTAGCTGAGCAATGTTGCACTTGTAGTGGTTATTTCATTACAAGTGATAGAATTATGAACTTATAAATTTAAGGGAAAATTAATTTATTAGAGATGTAATGAATTCCAAGTTCACATAAAGAAATAGTCAAACATTAAAAAGCAGTGGTCTAAAAGAACTTCATCAATGCATGATTAGTACCAAGGAGATTTGGTCTTAGAGGAGAGATTATCATGGTTTAGTCTATGCTGAATTCTGATTTATGGGTGAAGAATGGATGGAGCTAGCAAGGACACTTGGGTCAACAGCTCACTAGGACCACATGACTTATGGTGCTAGCAGTTTCCCAAGTGATAGGGATGCTAATACTAAAAAGGGAATGTAGATATAATGGGTAGGCAAAGTAAGCAATGCAATGCACGCAGGTAAAAAATCTAAAGTAAAATTTCTAAGAAAGAAGGGAATGGAATTAATATGAGAAAATTAAAAAATGGAAACAAAGTCTTTATAGATAAGGAGGGAGGGAGGGCTTAAAGGGAGGGCAGGGAAATGGAGAAACAATAACAACCAAAATGGATTATGTAAAGGTGTAAATTTCCAATGATGAATGTCTTTATATTATATACTTTAAATACACCAATAAAATTAATACAAAATTTCTGTGCAGTCATTCTTTTCCTAATGATAACATTCATTATAGGGAATTTGTACTAGTACCTGACATATCTTGCTTCTTTTTTGCTTTCTTAATCTAAAATGGACCAATAAATATTTTACTTAAAAAAACTTCAGTTTTATTCTCTGAAGAAGCAACTACTAACCCTGGAATTTAAAAAAAAAATCTTTCTCATATGGTAGCAATACCAGCAGCTAATATTTATTGATCATATATTATATTACAGGTACTGTTATATAATAGTATGTGCATTTTCTCATTTGACCCTTTGGCAGCCCCTTGAACTGAATTCTTCTATTATTCTCACTTAATAATAAAAGAAAGGAGGCATAGAGAAGTTATGTCAGTTGTCCCATACTGTCTCTCCACTTCCACAGAGGAGGAGCAAACGTGAAGGAGGTGGTACAGACACAAAAGGAGAGGAACACCTATGTCATTTGGAAGTCACTGGCACTAGAGAAGAGCAGGGTTAGGGAATATAGCTTGAAATCGGTCAGCCCTTTAACTAGGAGCCATGTTGGGCTGTGCTAGAGGGTAATAGAGAGCAGAGGAGAAGAATCCCTACATCTAGGAGGGAGTTTGGACGAATGGTCCAAATGCAGTATGTGAAGGCGGACACCAGGATTCCCTATAATATGCACATTGAGGCCACACTCTTAAGTGAAATAAATAGGACACACTACCGAATAGTTGCTCTGGTGTGAGAAACAAAGTGTAAATGAGGATTAAAATGTATAATAGATAATGAGAAATAGGAAAAGTCCAAAGGGGATGGGGAAGGAGAAGTGGGAAGCATTGGCAAAAGGAAAGAAGAGAAAGGAATAAATATGAGAAAAGGAAAAAATGGAAACAAAGTCTCTGTAAATGTAAATGGGTAGAGGGGCTGAAGGGAGGGTAGGGGAATGGGGAAAAAATAAGAACCAAGATATGCCATGTAAATGTACAAATTCCCAATGATGAATGTCATCATATTGTATACCTAAAATGTACCAATAAACTTAATGAATTTAAGAAAAAAAAAA
>NW_022900942.1:29328329-29334892 GCF_012274545.1 Fukomys damarensis | reverse complement strand
ACGCACAGAGAGAGAGAGAGAGAGAGAGAGAGAGAGAGAGAGAGAGAGAGAGAGAGAGAACTCAGCACACTTAGGGAGGGGCAAACAGTGAGGTATAACTTAAGTATGTCAGCCCGGATGGGAATTTGAAATGTTTTCAGACAAGGCTGAAAACATGGGTTACACCCAGTGTTTAAAGATCTTTGAATGTTTTCCTAAGATACCTGTTTTGCTTTGTTCTTCTGAACTGCAATAGGAACAGAGAGGCCCTGAACATGTTCAAGGACTATCCACTGTGACAGTCTCGGCTTGCGGTTGGTGGGGGAGCAGTGTGACGTTTAGGTGGAGTTGAGTGCCTTCTAATTTAGGTAACTGGGAAATCACGGTGCCATTTAACCCTGGACTGGATTCTGGGAAGAGGAACAGATCTGAGAGGAAATAAAATGAATTTGAGTGGGAAACCTCCTCATGGCAATATTCAGCAAACACTGAAAACGTAGGTTAGAGTTGAGGAGGCCTTGATATGTGGTGAGCCAGTGGTCAAATGCTTGAGAAAGAGAGAGAGAGAGAGAGGTGGGGGGGGACTGGAGGAGCTAACCCAAAGACAGTATTTAAAATGAAAAGAGAGATAGGATCAGAAACCTTGAAGTCCCTAGCACTTAAAGTGAGGAGGAGGAAGGTAAACCAGCCTGAGGTCTCAGAAGAAATCAAAGGGTGAAGAGAAATACAGAAGGCCAACAGTAATAAATCAAAAGAAAAGGAAGTGTAAAGAATGCAATTTGCTGCACACCTTCCAAGGAAAGGGAGAACTAAATATTCTCTGTAGGACTTGACTGTTTGGAGGTCACTAGCAGTCCTGCTGGTTAAACTTGGAGTGGCATGGTAGGGCCAAGGCCAGTCCTTGCAGTCGAGTATGAAGAACAAGTGGGGAACTGTGGTCAATGAGAGTGTGTTAACGAGAATGAAGGAGACAGAGAGGTGTTGGTGAAGGGCTCATAAGGAAGAGTGTTCTCGAGGTACAGGAGAGGAAGGAGCCAGTGGAGAAGAGCTGATGGAGCAGAGTGGAGCTGCAGGGGGAGCTGCAGTCCCAGTGGGAAGGGACAGATAAAGACCCAGATGGAAGTTTGGTCTGAAGAGGTGGTACAATTCTTTCCCTGAACAGAGATACTCTTTTTAGCTCTCCAACTTGTTCTCCCCGCTACTTTTTCTTCACTTTTCTACCCTTTTAAAATTCAGTCCTAATATGGGATTATGGCTGAAATCTGTATGCAAAGCACCTGGCACTGTGCTGATTATATAACAGAAGCTAGAAAAGTGTTTTCTGCTGCTTTCTCTTTTTGTTTTCATTTCTTGAGCTCACCAAGTCTCCCTTTGCAGTTGCACTTTGCTCATAAAGGGGGTGACCTGCCCAAGAACTGAATCTCAAGAATGGCACCATCAACACGATCATGCTGAGTATATGATAAAGTCTATAAGAAACAGTTGGCTGTAGCTCCTAAATCTCACCTTACGACAATGGACCACATACTGAATAAGCCCTCACATGGGCTATACAGAGTTAGCTTGGCCACAGGATATTCTCACGCGGTCTTCCATAGTCCTGCTGTTTCAGGTTAGAAGTGAGCAGATTGTGGGTGGGACATGAAGGTCTGGCCAGAAAGCGCTAACATGAATAGCAGGCCGGGTTCTAATGAAATAAACAAGGCTGAAATAAAGAAGCAGATGTGATTCTGCTTGTGTCTGTTCTGTTAGCCTTGCTCCAGTTCCAGGTGAAGGCCTCAGGGACACAACAAAGGAAATTGAGAAGAAACCAGGGAACAGAAACATGTGGAGATAACAGCAAGTTACCAAAACTGGGATTTCCCAAAGAACACTGGTCCAGAGAAATGCTCTGTGAAGAAAAGCGTTCCTCGGTGAAAGATCTTTGGAAAACATTAATATTAATGTTACTATTAATACTAAGAGTACTAATATATCAAAGGTAATATTAAGTATAAAGATTCCTTTTTTTTTTTGTACCAGGGATCGAACGTGAGGCAGGCAGCAGAACCACTGAGCTAAATCCCCAGAAAAGATTCACTTTTTAAAACAATTTTCACAACCTGAGTTCTATTTTTTAGAGCCACATCCTGTAGGATAGCTATAGAACAAAGTGTTTATACATGCTGATGACTATCAGCCCAAAACTTTCAAATTCATTTCAGAATAGGTTTCCCATCATAGTTCAAGTAGATACTCTTATGAATGATGTGAAATAAAAAACTGCAAATAAGCTTACCCTTTGTCATTTTGAATGGTTTAAACTCCTATAGCACTGAAGAGAGATACTATTAAGCCTACTTGCAGGTAATCTCAGTTGGGTATTGTATTTGATTGGGTACCAATATTCATGAATTGCCATGCTTTCCCCTTGTACTATATTCTAAATATATTCCATGGTATGTTTTCATAATTAATATGCTAATAGATGTATAGTTTATAATTAATTTCAACCGGGCACAGAGAAAAACTTGAAAACCTCAGCACGCAGGCATCTTTTTGGTAGAAGTTCAATGAAATCCCCTTTGTTTTTGCAATCCATAATTTGCAGATTATTAATACAATAAATCCTTGTTGTCTGTGAGAGTTGGCATCATACCCATGAACTCCTGTGCAGAAAGCCCACAAACTAAAAATTGAAATGGAAAGAAAAAAAAACCATGTGGTTTCTGTGTATGCTCATTACCTGCTTCTGAAACCATAATATCTCAGCCTTTTATAGATCTTATAACAGGCTCTGCAGGAAGCAGCTGCAGTCATTAGCCATAGGACAGATTAAATGCACAATCTGCATGGAAGGAGGCCTGGACCAGCTTGGTCTTTTGGATTCCCAGTCTCAGGCATGGAAATCACCATGAATGGCACCTTTTGTACCATTGCGACAATGACAAGAAAGTAACAGATCTGATCATTTAAAGAGATTTGGGAAATTAAAGCCCAGACCCTCTTTGTGCCTTGATAGGTGTGGGGTTTTAATTGGCTGAGGGACTTCCCTAGAGCACCCATGTGAGAGACAGAGCTAAGGCTCAAACCTATTCTGGCTTCTGTGTCTGTGATCTTTCCACTCCCTTCTTGTGGCTCTTGTGGCCCTTTCAGGGACCCTGGAGAAAGAATGGTGATAGCATTTAGTAGCAACTGTCCTTGTATGTTGTGTCATTGAGCTTCTTTGAGTCTGGACATGGAACTAATACTGTGGTGACCTGTGATCCAGAAAAATGCCAGAATTCTGATGCTCAATGCAAATCCCCTTTAAATTTCATGCAGCAAAGTATGTTCATTTTGAAATTACCCAACTCCTCACAAATTTATCCAGACTAGTTAGGGTTAAAGTTCTAATGAAACCTCACTTTTCGATAGAAATCATTGTCACTTAAGGAGGTAGGGTTCACCTTTCTGAAAGCTCTTGCTGCCAACCCAGAACCCATATCCCAGCATTGCTGGAGGGAATGATGGTGCCCTGCATTTCAGAGAAGATTTAAAACCAAGATCCTAACTGCTCATCATCATTAAAAATCTCCAGGCAGTTTTCATAAGAACAAGGGGGTGGCTGCCTGAGGTTTTGGCTGACAGTCAATCCAACTAATTACATTCTGTCTACTGTGTCCTCCTGCAGTTTCAATTGGATGTGTTATTTTATATTATTTTTTTCACTTCCTGTCCTAATCTGAATGTAGGGTTGCTGTGTGTTCTTCAGCAGATGCTGCTGTTCTTCCTGGTAATAGAGCCTTTTCAGATTTGTTTTTCCTTTCAGAAAGTTTTTCAGACTCTACATAATTCTTCTAAATAATCCTAAAATCCTGGCATCAAATAAATTTTAAATGCAATGTGCATAGGCAGCAAGCTATTTATGTTGTGACTTCCTCTCACCAAGTACTGACATGAGCAGGAATGCTTAACCCCGATGTGCTAATGTCCCACTTGTAGATGGCCAGAGCAGCAGCAATGGCCCTGGCATTCTCAGCTCCCTTCTTACTGTTTGCCAGTTCTCCTGTTGAAATTCTTATGGATGAATTTCATGAACAATTCACATTTTGCGGCAAGGTTACAGCGAGATAAACTTATATAATCTATTTATTATTCATCTATCTATTATTATTATTGTTATTATTATCTTGCTATAAGCTAAATAAAGAGAAATGGGAGGAAATGTTAAAAGCCCAATCTTTTCTGGGAGAACTCTTCTGTCAGCACTACCAGCTGTGGCCATCCTTAGAATAAGACAGAAATCTTGGGTGGGAAGCCAGGAATCAGGAGGCATGAATTTCATTCCTTCCAGCTTACCCTCCATGGCTTCAGCTCTGTGGCCTTCATAACACGCTCTTACCTCAATAGAGTGAGGAAGACCTTCCAAATTCTTAGACCCTATAATCTTATATAGATTTGCCTTCACCTTCTCCCATGTCTCAGAGAGAAAATATGGACTTGTACACAGACATGTAACACAAATTTAAATGATGAATATTCTTTTGGCTTAAAAATTAGCAAAAGTTTAAAATTAAACTTGGAAGAATACCACACTGGATAATATTTTGGAGGGTGTCTACTGTATACCTGGCCCAGATCTAGGCTTTTTGTACTAACTCATTTGTTTCCCACCATGAGTCTTGCTGGTGTTTTTGTTCGTCTCATTTTAGAGATGAGGAAACAGAACAATAATGAAAGGTCATCTGCCCAGGTGAGGAGGTGACAAAGCCAAGACTCAGAACCAAGATTTCACTGTTAATCAGGAGTATATATTCTTCACCACTGTGCTATGCTGCCTCTCTTGGGGACAGGTACTTTATACCTTTCCCTCCCCTTAAACATCCATTATACCCATTATCATAGCAGTCAGAAGTATGGACCCTTTCTATTTCCACTCATCTTCAAACAAAGATTTAAAAGAGAGAAAAGAAAAGATTGTCTTTTGTTAGTTAAACTTAAATCTACCTTTGAAGAATCCAAGTGGAGATATTCAGAGTCATTAAAATATTGCATGATCTAATTTGCTCTTCTTTGGTCTTTCATGGACCTGATAATTGAGCACTTCACCGTTTCTCAGAATGACATCAGTTAAAATTCAGCTCTTCCTTGCCTTAGGACTTGCCCACCTCTTCTCTGCTTCCTGGTTGGCATGCCAGAAGAGAATATGCTATTTGAAAAATAAACTACTTGAAGAAAATAGGTGTCAGAAACGAATTGATTGACCATGGAAATACTGAAGCTGTGCTCTCAGGATAAGTATTGAGTGCCCCCAAGCTAGAAAGGAGAATTCAATTGGGCATAATTCTACTGGGTTACTACGGGAGGCACATATGTCTTGTGGAGGAACGATACCTCGGGGATCTCGGCTTTAGAGCAGTCCATCTTTGGACCATATAGCCATATCCCTTTATGCTTACTCTAAGCTCACTAAATTACTTTCTGATGGCTACCTGCCCTGTATGGCCATGCCCACTGAGGGCATGGGCACTGCCCAGTCAACAGCTTCATTTCTCACTGCACACTGGTTATTCCAGCCTTGACTGGACCTTACCTCAGAAGTTGTGCCACGTGACTGCTCTTGACAGCAGTTCCTTTCAGTGTGACTTTATTTCTTGCTCCTCAAGGTTGAGCGTCTGATCCATGCAAGTCCAGGATACAAATACCTCTTCCTAAGACCTTTCAAGAGCTTCCCTTCAGGACATACTTCTGTCTCCTGGACCCTGCAGGTATACGCCTTATGAGCCCCTCATCTGTGACAGGAAGTTTTCTTTGGCTTTAAGAGAAAGTCATGGCAGGTGTGACTCTCATCTCATTGTAATCCTTCAGTACAGTAAACGGCTGCTTTCGGTAAGAGATGAGCGTAGCAATACACATTCATTCCTACAGGCACCTGCTAGTGTTTATACTCACATGTGTGCCTCCATTTGCAAGACAAAAAGAAATATAAAATAGGAAATTGCAGCAAAACTAGAAGTGCAGAATTTGTATTTATTAGAATGTGATAAATGTCAGGATAATAAGGCTCTCGAGGGAACAAACAGTCTCCCCGAGCATTCCTGCCAAGGCTGTTATGAGCACACACTGCCAGGCCGCGTGTGAGGCACAGAGCAAATCCTCAGTGCCTCCTATTTGGCTGAGACTCACTAGCGATTTAAAATTCAGGCATCATGACACCAGTGACAAAGGGATCTCTAGAAAGACGTCCTCAGTGCATCTGAGATATTTCCAGTGCATTGTAAGGGAGGAAATGAATAGGTGGCAATTGAAGCCAAACTTTATACATCCTAGCTATTGTGTGAAGTATGTACACAACAGTGTTCAAAGACAAAAAGCAAAACAAACCAAAAAAACACAAAAACCCATCCCATCTTGAGTTGTGTTAATGTATTTTAAGTAAATGATGTATTTTGAAGTAATTGACATTTTAAGAGTTAGCAGAAATAATGTCTTGATGTCACCTCTAGTTAAATCAATCTTAGCACAAATCAGAAATTAAAATGTTAACCAACTAGCTTGATAGTTTTGTGTTAAGCAGTAAGTGCTGAAGTGAAGTCTGAGGATCCAGCACCGTGCTGGTGGGT
>NW_022900942.1:29309225-29328190 GCF_012274545.1 Fukomys damarensis | reverse complement strand
CAGCACCGTGCTGGTGGGTGGGTGGGTGGGTGGGATACAAGGTTGTCCCTGCCTGCCATTTCTCAGAGTCTATTACATAAAGGTAAGATTTGCATGCAAGAAGCAGCTAGAAAATGCAACTTCTATATCAAGTATTAGATTACATCAGTGATTCTAAAGCAGGGGCAAGGGTGTCTGTCAGGGGCCACCTGGCAATGTCTAGAGATGTTTTTAGTTGTTTCCACTGAGTGTGCGCTACTGGCATCTAGTGGGTAGAGGCCAAGATATGCCCCACAGCAAAGAATTAGCTGGTCCCAAATTGCATTAGAGCGGAGGTCACCCATACATACTTGACACTACTCTGGCATTGTTTTGTTCTGGAGAAACTCAGCATGAGCACCGCGTATGGCAGGGCGGTGGTAAAACCCACAGGGAGAGATTCCTGATGCTTGCAGACCTGGAGGATGGAAGCGGTCAGCACACCCGTGAGGACCTCCCCTCGTCTCACTGCCAGCATTCTCAGCTGCTGCCTAACTCAGTGCACTCAGCTGTCACCTGAGCCGCCGCTTGTTGCTGCTCAGCGTCCTGCCTGTATCAAGGCCAGATTAACATTTAATTAAACACTTATTATGTACCAGGCTTTATGAGTTCTTTTTCGGATTGTAAATCAGTCCTCATAAGAATTTTGCAAAATTCATATTTTTATCCCCATTTTAAAGATGAGAAAATGGAGGTATGATATATAAAAATTTTCTCTTTATATCACACCACTGGGAGGAGGCAAAGCTGAATTTAAACCCAGGTAGTTTAACGTTCACCACAATGTTCTACTGCCTATCTGGTAGGTGACTTCTCCCAAGCAGTACTGACCATATTTCCTTCAGATTCCCTTCATATTGAGGTAGGTCCTCACAGAAAACATACAGGGGTACCCACGCAAATACAGCTGGAAAATTCAGAGCATTCAGCTTGCCTGCCCTCCTCTCTGTGGCTCCAGGGCATTTCCCTATTGTTCCAAAGGAAATTTGCGGGTGGGCAGCTCTATTCTCTATTCCCAAGCAAAATCTTTAACAGGAAGAACTAGACTATTAAGTTTAGAATCACAGAGCTTGAAATAGAGTGGACACAGTAAATTTCAGATTGCTATAGGTAAGTACATACTGCCCTACAATGGAATTATTTTTAAGTAGTTACACTAAACTATATTTATGTAGAATGTGTCCACATTGTATGTACATTTAAAGTGAAAAATCATTGCATACCAGAGCATATAGCATAGTCCCAGTTTTGTTAAAAAAAACAAAACTTATGCTACTACATGAAAACAACTATGTCCTGAAGAATTTCTCTTACTCTTCTCAACAGCAATGGTAGATTCAACCTTGGGAGGTGAATTTTAAAGTGTGAGAGATAAAAAGGAAAATATTCCTTACCAAGTCCCTGAGAAAATTGATGGAGACATAATTATACAGAGGCAAAGGTCACTTTCCTGGCAAGCATGCTCAGTTCAATCCAAAGCAAACCTGGAATAGAGAAAAATGCATCTCAATGGAGCTCAGCTTGCTCTTCAGTGCCTGTGCTGCCACTACTGATGCCACTTCCTCACCCAACATGTACATCTCCCATCAAAGTAGGACAAAAGGAAAGAGGACACATCCATCCTCTCTTCCACCTGTTTCAAAGGAACTGATACTGTTCGCTATTAATTCATAGTGTATTTAAATTAATGAAGATCCATGCCTCTTTTAGGAATGTCTCCAGGTTTGAACTCTCTCACTGTAGCATGAAAAATTTCACAGAGAACATAGATAAAAGATTTACTTTAAAAGAGCATCCAATCTTCCATGGGCAACGTTTTTGCTATATTATCCTTTTTACTTAAATAGATTTAATTTAAAAACTCTCACACACACATTTATTTTCCTTAAGTGTCTGACCAAGCCGTATTCAGAATCTTAAAGGGAATATAGAGGTATGATACACTACTTCTGCCATTGGCACTTTACAAAATTTAGAGAATAAAGCAAATGCATAAATAAATGCACAGTGGTCACCTCGGAACGCCCCGGTGAACTGAGTCAATGTGGTTCTGGGCATGGAAGATCCACCTGAGGATTGTTGCCAAAACGACGTAAAAGGAGAATGGGAGGGGAAGATTGAATGCTGCTGATTTTCCTCAGAGGGACCTTGTTCCAGAAGCCTGGAGGCCTCCACTTTGGTTCACCTAAGGGGTCTGCCAGAGACTCCAAATAGCATCTCACCTCCCAAGCCTCCCGTGCTCGGAGAAGCAGAGGCTGCTGAGCTTTGGCGCTCCAGTCTTCCCCTTCATCTGGGCATCAACTCCTAGCTCTCAGCAGACTCTCCAGTTCTCCAGCCTTCAGCACCAGTCCCTGGGGGCTTTCTGGCACAGACCTGTGGTCTTCCAACAGAAACCCCTTGGCCTTCTGATGCAAACTCATAGGGAACACTGCATGGGAGCCAGGCCATGGGTGGGATTCTTGGATCTCCAGCATGTGGTCAGATCTCTTGCACCCTTCTGCATTTGGCTTTGGGGTGAATATTGCAAAATAATCCTATAAACCATGTCCACCATAGTAAATCTATTCCCTTAAATCACTGAATACAATAACATGCTACTTTCAATGTGGGGAGTGTTAAGGAGGTCAGGGGAAAGAAGATTTATATTGGCTTCAGAGTCAGTTCTGGCTTCAGGAAGAAGGAGGCATTTGAGGTGGGCTTTGTGGGAGGTTCTAATTTTAACAGGTGAGGATAAACAGAGTAAATAAAACAGGGCAGGAAGAGTAAAACCTCTCACCCAAGACAGCATGAGCTGATGCCAGGAAAAATTCCAGGAGTAGAAAGTCTATGGCTTAGATATTTTAGGAGAATCGGAGATCACTGTGAGGATCCAGGTATATGGCTGCTTATCAGAGGACCTGAGACACCTGCCCACAGTGTCACTGCACACACACATAGGATGCTTGCTTAAGAGAGAGGAGGGTAATATTACTTAAAACCTCCCTCAGTAATGGGCATTTCTTTTAAAGCATAACTAAACTGAAGCAAGAAAGATGGAAGGAGGAGAGTGAGACAGAAGGGAGGAGCAGAGGAGACAAAAGAAGGGAAATCCCTAGCTGATGAAGGTAGAGGGAATTAAAAACCATTCTTTGAGGGACTGACTGGTAGAGCTGTTACGTTACTTAACAAAGTTTGAAACTCTCAAGCTAAGGACTGAATATAGAATGCAATCATGGAATGGTCATACTTCTGGGCACCATAAAACAGAAAATTCAAAACAAGAAGGAAGGAAAGAAAAGAAATACCAGACAATCAGACCACAGATGGACCTCTGCTACAGAAAAGCTCATGTTTCAAAATTATTTGAAAAATGAGCAGACAGTCCTATAGAAGAACAAGTCAAACAGTAGAGAAAACAGAAGGATTTGAACCCCCAGGACATCAGTTAACAGCTTGACAGAGTATAGAGTAGATAAGTTTAAATGACTAAAGACAAAAAATAGAAAAGAAACCTATGAAAAAACAGAAAAAGACTGTGAATGAAAAAGAAAAATGTAAAAGTTCTAGAAATGGAAGTTCTAGAAATACAATTTTTCATTTCATTTTTTTTTTCAGTACTAGAGATCAAACTCAGGATCTTGAGCTTGTGAGGCAGGCACAGCACCTAGAAATACAATTTTTAATCACTGATTATTTGGTTTTTAATTTCAATGATTAAAATTTTTATTTCTAGAAGTTCCATTTGGTTCTTTACCTACATTTTCTTTTTTCCTTAAATGAAAAAGCAGAGGGCTGGGGATTTAGCTCAGTGGTTCCTCTGCCTGCCTCACAAATGCAAGGACCTGAGTTAGACCCCCGGGAACTCCCCCCAAAAAGAAAAAGCAGAGTAGATACTGCTAAAGAAAAAAAATAATGAAATAGAAGGTAAAGCAAGGCCAATTTTCTGAAATACAATAATACAGTATTAAAGAAAATATGACAGTCATGAGGTTTGGAGGAAAGCATACATCTATGATGAGTTCCGCAAAAGAACAGTAGTGGAGGAATAGCACTATTTGGAGATTTGCCAAGAATTCTGTGTAAATGGTAACACAAAATCTCAGATTCAAAATTCATATGAATGACGTGCTCCAGATACTTCTCCCTGGCTCTGGCATGGACGAGAATGAAGCACAAGGTTTTATTCTGCAAGTTTGACCACAGGATAAGAAAGTAATCCATATAGGAAGTGGCAGCTTCTGCAGATAAACTGGATTCTGCTCTTTAAGATTTCTACTTTGTGAGCCTTGATCCAGCCCTTCTATCCTCCATCCTTTTATGATTGGTCTTTGGTCTGTTTTCTGTTACCTGGCCTAGATTTTGGAGATGCGCTAATTGAAAGCTTCTTTTCATTTTCATGGAAGGTACCATGTCTATAATTTCAACTATGACTATTTGAGTTTTACAAATGTAACAAAAAATACTTTAAATACACCCACACTTCTCTCTTGAAGAAAAGAAATGAATCAAATTTGAGTGAAGGATAGCATCTTTTGACTTCTCTGACGCCGTTACTTGATACTCCATTTTCAAATTCTTTTATTCTCTTTGCTACTTCCTGTAGGTTCTAAATATCTTTGATTGAGAAATGGTGGAATTAACCCTGGTTTGAAAGTCAGGAGACTGAATTTCAGGTCTATATTAGCAATAGTGAACTATCCCAAAAGCATCATGATGCTGTCTCAAAAGTGTGCTTTCACCTGACCCTTCCTTATAGCAGCCCTGTGAGCTAGCTTCTTTTATTAACTCTCTTTACACTTGAGGCCATTGAAATTGCTGGCCCAAAGTTCAGTGATTAGAAGGAGGAAAAGGAAAAGATCCTTTGACTGCAAAGTCCAGGATTTCAACAGCTATGACCGCCAGCCTCATCGACCCTCTGAATGTCCAGTGATGTCTCTTTACTCAGTAACATTCTGTGATGTGATGTATGTGTACCTGGAGTATGCGTGACATTCCATGAACATTATGAGGGAAACAGTACAAAATGTATATCTATCTCTAGTGAAAAACCAAAACCAGAACAAACAAGAGGAATGTCTTGCCACACTTGGAAATAATGGACGATCAGCACAATCCAGGTCTTATTTCCAAAATTAAAAAATAACAGTAGCAATGTATAGATTTTATAATCTTATTTTTACTGGTTATCAAATTTTTGCTTTCTTATAGTCAGTTATCTTAGGTAAGAACCTTTGTTAGTTCAATCCATTTGAAATTCATTAGAAAATTGATTTTAGCTCAGAAAAACACATTCCTCTTGTGGATAGTGGGTCCACTGGAGGGAAAGACTTTGTAAACTGGGCACAGCAACTTGCTCTCTAAATCATACCCACAGAAAGACTATGTAATAATCACCTCCAACTCCCAAAAAGCGCCCACCTTCTCAATTTCTTTCTTTTTCCTTTTTTTCTGACTTCTTTCTCCCTCTTATCCTGATACTTCCGCACCCTGCATTCTTGATCATTGTGGTGAGCGACCCAATTCTTCATGAAGTCCATCTTTTGGTTGCCCATGCCAGTCTACAGAAAACATGAGCTTCCCCTCTTCCAAATATTTTAGAGCCCATCCAGTCATTTCCTCTCACTTAACATTTAACTTTTCTGGCCGTTTTATTGGTTAAGAGTCCTGTGAAATTAGAGCCACATTTTAGTGTCTGTCACTGTTTGAAACTTATTCTCTTGCATCTAGCACATATCATATAGAAACCTGAGAAATCTACAAATGTAGATACATGATTACTGATATGGAATCCGCATGAATATATATGTGCATTATTATTCATTTGAGTTTAAGAAACAAAAATACAACTAATTGAAGATCAGAGGGATTTTTTTGTAATGACACAGGGATATCACAAAGAACCTCACTGCAGGAAGTACAGTCAGTCCTCAGAACACTGAACTGGGACCTGGAAAGCTATCAGGAGCTAAAGCAGCTACTTTCTCAGCCTCTTTTTTCTCTCTGGGGCCACATGATCTACCATCTGTTCCATTTTCTTGCTTCTCTTGCCAACGGTCTCTCTTTGCACCAAGTTTTCATGGGCCAGGGAGCAACATGACCTCTAATCTCTTGTCTGTTAATTCACATTCTTAAGACAGAGACCTCTGAATGGCCCAAGTCATGGGGTCAGGTGTCCAGTCTTGGCCCCATCAACTATGGCCAAAAAACAGTAACTCTTATGACAAAAAAAGTAAGACAGGCATAGCCATTCAGCCATGGCACAGAGCTGGCATGGGAGCAGTTCTAAAGAAAGGGATGTATGTGTGTGTGTGTGTGTGTGTGTGTGTGTGTGTGTATAATTATTTTCTTTTAAAACTGTACTGATTAGATACTGAGTGTGTCTGTGTACCTCCGTGTGTGTTTGCATATGTAAAGAACAAGTGAACAAGTTAATACTTTGAAGATTTGCTTGCAAATTTCATACTGAAGAAAATGAGAAACAAAATTTTCCCCAATGGAAAAAATAAAACCAAGAGAAAGTTGTTGGAGACTTGTAAGGACAGAGAGATGAGAATAGATAGGATGCAAAACTCAATAGAAAAGTATGCCTTTTGAAAATGTTATTTAAGGAAGAATACACTGACATCTACAAACAGGGTGGGCAGAATCTGCAGCTAACAGTGGGCAAGGAGACCATTTAGAGTTTGGATTTTATAATCTTCTATTCATAATATAGAACCAGACCACAAAGATTTAAAGAGTTAGGGTTAAGTGTCCCTCACTTAGAAAACAGCATTTTGTTATAGATATTTAAAGATTAAAGGCAGCAGCAGTTAGTCTACTGTGTAATATTTACTGATTTGAGCAGCTCTACTAAACAGACATCTCACACATAAATTTAACTTATTATTGTGCTGCCCTTTTCCAAGAAAGGGTAAAGTAGATTTGTAGGAGCACTTAACACATGTAAATCCCCCACCTCTTTAAACCAAAGCACACTGTATTAAAGAGCTACATAAATTTTACAAGTATTCTGTCCTTTTGAGATCATAGCAGTATTCTTTCTTGCAACACAATTAAAGTGACACTTCTGTAAGCCAGTTCCATGAACCTTGATTGAAGATATCTCACAAAAGACACTGCTGTTGTCAAGTGCATAATTTCACCAAGGACATAATGATGTGCAGAAGCTCCAGGGTTGGGTATTACAAGGGCTCTATCAGCAAATAGCTAGCTGTTTCATTGGCCACTGCAGCCTTCTTTGAACTTTATTTACTCATGTACCGCGCTTTCCCCACTTTTCTTAAGACTGGCTTTACAAAATGATTTAAGCATCATTTCCTTCAGATAGCGAATGGTTCACGAAACAGCTGAGAGCTGACAAAAGAATTATAAATGTTCAAGTTGATGGCAGTGGAACCTCAAAAAGTATACTTTTCCTCCAAAAAGATGCAACCCAGGCAGAGAGAGGGTGAATTTTGTGTTTCATATTGTGACTATTTTCTCATTCAGTCCAAGGAAAAGAAGGTTTGAATTTTGTATTGAAAGTAGTACATGACAAATGATTTTTTATTTTTGGATTGATTAGCTTGAAGTGCCTAAAATGTATTTTTGTGCAACAGGTTAATAACTATTTTGGTCAAATCCCTTGAAAATCATATAGTAACTCCATAAATTCTGCTGGAAAAAGGACAAGTTAGAGATTTAAAAGTTTTATTTAATCGAGATTAGATAATAATTTTATGAGAAAGGTTGGTTTGGATTTGGCAGAGATGGGTTTGGAATCAACTATTCCTAGACTCCATGCCTTCAAATTTTACGATGCTATATTTATGTCTCCCAAGTGGGTAAATAGTATGAAATCCTGAGCTTTGAAATATGTTTCTCCAATAATATAACATTGAGTTATATATATTGAGTGCTCAATATTCTATCATATGGCTCTGTCTTAATTTATTATTATTATGATTTACTTACCTAATCTGGGATTATTAGACATTTTAATATTTTCTAATCTTTTCACTATTATAAATAATTTTGTGGTGAACATTCTTGTGGATAAGTAATATCTTTTAAATTTGTTTCCATGGCTCCAGTTTCCCTCTGGTGCAATCAATTCAATCCACCTCTGAGTCAGGCAGATTATTTTCCTAGAAGCATCACTTTGTTGTGAACAGCATAGACAAATGTGACCATGCTCAGAGTCTGCACAGTCTAGTTTCAATCTCCTGTTTCTTCATGATTACCTAAGGCTCTACTTCTTGAAGTTTGGCCACAATATTTAGTTGATTTCTGGACTGTCACTCAAGACACTTTCCTTCAAGGATAGAAGGATTGGTTAGAAGAGTCTAGAATCCTTCCTGGAGGGATTTTTGAATTGTAATTAATAAAGAGATTGTTCTTTCCCTAGATGAGTGAGGTAGTTATATGGAAACTTTAGAAGTATAACCAGCAGCATATTTTTCTGCCATATGAACTCTGGAAAAAGAGAATGCTTGTCTGCAGAGGGAGAAAAATGAACAGAAGCAGGAAGAAGATGAACAGGACATAAGAGAAAAGAGATTAATAGTCGTTCTGATGAAAAAAGGAAAGAGGACTCAATGTTCCTTACCACAGAGCAGTCACATGCATTTGGAAGAGGAAATCCAAGTCCTAAGGAATAGCCGAAGGAGAAAGCTAGGTATCCGCATCTCCTTATTGCTTTCCCATCATGCCTTGCTTAGAGTTGGATGGAAGAGTAGACCACCCAAGTGGGGACACGGTGCACCCACGCACAAATGCATCAAGACAGTCTTAGGAATATTTCACTGACAGTAGACTGTCCCTACAGATATTTTGATGACACCAGAAATGGAATTAGATGGAGTCAGATTCATTTCTTAAACTTCTCTGGAAGACTCTTACATGTATGTGCAGGGAAGAGATTCTCAGACAAGCCACTTGGGAGGGAGAAACTTCCCCTTGAGACAGGCATGAGACTCAGCACATGGGTTTTAAATAACCATCAAAGGACACTGGGTCATCTTAAACTCTGGGTTTTTATTGGACAAGTGAGATATATGCATTTGGGGCCAAGGCTGAATTTATTTGGGAATGAAGATCTTTGCGTGCTGTCATACATAATCTTAGCCTCTGTCCTTCCATTCACATAATGTCATACTCCGTTTTCTTTTTTTTTTTAATTTTATTGAGTTTATTGGTACATTTTAGGGATACAGTACAGTTACATTCATTGTTGGGATCATGTACCTTTACATGGCAAGTCTTGATTCTCATTTTTTCCCCTTGCCTCTGCCCTCCCTTCACCCCCTCCTCCCCTCCCCATCTACAAACACTTTATTTTCGTATTTTCATTCTCTCACATTTTTTTCTTTTCCCTTTTTGTTCTTCCCCTTCACATCACACCTTCCCTTCACCTTTAGCTCCTTTCTTCAAATTTCTAAATGTCAGTAATCTTATTAGAATCTTATGCATTGTTGCAGAATATTCACACCAGGGGGACTATTTGGTATTTACACATGTGTGACTTATTTATTTCACTTAGGAGTATATCTTCAATGTGTATCCATTTTCCTATGAATGAATCTATTCTCTCGCTCTTTATGGCTGAGTAATATTCCATTTTATAGAAAAACCACAACTTCTTTATCCAGTTTCCAACGGATGGGCAAATAGGTTGTTTCCAAGATTTAGCTATTACAAACTGTGCCGCTATAAACATGGGTGCACATACTTCTCTGTGATATGATTCTTTTAGTTCTCTTGGAAAGATACCCAACAGAGGGATGGCTGGGTCAAATGGAACCTCCAGTCCAAGCTCTTTGAGGTATCTCCATATTGATTTCCATAGTGGTTGCACTAGTCTGCACTCCCACCAACAATGGAGGAGGGTTCCTTTCTCCCCACAACCCCGCCAACATTTGTTATTGTGTGATTTCTTGATAGCAGCCATTCTTTGTGGGGTGAGGTGGAATCTCAGTGTTGTTTTCATCTGCATCTCTCGAATGACCAGTGATGTGGAACATTTTTTCATATATTTTCTTGCTGCTTTCACTTCTTTGTATGAGAAATGTCTGTTCATTTCGGATGCCCATTTTTGGATCGGGTCTTTATATTTGGGGGGACTGATTGTTTTGAGTTCTTTATATATCCTTGATAATAGTCCTTTGTCTGAGGTACAGCTGGTAAAAATTTTTTCCCACATTGTAGATTGTCTCTTAGTTCTGCTAATGGTTTCTTTTGAAGTACAGAAGCTTTTTAGTAAGATGAGATCCCAGTTGTTGATTCTTTCTGCTAGTTCCCGTGCTACTGAGGATTTGTTCATAAAGTCTTTTCCTATACCAATGTCTTCCAGAGTTCTGCCTAACTTACTTTCCAGCAAGTTTAATGTTTCTGTTTTAATATTTAGATCTTTAATCCATTTGGATTTTAATTTAGTGCATGGCGAAAGATAAGGGTCTAATTTTAATCTGTGACAGGTTGATATCCAGTTTTTCCAACACCATTTATTAAAGAGGCTATCTTTCCTCCACTGAGGATGGTGAGCTCCTTTGTCGAAGATGAGGTAGCTGAGTACATCTGCATTTGTTTTTGTGTCTTCCAGTCTGTTCCATTGATCCTCAGGCCTATTTCTTTGCCAGTACCATGCTGATTTTATCACAGTGGCTTTGTAGTATAGTTTCAAATTGGGAATTGTTACACCTGGTGCCATGTGACTGTTGCCTATAATGGCTTTTGCTATTCTAGGTCTCTTGTGGTTCCAAATGAATTTTTGGATTCTTTTTTCTAGTTCTGTGAAATATAGTGTTGGAATTTCAATTGGCATTGCATTGAATGTATATAGCAGTTTCGGTAGTATGGCCATTTTCACTATGTTGATTCTTCCTACCCAGGAGCAGGGGATATCTTTCCATTTTTTTATATCCTCTTCGATTTCTTTTTTCAGAGTGCTGTAGTTTTCAGTGTAGAGATCTTTTGTTTCTTTTGTTAGATTGATTCCTAGATACTTCATTTTTTTGGATGCTATTGTAAAAGGAATTTTTTCCCTTATTTCTCTTTCAGTGTGTCTGTTATTTGTGTATAGAAAGGCTATTGATTTTTGGGTATTCACCTTGTATCCAGATACTTTACTGAATCTGTCAATTAAGTCTAGAAGTTTTTTGGTGGAGTTTTTTGGATCTTCAATGTAGAGTATCATATCATCAGCAAATAATGATAGTTTAACTTCTTCCTTTCCTATCTTTATTGCTTTAATTTCTTTCTCTTGTCTAATTGCTGTGGCTAATGTTTCCAGAACTATATTGAAGAGAAGTGGTGATAGTGGGCATCCTTGTCTTGTTCCTGATTTTAACATGAAGGTTTTCAGTTCATACTCTGTTTTCTTTTATGAACATGTTTAGGGAACGTGACTTTGAAGAAGTACCAAATTAACAGCCTGCCTGGAACCCCCAATGATAGCCTCTGAAGGGCTTTTGCACATCTGGTGTGGTTCTTGTCTTCTGTATAATTTTTTCTCCTGTATATTTTTTTCCCAGTGTGGTAAAAATATTATAGGATAATTTTTAGAGGACTAGCTTATAGTGTTTCTATTTTCTGGCTCTAATATCTCCATCTAAGCCATCACCTGCACCAAACTTTAACTCTCTACAGAAAGGTTAATGAGAGGTAGAGATTAAACCAATCTGAATCCTAGATATGATAGTTGCCAACATTATTGACACAGGGTGTCCGTGCTGTTGTCTGACAGCAGCAAGCAGGTCTATCACCAAAGAGCAAGGTGTCGAATGAACTTAAAGTATCTATGCTCATTTGCTACTTTATTTCCTCTGGAAGACCCAGTCCAGAAAGTTCAGATCAAGAAATCTACAAAGTTAATTAGGGGTTTTCTTCTTACTTATTTCATTTTCAGAATGGCCAATTGAGATTTGACAAGAATCCAGTCCAGATATTAGGAAAGGCAGAAAATGGAAAAAAAGTCCAGCCACAGGTCTTGGTCTCTCTGGGCAGCAGGTGGAGGCCAGGGGGATGGCAGGCATCTCTTCTTGACTTTGGGCTGTGGTTGCACGGCCAGCTCCTCAGCATTTCAGGAAGGGAGTGAAAAGAAGAAAATGTATTTGGCAGTTTAAATCAGATAATTACCTAAAAAATAAAGTAAGCTGACTATAATTCCCAGGTTTTTTTTTCCATCTGTTTAAACTTAAGTAGAAAAGCAGAGCGTCACTCCAAAACTGACTATGCTACGTGATGAATATGCTCTGGAAATGAATGCTTTCAGATGGTTCTTTTATGAAACATGCACAAAGATGTGTACTGTGGAGTGGAGTTGGCCTGGTAAGACATCTGGCCACAACATGGGCCTCATTAAGTTACACCTGTAAGTGTGCAGTCATTTTTTATGCCAGCACTATTAATAATAAAGGGTTCATTGAATAGGATTATTAATGGTGCCAGGTGGAGGATGTGGTATTACTTACAGCATGGTAGTGGATTGGTTAATGTCTCCTCCTGCCAACATTTCTGGTTTCATGTTTATAGACAGAGTACTCCAGATGATGGCTAGCAATGTACCATTGAAAAAATGAATTCCCCCTCTTTTCCATGAGCAATAAACTTTACAACAGTTGGTGAAGAATTTGAATTAATCTGCTTTCTAATTTTGAACTTGTAAGCATGCTGAAGAGCAAATAAGGTATTTACCAATTAATTCAAGAAATTAAAAAGTCAGCTTCAACATTTCACTTTAACTTGACTAAAATTGAAACTTTTCAGTCTTAACCCTCTCCTATCACTTCTCATTTCAGAAGACATTCATCTCTGCATTTTCTCTTTGTGGTCACAAACTGCAAATTGAAAGGAGAAAAGAAAACTAAGAAGAAATCTAAAACCTTTCCTTCCTTCTGTGGAATGTTTGCTTTTGCTATTTTACAATGAAAGACTTGTAACAGAAGGAAATAGATGCTTGAGGTAGGTTATTTTTTAATGCACGCTATTACAGGTGTTAGCAAGTCTGGTAAACTGAAAGTATTGTTTGATTTGGCAACAAGATCCCAAGACTTAGAAAACCAACTCATGTTTTAGCTTCAGATGACATGCAGCTAGAATAAAATTTTAAGTTTAACTAGGCAATTGTTGAATATTAATTGAATTGTGTTTGAGTAATAAAACCCAATTGATTGCTAAGAACATGCTTATGAAAGGCATAATAGAAAAACAGTCTTTTACATCTCTTTAGCCATTCATAAATATTCACACAAATCAACTTGTGCATAAACAATAAACTAGTAATAAACTCCATTTGCATTGCCTTATAGTTTAAAGTGATTTTTCACATAAATAACCTTCTGAAGTCAGAATTATGGTATCTTTATTCTGCAGAGA
Source organism: Fukomys damarensis (assembly GCF_012274545.1). Taxonomy (NCBI): domain Eukaryota; kingdom Metazoa; phylum Chordata; class Mammalia; order Rodentia; family Bathyergidae; genus Fukomys; species Fukomys damarensis. The sequence goes on along the minus strand of NW_022900942.1, from coordinate 29,314,837 downwards.
AGAAAAACAGAGTTCAGAGAGTGATGCTCTCAAGATACACAACTAAAAAATGGTCTCTCCAAGGCCAAGAATTTGGCTCAGTGGTTCTTCTGCCTGCCATGCAAGCATAAGGGCCCAAGTGTGATCCCCAGTACAAAACAAAAAACAAAACACACACACACACAAACAAAAAACAACAACAACAAAAGAAAAAGGGTCTCTCCAAAACTAAAACATACAATCATGGAAACTAAACTTTTGTTTTTTTTCACTGCACCACCTGTTTTCCCTTTCCCAGACAATTAAGACTCCTCAAGAATATCCTAAAATCAGGAATGACTTCTTCTGATACCTCATTTTTGTATAAAGACATCTACATAATCTGGATTAATCTCATAGAGTTAATGATGAGTGGGAAAAAACTGCCACAAAGGATACACACTGTAAAAATCCCATTTCTGTGAAGTTCAAGTCTGCCCGAATCGATGTAAGATAACAGAAGTCAAAATGGTGGTTTCATCTGTGGGGAAGGTATTGGCTGAGAGTGCGAGGGAGACTTCTGGGTATGAAAATATTCTGTATTTCTATCACAATTGTGATGACTCAGATGCATACATATGAAAGTTTAGCTGAGCACTTAAGTATTGTAAAACTTACTGTAACTGTATCATACCCCAATAAGAAATTAATTTTTAAATGATATTATATTGTTATCAAATATTTACTAAATGTCCCTAAAATGCATCTTACTTTCTCTCTCAGAAAAAAGGATCATTTCCCTTTCTCAACAAGGTATTTTCATACTACTCTGCTATTTCTCCTACCACTTGTGATGGTATTTTATCTTGTTCAAATACATTCAAGAACAAAGACCATTTGTTCCTTGTGTGGATATTCCTAGCATATGTAGCATGGTACCTGGCAGACTGCTTGTCCAAAAAAAAAAAAAAAAAAAAAAAAAATCCAAAATCCAAAACAAAACAAAGTGAATAAGGAATCAAATAGCTTTCAGTTTGCTACTTTATAACTCAGGCCTAGAATACAGGTTGTGTTAGCATTTCTATAGAGCTCAGAAACCATCACTTGATGGGGATTTTCAAGAAGTCCAGGGCAACTTTCTTTCCACAGCTGTTGTTGTTAGGCCATCTGTATCACAAAAAAAAAGCTCCAATGAGACAGACGACTTCCCCTGGTGGATCTGATTGCCGTCTTTTTTAAGGCTTTCCTATCACATGGCGAATCTGTTTTGTACCAGAGAGTAGCCCTCAGCTCTACTCCTTCCCATAGTCCTGACCAGGTCCTGGCTCTTTGACCAATTTTTCCCCAAATTCCTTCGCCATGAAAATTTTGCTCACATACTGTCTAGAACTAAACCAAACCACCCAAACCTTGGCATCTGGTGTGCTTCATTTCAGAAGTCTTAATTTATCAGCTTTTCAAGTTCCTCCTCATGACAAGTTCAGGATGAGTGACTGTCATCACTTTCCCAAATTTGAATAGTGTCCCCACCTTTAGAAGGTCTGCATTTTCTGCTTTAGTTTTTGTTTGTGTTTTAAGCCTGTGAATCTCCTTATCTCAGGTCTGTCCCTGAGTGTAGCAGCAAAGAAAGGAGCTTGTTCTAGGTGCACTCCTTTCTGTCTCCCTCCTTTCTCCAACTGTTTGAGTCTTTCTCTTTCAGCCTAAGTCAAAAGGACTCCAAATGAGCCTGGTCAATTCTGGAGAGTCCTTTGGTTAAGCAAGGACCAGCAGACTGAATTTTATCCTCTTGACTCAAGCCTACTCAGTCGAGTTCTTTGCTATAGTTAGCTCTACAATCTGCTACCTATGAGGAATGAAAATTCTATGGCCTCTCTCTCTCTCCTTCTCTCTTCCTACCCTTCCCCTCTCTTTCCCCTTCTTCTCCCTGTCTTCATCTCTTTTTTTTTTTAAAGACATAGTCTTGCTATGTAGGCATAGAACTTGCAATTCTCCTGCCTCAGCCTCCCAAGTGCTGGGAATATAGGTGTGTACCACCATGCTTGACTCAGATTACTTTTTTTTTTTTTTGAGGGACTGGCAGTGAGTCTCTGTTGCTGTTTTGGAACAAATAAGCAGCCATAAATAAGTGCTCACTTCATCAAAAGACTAAAAGTAAAGCTACTATTTGATTCAGCTATACCATGCCTTTGTATATTCCTGGAAGAATTAAAGCCAGCACACTACAGAGATATCTGCATATCTATGCTTATTAAACCTTAGTTCACCGAAGCTAAATTTATAGAAACAGCCTGGATGCTGGTCAGTAGATGAGTCGATGAAGAAAAATATGGCATATATTACAGAGAATTATTCACCATATTGAACAAAATCACATCACTTGCAGGAAAATGTTAAGCAAAATAAGCCAGACTCAGAAAGTCAAATGTTGCATGTTTTCTTCATATGTGAAATCTTAAAAAATAAGTCATGAAAGCAGAAGGGAAACTATTAAAGAAAAGGAAGAAGAAGAGTATCAGAGGGAGAAAGGTGAAAGGGAATGATGAGTTTGGAAATGATCAAAGTATGTTATATGCAGGAGCAAAACGAAGTCCACTGTTCTATACAACTAATATGAAAGAGAGAGAAATAGATGCTGCTCTATCAGTCTAACAAATGGTGACTAGCCAAGGCCATGCTTCCCCAAAAATTTTGCTTTTAAAAAAAATTGTTTTCATGAACTTGCTTGGATGGTATAGTCAATGTTTTATGGGCAGGCATAGCAGACAGAAATAGCAGACAGTCAGATGTAGGGTACATGAAAATGTCCTAGAGGTTCATGTAAATAATGGGATTTCAAAACTGAGAAAAAAATCTCTCTCTCTTTCTCCAGTTTATAATCCTTAATGGCCTTTCTGAGCACCTACAAAAAGGAAAGGATAAAGAAAGAAAGAAAGAAACAAGTAGGAGCTGATTTACTACAGAAAAGGGAAAATGTACTCCAAATGTAAATGTCACAAATTTGTGTAGTGCTAGTTCCAGAGTTCTGTTAGCCCAGATCATATTGAAGTTGCTCTCTCTCACTGTAAGAAAAATTCTCAGTTTTGATTTCATGTCCCCAAGTCAGGGCATCCTGTGATAACTGAAGATATGTAATTTATGCCATGGACAAGTGCAGGATTTGAAGTCAAAGGGGACTTCATTTGAGTTCTGATAATTTCTTACTAGGAAGGTTGAGTATCCTTTCTAAACCTCAACTTCCTCCATGAATAAAATTCAGATAAGAATACAGACTACCACAAAGTGTTTAAGCAGTGGTTAAGATGTTTTATAAGTTAAAAAAAAGCCTCACAGAAGCATTGAATGTACGTTCAAATATTAATTATGATTATATTGCCTCTTGTTAACTGTTGACAGCGCCCTGAGATTCCCTGCCTCACTGCTTATACCCATGTAAAGATAACCACAAACCAGAAAATGGCCTTCCCAGCTACTCTGTTTCAATGCATATGTTGGTGGAGGTACATATAGGAGGTATAGACAGTAGAATTAAATGGGTCATTCTGCTATATACCCTTCTCTGGGAACAAGGAGCTTCCTGGCCAGTCATGAGGCATGAATACATTTTCTAGTTACTGAGACATTTAGTTAGCCTGCGTTAAAGGTGGCAAAAATATGGCATATGTATTTCAGTGGATGTTTACATCACTGAAAACTCAAAAAGGGTCACCATCACTGTCTATGTGATTTTAAAAAAATTAATGGCAATGAATTCTTAAAATAACATTTTAATGGGTTAAGAGTCAGTGAAATAGAGCTAGATTGATTAAATTTCTCCTAAATTCACCTTTGATGATTTATGAGAGTAAGGAACTAGCTGGATTGCTTTTAAGGTACTATTAAAATCTAATACATTTCACACATTGCTTGAGTGAACTCAACGCATCTACCTTGCTCTATGTTCTTCCATCCCTGTTGAAATGAGACGTGGTTTGATTGCTATGGTACCTGCAAACTGTTTTTATATACATCACTACACAAAATGAAGACAATGAGCCTCTCAAATGTCAAACCAGAAAACTGAATCCAACTTGAAGCTATCCTGTTGCAAAATGACATTTCTTTGCCACCTGAGAAAACCTACAGTATCCCAGCCTAGTAATATAGATCTTAACTGGAAGTACAGCTCTGTTCTATAACCTCTGTTCTTTTGTTCCTCTTTGACTCCACTAGGAACAGAAGGGAGGTGACTGGATTTGTGGATGGTTAGTGCATATACCAAAAAGGGTGAACATGAGAGGACAAAGATGGTGTGAGGAGAGGAGGACAAGATCTGGCCAGCACTTGAGGATAAACATTGAAGTAGATTAGTGTGCGTGCTGTGTAAAGGAATCCCCTAGAAAGCTGAAGGGCTGAAATGTGTAATGGGGTACAGGTGGCCTGATTTGGACCTGTTTATGTCTTCCCTTGGAAAAGCACAGAGCAAAGATGAATAAGGGAAAAAAAGAGAAATTCCATTTTTGGATGGATTGAAAGAATATCGGAAACTAATTCAAATGGGATTTGTAAGAACAGAGATCACTTGCTTCTTTTAGCTATATGTTCTAAAAGTTAGGGGACAGAAGAAAAAGGAAGAGACATTTATCATGTGCCAACTCTGTAACAGATATTCTGCTTGCCTCATTAACTTCCCTTCATCTAGAACTCATGGAAACCATAGTAGGTTTTTTAACTTCTCACATTCCATACAAAGAAACCAAGGTCTGAGGAGGTAAAGTTACCTCAGATCACATGTGACACACCCAGGTGGGGCAGGTGTGGCTGCCTGTAAAGCACCCTACCACATTGCCTGGCTATGACTTTCCTGATATTTCTACAGATCTAGAAATAGGGCTAGCAACATATGTTTTAACAAGTTCTTTAAAATTTCCAGGGACTTAAAAAGGGCAAACCAAACATTCATAATGTATTTAATTAAATAGGTCAATAGCATTTTGAGAAAGTCAAATAAAATTCTAAATGGCAATCATTTTCTAAACAGTGGCTTGAAACTAATAAGTACAGTTTCGGTTACCTAAAAGAATTTATCATATAATTTCTTTTAAGACTAGGAAGAATTTATTAAGGGAAAGAAATCTTCTGTCTAAGAGAGACAGAAGGCGGATCAGAAAGTGGGTTGCCTGCCCACCCCACTTCTCCAAGATGTTTTATACAGCAGAGCTGTGTGGTGAGGTGGGGACAAAGTGGGACAAAACTGAAAGACCCAATGAAAATTTACAAAGTGGGTATGAGGTGGGGTAAAACCACGACCAACCAATAAGATTACAAATACAGTCACCCAGGTAATATTGATTAAATGGGGGAACAAGTCACATAGCAAGCCTACAAGGATTTTCAATAAGGGTGGGGGTCAGGGATACTTCCTGGAAAGGCTGGGTTAAGACCTTGGCCCCCCACCCAGGTGACTGATACCTGTTTAGAATACCAGTCACTGCTATTCACCCCCAGGGGAAGCACAAGGATATAGTAATTTATCTCCTTTTACAATTCTGTCCTTCAGTGAATGTGTCTTGTCTTCCGTGTTGGCTCCTTGCTGTGTTGGCTCGTTGAGGGCAGCCCTGTCTAACTGCTTACAAGATATCTAATTAACTTACCTATCTGCAATATTCCCCCCTCTG
>NW_022900942.1:29294524-29309099 GCF_012274545.1 Fukomys damarensis | reverse complement strand
AAAGGGGGCAGACAGCTCTGGCTACTTCCAGCTGAAGAGGGTCGTAGTTGTGTTGATATAAATTAAATCTGCCAACTTTGAAAGACTTCTAATAGCTTCAGTGTAGCCCCAAGATTTATAATTCAAACAAGTGGATTTCAGAGACCTCTTCAGGCTTAAACCATACGTATGCATCAAATATATAACATACATCTTTTCTTTCTTTTTAGCACTCTCTTGGCAAAGGACAGTTCATTGGAGGGGGAAACACTACTAAATGTCAGAGGAAACAGAAAGATGTCAAGGTTATGGTAGGGGCTGTGTAACATATGTGTACAGAAATTCTATTTCAACCTGGTTGTTAATAGAGTTAAGCAGTCTTAATATATTCAGGAGAAATTTAACTATATTCATCGATCAATCCCAGCATCACCTAATACAGTACCATTTTCAAGTATAACCTGGGTCTCACAAGGCTAGTAGATACCCAAATAAGAAGATGGAGTTCAAAGAACATCTTAATAGAGAAGCAGGAAATGGATACGAAGTTGTGAGTGAGTGAAAATCTTTGAAGTTTACTGTGCACTGTCCCACAGATCTAGGAGTACTTCTCACCAGTTCCTCCCTGATACAGGTTCAATGTCTCTTACGTACTGTTTGAACAGGTGGTGAATAAAGGAATCCCCTGGATAGCTGCAGGGGTTGAAACCCACCACCAGCCCATAAGAGTCTCTTCCTTGGGATTTTTTACACTTCCTATATAGGACAGACTTTTTCAAAATGAAACCTGCACGTCAAGGTGCCTGTTTTTACCATTCAGTACGTTACTCACTATGGTGAAGGTGATGGTGATGCTGATGTGGTCATAAGGTTAATAGGAGAGTGGCACTTTGCAGTGCCCTTCCAGGCATGCTACTTTCTTGTAATTGGGTGGCTTCCTATGCAATAGACAATGAAGAGAAAAAAGAGGTGTATTAAGAACCTTTTGACAGATGAGAAAACTGAAATAAAAAGTGATTAGGTAATTTTCCCCAGACCACATAACTTAAAGGCCACACTGGCTTCAGAAGGTAGGTCTTTGTTATTTTCCTGCTCTTTCCTACTGTGTGTCCAATACATACACACATACACACACATCACCACCACCACCACCGACAACAACAACAACAGCAATGGCAATAAAAGTAGCTTACAGTTCCTTGGGACCTCTAGCAGATTATGGTTTCTCAAACTGCCTTCAATTGTGAGATCCCGACTGTACAAATAGACAGTGGCAGGATTGTATACAAAATTATGATTTGGACCCAAAATCTGTAGCAACCACACCAGGAAACCAACTTCTTTTCTGTTACAAGCAACCCAGGAGACAAGCCTGCTTTAAATCAGGCTTGCAAGAAGGCAGATTACTATATCTAGTGACAATCAAGGAAGCTGTAACAACTTTTGTAACAAGCAGCCCCAAAAGTCAAGGACTTGATTAGTAATTGGCAGCATCCTTAATTTTTATCCTCACTTCCCAGTTAGAAGCCACCTGAGAAAGGAAAATAGCACCCTAACCATGGCACAGGCCTTGAAGATCCCAATTCTACTTAGCTCACCACAGCCGCCAGCTGGGCCGTACCCGAAGCTGTCCATTTCCTCTGCCTGTCTTTGCGTCTCTGCTGAAATGCATGTGGCTGTAGCTGACTTCCTTGCCATAGCAAGCTCAGAAGTGGCCTGTGTTTTTCTCATTTGGTTGACTGTCATTTCCTTTGACAGCTGCGTCTTCCCATTTCCATGTGGAGCAGCGTAGGAAAGACTGAAGACCCAACATACATCACAGATGAGGAAACTGAGGCCCAGGGAGGTTGATTTGTCTACTCAGGTAAGAAGGGGTAGGGGCGGGACTCATCCCGAATCCCAATCTCCTGACGCCCACTCATCCCTGTCCCATTACTCTCTGCTGCCTCTGGGGAAGCTTTTAAGAGAGTAGGAAGAGGAGGAGAGGAATGCAAAATCAGAGGACAAGCCGTGATTCTAATAAGGGTACACTATGGCTCCATTCACTGCATTTCTAAAATGGGGTGAAAAGGCCTCTTTGTTGGAGAGAAAAGGACCCACAGAGTTTGTTCCCTCCCCTTACCCTGACAGGAAAAATGTAGAGGGGTCTCTTGAAGATTTATGTCCCTTCTAGGCCTGCAAGCCAAAGCGGAGACTCCATCCCTCTCCTAATTTTCAGGATCAAAGTAATACCTTTGTTCCTTAAAAAGACAAGCAAGCAAACAAGCAAACAAAAATGAAAAGAAAATTCTGAATTCTTCTTCTTTTTGATTAGTCCTTAAATGTATCCATCTCTTTCACTTGATGAGGCTCACTTTCATTCTTCCATTTTAATATCTTAAGGGGGGAAAAAACCCAAATAACCAATAACAGTTTACAGCTTTGACACAGAGCACTAAAGTTGTTTTTCTATGAATATAGATTGTTACATTTTTTTTGCAAAGCAAGTAAACAGATGCATAAAAATGCATTATTTCAGGAGCATAAGAAAACCTACAATAAGTATAGTGTTTTTAATTTGCTTTTATGATTACTTGTAATTAATTAGCATCAAAAGTAAATTACCAACTTCTGAAATTGTACTATCAGATGTGAGCAGAGTATTCCATGAATGATTGACTGGCTTGTCTTTATATCAAGGTAGGAAAAAGGATGATCTTTCCTGTTAGTAGCAGCACAAAAGAAGAAATTTAAAAGAGACTGATAGGAAGGGCCCAGTTGGTTGAGTGACAAATGACAGCAAGGGCTAAAAACAATGTACGTTGACAGTCACATAACTCAACTAGGTTAGGCTGAGAAAGTCTCTTTTGAAAAAAGTAAAAATGGACCAGCTTTTCTAAATTGAAGAAGGTTCATACACTCCCTCCAAACCATTACTCTTCAGCCATAAAAAGGGAGACATTTTGACAAGTGTCGGTACTTTTTTAACCAACTCTTGTTGTTTGTCATCATTTTTTCCCCTTGAGATTAATGACGGAATTGTTCCTTATAGCTTTGGTCAATTTAAAATGAACCAAAACTTCAAGCGAGTGATCTCCTTGACCTCTTTCTGTTTCCTCTGACATTTAGCAATGTTTTACCCTGCAATGAACTGTCCTTTGCCAAGAGAGTGCTAACAAGAACGAAAAGTATATTTAGTAAGAAGACAGGTTTTTTTATCTGAGAAAAATATGTGCAGGGATTTGGAAGACTCATGTCTGTTTTATTAACAAGAATGTACTTGAACTGAGAATTCAATATCTGCAACACAAATAAAATTCAGCAACAGAAGGAAAGGGAGGGGGGAAATAAGATTAAAACAGAGCTTTCTTTCTTGCTTAACATCCCTCCTCAGAGTTAGGGGCCTTCAAAATGGGACGATGGAGCTTCCAACAAAGTTAAATAAGATAGATTCAGTTCTAACAAGTTTCATTGCATAGCAGGCCCTCAAAAGACATAATTTTTCATTTTTTGTAAGCTATCTGAAATGAAACTATATGCTTTTTCTCCCCTAAATAATACCTGGGAAGAATAAAAAGTGCTACATGTTCATGGGGAGCTGGGATGAATTTTCACCTACCTTAGGCTAATCCTGATGAAAGAATATAAAGTAAATTACAATCAAGACATAGTCATGAAGTAGTGACCTCAGAAACACTCTTGGTTATCTTGTGCCTTTCCTCTACGGATTCCAGTCCTGGTGACCATGATACTGTCAGTGACCTTGTTGGTTACCAAGAAATAACTTCAGAATAACAATCCCTAGGGACAAAATGTTAAACTAGACAAAAGATGCCCACACTGCCATTATTGTACTAGAAAAATCGCTAGTAAATTGTGCTAAAATAAATATAGGTAAAAGTTCAGACACCAACTGAATTCTTGCTTAAACATTTATATTAAAAGTTTGAAACAAATGTTCAATTGTTGCCATCTCTCTTAACCACCAGTGTTGCAAGTGGGAATTGGGACCAACTAAGGAATCCATAAAATTTCTAGCCAGAATATTTTTATACTGAGATTTTCCAGTCTGCATTACTAACAATGAGCACACATTCTCATTTTCCCCAAGGTTGCTGCCTGCCAAATCTGTCTTTGGAAGGCCACACCACCCTTTCCCAAATACAGTGCTCAGGGACAAAGAAGAGAAGATGTTGCTAATTTTTTTTTTCACTGAGGGGAGAAAAATGGTAAATCTATCCAAGACAGAACTGGGCAAAGATTCAATGTCTTAGCTTCCTGAAGAAGGTCTCCACAAACCAAGAACATTCCCTGAAGTCACCACAAAGAGGCAAAGGCCATGTTTTGCTTCTCACCATCATTTCTTACTTGGGATTTGTGTGCCCAGTGAAAGCACATCTTGGAATCCCATTATTAAGCTCATTTCCTATGGACCTAATAAAGCCATTCAGTACCTTGGTCACAGAAAATGATCTCTTTCAGTTCTTGTTCTTTCATTGTTCCTTTTTGTGTGACTGTGTGTATGAGAAGGGAAGGGGGCCCTTCATCTAAACACCAGGTACTAGTGATGGGTCAAATTCCTAGCCACGAGACAAGTGTCCAAGTACTTGATGCACTTTAACATCTTCTTTACACATCAGCAGCAGTGTGCACTTAGATGAGAACCAAGATAGAACAAGAAAGTATTCTAAACCTTCTTTTATACTAGTTAAGGTTAGAATAAGGTTTTAGAACATCTGACAGGGACAAAGACAAAACTTTTATTTATCACCTCATTCCTCTCTACTAGCCTCTTCACAGATACTCTGGGCCCTGATGAAGTCCACCTGAGATACTGGAGCCAAACTTTTCCCTCTCTGAATAATTCCCTGAAGTCTGTAACTTTAAATACATTCTCCATTTGTAAAATAGCTTGATTCTTTACTAGCCGATCTGGATTCTGTACCCAGATTTCCAGGACATGTAATATTTTAATAGATTTTGTTAATGCAGTAATAGGTAATTTAGTATTGCATCTCCGTTCAAAACAGATGATTTGCATTCTAGCAAAAGCTTACTAAATCTATTTCTGTTTAAAAAAGTGGCCTTCAGCAATGTTAATTCCTATTAAATAAGGGGAATACTTTGAGGTAGATGAAATATTTTGGCTCCTCCTAAACCACACTGGGACAAGGCAATGATTATGTACTCTAACTCTACAAAATCTTGCCCTAAAGGTTTATGCTTTGTTAGTATAAGACGCATGATTTCCCTGATAATTGTTTTTCTCCACCACTTGATATTTGCCATAGAGGTACAGTACCAAGAATTGCTTAGAGCAACTGTCTTGTTTAAAACCAACATTGCTTTAAATCTACATATTTTGAAAGCATAAAAAGCACACAAGTCATATTTTATCCATTTCTGATTTATAAAGTAACTAGGGGCGCTTTTTACCATAAAGATTTTTGGAATACAAATATACAAGCTTCCTTCTCTTATTTTGGAAGAAATAATTGGTGCCTAAGATCTTCCAAATGCCTTTACATAAGCACTTTACAGTCCTCTTTAAAAGTTCTCTTTTACTAAACTTTCCAAAGATACTCTTTTGCCTTATAATGTATGAAACTCAATATGAAGTCTTACATACTTTTACCCCACTTTTCAATTTTCATGTTTCTATTGAGTAAGCACTTTACAGTCCTCTTTAAAAGTTCTCTTTTACTAAACTCTTTCCAAAGATACTCTTTTGCCTTATAATATATGAAACTCAATATGAAGTCTTACATACTTTTACCCCACTTTTCAATTTTCATGTTTCTATTGCAAATTTCTGGTACCTTTAAGCTCTGCTTCTCTTTTCTTTTTCTTTCTCTGCTAACTTTTTTAAAAAATAAAGCAGCACACTACTGAAAGTCTTTTCTATATTACTAAACAGTGTTCTTTCCTTGGCATTAAATTGTACACTATGGAGGTTGCATGACTTGTTTGGTAGTTCCATTGCCCAAAGTAATACCAGAGACAGAGAGGGCATGGAGATAATTCCTAGGGTGTCATTGAAGAAAAATCCAACAAAAAATTTTTAAAAAGTGCAAATGATCTATGTTAACATATGTGACCCAAGGTTGCATGTTGTTTGGTAGTTCCATTGCCCAAAGTAATACGAGAGACAGAGAGGGCATGGAGATAATTCCTAGGGTGTCATTGAAGAAAAATCCAACAAAAAATTTTTAAAAAGTGCAAATGATCTATGTTAACATATATGAAATTAGGGTCAGGTACATTGCTTTTTAAAAAAATCCCAAACTTGTGTCTATCAAGCAAACAAACAACCTGACAAAACAATTGCAAAAGTTATTAGTTCTCAAAGGTTTGCAAATTGTAGTTGTGGTAGAGGAACTTCCAAGAGTGATAGCTGTAGTTCCCTGGGAGCAATAATAGACAGTTGCTGACAACTAATTCATTGGTCTGCTTTACCCTAGAGGTCATGCAGGGTACGTATGGCATCTGCTAAAAAAATATGAACCCTTTACTTGCATTAACCTAGAGAAATGCCTCTGGTATTACAACACAAACTATTCAATAACTAATGATGTGTTTACTTTAGTTGTGTTTGATTTAGTTAAAGACCTGCTGGATATCTTTCTGAGGTTTTACACTTATGTGCCTTCCATGGTTCAAATGTGTCCCTCAAAGTTCCAGTGTTGAAGACATATCACCAATACAACAGTGTCAGCAGGTGAGATATCAAGAGGTGATTAAGTCGAGGACTCTGCTGTTATGAATTGATCAACACTATTATTATATGGGTGGGATCCTGATGAATAAGAAATTCAGCCTCCTCCTTCTCTTGCTCTCACGCATTCTCACCCTTCCTGCCATTTCCATGGAATAATCTAATTAGAAGTCCCGACCAGAAGGTGTCTGAAGGTATCTGAAGCTGATCAGAAATGTAGAAATAAGTTTCTTGTCTTTGAAATTATTCAGTCTGTGGTGGTGTCTTATAAAACAGACTAAGGCAAAATTCATACCAAGGAGTGGGGTTGTTGCTCTTTTAGAAATACCTGAAACTTTGAAAGTAATAAACAGTAAAGGCTGGAAGAACTTGGAGAAGAGGGCTACAGTGGCATTTCTAGTGAAGGGTCAGAAAAGGAAGAACTGTGGGAAAATTCTGGAACACCTTAGAGATCACTTAAGAGGTTGTAATCAGAACATTGATAGAAATATGGACAGATAAAGACCATTATGATGAGTTCTCAGGCAGAAATGAGAAACAAAGTACTAGGAATGGAAGTTAAAGCCATCCTTATAAAACAGATGCAAAAAGTTTAGCAGAATTGTATCCATGTCCTAGGACTTTGTGGAAGAGAGAATTTAAAATTGATGAGCTAGGACAATTGACAGAAGAAGTTTCTAACTGAAATACTAAACATTACTTTTACTCATTTCCAATAAAGTGAGAGAGTAGAGACTTCCTTAAAAGATGGAATATATATTCAAAAGGGAAACATAACAGAAAGACTTGGAGAATGCTCAATCTGGCTATGTAAGGAATAAAGCATATAGCGATAGAGCAGCCAACCAACTGTTTTCCTAAGGCAATGGTGGCACACACGTGTCACTATTGAAAAGGTTCATCATCCCTACCCTAGGATTTAATATAGGTGGAAGGAAGCCAAGTTGTAGTCACCAAGACAATAGGAGAATAACCCCAAGGACCTTTCAGAGCTCTTCCTGGAAAGCTAGGGATTTCAGGGTAAGGTTTCCTAAGAGGTTCCAGCAGTACCTCCACATCTGTTACCTATGGTTGCCATAGGTCTCTGTGCTCAGTACCTGGTGAAGTGCTTCTTGGCTGTCCCAGCCATGGTTTAAGCAGGTGCAGGTGCACTTTATTCTTCAATTCTAGAGGGTGATAGCAGTAAGCTTTAGCATCCACATGGAGCTGATTCTGGAAATACACAGAATGCATGAGCTATGGAGCCATGGTAGTGTCCACTTAGATTTCAAAGGTTATACTGAGCAGTCCAAAGACTCAGACAAAACTTGTCACAGGGGTGAAGACATGACAATCAGCCCCAGGGAAACAGTGCCTAGTAAAGCTCTAAAAATCAGGCAATCCTGGATCCTAGAACTGTAGGGCTACGAAGTGTAAATCACATGAGACTCCAAGCCCTGTTTGCTGGTGGGTAGACTCAGCCTAGGCAAGGAGAGGAACAGAGCTGCCAAAATTTATGTGTAGGAAATTTAATCCCAATTCAGCAATCCTTACAGGTAGAATTTTAAGAGGTTATTAAGTTGTGAGGGATCTGCCTTCATGATTTGATACTGTTGCTGACTGGATTAGTCATCACAGGAGCAAGCTTCTAACAAAAAGATAGGTGATAGTGAATCTTTTAGAGCTTTCAATGATACAAAGAGCCAACTATGGCACACATTCCATAGGTTTGCCACCCCACCCTTCTCTCACAGTGATATCTAAACTTATCAATTTCAGAATTCACACAAAAATGAGATGGTGCACTGTTTGTTTTTCTGTATCTGGATTGTTTTACTTAACATCCATGTTGTTAATGAGAGGATTGCCCTTCTTTTAAAAGCTGAATACTGTTTCATTAAGTACATTCTTTATTCCACATTTTCTTTATCCATTCATCCACTCATATATACTTAGGTTCTTTCACTGTTTGGCTCTTTGAAAAATCTTGTATCTAGAAACTGAGAGATAGAAGGATTGTGCCATAGAAAAGAACTCTGTGGACCTGATCACTTTCATGGGTCAAACACTCAAGTCTGGCTGTCTTACAGAGATGACCTCGGTGAATGTAAGCATTGTATGTCATAAACATGAGCTAAGACTATCAACAAGAATGAAGATGGGGGGAGGATTTAGAAGAGGAGGAAGGGAGGTGTGTGAGAAGGGAAAAGAGTTTAAAAAAGGAAAGAATCTATAAGAATCATCCCCAAGATGATGGTAAACTTCGTGTACTAATAAAAATGCATCATAGACTTAGATATAAAACATACATATACAACTTCTAGCAGACAACAGGTCACAAAATCTAAGTGACCATAAGTTTGGTGGTGACTTTTTGGACACATAGATATATTGATTGATTGTTTTGTTAGGCATTGATAAAATTAAAAACTTTTACCAAAAAAAAATATCAAAATGGCTTACTGTGTGCCTTGTGCAGGCATTCTGAAAGCCCAATATTCCCCATTTCTTTGGCTGATAAAGCTTAGAAAAGTTATCAAAAGAACTTTCCCTCAAAGAAAGTAGCACTTTAATACCTACCTTTCAGCAAATCCTGAGCCTATTTTTCTTTCTTTCTCTTATTTTTCTTCAGTCTTTCTTTCGTTTAATTGGTACATGTTTGCAGTATAAATAATTACATTCCTCGTGGGGAATTGGTACATGTACATAGCACATCTTAAGTTTTAATTTTTTTTCATTTTTCTCCCTTCCCTCTCCCTTCCCTTTTACAAAAGATGTATCTCTTTTTTCCTACTATTTTTTTTGCTCTTTATTTATATTAAGGGAACATAAGCAATGTTTAAGCTTGTGTGTCTGATTTATTTCTCTTAACATTGTGATCTCACAGTTCAACATCAATTCTAACGAAGCACACAACACTGGAAAACCTGGGTACAACTGTGGTCAAAGTTTGGCAACATGGTTTCAGAGAGAATTACAGACATGTAGTGAGTCACAGGAAGAGGAATACAATTTAACCTAGACTTCTTTGAGGCTCTTTCTAAGTGTTATACCCTAATCTTGCACAATGACTTATTTAGCTAATTAGCTAGCCAGTTAAATTTTGACCCGACAATCAACTGAATATCCTGTCTAGACTGGACTTCAGCTTCTACCTCCTCAAAAAACAACTTTATCTATAGCCTTCCTATCTCACACTTTAGTCCACAGAAAGACTTTAAGTACATCTGCAATTCTATTGACCATTGTCAGAAAAAAAAAATGAAGATAATGGTGGAGACTCGTGTAAACTTCTGTTGAACATTCATCCATCAATTTGTTGAAAATAAACTTTGGAGTGAGGAAAGACAATTTAAGGAGCTTTGAAATATATAGATGGCTAAAGTCTTATAATCCTGGGAATCAGGCAAGCAAAGATTTACCATATGAAATTGTGTGTTTAATACAACATTAACTAAATTCAAAGGAAAGCGAGTCAGATTTCACTTGGAGGAAATAGTGAAGATTTTGTGATTCTTGGTTGAGAATTGCCCAGGGCACCTTACCTAGGAAAGCAATGTGCTTGAAGTGTGCACAGCCTTCACAAAGGGAAGAGAAAAACTAAATGTATTCCATAATTCGCTTCTTTAGCCATATGCCCTGGAAGGAAAGGCTGTCTGCTTGAACAAAAGAACATAAAGCCATGGAG
This sequence comes from Fukomys damarensis, assembly GCF_012274545.1. Classification (NCBI taxonomy): domain Eukaryota; kingdom Metazoa; phylum Chordata; class Mammalia; order Rodentia; family Bathyergidae; genus Fukomys; species Fukomys damarensis. Next base: position 29,298,759 of record NW_022900942.1, on the reverse strand, counting down.
ACCTAAAGGTTCTGATAACTTTTTCAATTCACAGCAAGGTAAGCTGATGCCCTCCTAGAGCTGTAGCAGCAATTAAAGGAGAGGTGATCCAAAGGGCTGTCTTTTCTTTGGGGAGAGGAAAACCAAAAACAAAGTGTTCTCATGAATTTTCCATCTAAAAGTCGCAGAGAAAGAATCCACACACCAAACCCTGAAACAGAAACCAGATAAGAGCAGAAAGGGTAAAAGCTGTAGATAGAAGGTAGAAGGGCTAAATGCCCCAAATCAATTTCTGAAGGACAGCCACTTTCATGGGTGGGGGTACTGTAGTTTTTTAATCGACAGGGGTTGTCACAGAGCCATCCCAGTGGGGACAGCTGTCAATGAGGGGGTAGATTTGAGTGGTATGATGGAAGGGAAGAAAACAAGGATAGGGAATTCTACAAGAAGCATCATCTCTGGAGGAATTCCAAGGAATGGAAGGTGGTGGCAAGAAAATACCACACCAAGACTCCTACTGTATCTGGGATGCAGGGCACATGGGTAAGGAGTATCAAGAGCTAGGAGCAAAGATGGAAAGGGAGAGGAAGTTGAGCTCTTGAAGACCACAGCCACCATGGTATTGAGGTAATTACCAGGAAAATTATTTCTTCTTACATGGAAATATCTGTGTTATGTACTAAATTATTTTTACTAAATAACTGAATCTGTGCAACAAATCTGTTTCTCTTTTTACTTTAATTGTGACAAAGCTCGGGTGTGTTGCAGACAGACCACAGCTTGGCTCCGCACATTTCATTACCAGGATCTTGCTTTATTGCCCAGGACTTAACATGATCCCAAGACATCCATTGGCCTGTATGTTAAACCATCAGAAATCTCTTTCTAAAAATAGTCAAAATCTGAGTGATACATAGAAATAATACACAAGAATCTTCTATTTGGCCATCAAACAGCCAATGTTTCTTGAACACTTCTGATAACTGAGTATTATTTGGAGAAGTCAGAGCACCAGATTTAGTCTCAACATTCAATTATTGGTTTGGTATCTATCCAAGAATGTCATGTTCAGAGGATATGATAAGCACTAGGACAGAGCATTATATGCAGGATTGATATTTAATCTATTTTCATTGCTATACTTGCAATTAAAACATGTTAGTACTCCTCTTTTAAGTGGTGTATGAGCAGTGCACGAAGCCTGCTGAGTACTCCACCTGCTATTAGATCCCTGCACATCTTCACGCTCAGGCAGCCACCCCCAGGTTCCATGATCCAGCAACAGAGAAATTAATGCTGGGCACAGCAGGAAGCTCTGCTCCCAGGATAGAACAACTGTTTGCCCTGATGAGATGGTGCCTATGCCCTGATTTTTATTGTATATTTTGAGTATCACTCCGGAGTATACATTAGGTGCTAAATGATCTGTCTTACTGCTATCATTACTATAATTAATAATGGCTAAATCAGTTAATAATTTAACATGTTCCAAGCTAACATTTATAAATGCCCTTTGAGGGAGTCATTATGAGTCCCATTTTACAAATGTGGCAACAAGCTCAGGGTATTCCAGGGAACCACCTAGGAAGTCAAGGAGCTGAGAACCACGCCTGCTCCTGACCCAGCCGCCATCACTCAAGTGCCGGGAGGTAGGCTGGGCCCCTATCCACCACGGGAAGGAGAACCACACCTGCTCCCAAACCAGCAGCCATCGTTCAAGCACCGAGAAGGTAGCCGCGTGGGAGCCGCTGAACCCCTATAAGCCCCACTCCCCGCACTCTCAGACCTCCTGACTGTGCAAGTCTTTGGACCCACTCTGCAGAGGCAGAGGTGGTCATCAAGGGTATTTTTCTGAGTTCCCAACTTTGAACATCTTTAAAGAAAGGGCAGGGGAAACCTGTAATAGAACGTTGCGGAGTTCAACCATTCAGAAGGATGGGGAATTCAATCTGGGCCTTGCAGCCTGAGGTGAGTCAGCATCATGGGGTTCAGCAATCAGCTAACTGAGATCAGGGGTCTTGCATCCTCGCTCTGTACCACTCTGCAGAGGGAGGTGGTCATCAAGGGTATTTTTCTGAGTTCCCAACTTTGAACATCTTTAAAGAAAGGGCAGGGGAAACCTGTAATAGAACGTTGCGGAGTTCAACCATTCAGAAGGATGGGGAATTCAATCTGGGCCTCTCAGCCTGAGGTGAGTCAGCATCATGGGGTTCAGCAATCAGCTAACTGAGATCAGGGGTCTTGCATCCTCGCTCTGTCTGAGCCATTAAATGGTAAATATACTATATTGAAAAGTTTGTTCACTGCAGACATGTTCTGGACTGCTTCTTGATTTCAATTTAATTCAAATGATTTAAGGGTGATAGACTAGTGACTACCACAGGTGGTCAGTGTCCAAGTTGTGCTTGATCTTAATGTGTTGCTGATTGTATCAGTTGGGGTAAAGCATTGCCGTTGATTTGATGAGCTGTTTTCTCTGATGTTATGAAGATGAGAATGTCTGTGGGTCGTTAGAGACACAGAAGCTAGGGTGCAACTATATCAGGAAGATTTGGGTGATAATCCAGAGATTAAACCAAGGACAGTCCGACAACAAAAATTAAAATGAGAAAACACTTAAGCAAGACACAAGGACAGACTTCCAGTTCACCAATGGCAAACAGTAGGGCAAATGAGGATGAAAAGGCCGATAGTGAACCACCAGGACACCCTGAACTCAAAGCACAGGAAGTAACAAAACAGATCAATCAGGCTCTAGAAAAATTCAAAACAGAAATAATTTCCCAGATAACCATAGAGATAGTGAGCAAAATGGAAGTCGTGATTCGAGACTCTAGAGCAGAAACTGACAAAAAAATAGATGAGCTCAGGACCATGATAGAAGCCATGAAGGCCCAGCATAAGAAAGAAATGGAAAAAATAAACGCCCAACATAGGAAAGAAATGGAATCCATAAAACAGATTCAAACAGATATCCAGGAGATTAAACACTCTATTGAAAGTGTACGCAACAGAATAAAAGAATGCGAAGATAGGCTCTCAGATATAGAAGATAAGATTGCAGTCAGTGACCATGAAAAGAGAGGTCTCTTAAAAACAGTAAGAGATCATGAGAAATCGATCCAACAACTCCTAGATGATGCAAAGAAGAATAACATAAGACTGATAGGAATACATGAAGTAGCAGGAGAAAATACAAATGACTTAAAAAAGCTGTTTGCAGAATTAATGACAGAAAACTTCCCAAACAGAGGGGAAGAATTTGACATTCAGATAACTGAGGCATATAGGACCCCAACTAGCTACAATAAAAAAAAATCTACACCTAGACATATAATAATCAAGATCCCAGAAACCCAACAGAAGAACAAAATACTACAAGCAGTAAGAGAAAAGAAACAAATCACATACAAAGGAAAGCCCATCAGAATCACAGCAGACTTTTCAACACAAACCCTTGGGGCAAGGAGAGCCTGGAATGAGATATTTCAAGTACTAAAAGAGAACAACCTCCAACCTAGACTGATGTATCCAGCAAAACTCTCTTTCAAAATGGATGGGGAAATAAGACACTTCCACGACAAAGAACACCTGAGAAACTACATGAATACCAAACCAGCACTACAAGCAATTCTAAACAAGATCCTAGAAAAAGACAATGAAGGCAACAACACCATGAGGCCCAACAGAGCAAATCAAATAGGCAAGGCAAGAAATTAAAAGGAGAAGGTGAAAAAGTAAAAAGAGTCAACAAAAGGCCAATAACATGTCAATAATAAGTCAGTACATATCAGTTATAACCAGCAATGTCAATGGCCTCAACTCACCAATCAAGAGAAATAGACTGGCAAAATGGAATAAGAAGCAAAATCCAATAATATGTTGTATACAAGAAACACACCTAGTGCAAAAAGAAGCCCATAGACTGAAAGTGAAAAGATAGAAAACAATTCTCCATGTGACAGGAGCCCAGAAAAAAACAGGGGTAGCAATCTTATTTGCAGACAAAGTAAATTTCAAACCAAAACTGAATCTAGTATTATTGATGTAGGACAGTACTGTATCATACCTCTATGAATGTAAAATATCTAGTACCTGCTTTATGATACATAGTAGGGACTGTGCTTTATCAGAGCTATTTTTAATGATATTACTCTAGAAAGTTCTCTTTCCAGACTATGATTAAGAGGCTAACAGAAAAAATGGTGCCAGGTACCACAACAGCAACAGAACTTTGCTGTTGTCTGGATATTATT
>NW_022900942.1:29294035-29294347 GCF_012274545.1 Fukomys damarensis | reverse complement strand
GAAAAAGTCATCCCAATTTACTGTGTTGACTTGGCGTTGTATAGAAATAGACAACCATATTGGTCTAAAAATGTTAATTTATTTTTATTTTTATTTTATTTTCCCTGTGTACAGGGGTAACACATTGTACTAAATATGTAAGGTCATATCTACATGGGTTTGATTACAGAAACTAATAAAGTATTCTCTAAATAATGAAAAAAGAATAAGATAAGACTATAAGAGTGAGAAGCAATTTATATAAGTTCAGGGACCATTTTCATCTCCAGAATTAATGATTATTTTGATGTTACATCATTGCCTTTTCTCTTA
>NW_022900942.1:29273150-29293989 GCF_012274545.1 Fukomys damarensis | reverse complement strand
ACTTTCCTTTTTAGTTTTATTTTAGGATTCCCTATTTTTAATGTTCATACAGAGATTTCTTTAACTGAAATACCGAATAGTTTCTTTGGTGTGAAAAACTATAATAGTATACAGGATCCTAATGAGACAATTAATAATGTGAAATAGGAAGTAAAGGGCTAAAGGTGTAAGGAAAGTGGGAAGGGTGGGGGAAAGGTAATAAGGGAGAGGAAAAAATATGAGAAACTGAAAAAATGGAAATAAAGTATTTGTAAATGGGGAGGGGAGAAGGGGATGGAGGGAGGGCAGGGACAAGGGGAAAAATGAGAATCAAGACCTATTATGTAAAGGTACAGAATCCCAATGATGAATGTAATTGTATTGTATACCTAGATTGTACCAATAACCTCAATAAAAAGAAAAAAATGAACAAACAAAGAAAGTCAAGGAGTCAATTCTCCCATCTCTGCCCAGTAGGTTCCATCTTGGAGATGTCTCTGTTATCCTGCTTGGAGTGATGAGAGAAGCAGCACAGAAAAGGGAGAGGAGAAGATTAAAGAATGTGGTTTAGTAGTGACAGGGAGGAGGGCGCTATTGGCCAGAACAGGGAGACACTGGAGTCCACTGCTCTGGGGGATGAATCTTGCTTACATACTTGTGATTCTGGATTCTTCCTTTTCAGTTGCCTCCAACTGAACTATAGTAATGACTAGAAGTTGCATCTGTTTTTAAAAAGAATTTTTTTTTAGGTCTCTAATATACCTCCTGGTAGCTCAGTTACAGCAGAGTAAATTGGGGCTTCTTGGCCCCAACAGATACCATCTGGTTTTGAAACAGCGGTATATGACCTCTAGGTCACTTTCCCTTAAGAAACCTCTCCTTATCTGATGCCTGGCTGCTAAGTTAAGGATAATTTTCATACTTTCTATTCGAATCATTTTGAATTATGGTTTTTCAGCTTGTGTATAAAGGTGGAGGAAAATACCTTTTCAGTCTAGCAACAGAAAAACTTTCTCAGATATCAAGGGCATCTCAGATATCAAATTGACATGTCACACCATAGGAAGAATGGAGCAATTCAGACAGCACTTCAAAGCTGATTAATTGGAGCTCTGTAGTGGAAGCATGGAGAAGGTTTGAAACAGAAGTAAGACTCAAAGAGAAGAGAGATGCTCTGTTTGTTGTGGTTGGCTACTCTTGTTTTCAGTTCTTTCCCTGCCTGAAAGAAGTGATGAGCATGTAATAAGCTTTGGGCACAATGGAAATCTGAGAAAACTTTGGGGAGGAAGAGGGATGGTAGGGTCATGGCTCTGCAGTCTCAGAATGAATTAGTCAAGTTGAAGGGCAAAGGTGACAAGGGCCTCTTGCCAATGCTATTTGACCCTGTAGTTTCATTAAGGTTCCCACTAATTCTGAACATATTCTCCCATCCAAAGCTCCAGGAGAATGGTCACCCTATGACCTCACGAAAATGCCATTATCTTCTATTTACTCACTACTTTAGGTGGCCACCATTTATCCTTTTTCTCACTTGGATGTGAAAAATCTCAAATCTCTCCCACCCTCCATCTCTTTGCCACCCACCAGCCCTTATGTCATTCCTCAGTCCCAAACAACATCATTAAATGGAAAGGAAAAAGGAAAAGGAAAACAACAACAACAACAAAAGAACCCTGTGCAGATTGGCTGGCTCCCTGGCCTGGATGGTTCAGACAGCTCTTGGCTTAGACACCTGCCTGCCAAACACAAGTCTATTTTCAAGATTTCTGGGTACTTTCAAGTCCAAGAGAAGGTTTGGCCTCAACTTTACCCAACTCAATCGCTTCTTTGTGCTGCTCCACAGAGGCCTAAGGAAACCCATTTACCCACCCTTCCTTTTCAGCCCTTGTGACTAAGCTGTACTCTTGGCCTTATAAGGATATCCTGTCCCTTTCTGACTCTGTTGTTTTATTTGTTTCATAACTTTGCTTGGCCAATGAGACCAATTTGATTCCATTATATTCTACCTAGGAAAGTATGGGGATGCTTTCAAGGATGTTATGACCTCATTTGTTTTCACTCTAAATGGCCCAGAATGCTCTTCCCTTTTTTACATAGTGCTGTGGACTCTCTCACTGCCAGATTCCTTTGATAAATTGTTTTGCTTATTTTATGCTGTTCTCCAGGTAAGGTTTATTCCAGGAAATTTATTTTCCTTGCAATTCAAGATCCCCCCGCTTGTAAGGATATTAGATATGTTCAGAATGGTTGCGAGTTCTAGCAGTTAGTTGTTCAGAGAAATGCATTTTTTTTATTTTTTTCATTTTTTTGTTTGTGGTGCTGGGATTGAACTCAGGGCCTCATGCACATGCAAGGTAAGCACTCTACCATTGAGCTACATCTGCAGTCCTGGATTTTCAATATTATTCTGGCTTCCAAAAATGATCTTATAATAATATTAAAGGCAATATAATAATAAAAAGAGCAAATAGAATTTGAAATACTAGCCCCTTGCTAGTTGTTGTGGTTTTTATTGTTAATTGCTTATAGTGATTATCAGTTAGTTAAGTTGATTCTTTTGATCTTTGCCGTAGTCCTTTGAGATAGGTGTTCATTTATCTCCATCTAACAGATGAGGTGGCTCAAGATCAGGGTAAATTTTTAGTCATACATTTGTTAAATGATGAAGCTTTGACTCAGACACAGTTCAGCTGGACTCTAACATCCCTGGTTTTAATGACTTGTATAGAAGCCTGGATAAAAATATGACTGCTTCTGAAAAAATTTAAAATTAATCATTGGAGAAGAGCTATCTTCTTTTTTATCAGATTCTCAATAATGACTGAAAAATCAACTAGGAAGCACTGAACTAATTGGATTTAGGAATTCTAGTCTGGGAAAATCAAATTGGTTTCAGTTCTCCACATGGCCATTCTGATCTGTGGGCAAGGATCGTCTGCTGTGCTATGTTGAGAAAGATTCTGACAGCATTGCTGTGTCAGCAGAAAAATGACAGGCATTAGAATGCAGGATCTGTGATGATATCATTTGAATGATTTGAAAAGTCTATTTCAAAAAATCATAAGACACAAGGGAAATTTGAACACTGAATATTTGATGATATTAAGGAATTGTTAATCCTTTAGATGAGTTAATGGTATTATAATTATATGTCTGTGGTTTTGTTTCTTTCAAAAATACATTCTAAAATATTTACAGATGAAATGCCATGACATTGTTGATTTGTTTCAAAGCAATAGGGATTGTGGATTGAGGTGTGGGTGGAATATGGTCCTGGAAATAAGATTGGCTATTGATAACCACTGAGACTAGATAATGGCTATTTATCTAAAATTCCCCCCTTGCATACACTTAAATTTTCCATAACAACATTTGTTTTCAAAAATGTAAATCAAATGTTTTTGGATGACTATAAAAGAAATACAATGTACCTATGAGTACAACTGGCCTGGCATATGACCAGAATTTTAGTTTCAATTTATGACCAAAGTTCTGAGTTATGACGTGAATGCTGGCCACTTATGCTTCCAGATGGTTTTAGGTGCAGATGTAACCCTTAAAGAGTTCTGGAAGCAAGATTATAACATCCTTTCCTGTGTAGGATTCATTGAGAAGTCCTGGGCCAATGCCTCACTAAGGACACTGAGATCTGACTGTACATAGGAGAGAGAATTTGAAGGCTGTGTAGAGAAGCCTGAGCTTTCAGCTGACCAACTTGAGCTACAACCAACACTTGAGAATAAATTTAGTTCATAACTCAAGGGTCCAGTATATCTATAATCATTTTTGTGAATGAGTTCAAGTTGAAAAAATGGTGTAGATAGGGAGGTGGTGGTTTGCTACATGCTGACAGCTGGCTCTGTGTTGCTCCTATTGTAGTGCTTTATAAATAAGAAAGCAGGCTCAAAGGAAACAGTGATTGCTCAAAATCACATTGCTAAAGGCTAGAAAGGTTCAGTCAGTATTTAAGTCCCTAAGTCTAATAACCTGTCCACTCTACCCAAGCAACTACCACCAATACAATGGCTCACAGTGAGTTTGTAAAATACATTAGAACAACCTTTTATGCCCCTCTAGGACCAAGATGTCCTCAAGAACTGTGCAAACAATTCAATGTTAACTAACTACAAGGGGCTTGAAAATAGTTTAGTTGTATTTTAGCTACAGTTCTTGTAAATTTTAGTTTAATTTGGGAATGATTTATGGAAACATATATACATAGTTATAAGACATTACAGAGATGTCCTGGCCCTTTTACTGAATTTCTCTCATTGGTAGCAGCTTGTATATCTCTAGTAATGGAATATCAGAACCAGAAAATTAATATTGATAAAATCCATACATCTCATTTTAATTGCCCTAGTTTTATGTACACCAGTGTGTGTGCCCACAGGTGTCTACTCAGTTCTTCACCATTGTATCACATGTGTAGATTCTTGTGGCCACCTCCACAGTTAACATATACAGAAGCCCATTGCCATGAAGAATCTCACTGAAGGACATTTTAATGCATTACTACCATTCAGCATGAGTAATGAAAAGAACTGGATTGGAGGGTGTGGTGGTGCATGCCTGTAATCCCAGCACTTGGGAGACTGAGGCAGGAGGATCGCTGTGAGTTCCAGACCAGCCTGGGCTACATAGTGAGTTCCAGGGCAGTCTCAACTACTTAGTGAGACCCTGTTTCAAAAAACCAAAAAAAAAAAAGGAATTGGACTAATGGTAAATGGAATCCTTATAAAAGAAGATAAAAATAAATTAGCCATGTATAACAATGATAAAGAATTATTTTTAAATGTTAACTATTTGAAACTATTTTATAAATATGCACATAATAATAAATTCCAACTTTCATGCCTTCAAATAATCAGATTTGACTTCATTTTCTCTAAGAATAGGTAACTTAAATTTTTGAAGATGTGAGATTTTTTGAACTAAAAATTTGAATAGATATATCTACTCCTGCAGCAGCTTGTGAAGATGAAATAATAATAATATATATAAAATATTTTGAGGTATTTCCATATTGATTACCATAGTGCTTGCACCAGTCTGCACTCTCACCAACAATGGAGAAGGCTTCCTTTCTCCCCACAACTCTGCCAACATTTATTTGTTATTGGTTGATTTCTTGATAGTAGCCATTCATGTGGGGTGAGTCCCATTTGACCCAGCCATCCCTCTGCTGGGTATCTTTCCAAAAGAATTAAAAGAATCATATCACAGTGATGTATGCTCACCTATGTTTATAGTGGCATAGTTTGCAATAGCTAAAACTTGGAAACAGCCCATTTGCCCATCAGTTGGAGACTGAATAAAGAAGATATGGCTTTTCTATAAAGTGGAATATTACTCAGCCATAAAGAATGAGAAATCTGATTCATTCACAGGAAAATGGATTCATATTGAGGATATACTCCTAAGTGAAATAAATAAATAGCACATGTGTAAATACCAAATACTTTCTCTGGTGTGAAAACTATGATAGTACATAAGATCCTAATGAGATAATTGACAATGTGAAATAGGAAGAAAAGGGCTAAAGGTGTAGGGGAAGTGGGAAGGGTAGGTGAAAGGAAATAAGGGAAAAGAAAAAATATGAAAAAATGAAAAAATGGAAATGAAGTGTTTGTAAATGGGGAGGGGAAGAGGGGTGGAGGGAGGGCAGGGACAAGGGGAAAAAATGAGAACCAAGACCTGTCATGTAAAGGTACAAGATCCCAATGATGAAGGTAACTGTACTATATACCTAAAAAGAACCAATAAACTCAATGAGAAAAAAATAAAACAGTAAAATATTTTGAAAATGATAATACAATAAAACTATTAAAAACTTGTGATGAGAGCGTGACATGGGTGGCTGAGGGAGGCAAGAGGATCACTGTGAGTTCAAAGCCAGCCTGGGATACATAGTAAGACCCTGTCTCAAAAAAAAACAGCAATCCAACCAAACAACCAACCAAATGCCAGGAAGATAAAAATAAATGATCAATAATTAGGCTGACATCAATAAATTATTCTTTTAGATAATCTTATAGGAAATACCACATGGTCAGTAAGCCTATCTAATTTATAATACATCCCACTGTTGCAGACCTGCAAAATTATCACTGATGCTATTTGTGATAGCTTAGTAAAGATGCAGAAACTTTAAAAATCTTGTATACCATCCAAGGAAGAATCCCCTGAGAGTTTCAAAACATGGAGATGGAAATGACCTTAATCCTATTTATAAATATTGACAAGTAGAGACACAAACTGACTTTTGAGTGTGTTGTTGATATTCACCTGCATTATAAATTCCTGACACAGTAGCTCAGATGTGCAGGAATTCTGAATTTCAGCTATAATATTTGATTGACTGGGGTATGGATACCTAAAGGAATTGGTGACCTAAAGCAGCAGTCCCCAAATTCTTTGGAACCTGGGATGGGTTTTGTGGAAGACAATTTTTCCATGATAGGGGATGAAAGTAAGGGGAGGGGGAGATGATTAGATTCTAATAAGGAGTACACAGCTTGGACGGGTCGCATGTGGACGCTTGGGCTTGAGCTTCCATGAGGATGTGATGCCTCGGCCGATGTGACCCGAAGCAGGAGCTCAACCAGTAACACCAACAATGGAGTGGCTGTGAGCACTGCCGGAATTTGCTCTGGATCGCCTGCCCCCACTCACCTCCTAGTGTGAGGCTCTGTTCCCTGTAGGCCGTGGACTGCCACAGTCCATGGTGCAGGCATTAGGGACCCCTTCCCTAAAGAGGTGGCAGCTTGGCCAAGAGCAGAAGGACTAAAGCAAAGAGTCAAAAGCCCTGAGTCCTAGAGGAGGGCCTGTTGATAAAGGAAAATTATTTCATCGTCTAGAGTCTCATGAGGGACACAAGTGGTTAAACTTTCAAATGTCTTTGGTGTCATTTCTTTGTTTCCCCTAAATAGTTGACCTCTCCTTACTCGATCTTACACACCTTTATTGCTGTCTGGGAAGTGAGAACTCCAAACAAACATGCTCCTGGGCATCTTGATAAGCTTTTAGGAAAGTTCAAGGATCAGAAGAGTTGTTTCAATTTCCACCACAGAATGGAATTTCATTTTTTTCAAATAATTATTAGGGAATACTTTCTGCTGAAATCTCTCTCCCTTCGCTCCAAACAGGAATCACACGGAAAGAACAAACCTTAGGGAAAATTTTGGAAGCTGTGGCTTTGCCTGCTAGGCTCTATTTAACCACAACTTTTAGTATTAAATGCCAAATCTTCAGCTCTATGCACTGCCTCATTAGTTATTAATGAGGCAACATATTTGTTCAAAATTTATGATTGTTGATTTGCTCCCATCACTGTATGAAATATTAACATAGCATTTGTACTTGCAACCATTTGCAGACATTAGATTGTTCATTTGCATATTCATGAACACTCATAAATGTTTAAAGAGACAGCGTAGAAAGCATGGAAGCTGTCAGACAGCCAGTAAAAAGGCATATTTACAGCGTTAATAAGTATTTGAGTTTATAGGCCAAAACGATGAACAACAAATTAAATGAAATTTTGGTTTACCTATTGTACAGCACTAGGGATTTCTGTTATTTTTTTAAAGTTTTGTAAACTTAAATTCATTTCATAGGTGCTAAATAAATGCCTATTGTTTAGTAACAAAATGTACAGCCTTAGTGCAAAGAACTTCCTAACAGTGTCAGGCTTTTGGAGATTCCATTTCATTCTTGCTAAAGCACAGTTTTTTCTGCCCTGGGCTTCCCTTCCATCAAAGTATTGTGGGAAAGCAAATTGTCATATACTCAGCCAGCATTATTTTTCTACTTTAGTTCCACTGAGGACTGCGATAAATGCTAGGTCCTGGTATAACTACACAAGCCAATATACTTAACTCCTTTTGTCAACTTATAAAGACTGGAAACTGGAGATTAAAAGGATAAAGCACAGAGCACTAATGGACAATATTAGTAAGAGGCAAAAAGCATCCAAATAACAAACGTGTACCTGACTTACAAATAATCGATGTTTACAAAGCCACTCACATCCCAAGAAACATGCTATTACAGGAAAATTGGCCCTTGCCACATTAATTTGGTCTAGTGTGAAAAACATGGGGACTTTTGGAAATAATGAGGACAATATTAAATTACATCTCTACCTCACATAATGCATAAAAATCCATTACAGGTATATTGTATATTCAAAGAACTAATGATAAAAGGTAACACTCCACAGTTTTGCTATATGAAACCAATTCAGAAAAATATTGTCCAGATCTCAGAGCAGGGAAAAATTATCAGCTGTTCCTATAGGATTTATTCTAATTTGTAGACTGCTATAAAGAGAGTAGGAGATTAGCTCATGAAATTATCTTCTTTTAGAACATCCAACAAGAAAGAGATGAAGACTTTGTATTCTCATAATTTTTGTTATTTTTTTCATTGGGTGGGATGTTGATACAGATCGTAAGTCCAGCATTTTGTTTTTATATGATCTCGTCTCTATTTTTGTTGCTCTCTCTCTCAAATCATCTTGACAAGGAGGAATACATTTTTTCCTTCCCCTTTCTTTGCAGCAGTAGCCTCACTTACATTTTCTTAGTTACTTTTCTCACTGCTGACACAAAACACCCAACACCAAAGTTAAAAGGAGAAAGGTTGATGTAGCTCATAGTCTGTAGAGATTTCAATCCATAATAGGCTGGCTCCAAGGCAGGGTAGTTTGGCAAAACTCAACAGTTCATGGCAGACTGAAGGTAGCAAAGCAACAAGGGAATTTAAAGGCTCCTTTAATTCCCTTTTGTACTCTTTCTAGGCTACTTAGGGTGGGTAGCACCTTTACCCTTAATCTTAGTGTCCTGGAGCCTAGCACTGCACCATAAATTAATTCCAGCATCACACACTCTAGATCCAGCTACCTCTGAGAAAGCGTGAGACTTTGGGGGGACATCTAAACACAAGCCATAATATCTATCATAACCATTCCTTCCAAAAATATATTTATTCTGCTCTTTTCTCTGGGACTATGATGTAGAAAAGTTAGAGAGAAAAACATATTGACTAAGACAGTGGTGGCAAACCTATCTCACATTTGCTGCAGTGGGTTGTTTAAATCACTAAAAGATCTAAAAGGTTTGTCATCACTGCACTAGGGAATGAAATCTAATTTCCTATACAAACAGTTCCCCACCTCATTAAGTTTATTAGTACATTTAAAGCAAACAACAAGTTTCAATTTATCACTAGGATCTTGTGCCTTTACAACATGTGTCTTGGTTCTTGTTTTTCCCGATATCCCTGCACTCTCTTCACCCCCTTCACCCTTCCCTACTTATAAAGACTTCATTTCTATTTTTTTCATTTTTCACATTTTTTTCTTTTCCCTTATTTCATTTCCCCTCCTCTTTCTACTTCCCCTTTAGCCATTTTCTTCCTATTTCACACTATTATACCATATGAACCTTATTTACACTTTTAGTTTTCACCCCAGAAACACCATTCTTTATTTACTCATGTGTCTATTTCACTTGAGTATTGCTTCAATGTGCCACCATTCAGCTATAAATGTCCAGTTTCTCATTCTTTATGGCTGAGCAGTATTCCATTTTATAGAAAAACCACATCTTCTTTATCCAGTCTCCACTTGATGAGCATTTGGGTTTTTTCCAAGTTTTAGCTATTACAAACTATGTGGCTACAAACATGGGTGCACATATATTGCTGCGGTGTGATTCTTTTTTAATTCTTTTGGAAAGATACCCAGCAGAGGGACAGCTAGGTTAAATGGAACCTCTAATCCCAGCTCTTTGAGGTATCTCCGTATTGATTTCCACAGTGGTTGAACCAGTCTGCACTCCCACCAACAATGGAGAAGGGTTCCTTTCTCCCCATAGCTCCAGCATTTCTTATTGATTGATTTCTTGATAGCAGCCATCCTTTCTGGGGTAAGGTGGAATCTCAGAGTTGCTTTCATCTACATCCCTCAATTGCCCAGTAATGTTCAACATTTTTTCCTATTTTTATTTGCTGCTTACTTGTTTGTCTGAGAAAGGTCTGTTAATTTCAGATGCCCATTTTTGAATCATGTCTTTGTATTTTGGGGGTCTGATTTTTTTGAGTTCTTTATATGTTCTAGATAGTGGTCCTTTATCTGAGGAGTAGCTGGTAAAAATATTTCACCACATTGTAGGTTGCCACTTAGTTCTGTTGGTGAGTACTCTTGCACTGAAAAAACTTCTTTAATGCAATGAGATCTCAGTTGTTGGTCTTTTGTGCAAATTCTCATGATTCTGAGGATTTGTTCATGAAGTCTTTTCCCATGCCAATGTCTTTGAGAGTTCTACTTAATTTATTTTCCAGTAAGTTTAGTGTTTCTATTTTGATATTTAGATCTTTAATCCACTTGGATTTTAATTTAATTCATGGTGAAAGATAGTGATCTAGTTTTAATGTTTGTAAGTTGAAAGCAAGTTTTTCCAGCACCATTTACTAAAGAGGCTATCTTTCCTCCAGTGAGGATGGTTGGATCTTTTGACAAAGAAGAGGTAGCTGAATATGGCTGGTGTTATTTCTGCATCTTCTAATCTATTCCACTGACCCTTGGGTCTGTTTCTTTGGTGGTACCATGGTGTTTTTATCACAGTGGCCTTCTAGTATAGTTTCAAGCTGCAAACTGAGATACCACTTGCCATGTCTCTGTTGCCTAGAATGGCTTTTGCTATTCCAGGTCTCATCACGTTCCAAATGAATTTTTGGATTGTACTCTTAAATTCTGTGAAATATACTATTGGGATTTCAATTGGAATTGCATTGAAACTGTAGAGGAGTTTTGGTAGTATGGCCATTTTCACTATGTTGGTTCTTCCTACCCAAGAGCAAAGGATATCTTTTCATTTTCTTATATCCTCTTCCATCTCTTTTCTCAGAGTGCTGAAGTTTTCAGTGTAGAGGTCTTTTGTCTCCTTCATTAGATTGATTCCTAGATATTTCATTTTTTGGATGTTATTGTGAAAGAAATTGTTTCCCTAATTTCTTTCTCAGTGAGTCTGTTATTTGGGTACAAGAAGCCTATTGATTTTTGAGTGTTAACCTTGTATCTAGCTACTCTACTTAATCTGTCAATTAAGTCTAGAAGTCTTTTGGCAGAGTTTTTGTGTCTTCTCCATAAAGTATCATATCATCAGCAAATAATGACAGTCTAACTTCTTCCTTTCCTTTGTTTATTCCTTTTATTTCTTTCTCTTGTCTAATTTCTGTGGCTAGTGTTTCTAGAACTGTATTGAACAGGAGTTATAATAGTGGACAAACTTGTATTGTTCCTGATTTTAGCATGAAGGTTTTCAGTTCTTGACCATTTAGTATGATATTGGCAGTTAGTTTTTCATAAATAGCCTTTATCAGGTTGACATAAAAACCACCTATTCCAATTTTCTGTAGGATTTCTATCATGGGGCCTGGGACTTAGCACAGTGGTTCTGCTGCCTGCCTTGCAAGGACAAGGACCTTAGTTCCATCCCTGGTACCAAAAAAAAAAAGATTTCTATCATGAATGAGTGTTGAATTTTGTCAAATGCTTTTTCTGCATCTATTGAGAAGATCATATGCTTTTTGTCCTTGACTCTGTTAATATAGTGTATTACATTCATTGATTTACATGTTAAACCATCCTTGCATCCCTGGGATAAATCCAACTTGCTCAGGGTGTTTGATCTTCTTATGGATTTTCTTTATTCTGTTTGCCACTATCTCATTGAGAATTTTTGCATCTATGTTCACTAGGGAGATTGGCCTATAGTTCTCTTTAGTGATGGAGTCTTTCCCTGGTTTTAGAATCAAAGTAATACTTGCTTCCAGGAATGAATTTGAAAGTATTACTTCCCTTTCAATTTCATTGAAGATTTTAAGGTGTAGTGGCAATAGTTCTTCACTAAATGTCTTGGAGAATTTAGCAGTGAAGCCATAAGGACCTGAGCTTTCCTTTTTTTGTAATGTTTTAAATACATTTTCAATTTCACTGGATGTAATTAGGATGTTTAGACTTTTTATATCTTCTTCATTCAACTTTGGAAATTCATATATATCTAGGAATCTGTCCATTTCTTCTGTATTTTTGATTTTTTTTAGAGTAAAGGTTTTTGAAGTAGGTATTGATGATCCTCTGGATTTCTGCTGAATCTGTTGTCACTTAATCTCTTTCATTCCAAATTGCATGAATTTGAACTTTTTTTTTCTTTGTTTTGATAAGTTTGGCTAAGGGTTTATCGATTTTATTTATTCTTTCAAAAAACCAACTTCTCAATTAATTGATTATTTGTATCATTCTCTTAGTCTCCATTACATTAATTTCTGCTCTGATCTTTATAGTTTCCTCCCTTGCCCAAGCTTTCAGTTTGTCTGGATCTTCTTTGTCTAGGAGCTTATGGTTAAGCATTAGGTTGTTTATTTGAGCTCACTCTGTTTTCCTAGTATGGACAAGTAAGCTATGAATTTCCCTCATAGAAATTCTTTCCTTGTGTCACATAGAATCTATGTTGTATTGGCATTATCATTGAATTGTAGAAGCTATCTAATTTCTTCTTTAATTTCCTCTGTGACCCAATGGTTGTTCAGCAGGGTGTTATTTAGTTTCCATGTGTTTGTGAAGTTCTTATGGTTTCTTATGCTATTGATCTCCAGTTTAATGGCACCGTGGTCTGATAATATACAGGGGATAAGTTCAATTCATTTGAATTTACTTAAGCATATTTTATAAGCTAGCATGAGGGCTATTTTGCAGAATGACCCATGTGCTCCTGAAAAGAATATATTTTCTGTTTTTGTGGGGTAGAACACTATGTAGACATCTACTAAGTCCATTTATTCTAAGACTTGGTGTAGTTCTGTTATTTCATTGCTGATTTTTTGTCTAGATGCTCTGTCTCTTTGTGTAAGTGGAGTATTGAGGTCCCAAATTACAATTGTATTAGTGCATATTTCATTTTTCATATCCATTAATATTTGTTTTGTATAGTTGGGGGCATTAGTATTTGGTGCATATATGTTTATGATTGCCATTTCTTTCCCTTGTATTATTCCCTTTACAAGGATGCAGTGTCCCTCTTTGTCTCTCTTAATTAGTTTTGGTTTGAAATCTACTCTGTCTGCAAATAAGATAGCTACCCCTGCTTTTTTTCTGGGCTCCTGTCACATGGAGAGCTGTTTTCCATTATTTTACTATGAATTTTTTTGTGGATTAAGTGGGTTTCTTATATATAGCATATTGTTGGATTTTGCTTCTTAATCCATTCTGCCAGCCTATTTCGTTTAAATGGTAAATTGAGGCCATTCACATTGATGGTTATAACTATTATGTATTGATTTTTTGCTGTCATTTTATTTTACTTTTTTTGTGTGTGGTTCTTTTCTTTTTATTTTTCCCTCTCTCCCTTTAATTTCTTGCCGTGCCTGGTATATTTGCTCTGTTGGCCCTTAGGGAGTTGTTGCCTTCGTTTTCTTTTTCCAAGATATTGTTTCGAAGTGTTTGGAGTGATGGTTTGGTGTTTATGAAATTTCTCAAGTGTTCTTTTTCTTGGAAGTATCTTATTTCACTATCAATCTTGAAAGATAATTTTGCAGGATACATCAGTCTAGGCTGGAGGTTGTTCTCTTTTAGGATTTGAAATGCCTTACTCCAGGCTCTCCTTGACCTTGAGCATTTATGTTGTAAAGTCCACTGTGATTCCAATGGGCTTTCCTTTGAATAAGGTTTGTTACTTTTCTCTAACTGCTTGTAGTATTTTGTTCTTCTGCTGGATTTCTTGTACCTTGATCATTAGGTGTAGATTTTTTTTTTAATCATCGCTATTTGGAATTGCATATGCCTCACTTACCTGCATGTAAAATTCTTCCCCTCTCTTTGGGAAATTTTCTGTCATTAATTCCGTGAACATTTTTTTTAAATGTCATTTGTACTTTCTCCTGCTATTTCATGGATTCCTATAAGTCTTGTATTATTCTTCTTTGCATCATCTGAGCATTGTTGGATTGATTTCTTATGATCCCTAAATGTTTTTAAGAGATTTCTCTTTTCATGGTCACTGACTACAATCCTTTCTGTATCTGAAATTCTATCTTCACATTTGTTCTTTATGCTGCAAATGCTTTCTATAGCATATTTGATCTCCTGGATATCTGTTTGAATCTGTTTCATGGATTCCATCTCTTTCCTATGTTGGGCATTCAAGGTTTCCATTTCTTTCTTATGCTGTGCATTCATGATTTCCAACATGGTCCTGATTCATCTGTTTTGTGTGTGTGTGTGTGTGTGTGTGTGTGTGTGTGTTTTAAATCTGCTTCTGTTCTACTGTCTTTAATCATGTCTTTCATTCTTCTTACCATCTCATTGGTTATCTGGGAAATTATTTCTGTTTTGAATTTTTCTAGATACTCATTTATCTGTTTTGCTACTTCCTGTGCTATCGGTTTAAGGGTGTCCAGATGGTTGACTGTCAGACGTTTCCACCTCATTTTCCCCAGAGTTTACCTTTGGTGAGATGGAAGTCTGTATTTTTGCCTTGTTTAAATGTCTCCTCATTTCTACTTTTGTTGTAGGTACTCTCCTTGGTTTAATTCCAGGTTAACACTTTGAACTTTCAGATATAGTTGGTCTTTAGATTTTGAGTCTCTAATGACTCTGAGGCAATTTCATTTTCATTGTATCAAGGAGAACAATTGATCAGATCAATCACAACACCTTAGCTCAAGCAATCAGCAACACCATAGCATCAATCACAGCTTAATAAATGACAATTTGTACTAGTTATTAATCTATCACCTTTAACTGTGTGAATTAAGTAAAAATTGAGGAGCAGCCTAAAATATGTTTATAGTGAACAAGCTCTATAATATAGCAACTTTACCCTTCAGGATGGGGACTTAGAAGGAATTACTAAGGGAGGAATAGACAGGATAGAGAAAGTTAGAAGTTAGGTAAAATCACAGGAAGATCACTCAATCTCTAGGAAGCTGTTGAAGACAAAAGGAGAAAAAAGAGCAAAATATACACAAGAACAGAACAAAATAAGAGCAATAGAGAGGCTAGAGACTGTAATCACTTTCTTTTAAAACTAATAGCAATTAAGAGAAGGAAAAAGAGAAGAAAAAGAAAGAAAATAAATTTGAAATAGGATAGGAACAGGAACAGAAAGGGAGAGAAATGAAGATCAAGGTGGGAGAGAGAGAGAGAGAAAGAGGATAAGAAAAGGAAGATAAAAAGGAAAAAATTGGATAAAAAGATATAATTTTTAAAATGATTAATGATAAGAGAAAAATATTACTTTGCAAATACAAAATACAAGTAGAAATAGAGGGCCTCCTTCAGGGTATGCCTCTGTTGACATAACAGACAGCATGGGCAGGTGTGTGCAGATCTAAGTTAATTAGTCTCAGCAAGCCAGCAGCTGTCCCCTGAAGTTCAGGCTGATTTTTGGCTGCAAGGCCCAAGTTGAGATCTGTGCCCTCCTATTGGGTTGAACTCTGCAAGGTTCTACTGCAGGTTCCAGCTATCTTTCCCCTGAAGTTAGATCAGGTTCTGATGTGAGGTGCTGGTCCCTCTGACTTACCAACTCTGGTGGTGTGGTGTGCCTTGATCACAGAGATTTTCTTCACTTTTCCTGTGGGCTTCAGTTTTCATCTAGGAGCCTTAGAGAGGCCCTCTTTCTCTTGTTTATGGGGGTGGAAGTGGGGCATGGACACTGCTGCCTTACTTAGAGCCAACTTGGCTGGGCTCCTTTGCTGCACTGGGCCAAAGGGGCAGTCCTATAAGAGGGTCTGAATCTGCTTCCATGCTCCTCTGTTGCTCTGTGCCAAAGAGGCAGGACTACCCACAAACAGCTTTGATGAATCGAAATAATATACATTCATGCACACACACATTTAACACATTTAAATCTATATATAGAATTTTAACTTCTAATCAAATGAAATTAATTTGTTAATTCACCCATATTTGTTTTGATATCTACAAAAATACAGTGATGTAGCAAATAGAGGAAAGTAATTTTCTCTTCTCCTCCTCCTCCTCTTTCTCATTCTCCTTCTCCTTCTTCTTTTTACTTTCTTTCTTTTTTTTTTTTGGTACCAAGGATTAAACCTAAGGCCTTGTTCATGCTAGGTAAGGGCTCTACCACTAAGCTATAACACCAACTCAAACAGAAAGCTATTTTTAAATGAAGTTATATTTTCCATTTTAGGAAAAAAATATAAAAGATACATACAAATAAATGTATACATAATAGATTATTATAAAATAACAAATGAAAAATCAAGGTAAATGCTCAAAGATTGTAAGGTAGAAAATGACTTTTCTAGTGAATCTAGTGGCCAGAAAAGGCTCCTCTCATAAAATAATTATTCAGCAAGGACTTGAATAAAGAGAAGGAATAAGTGGGGTGAACATCTGGTAAAGGTCATATGAAGCAGAAGGAAAAACAAGTAAAAGGCTTTAAGGCAGAAGCTGGCCACGTAAGTTTAAGGGTCACCAAATGACACTATAATGAGGGCAGTGGAATGAGGAGTAATGGGATGATAGGGGGAAGATTATAAACTTAGATCACAAATTTGGATCTTCATGTTTTGGGAAGTCATTGGAGAATTTCTACTAGAAGAATGATATCACCTATTTAGATTTTCAACATGATTGCTGCTGTTGGGGGAATGAATTCAGGGAGGCAGATTTGGAAGCCAAAGCGTAGCTTGGAGGATACTAGAATAATACAGATAAGACAGGCATAAACTGAGAATCTAGCTGCATAACTGAGGAGAAAATATTGCCCTCCAAATATATTTTGAGGATACAGTCAGTGAGATTTGGATATGTATTTTAAGAATAAAAGCCAAAATTATTCCAATGTCTGGGACCTGTAAAATTCAACCATATTGAGATAGAGTCAACAGTAGGAGGCACAATCTGAGGGTGGGGATGAACATATAGTTTTGGACGTCTTTGGGATGCATGTCACAATAACAGGGATGTTAAAGAAGAAGCTGGAAAGTTGAGCCAGAAATTCAAAGAAAGACTAGGTGAAAGCCACATGTACAAATACTAGGAATATTCATCTATAGATGACATTTGAGTCTACTGAATTAGAGAAGACCACATGTGGGGGAATTTAGATAAAAGAGAAAGTAAGAATGGATATCAGAAGAGAATATAGGAATAGGCATCTGTCTAATATTTAGAGGTCATGGATCAGAGAAGAATATAGAGAAAGAGACAAAGCAATCATTGGAACAAGAGGATTATGAGAAGAACGTTTAAATAAAAACATTTTCAAGAATAGAGATTGTGTTGAATGCAGTTGGTAGGTAAGGTGTGAGGAGGAAGGGGAATTGGCTACTGGCTATGGGATGTGGGAGCCAGTGGGTACTTGGTCCTTAATGCAGTTTAGAAGAGAAAGGAGAAAGAGAGGAAAGTTTCTTAAGTGACTTTTGAGAGAAATCTTTAATATTTATTCTTTGGATAGTTAGATTGGTCTTTTGGATGGACAGAACAAAATGGAAGGGCCATGTTCTTTTCCTTCCTGAAAAGAGTCTTCTGTGAGCATTTTAGCTCAGGGAAATTAAGTCCTTCAAGCTCCTGCAGTGGCAAAAAATGAGCTTGTCCTAGCTACTGAATTCCACTGATGTACTGAACATATCATTATATCAAAGCCTTGCTTCCATCCTATTCTCCGCCTCTCTTGCAGACCCTCTGGCCCTTCCACTGCCATTACAGAAGCCCAGTCCAAGCTCGGATGGGCTGCCTTCCTAGGGAAAGAGATGGGCAGAATCTATTCATGCAGCTTGTTGGAAAGAGAAGATTGAAAGGGTTGGGTAAGTGGCCTACCTAATAGAACTTCTATTTATCTAACCCAACATTCTAGGAAGTTCCACAGAACTGAAAGACATTAGCTCATTCTTCCTCCTTGCTGTGATGTAGGGAGTCAGGTTCCTTGAGCTCTAAGAATGAATGAAACAAAGTGAGAAACTGAGGCTCCAAGAAATCCTCAGGAACATGGATTACTGAGCATTTTCAGGGCAACTCTGTGGCTGAGAACTTCACCAGGGTAACTGAGGAACTAGTTAGATTGCTTATTTGAGTAGAGGAGACAGGACAAAAATGGATAAGTCTGCAGTCTAGGTATGAGCATGCAAATAGGATACTGACCCAAGCTTTAAGAGGCTCAGTACTGGCTCATGTCCGGCTCATACAGTTTAACTCTACTTGAGACACTCGATTTGCCTTCTTTCTGCCCCAGCTTCTTTGGCTGTATGGGGGAGATTATAATAAAACCATCCAACGATTCAATGACATAGGAGAGGACTTAAAATGAGCCTCATTGTAAGCCCTCATTAATTATGTGTGTTAAAATACTTTCATTGTTGGGCCAGGGATTTAGCTCAGTGACCCTGAGCCTGTCTTGCAAGTGCAAGGTCCTGAGTTGGATCCCCTGTACCAAAAAACAAAACAAAACAAAACAAAAAACAACTTTCATTTTCACTATCATCATGTGAGAATAAAAGAATAAATAAATAAAATAATAAAAACTTTTGGCTTATAAGGGGCAGAGAAGAGAAGATCTGGGAATGAAGTCATAAAACAGAATACCACTGCTTCAGTTATGGTAGCTTTAGCTATTCTAATAAGTGAAGTCTGGAATTTCAGTGATTTAACACACTAGAAGACTTTTTGATTACATAATAGCATTAGCCATATGAATGGATCAGCAGC
The DNA here is from genome assembly GCF_012274545.1 of Fukomys damarensis. Lineage (NCBI taxonomy): Eukaryota > Metazoa > Chordata > Mammalia > Rodentia > Bathyergidae > Fukomys > Fukomys damarensis. The sequence continues at coordinate 29,275,274 of NW_022900942.1, read as the reverse complement.
CCTCTCACACATAGTGGTTCAAATACCCAGCCTGATTCTATTTCTAATATAGAGCCTTCAAGGTCATACTGGAGCTCAGTTACTTCCAGACAGGGCAGAAAGCAAGAATGGGAATGTGTGGTATAAGTATATGTAGAGAGAGGGTCACTGTGAGCCAAGACTGGAAAGGAAGCATCACTTATTCTGCACTTCATTGAGTAAAACTCATTTGGAATGTCTATCTCAAATCTTAACCAAGGAGGATAGATGATGAATTAGCAGTTGGGTATAAAACTCTAGAATTTAGAGAATACATTCAGGCTAAACCTGCAAATGAGAGAGCAAAACCATACTACTGGTTAATGGAATGCTGGAAAATATGCACCCTGGGTGGACAACCATGTCCCAGTGATATGTCCATGTCATGGAATGAGAGCTATATTTGTACTGACCATGCTCATTTCAGGTATGCCTAAAGGTGCAGATCAGAGAAACATCGTTTATGATGAGAAAATTCTCAATAGAGCACTTAGTTATAAAAGTTAGGCCTTGAATCTGATATAGGTTTGGGGTTATATCAGGTATTTTGTAAAACAAGGCATTAGAAAAGTGATTTATTTTACTGACTAGGATTGTTAATTGTAATATGCCAACTTGTCTAAAGTAAGAACTACCTAGCAGTTTAATATACTCTAGATGTGTCTGTGGATGATTGACATGTAGGCAAGCAAACTGAAGAGGGAAGCCTCATGCCAGATGTGGTTGGCCCCAATCAATAGACATGTAGCCTGGAAAGAATAAAAAGGGTAGGAAGAAAAAAGTCTTTTTTCTTTAGAGGAGCTCTGGTTATAACCATTGTCTTTGGAAGTTGGTCTCCAGCTCCTTCAGGCTTCCAGTGCAGGTTTTTCAGTCTTCTAATGCAGACTCCGTGGCTTTCTGATAGAGTTTCTCACAGGTCACCCTGTAGTGATCTTCCAGGTCTTCCAGACCACTACTGGATCCTCTGGCTCTCCAGCACATAGATGGCCATTTTGAATTCTTCTGTCTCTGATTGGACAGTTGATCAGTGGGACTCTTCTAATTCTGATTCTGTAAGCTTATTTTATAAATACCTTTTATAGTCATAAATATATTTTATGTTATAAATCACTTGTATAACCATAAATATAAATCTGTTCCTCTAGTGAGCCCTAACTACTACACAGGCTAACAGAAGGGAGATGAACCTGTCAGTGGGAAAAAGGTGGGAAGAGGATGACAACTCTGAGGCAGGCAGATAAGAAGGCCTACTGAATATAATGGCCACAGAGAGGATTTTGGGGATGGGGAAATAGTCTAGGAACATTCAGATATTGGTTTTCAGAGGTCCTCTGGTATGACTTACACTGTCCTCCCCCAGGGAAGATCTAGGTCTAGATCTGGATCTAAGTGACCTGACTCAAACAATTTGGATAACCCATTTTAAAGAAAACAAAATTACAAGTGGAAAATTCAATTGAAAAAGAGAATATTTATTTAGAATGAGAAAAAGAATCAACAAGTTATGCATTTCAAAAGCAACAAATGCCACTGACAGCATGAAATCCAAACAAATAACACAATATTTTTATTAAGCAATGGCCTGAATCATTTCTATAATATTTTTTCCTACGTGCTTTGGCTGTATTCACTTTAATTGTTAATTCTTATAAGAAGGGCTTTATAATATTTGTAGAGAGAATTAAAAGGCCATGTAAGCATTGTTCTAGGATAGTTGATTCAACTTTGTATTGTTGATTATTTTTTTAAAAACTTTTTTCAGGTTTACAACGTGCTATTAGAAAATATCATATAAATTTTTATAATTACTGTCAAATTTAGGAAAATTGCACCCAAGTTTCCACAATTGAAGAAGTAAAGGCTTCCTGTTGTTGTTAAACTTTGGTCCTTACCAGCACTTCTCAGCTCTTTCACCGCCCAAGTTAATTGTTCTCTACATTAAAATTGCTCAATTTTATATATTAAGATTGGTTGTTTCTCTAGTCAAAGCTTAACTATTATAGTGACAAATATTAAAAGAGGAAATAAACTTTCAATCAGTAAATTAGTACATTAGTTGCTAGTAAACTATATTATACTGACAAATATTTACTGTTTTATATATAT
>NW_022900942.1:29228488-29273075 GCF_012274545.1 Fukomys damarensis | reverse complement strand
TATATGTACACATATACGTATATATACTTAGGCATATATATATTTCAAGAAAAAAGAGGCAAGTAAACTTTCAATAAGAAATGATCACTAATTTAACTTTTGACCTCAATAATTTATAATGTTGAATTTATTAAGGACCAATGAGACTGGACGCTGTAGCCAGACTTGGTCAGGATTACTCTGAGGTCATGATACATAGTTTTTAAGTCTAAATCCTCTTAGTGTATCAAAAACATACATGCAAATATATGAGGAGAGTTTCCTCTCAATGACTCTTGTGCATCACTTCCTCAATGAAATATCTGGTAGTCACCCCTCAATAAAATGGAATCCCCAATTCTCATGGGTTTTCAGGGTTTCTCACAGGTTCATGAAACTATGCAGAAGGTCCAGCTTAGTATCAGTGCCTTTGGTCTCTGGTTTGACCTCATTGGCTATATTCTTGATGCTTTCTTTTTTCCCCCTTTTTTTTAGGCTTCTGCCTGCTCCCAGAGCCATGATCCTCCACTTGAGGGGGAAAAAAGTCTCTTCTATGCTTTACTGTTAATTTGATACCTCCTTTCCCAAGGCTATTGACTAACCTCTGTTCCCAGATAATACAATGCAAAACAAGTAAACAAAACTCCCCAAAGTACAGGAGGTCAAAGGGAAATTACAAATATCTTGGTATCCTAGTAGGAGACATATTTTACAAGAAAAAGTTCCTATCTCCCCTCAAGTCACATTTTACAGGATACAGTCAAGCCCCTCCCATAAAAGAGAGTAGCCTTTCTCAAACTGAAATGCTAATATCTCGAGCATTTCAAAGACACAGCATGGTGTAGACACTAATATTTCACATTACCCATGGATTCACCATTCCTGAGAGCAGATGGTATTTGAGACATGAGAGTACTCCCCCCACTCCTTGCTCCTTTATTACAATTCTCCTGTGCAAACAAAAGCTTTTAACATGGTGAGTAATTTGTAAAGCATAAATTGGAGTCATAAGTGGATATTTATTTTTATGTAAATCTTGGCAAACTGAGGCTGTTACTTTATAGAGGTGATTAAATTTAAAAGGCAGCATGGCAAGTAGAAGATAATAAAGGGTTGTTATTTATAATGGCCATATTTACAATGAAATGCTAAATTTATTTTAATAAATACTAATTTTATATTTATGAATAGTCATTCATAGACAAGACAATAAAAACTTTCATTTCTGCTTACTGGATTTTTCTACAAGGCATATAAATCAAATCCTTCACTCAACAGTGCATTCATATTTTGAGCTTGCTATGTTTTATCAGAGCAGTCAAGCCTGTTATTTTTAAAATCTGTTTTCTTTATAATAAATGGCTTTATTGATTTAGTTCAAGCTCAGATCCAAATATAGCAGAATAACACTAATAGTCCAAGAAAAAGAAGGAAATGAGAGAACATTTTATCAGCATGTTTCAGTCACAGGTAAAAACCATGGTGGTTAGCAATTTCTTTGTATAATAACCACTTACAAAGACCATGAGTGGGAGGCTGTTAATAGCAGAGTCTAAGTCACTACATTTTGTTAAGGTTCTGACTTTGGTTGACTTATTTTTAATTTAGCAAGTTTTTTACTGGATTATTTTTAATAACTCTAACTGATGACAAAGGGAAAGTTTTCCTCCAGAAAAAATTATTATGTGGATGGAAGTTTTCAAGTATAAAAATATATTCCACATTATAATAAAATCTATCCTAATTTTGACCCAAAAACCATATTGTCAAAGTAGGTTTAATGGGTTACAAAATGATTCTACTTTGGATTAATGAGATAAGTCAATATACACAGAATTATGATGCCTAGTATCTCATTTATTCAGACAAAAATTATTTATTGAGCATACATTATTGACAATATAGTTATATAACCATATATCTCTGCTTAAAGTGCTATAGTTAGAGTGAACAGTTAGAAGATGATCTGATCCTTGGCAATAGCTGAAGGCAAAGCCATGTCCAAAGGTATCTGCTGTGCTGGTTAACAGAAAATGTCTGAGAATATTTGCATTTATAGATAAAGAATGGGTGGGAATAACTAAGAAGCCAAAGAGAAAATTCTTTCTGATGGGAAGTAAATAGAGGCAATGGAATTTTGATGCACTTGACCCAGTCTCTTGTTTCAACTTCTGATTATTGCCACCTAATTGCACCTTAAAGGTAACTGTTACAAATGACTGAGAATTTTTTGGTCCTTTAGGAATGAATCTAGGATGTCCAATTCCTTCCTTTTTCTTTCCCTAGTATCAAAATACCACTGTCTATGGAATTTTTAAAAAATGAGATTACTGCTAAATCATGAATTTATTATTCATGTGTCTATCTTCATGGTTGAAAAATGACTAAAAATCTTAAATTAAATCTATCCTAATTGCCAATAGATATTGTAGTTTTAATTATGTCCTCCATATGCGGCTCAAAACAAATTTGTTTCTGGCTGATATCATGAAACTTTCTGTCCCTAGGACATACCTCCCAATAGTCTTTCTTTTTATGGTTCCTCATATTGATTCTGATCTTAGAAAATTGTGTATTAGGAGAAAAATTCCTATAGAAGATGATGTTTACTTATTTTGGAATGCTCACTCTTAGAATTCAGGTGCCATGTAAAAATCCAAATGAGCAATGTGAAGGGGTGAGGAAGAGAGAGGCAGGGACAGAAGTAGAGACAGAGAGAGAATTACAACTTTCCGACCATCTGCTCCAAGGCCCCAGACTTAAGAGGGGAATTATTTAGGACATTACAGCCCCAGTAGCCTTGACTACAACCAATTGAGAGACTCTGTGTGAGACCAGCAGAAGAACCATCTTGCTGAGCCCTGGCCCATACAGTCATGAGCAAAGGTTGCTGTCTTAAGTTGGTAAGTTTTGGAATATTGTGTCACATATAAACAGATACTTGAAACATTAAGTGATTTAAAGAAATCGAACATGAAGAAGAAGATAAGGAGGAGGAGAAAGATGAGGGAAATATGAGGAAGAAAACCGTAAAATTTAATTCTATACATGTAAAGGTTTATATGAAATAAACAAGTAAACAAGATTTACTGAGAGCTTTTCAGCCTGTAATGATTCCCTTGGTTTATATATAACTTAAAATTAATTATATTGTCACTTTCTAGTATGTCTTCAAAAATAGCAAAAACCAGAATCAGCCTCCCAGTGGAAAATTCACTCATGCAGATGATCAACTTTGAAATCTGTGCAACTTTGTGAAAGAGCATCAAATTTAGAATCAACAGCAAGGCTGTTGGACAAAACTGTTTCATCTCAAGGCCCATATTAACTGAAAATTGCTCTGGTGGAGTTATAAGCTGACATCTACAAAGAATTTTCAGCAAGGACTGTTATCTACCACCTGCCTCTCCAATTAAGGACATTGACCTTTTTAAAATTTTAAGGAAGAGTGGTTTTTAAATTTGTTTCTCTTCAGTTATTTAAACATGGATCTTTATATTATCCTTGGACATCCAACCCTAAATCACATAGTACACACTCTCAATTTAACCACACTGAGATGAATCAAGTAGTCAAAGAAGGGTTGTCAGAAATAGCTTACAAAGAAAGGCCTGGGATAATGTGTTAGAAGCAGACTAAGCAGACATCTGAACGTTGGCTCCTCTGGCTTTGTGGCAAATTCTCCACAGTTTCTTTTCTTAACAGAGAACTTACAATGCCTTATGCTTATATTTCTCAAGGGATTCTGGGATTTTGAAAATGCCAAATTTTCTTACCTGCAGTTTGAAGATTAAGGACTTAGAGACTTCTTTGGAGGCTGCTTTGCATAGGTTACTAATTGACTGAGGACAGGAGGTACAATTTGCTCTGAAAGAGGGAAACAGGCCCAGTGTGGGATGATCCTGTTTTATGGAGGGCTGCTCACTATGCTATGGAGGAAAGTAATGGCAAACAAACCTTTGGTGATTGGCAAGAATATGAAAGAAAAGGATTACAAATCATTAATTTGTACGTCTAGTTGGGGAAAGATATATTTAGAAAAACGTGAATTCATTAGGAGACCTGCTTTTAAATAAAATTTAAATTAATCAAGTTTTTCCTTACATGTCTGTTTTGAAAATCTAGCTTTTTAGTTAAAATATTGTGTTTCATTTTGCTGAAAAAAAGTCTCCCTATCTTACTCAGGATAGTTTTGAACTCATGGACTCAAGTGATCCTCCAGTCTCAGCCTCCAGAATATCTGGGACTACAGTCTGCACTACCATGCCCTGCTAAAAAGAGTTTTTGAATAAGTTTTTATAAAAGTTGTGTTAGTTTCCTACTGCCACTGGAACAAATGATCAAAACAAAGCTTAAAATACTAAGAATTCATTATTTAATGATCTGGAAATCAAGTCAAAACTGAGTCCCATAGAGATAGAATCAAGATGTAGTCAGGACTGATCTTTTCCAGAGACTCCAATAGAGAATCTGCTCGCTTCCTCCAGGTTCCAGAGGCATCTAGCATTCTTGCTTTATGGAAACATCACTTTCATCTCTTTTTCTTGACATTTTATTACCTGTCTTCTGACTCTAATACCTCCTGTATCCCTTTTATAAGGATCTATGTGATAAAATTCAACCCTTCGGGCTATCCTAGAATAAGTTTCCCATCTCAAGATCTCAGTCTTGCAAAATTCCACTTGGCCTGGAGGATTACACTCACAGATTCCAAGAATTTGGATATGGGCATCTTTGGGACACATTATCTACTTTAAAACACACATCAACTCTTCCTTTTTCAACCACTGCTATTTGTATCTTTCTCATTAAGTAATTCAACTTTTCTACTTGTACTTTAAATTAACACAGTGAAATTTTTTAGCTTTTTCTGGGTATTCAAGAACTTTCAGTGACTAGAATCATTACTGTGAAGAGTGACTTCATTGTGAAATATTAAATATATAAATGGTGCAAAACTGTGCTTTAACCTGGACAGAGTGTCCCATGCATAGTTCCAGTGGCAGGGACACCCTCAGAAGAGAGTGACCCGACACAGGAGCTACTCACTTCCATCTTTCAATGAGAAAGAAGAGTCAGGGCCCAGGAAGAAGGATGTGGCTTTCCCAGGAAGGACAGCACAATGGAGAGAACTGCTCTTGTAAAATATTCTCCCAATTTCATCAAAATACTTCATAAGACAGCCTACATCAAGAATAATCACAAGATGCCACATGGGGCTGTAGCCTCTCCTTATCCTGGGGGATTATTCCCAGCATTCGTAATGAAAGACTTGAAGCATAGATTGTACCAGACCCTGCGTATGCTATTGTTTTTCCTATAAATACATACTGATTATCAAGTTTAATTTATAAATTTGACAGAATAAGATATTAACAATAATTAATAATAAACTGAACAGTTTTAATAATATACAACAATAAAAGTTATATAAATGTGGTCTCTCTCTCTCACCTTATCTTATTGTAGTGTACTCACCTTTCTGTCTGTGATGATATCAGATGACACATTGATGAAGCCAGGCAAATGACTAAGTACTTTTCATCAACTGTGGACATACCATGGAGCTTGAAGTGTGGCAGCAAACCTAGCAGGAATTTATTTTTCCTCCTTCGCAACTTCACAGATATAAGATTTGTTATTATTATAGACCTTGGAAAACTCAGTACATTATTTTTCCTTTTTTTTAGTACCAGGGATCAAACTCAGGACCTTGCATTTGCGAGGAAGGTACAGGCAGTGCCACTGAGCTAAATCTCCGCCCTCCTTTTCTTTTTAAAATGGAAACTTTTACCTTTTCACTTAAAGGAAGCACTTTACAGCTTCACTGTGGAATATCTAAATTACCAGCATCATTATTCTTGTACTTTGGGGCCATTCTTAATTAAAATAAGAATACTTAGACTTTAACACTGCAATATTGTGACAGATACTGTGATAACCAACATGGTTCCTGAGTGACTAATGGGCAAGTAGCACATATAGCATATACAGTGTGGAAATGCTAGACAAAGGGATGAGTCACCTTGTGGTGCACAGAAGGGAGTGGGACAATGGGAGAGTTTATCGTGCTGCTTGAAATGGCCCGTAATTTTAAAAACCCATGAATTATTTCTAGAGTTTTCCATTTAATATTTTCAGACTGAAACAAACCAAGGTTAACTGAAACTGGAAAGTAAAACCACAGAAAGTGAAGGCAGAGATAAGGGGTGAAACTATACTACTTTATGCAGCTGTTCCTTAGCTTCTGTTAGGGTTATATCCTGATGATGTCATAATTCAAAAATGCAGTGAATTTGCCTAACCTAGGGAACACCCTGGCTTATAAAGTGTGTGTTCTTTCTCCTCATGACTGCATGGTTGCCTGGGAGCTGTGGCTGACCACTCCCACCCTACATCTTGAAAGAGTTATCCCAGCTTTTCTTATTGAATCTTCACCAAAAACTTTGCAAGTTGCGATGTCATGATCTTCAACAATGAGCAGATCTTTACATTGTCCTGTGGAGAAAAGGAGAGGAAATGTAAAGTTCTAATTACTAGGTAACTCATTTCCTTTGGCCTGGCTCACCTAAACAGACACGCATTTAGCAGCCTGTCACTCCACTATCCAATCCTTATTCCTATTTGTCAGGTACATTTCTAATAATGCACTTAAATACCAACAGCTTTCATGATTCAAACGATTTTTAAGGACTCTGTTCAGAATAGGGAGAGGGGTCTCCATGGTTTCAAAGCCAGCAGCCCAGGATTGGAGAAAGTGAAAGAACACTATGTCAAACCAGTAGGTAGACTTTTGGAGATAGAGAAGAGGATCAGAGGGAGTGGAAAGAAAAGGGAAAGAGAGGCAGTGAGATTGGAATTGATTGAGATATGCTGAGTGTGGTGGCGCACGGCTATAATCCCAGCACTCTGGAGGCTGAGGCAGGAGGATCGCTGTGAGTTCGAGACCAGCCTGGGCTATGTAGTGAGTTCCAGGGCAGTCCCAACTACATAGCGAGACCCTGTCTCAAAAAAAAAAAAAAAATGTTAACTCTTCCCCAAACAGAGTTCAGCATTATGTAATACTACATGCGCACACATGAAAAAGATCCCTGCCTCATTTTCCTAAATTCCAAACATATTCTGAAGGTGTCATCATTCAAGGGTGGGGGCAGTGGCACTAATCTTTCACACACACACACACACCCCCAGAGTGATAGTAGAGAGGGACATTAATCTGTACTTCACCACCCATCTTAGAGCCACAGGCAGCCTGAAGCTGTATTGGTGAGGGCTGCACAAAGCAGCCAGTGTTTAAAGAGGCAAAGCATGTTGTTAGGAAAAATTGTCCCCAAGTCCCGAATTGGCCTTTTATCACCGTCACTCTGGCTTATAAACCCCTGTAATGTGTGGCTTTCAAGAAGGGGAGCTAAGTTCAGTAGCTGATATCCTGCCAAGAGTTTTATAATGCATAGAATAAAAAGGATGAAATGTTTCTCCAGCGACATTGCTTTCCTTCTGCATCCTGACTCCCTTCCCTGGGGGGAGAATCATAAATACAGACAGCAGAATGACGCCCCTTTATTATTTCTCTGAGTTCTTTTCTCTGCAGATGACCTATAGAAGTGATTTAACATAGAGCTGCTGGAGTTCCCACACTTCTGCGTGCTCCTCCAGGTGAGGCTGGTTGATTTCTTTGGGGTGTTATAGCTATGACCTGCTCCATTAAGTAGCAAACAAAGTCCAGCTGGATGTATCAAGCTCAGCTGGACTCTTTGCTTTCACACAACCTGCTTGATTAGGAGAATCGCTGTGTCCTTGTCACACGGCATCTCATGCAGCCTGCAAAGATTGGGTTGCCATTGATTTCTGCATAATATGGATTCACACTGCCTTTCCACAACAGCGTGCTTTTCACACCCCACAATAACCTAGCAAGAATTGTTTTCTCTTTACAGTTCTCTTCTGCTGCTCAGACTTATACTGGGGTTTAGTTCTAAAAATTTGTCACTTCTGGAGGTAATATGTGGCTTTTACCCAGCACTTTATGATGCATTAATTGTAGCTTGACTTAGACATTTCCCATCTGATGACTTAGGTACAATCATACAAACACGTCATGCTCTGAGTCAATAACATGGGAACAGAAAGAGAGCCAAATAATCAGGAGTGCCTCATTCTTCTATTGGGAAGGACCAGAGCAATTGTTACTGTAACATGAAACTATCTGTTTATTGGGACGGGGTGTTTATCTGGTTCCTTTTCTTGGAGTTGTCATTCACCCTGAACCATTGTCTTCAGCACTCTTACCCCTCCATTTCTATACTTATTTCCTTGTTTTTTTAAAAGTCATATTGCTTGATAATTTATGCAGCACACACAGCAGTTTATTGCACTCTCCAAGATGATTTGCACAAGGACAAAATATAAGATTTAACCAAATCTCATCTTGATTCAATAATTATTTCAATTGATTATAACTTTTAAAAATAAAGTAAAATCATTCAAAGCCATCTCATTATGTTCATTTCAGCATTAAGACATAATGACTGTAATTTATACAGGGCAAGTTGGAAAATGACATAAAAATGAGATATGTATACATGGACATCCAACAATAGAGATGTAATAAAGTATGATTTATTCAAATTGTAGAGTGATTTTCACTCATTTGACATAAAACTATATTTTATTAGATGTTATATTATCTAGGGAAAGTTATGAAACAAATTTTTTCTGATATTATTTTTCCTGAAAATTAATGAATAAAACACTAAATATTTATATATATATATATGTGCATATTTTCTATAAATATATAATTCCATAGAAAGGTTTTCAGGGAACCATATTCTAGTACATTATTAGATGAACTATATGAAAATATTGCCAGTATATCATTTTTTCCTATAAAAGCATCATTTTCATACAGTTTAATCTAATTGTGTTCATTGTGCTTTTCTGCATTTTCCGGAATTTTTAATTGATCATTTTTCACTAGTATGATGAGAATTTCAAAGGAGCCAGGTCACTGGTTTAAAATGGCACAGATCCAACTCAAACTTATTTAAATGAGACAAGAACGTATGTGTTCCCTTAATGGGAAGTCTGAAGGATAGGACTTCAGGTACAGTGGGATCCAAGAGTTTACTAAAGTCCTTGGTAATACATCTCCTCGGAGTTTCTTTCTAGCCTTCCTCTTGGCTCTACTTTCTCCTTGCATTGGCTCCATTCACTGAAAGGCAGCAAAGGTGTCCCTCACCATGCCTGCTCTACGACTCTAGTTGGTAGTGCATAAGCGCTAAGAAGAAAGTGTGTTGTTTGTATCCATGTGGATCTAATGAAAAATGACAACTTGACCTCCTTGTGTCATTTGCTCACTCCTGTCAGATCACCAGTCACAGACATCAATAAAACCTTTCATAATGGCTGAAAATGCTTGAGAATTGAGAAACACAGACAAAGCCCTGAATTTCCTGAAGGTTGTCAGAGTTTATAGATGTGTATGAGATGATAAGGTTACACAGGAATTCACTGGAAATTGTTAATCTGTAGTATTGCCCAATTTTTCCTGACCTAATTTTGTTCACTCCCTTCTTCTCTAGAGGGAGGTGGTGCCAACAATACTAGAAATATTGGTACAGTTTTATATAGTAGTTTTTGTAATTAGAGTTGTGATTTAACAGTTTAATAATTAACAGTAACACTCAATAATAATCTCTGTTCTATTTACATAAGTACCAAAATGGAATACCAAATCCTCAAAGTATACAACAAATTCAGGTACACTGAATAATACAGGCCTTTTTAGTCATTAGAAAAACCCCTTATTAATGGTTAGGCCACAGAACTGACAAAGTCATCAAAACAGTGGATTTAGGTTTTCTTCCTTTTTCATTCCCCTTTCTATATTTCCGGGTGTCTCTATAAAAGGAAGGTATGAATCAGGAACAATGGGCATTGTGAAAAGATAGGAAGATGGAAGAAAAGAAACAAAGAATAGAAGAAACCAGGGAGAGGACAAGGGTAGCAGAGACAGAGATGAAGAGAAGTGAAGCAAAACTGCAGTAAGAGGACAAGGCGATTTTATGCAATTGGATAATTAAAACCTTACCATCAATATTTCATTGAATTGACTTGCTGTACCTTATCTACGGGATACTAAATATTTATCTCCAGTAGTCTTTCTAAGAAAATTGGTTGACCTATTGGTTTTAGAAGGCTGAAAGTGACTTAACTACTTGGAACAGTTTTCGTGTATAAGGCTGAAATTAGACAAATGAGAACAATGTCAGGGAATAAACTAACTAGGAAGAAGTGCTAAGTAGGGACAAAGGGGAAAATGAGGCAAAGTTGGACGGAAGATGAATAATCAGACTTGAAGACCATCAGGGGAATTTTGAGCTTAATGAAGTCTGTAAGGAATAAAATTGTGGCACCAAAGATTACCTCTTCAGCAGTAGTAAGAATGGACTATACATAGGGAAAGCATCAACTAATTCTGGAAAAAGTTGAGTATGATGACAGGAGTAAGAACATGTTTTAAGTAGAAAAGGTGGAGAGCAGATAAGACTTTTCAAAACATAAAGAATAGAGGTCTAACAGCATAACTGAATCTTAAAGAAAATATTTATTGCAAAGTAATATGGAAACATAACTGAAATGTTTCAAAATCTAGAACACATTCGACTAGGAGTCCAATCAATCTTCTATCTCAGGTTCTCAATTGTTGCCTGGGAGACACCGGCCATCTTGGAGTGAGTGTTGAAGCAGGGACACCACATGTGCCTTATTTCCTTCCCTAAAACACCCAGAAATTAAGACTTATAGGGACAGTTCTCTTATGCTTATTTCGATTCACCTCCAGTGTGTTCCTTGAGTTTACCTGTAGGCACCATCTTGGTTGCAAGTTCTATCTTTTTTTTGTTAGGTTCTTACTGAGATCTAGAGCACACAGGACTTGATATAAACCCTGAGACCTTGCCACAATATTAGTAAATAAGTCCAGAAATACATACAAGCAACATAAGAGCTTGAAATAAAAGAATAACTGGGAAATTTAATAAAGAAGAAATGGCATGTTCAATTTGAGAATGAAATTGCTTTACCAGAATAAAATCCAATAAGATCTGAAGCTTACTGCCTTGAATGCTACCGCAGTACACAACCTCTTTAGAAAAGAAGAGATCTGCCTTCTATTCTGAGTGGAAGTTTAAGCAATCTTATTTATTAAAACTCAAAGACTTGAGAAAAACAAAACAACTTCTTGAAAGATACCAAATCATTTGATATTAAACAAAACTTTAACAGGAGTGTTTCTTCAATGCCTTTCTGTATGTTAAACTTTATTAAGTTATTTTTCACATCACATACCTGAATGCTGTTCATTGAGCAAATATTCTGACCATTCTTTTCAGATTCCCTGGTTTACAGCTATATCAATATTTTCTTGAAATGAAAATATAACTTGAATTCTTCAGAGGTCAAAAGTACGTAGTGGAAGTATTTTTGTAATTGCAACTCACGGGTCTGATGCCAAAATCAATGATAGTAACTTCTCTCAGGAGAGAATTCAATTTTTAAAATTATTTACTTATTTATTAATTTATTGTTACTGGGGATTGAACTAGGGATCTTGTGCTTGTGAGGCAGGCAGTGGATCCACTGAGCTAAATCCCTGGACCTGGGAGAATTCAATTTTGCATGGTGTTGTGTTGCCCTCTGGTTTATTTCTGAGGTAAAGTTCACTCTGAGCCTGCCACTACGCCACAAAAAATAGTATTTTACATGAGGCATTGATAACTTACTAAATTCTTCATGCCTATGCTCTCATTCTGTTCATTAAAATCATTATACAGCCAGGTGTGGTGGTGCACACCTGTAATCCCAGCACTTGGGAGGCTGAGGCAAGAGGATGGCTGTGAGTTCAAGACCAGCCTGGGCTACATAGTGAGTTCCAGGTAGGTCTCAACTACACAGTGAGACCCTGTCTAAAAACAAACAAACAAACAAAAACAAAAAGAAGCTAAAACTAAAAAATCATTATACAAATTCCTGGAAAGTAGAAAGCTTCCTTTCTTCTCTTAAGCATCAGCATAGCAGAATACAGTGCCCGGTAAACATTCAGTAATGTTTGCTGTCTCAATCAAATAAGTATTTCTATCCCTACTTTACAGATGAAAATATTAAGATCCAGAGAAAATAAAGAATGTTCCAAAATTTTATACCAAGTGAAATGCAGAACGAAGAATAGTCCAGGTTCTCTGATTCCAAATCTTAATATTTTCAACTACAATGTTACTTCTCTAAGATTAGCCACAATATGATATTGCTGGCTAAGATGAAGTGCTAAGATTTACATTCAATTCTGTAGAAATGGGTGCTATGATAAACTGGTCAGTCTTTTTGAAGACTGTAAGACTATATTAATGAAAATGTAAAATAATCAATCTCCATAGATTGAATCTCCACTCCTTCCCCCACATGCGCACGCGCACACACACGCACACACGCACACACACACACACACACACACCATTTAATTATGCATTTGCGTGATTTAAGAGCTCAGTTGAGTTGACTAATGAAACGAGATACATCCATAGTTTTTGAGAAACACTTTTCTTTGAGCTTTTCATAGCAGTATTAAGCTTCTGACCCATCCTGAGAGGTTTCTTTGAAGTTTGAATTTATAAGGTAACATTTTACAGTTTTAGTGGAGTAATACTCACATTGTTTGATGTCATCAAGCTGAATTTCTATGACAAAATAGGTTGCATAATATTTTTAAGGTCCATTTCAAACCATTCTGAAATATCTACTTCCCAACTTAGTTAACAAAAAGAAAAAAAAAACATAAATTCCAGGGCAACGGTTCTCAAAGGCATTATGTAAGGTGGTAGCAATTGGGAGTCTGTCAGGCACACAGATTTTGTGGCCACAGCCCACCTAAAGAGCAAGGGGTCCAGGAAATGGAGCCCGAGCCCTAGGCAATGAGGCTGGCGTGAGAACCACTGTTCCATGATGTAGACTGCAATTTTCTGGACCCTCTGATGGGAAGAAAATATTCCATAGGGGAAAAAAAAAAGAAAATCCAATTAGAAAAAGAGTGAGAGAAATATGAGGTAATTCTGTTCATAGAAGGATATACCAAGGGCCCTAAGAGGTTGGATTCCAGCACTTACACTTCTAATGAATATTCCCTTTGAGGACCCAGTATAATGTCTCATGAAAAACTACTTTAGAGACTGCTCATCATATATATAGTGTCCTAGTGATATTAAGTGCCGTATCTGAATTATTAATGTCAGGTGAAATATTTTCTTTTACAAGAGTTGTCCCTGTTAAAGCTTAATGCAACTGTTTTTAAATATCTAGCATGTGATTTTTGAGTCACTGTTGGCAAAAAGGACTCTTTTCTGAAATGGCTATAATTTGACAGAGCTTTAGTTACTGTATTAATTTCCGATGGGGAAATTACAAATGCAAATAAATTAGAATAGACCACTTTACTATTCAGGAGAAATTCTTTACATTCAAACAGTAACTGTATAATGTCAAAATAACCAGTAGGTATTAATCAGTATCTGGGCTATGTAAATATTTGCTTGTTTCCATAGTGATTGGCAAGCCCAGATATGGAAAAAAAAATCCACACATGTTATCACTTCCTAATAATATGATCATAAAAACACAACTCAGGCCAGACTGAGAGGAGAATAAACACCATTAATTAACAGATTTATAAAATAGAGGAGGAGGTGACAAATGAAGTATTGAATGCAAAAATGAACAAAGGAGGTAAAATATATCTTTTTTAAAATTCTGAAAGAAACTTGAGCAACCCTTAATTATCTTTCAAAAAGCTATTTAGAATTTTCCAAAAATAAAACATCTGACAACTGCTCAAAGCACACCGCACCCCCACCCACAAAACATACACTTTTAAAGTGGATATACAGCCGTGGCTGTGAAGCGTGTTTGAAAAAAAGCGAGACTGTTGGCATTTCACTTGAAATCAACTGAGAAGTTCTTTACTAAAGAAGTGAGAAGCTTAAAGCTGTTTTCCAAAGCTTTAGGGGAGTACAGCATATTACAGAGCAAGAGCATTTGGTCAAAGAGTAAATTAGTAGTGTGGTTCACACATTGCATAAGAAATCTACACAGGAACCACAGTTGTCTTAAATAATCAGTCCTGTTAACGGGTCTTTGGTTATGAAATTTCTTCACAAAGCAGTCCGCAGCACAGAGGCTGTTTTTAGAAAGACTTTGTTCTTCTGAGATCTGCTGGGATAGTGCAGCACCTACCCGCTCCCGCCCCCATGATATCTAAAAATAACAACAAACACAAAAAGCACAAACACACCCTCTAGGAACAAGAGAAGAAATGAACATGCAGCTTAAGGTTATTTCAGTAGGTGGTCCATTAAATAGACAAAGAGGAAGTGCAGGCACAAGTTCATACATGGAGAAAAGTCCAAATCAAAGACTATTCTGAACAATCATTTTCTGAATATGTGGAAAGGCCAAATCTAAAACACTGCAGTAAGGAGAGAAGTTGAAACAATTACATAGTTATTAGATACTTTTTTCACACTATATACATGCAAATATACAAATTAATGAAACACTTAAGTGCCATGAAAACAAGCTACATAAATAATAAAAGAAAATTTCCCTTATTAGGAGTAGTGAATAAAAATGGAAATCACTGAGATTTTATTGTGTAAATAAATAGAAATTTGTGTGCAAAAAAGTTGGTAAGCAATGTAAAGACAAGCCAAAGACTGGAAAAAAAGTGTGTAAGTGTTATAATAGGCAAAGGTTTCAAACCTTTAATATATAGATTCTTTCAATCAATAAAGAAGGGGTAAAAAAGCAGTGACAGACAAAATAATGAATAGTAAAACATAACTCTACAAAAGAAATGAAATATGATCATTTTACTAATATTTAGTGACATTATAATTAAAACAATAATTACACTATTTTCATTCATCTGACTGTCCAGGGGCTGAGGATTTGGCTCAGTGGTTCTGCTGCCTACCTCGCAGTCACAAGGACCCAAGTTCAATCCCTGGTACCACAAAAAAAAAAAAAAAGATTAAGACTGTCCAGTGTGTTTAAGGATATGCAGATATGAGCTAATTCAATATTATTGATACTAATGAGCAGCTAAATTTTGGAACTTTTTTGTTTATCTTTCATAATATATAAAATATGTTTATTCTTTGTGCTAGTAATTCAAATTCTGGAAATCTATCCTACAGAAATATAATGCACTTGCACAAAACTTCATGGATAACAATGTACACTATGACATTTGTTAACAATAAGAAACTAAACATCCATCAAGAGATGAATGGCTGAAGAAATGATAGTTTAGGCAGAGTGTAGACTCTTCAGAACCACACTTAAAAGCCCAAGACATACTGTTAACTGAATGGAAACAAAGCAAACTATTACAGTGATTACTTATATCAGGAGGAGTGTGACGGAATACAGGGAGAAAGTGAAGGAAAATATAGATTATTATTTTGTTCCCTTTGAAATCATGTTTGAAAACATTAAACTGTGGTACACCACGATAACCTGAAATTTACCATTTAGCCGTGTTAAGTACATAGATTGTCAGCACTGAGTACATTTGCATTGTTGTGCACCCATCCCAATCCCCCATCTCCAGACCTCTTTTCATCTTCCCAGACTCTATCCACTAAACATCTGCCCCCAGCCCCTGTCAGCTACCATGCCACTTTGTGTCCCTGTCAATTTGTCTGCTCTAGGTACCGATGTAAATGGAATCATACAGTATTTGTCCACTAATGTAGATTTATTCACTGATCCATTGAAAGCATTCAGCAGTCATTGTAACAACAAATGTCAATTCCTCCTACGGCATATACAAATTTAAAAACTAAAAACTGTGCCTACAAGGGTATTTGTGCAAATGCTTGTGTCAAAAATCTTTTGGCAACGATAAAAATAAATTTTGGAGGGATTAAGTATCGGTTTCATATGCATTTTTCTGAAAATATTTGTTTTCATTCACCTGAGCTCTGATTAAATTGTAGAATTTAATGGGGCTTAAAGAGGGAAAGAAAGGAAAGAAGAGAGAGAGAAAGGGAGGTAGGAGGGAGGGGAGGGAAGAGAGAGGAGGGAGAAAAAGCAAGAAAGGAGAAGCAGGGTAAGGAAGGGGAGAAGAGGGTGAGAGGAAGGAAAAGAAGAGAAGAGTAAGAAAAGGAAGGAGGGAGGGAGAGAGGAAAAGAATCATCTAGCATATATTGAATGTTTACCACATGCTAGGCACTGTTCTAAACACCTTGCATTTTGAACTAATTTTACTCTAACAGTAACTCTGGGAGATGGGTCTTATTTTCATCCCCCACTCACAATAGTCCATAGGCTTCCCCACATACATAGCAGCAACCCTTGAACATGAGTCCTGCAACCACAAAAGCCCACACTCTTAGTACCTAATACTCTACCTATTCTGTTTACAAATAGGCCATATTTGTTTGCTGAAAGACTTTGGAAGGGATGATAGTTTCTAGAAAGTTTTTAAAATTCATCTTATATTTCCTGTCAATTTAACTGCAGTTTCCAATCTGATGACCCGCTGAAGGGAAGTGCCCAAAGAAAGAACTTTGACAAATTAGTCCGGAGGAACAAATAGTACAGCAGTGAATGTGTTCAACGTCAAAATCCTAATGATCAAGATTTGTGAGGTTTTTGCCTCTGCTATTGAAATGTTTGTACATTGACAAGTAATGTCACACTGAAGGAAAAATCACTTCTGCTTTCCAGATATAATTCCAGAATGAATCAAATTGATTGAGAATGAATGAATCAAATAATCAATTCATCTGCCTCAAATTAATTTTCCTGTCTTATTGTTATTATATGTGAACTTCATGAAAGACCCTATGAAGATAGTGTTAATAAATATATTAAATGAAACAATGAAGTTTCTTAAGGCACTGTGCCTACAGACAGAAGTTGAGTAGTTCATGAGTCTCAAATATTATTTAACCAAATATTCATAAAGTTTTGTTGGCATAAAGTTTTGAAAGATGATAAAGGAAGATGTCACAGATACACAAATTTTTCAAGTGAAATATATGGATATCATTGACTTAAAAACTCACAGCTGTGGGAAGGGTAGGGGAAAGGAAATAGGGACAAGAAAAAAATATGAGAAAAGGAAAAAATGGAAACAAATCTTTGTAAATAGGGGAGGATGGAGGGGGTGAAGGGAGGGCAGGGGTATGGGGAAAAAATGAGAACCAAGACCTGTCATGTAAAGGTACAAGATCCCAATGATGACTATAACTGTATTGTATTCTTAAACAGTACCAATAAACTCAGTAAGATAAAAAAATCCTCAGAACTAAATTTATTGTCAATCTTATGAGTTTTCCCCAAAAGCTGAACACTACAGAAAACTTGGGAAATCCTCATTGCATGTAAAAACTAGCTAAAAACAATGACAAAAGAAAATTCACCCTTAAAACACATTGCATGCTAACTATGCATCTCCTATCAGTTCCCTGGAGCCTGCAGTTGACTATTCCACAAACCCCACAAATATATTTGATTGCGAAGTGTGACAAATGTTAAGAAAGAAAGACATAGTGCCTTACAAGAAAAAATGATAGAAGACTTGTTTTACTCTCAGAGGCTCCAGGATCGTCTCCCCAGAAAAACTAACATTACCTCTACTTGTGTAGGATGAGTAGGTGCAGCTCAGTGAAGAGTTTGTAGAAGAGGAGATGAGCTGAGCTTTGGCAACACCTTGAGTCAGAAAGGAGTTGTAGATTTGTAAGAACTGTAAATGGTAGAGAACAGCACAGTGAGGGCTCCAATGAAGATGATTTTGTAAGCCATGAGGAGTCTGAGTTCTCTGCAGTGGGAAGTCAGAGCACTGATTTGAGTGAGCTACTGTGATTCAGTTTGTGCTTTTAAAAGAATCATTGCAGCTTCTGTGTGGAGCAGGGACAAGAATAAAAGAAGGAAGAGGTCTTTGCAGGGGTTTGTGAGAGAGATGGGAGCTTGGACTAAGGTGCTAGCAGTTACGGTGCAGGAGGATTTGAGAGAGATTTGTTTTGAGGTGATAAAAATTCATGTATTTCCCTCTCATGTACTGACAATAAATGACTACTATTTTATTCACATAAAGTTTTTTTGGTACCAGGGATCAAATTCAGGACCTTGGACCTACAAGACAGGTACATTTCCACTGAGCTATATCCCTGGACCTTATCCACATAGTTTAAGTGGAATTCTAGTATTACTAAAAAAGAAGTTTGCCTAATGAACAGCCCATGATTTTTCTTTCACATGAGCCTTGGGCCACATATCTCCTACCATTTGGAATGCCCATACTCTTTTTAATGGAAAATTTCCCAGGAAAGCCCAGTAACTTGCTCAAAATTGATCCCCTCATCTGTTAAGTCACCACTGCACTCAATATGCACTCCTGTTGACCTGTTGATTGCAATGTGTGTGTGTGAGTGCATGTGCGTGTGTGTGCGTGTGTGTGTGCATAGTTCTTCTTATTGTCTGCTTAGCCCCTTTCACAATACCTTGGACATAATTTTGCACAATAAATGAAGGAAACAAGAAATCAAGGCTCTAGGCCTAGAGAGAAGGGGGAAAAAAGGAAGAAGGTAGAAGATACCTGGTTTTCCTAGTCACTCCAGCTTTGGTCAGCAACAAACATGCCAGTGGGAAGAAAGTGGAAATGCCTCTTCACCTGCAGGGACCACATTCCAATCCGGAAAATGATTGCAGATCAGTACTGGCTCTCTGAAGGTTCCTCTGCCCTGATGACAGCTCAGCTGCTCCTCAGACGTGGATGAGTTGCAAGAATATCTTTATAAAATGGCTTTCTTCTTGCTTCTTTCACAGAATGTTTTCCTTATTGAGCCATCACAGCCTCACCCAAAGCCAGGGACTAGCCTACTGTCCTTGCTAACTTTCAAGTACAGTCTGCCCCAGCTTTAGGAGGTGTGCCAGGGTGCCCCATCTGTCCCATGGTAGTTAAGCTTAATTGTCAATTTGATTGGCTTGGAAGCCACCTAGGGGATTAGTAGGTCACATTTCTGGATGGGTCATGATGGTTTGAACTTGAGACTCTGTATCTTCCTCTCTGGCACTGTTTCCCTGCTCTGTTTCCTGGCTGCCATGAACTGAGCAGCTTTGCTCCACTCTACCCTTCTGCCATGATAGTGCTGCCTTGGAGACAGCTATCATGGACTGAATTCTCTGAAACTCTGAGCCAAATAAACTTCTCCTCAAAGTTGAGGGTGTTGGGAGTCTTCATACCCAGCATCCATGCAACATAAGTAGAAGGAACAATTATCAGTCCCATGAGAATACATGGCAGGTCCTAGAAACATTACGGGTGGTACCTCACTGGCCCTTCAGAGCAGCCCTCTGAGTGACTTGTTAATAGACATTACTACCTGCGAAGTTCCCAGAGGGATGAGAAGTTGGACTAGTTACTCAGAGTCACGCAGCTGATTTGTAGCAGAAGGAAGATAGACTTCAAAAGTGTTATGGTGGTCCCTATACCTCAGCTTTGTGCCTTTTCCAAGGAAACATAGCTTTCTGCTTTTCACCAAGAAAAGAGATCCTTCCTATGTACTTGGGGGGCTATGGTCTCTCTTTAGATTTCTCAACCAATATCTATGAACCATCTCACCACTTCACATTCGTGGCGTCTTTCCCTTCCACTTCAGCTATCTGGGAGTTTTCAATGAAAAAATAATAAAGAAAAAATAATTCCTAGAGTTAAATAATTTCTTTATCTCCCTAAAAGAAATAGAACAAAAGTGTGAGGGAGTGTTCAGGGAGAGAAAATTCAACATCACGAAAAGTCTGTAAAATAACCACATAGTTTAGGTGTTTTGTGGGGACCTGGAAAAGAAAAATAGACACAATCCTTTCTCTCTCCAGGAACTTGCCCTTTACAACAGAAAATATTGATACAGGCTCACAGCAAAAAGACACTGAGACAACTGCACAAACATTAAAAAATAATTAAACAAGATACCAAAATATTGACCAAAAAGGCCTCTCAGAATTGTACAATTTGTTTTTACTGTAAATTTGTTTTTCTCACTTTGCTTTTGTTTCAAAGAAGTATGAGGCTGAGAAAGTGCAGAGAATGGCAGATCAAAGAAGGGCCAGAGGTCGCAATGACAGGCAGAGGACAGGGTGGAGGCAGCTTCTCTTGGAGAAGTGGGTAGAACCTAGGACCTGCCTAGTATTCTCATGGGATTGATAATTGTTCCTGCTAATTATGCTGCATGGATGCTGGGTAAGAACAGCGGTCAAAAGCTGAAAATTTTCCTTAAGTAACTATGGCAAAGTACTTATGGCCAGTCCACCGTAGACTCAAGCGGGTGACTCATTCTTTAGGTACCAGCTATTCCATCTGGACAAACCTGGTCAGGATTCCAATGCTGTCGTGTGCTATGTCCTAGTAAATCTAACACCCAGAATGGAAAGAATCCATTTGTGTTTAAAAAACAAAAACAGGCTGTAAAAATTGCTGAAACCCTGCTCAGCAAAGATGCTGTTATCCAAAGTAAGTGACTCGGTGCAGAGAAAACAGAAAGGAGCCTTAGAGGAGAGAGAAGATGAGTTAGCAGAGAATACAACCTGTTCTCACCTTTCTCCTCTCCAGGGATTCTAATAGGAAGGGAAGCCACTGTGAGGGTGAAGGATGGAATTGGAAGAAAGAGGGCTGGTGGAGGCGGGAAAAGTCTCCTAAACAGAAACCATGCCCCTGCCCAATGAGGGTGTACAGGGCAGGGCGGAGATCTCTTTTCCTGGGGAAAAAGGAAGGAAAAGCTGTGTTCCCTTGGGAAAAGAAGTTGAAGCAAGAGAGCACAGGGTCCACAGTTGCAGGTTTGGAGTCCAGTGACTACTGTTCCCGTCATCCCTTTGGCACACATTAGCTGTGAAACTCTGGGCAAAGCGCTCAAATTCCTTGTGCCTCTGGGAGCTTCATGGCAATAGTGTCATGTTTCTTATGGGGCTGCAGTGAAGGGCAAAGAGCATCTGCAGTTTTTCTGGCACAGCAAACACTTAAGAGTTTCTTTTTCAGGAGAGGACCAAAGGGGCAGAGATTTTTTCATTGATGACCACTGGAGAAACAGATTCTTTTAAAAAATGGACTTATATATTTCAAAACTCATACAATGAAACTTACACAAAAGCATAATTACAAGTACAGTGCTAGGCCAGAGTCAGGTGGGGCCAGTCAATTAAAATAAAAGTATTTGGTAAACTGAATTATTATCTCTCATGGGAAGGCCTGAGAAATAGTTTGACTTTTTAGTCCATGAAATAGACTTTACACTGAAACACATACTGTTCCTGAGAGAATTTTAGGATACTCCATTCAACATGGAAACATTGGATTAGTTTGCACCAGTGAAGCACCTGCAAAAAGAAAAAAAGTGAGAGGGTGTTAGAGGGAACATTACAACAATTTAAACAAAAAAGGAAGCTTGTGGATCCTGATTCTAACTTATCATTCACTATGACATGGGACTTTGATCTTTGTACACCTTGTTCCTGACTCTAAGTTTAAATCACCAAGGGAAGCACCTGACTTTGATTTTAGCTGCTTCATTAAAAAGATCACGAGCCTGTGTAGATGGAACAGTGTTGATACAACCTCTTCACAAAATTCCATTCAACAATATTGAATGGACATTTATTATATGCCATGCGTGTTGTAAGCAGTGAAATTATATCAAAGCTTAAAAAATGATTCATATGGAGAATCCCTTGAGATAAAACTACTTTACACAGTCACATACACATACACAGGCACACATACATGCACAGATACACAATCATAAATTTCAAGGAAGATGAACATTAGAAATGAATATAAAATTGCCACAATATCCAGTGGAATTATGACTGTCTACATACTCTTAATTGTTTTTATCCTCATAACTTCAAGTTGAGGTGCTTTGCTATATCAGTAAGAAATTGCATTCATAAAGGCCAGGGGAAGCATGAAAAGTTCTATGTTATAGAACTCTTGATTGTGAATCAAGTCCTTGATCTGACAAAGGAAATCATTAAACAACTGCTTTCAGTAAGATGCTTGACCAAACTCGCAGCCACATTTAATCAAATTCAATTTTATTTTATGAGTTCTCAGTCCTCCTCAAATACAGAATAGATTCCAAATCCAGTGACACAGGTCAAGCCACCTTTTCCCCATGGCAGGTTGCTGTCAGGCTCACCACATCCATCACAGGAGAGCTGGCTCCGTGGGCAAGAGACAGCACAGTTGCGTAGGTCTCAAATGGGCCCCGTATTTGTGATTTAATATTCTGCTTTGATTCCTTGAGAGCCTTAATGATAACAGACTTTGTCAGAGCAGTCCAGCAGGACAAGTGGAGCCTGAGATTGAGAAGACAGAAATGAGATGGAAAAGTTGCAGCCTAGACTCCTTTGTACCCTCAGCTACTACAGCCCCTACCCTACCTCCTGAGACACTCAGCCCCACTTAGCTACACTCTTCCTACATCGGAGCACAGTGACTGCCTTCTATCCACTTCTGCCACTCGCAGAGTGCCTAGAAGGGTTAGAGTTGCCCAAGATAGGGCCACTGCACACTGCATTTTGCTCACTCCCATCCAGGTATACGATACACCACTAGTCTGGGGGCTGCCATTTGCCATGGGTTAGGTCAATCAGTCAATAGGAAAGGTAAATTCCTGGTTTAATTTCAAACACTGGCTGATATGTGTCATATAAATCTACTTGAATCTAGGAGTTGTCAAGCCTGAGTGTCTTCAGTTCCTGCACTTGTAAGGCAGGGTCTCCCATACGCCTCTGGGGCCAACACTCACCTCTCAAGAATTCTGTTCAGGAGGGTCTCTCCCTCAGCTATATCTTGGCGCTGTGGGGAATCTTCTCTTCCTTCTCCTAACACTCATGAATCTGGCCTGTTTCTCTCTTTTCTGGCTAACATTAGGCACCCTCTAGAGAAAAGACACACATGCGTGCACACACACACACACACACAAGCACGTCATCCACATGCATGGAGTAAATTCAGAGATTCCATATAGGAATTAAATATTTGCACTTAAACTCTGATATTTCATTTAAAACAACTTTGTGCATATTAAGATGAGCAGTGAAATTTATGTGAACAACATACAATTTCAATTTTTCTTTATTTAAAACATTAAATAGCAAATACATTTTTCTTGATAAGTCAAGAGACAGACTACATAATAAAGAAAATATTTATATTTTAGTACCTTTAACAACACTGCTTTCCTATATTTTGCATAACCCCTGTTTTCATTTTGCACTGTGTTTTGCAAATTATGTAGCTGGCCTTGCTACCACTGCCCAGATGAATACTACCGGCACAAAAATAGAATGGAGACATAGTTTAAACTGCAGTACTCACTTCTCAGTTGTTTGCTACAAGTCTGTGAGCACTGGTCACTCCCCAGGAATATTTCCACCTCTCCATTCCCAGACAGTTACCTGCGTTTTTTATAGATCCTCTTGCCCAGTCATTTTCCTTCTGTTTTCCCACCCCTTATGGATGGTTTTAATGTGTGAACTTTTCTCTTTCTAACATTCCAGCATAGTTGGAATATAACTACTCATGGAAAACCGTGACACAGTTTTTCCTCATAAACTAAATATTCTACAGCTATTTTCTTTATAAATGTCACACTTACAAACCAAGTGGTCTATTCTAAGAGTGATCAAAGAAGAGTCCATTAAAAGTAAATAAAGTTCAAAATAATTCCAATTCTTCACATGTACTTGCTCTACTCAGTGAGCAGGCTCATGGGAATTCTTGACATTCCATATCATCCTCCCATTGACTTCTTTCTTGCAGAAAATTTACCCTACTAGTGAAAGAAATGTAAACACAAGCAGTTGGCTCAAAAGTATGTCCTTTGTCATTGCAGTTGTGTGTATCCCTCAGATGCAGAATCTAGTCTTTTGAATGTCTTATAAAAACAGACTGTCAGGCCCCATGCTCAGAGTTTCAGATTTATAAAGTCTGAGATCTTATATTTCCAACAAGTTCCCAGGGGATGCTGATGACCTGAGACCTGAGACCTGAGTTTGAGAGCCACCGACTAAGTTGTAAAGTCTAATTTTTAAGGGATGTTCAGAAGAAACTTCATCTTACCAGCACCCTTTCTTGCACAAAGGAAGATATACACAATCTTCCATGTACAAAGGAGAGTAAATTTTTTGACTCTTCAATGCATTCAGAGCTTGTTAAAATTTCATTGAGATGGCATATCACACTGGTTCAGTACCAAAAGCTTTCAAGTACACCATAGGCAGTGACCTTGGACCCTTTCTCCTTTCATGGGCAACCAAATTTGCCTGGCACTGCCGGGACTAAGACTCCTGGAGGAATGGCTTGCCTGTTAAGCTGGTGTGTTCAATACAGAGATGAAGAAACCAGCCCATCCAGTATTTGTCCAATAACTCCATAGAAGAGATGGCTCCTAAGTGGAGGTGACAATACACTTTGACATTCTTTGATGTCATAAAATAGTAGAGCAATCTCAGTCTGCTTGGAGTTTCTAGAGATGTAGAAAAGTGGGAATAGTAGTGCTCTTCTAGAAGCTGTTTGGCTTTTTCCCTGAAAGAAATTAGTGCAATATATTATTTTCTTTTTCAAAAAGTTCATTAAAAATAATTTTAAAAATTTATAGGCCATTTTGGAAAAAGAAGCGTAAATGATCCATAATCTCATCACTCTAACAAGACTAATATTGTCATTTGGTTTATTTCCTTCTAGTCTTATTCATATTCATTTATTTAACATGGTTATAATTTGTAATTACATTTTTCAGTAACTCTCCTTTCACTTAACATTGTGAAGAATAATGATGTATGTAATTAGTCACTAAACATCCACGGAATTTCCTCCAGACAGTGTTAGGATGCATTCAATGGTCACATTTAAGCTAGACCCAACTTTTCATTTAGATTCCAGAGATTTTTGTTTGTCCTTTTTTGCTCGGCAGAGTTTGTTCAGATGGTTTCATGATTAATCCATGAGAAGGGGGCCTTCTCAAGCTCTCCTTAGATATCTCTAAATTCACGTATCAAAACTAGTGACTTGTCCTTGGAGAGAGGCCAACTTCCTCTTTGTGTTTCTTATTCCCCCACTTTTGTTTCTGTGTCCATAGAACTAGGCAGCCATGCAGCCATGCTAGTGCATTCATCTTGGAGGAAGAAACACACATTGCTCACCAGAATTCCTTCACAGTTTTATCCATCTCGCCAAGCACTACAAATCCTCAAGGCCGCAGCAATGTGGTCAGCAACTGATCCCATCCAGAGAAGACCGTCTGCTCTCTTGCAGCATTCTGTAGCCTCTTTCTGCTCCTACGGCAGGCTCCATTGTCCACATGCAGCCAGGAGAATCGCTAGGCTTAGGGCCTTTTTCATCTCAACTCTTCATTGCCCTACAGATTATGCAATTAAGGGGGAGGTGGGACTGATCAATTAATCTAAGAATTGAGTGTTCTTTCCTAATCATTACTCCATTTAATGAGTTTTCTGTTAGCAAATAAATTTATTATCTTTTAAAAATTGAATATTGAGTAGCAAAGAAATAAATTTAAATAACCAAAAAAATAATAATAATAAGGTTAAGTGTGTCAGAGAATAATCACAGAATCACAGTGCCTTAAAACCTATACTTTCAGGAAAAGAGCCTTTTGTAAATAAACCCACATATCCCTCTTTAATTAGGGGATTAATTGCTCAGTGGAGGTTAAAGTGGTACCATTCCAGGTGAAGAGAATGGTATATGACCTAGAATTAATAGTAAAGCTTCATAAAAATATTCAAGAAATTAGAGTCTAGAATTCCTCTCTCTCTCTCTCTCTCTCTCTCTCTGACTTCATTCTCTTTCCCAATGTCTTATAAATCTACACAATAAAAACACCCAACAGACATATATTTTTTGATCTGGCAAGAATGTAAAAAGTCTTTAAAATTCATGTATACCACCATTGAATGGGAAAATGTGTCTTCCTGCATGGTAGTAGAGAACTTTAAGAAATTATAGAGAATAATTGAGTAAAATAAACATTGAAAAAGACACATTAAATTAGTTACTGAGTATATACACTGCAAAAATAAGTTGATCTATTAAGCAATTATCTACTATTTTTAATTCACACCCAAACTAGGTTTCCTTTATTATAGTGTAAACTAAGTTATCTAAATACTCAAATCAGCTACATTTGACTATGATGACATATCCCAAATTAACTTTTCTTTCCATTATGGCTGGGTGTAGCCTTACATAAAACAAAGAAAGACAAATTCTGCCTTCAGATATTCGCCCATAAGTCCCTCTAATTTCATGTCAATATGCACACATTTTTCTGAGCAAGGAATTTGGCCGAGACCAACCAAATGCTAATTTAACGTTCTTGTCAGATTTAACAAATTATGTGTAACTTAGTGCATATGTTCATCAAGTTTTTAGAGATGAAGAGCATATTTACCCTAGTCAATATTCATATCTTTGAGAAAAATTCTTCTCCTTTTTTCTTTTTAAAATAGATTGTGCTTTGACATGAGCTCAAGTACTTGCTTATTTATTCTAAGGGGAGAGTCTTAATTTGACTATCAGAAAAAAGCAAAGATTTGCTATCTCATTATGATGTTTTCTTAATCATACCTGAACTTTGAGCAGCAATCTTGATTGGTTAGCTCCACAATATAATCTATAACAACCAGAAAATACATATGGGTTGCATGAATTTGAAATCTCAGCTGACATCTGAGTAATGTTGATCTTGTTTATATGACAACCTCATTATGGCACATAATTGCTCAGCAATCTCCTAGCAAATACTGAGTTAAAAACGCCTGGAAGATGCTTGTTCTTCTCGTTATTAATTAGCACGTGTCCACTTCGCCAGATCCAGTGCCCAAACTTCATTTGTTATGTTCAGCCAAATGCATGAATAGCTTTGGAGTAATTATTTTCCAACATCATCTAATACCTCTCTGCACATCAATTAAAAATCCTCTTAACAAGGAACTGCATTTTGTTTGAGATCAAACGCCTGGTCCAAAGCTATATCAATCATGTAGAGCTAATTAGTGGCTCTGCTTTATATCATTTGTTTTACTTTATTATTTCATTGTACACTTCCTAATGAAACCAATTGAACAATTTTTAAATCTTTGTTCAATTAATTGAAGGCTTAAAGGCCAGCTACCTAGTCAGGCTTTCTTCAATTTGAAAAGAAATGCACGAAGGGTGGGAAGAGGGGGGGAACCCCATAGATGTATTATTATACCTATTTACCTTCTGAAGTGCCCGCTCTATAGATACAAGTTTTAAAAGGTTTATCACCACCCTTATACTGCTTGCAAATAACTCATCACTCACTATACCTTTACAATGTCTCTGTACATGGTGAGCCATTTCAGAAGGAAGAGATGAAACAATAATAGGAGATGTAGGGCAGTTAATCTTAAAGACTGTGCATGGAAACTCTCTAAATTATTGTGTATTTCTGTCAGCATTTTATAAACTGGTCATCCAGCTTTCCTCCTTAGTGTAAAAAATAAAAATAAGGAAAATGCTGAGCTGTGAAACCTCTTTAGTAGCAGTTCTTTGGGTCTGGCTAGAGCGGTGGATTCCAATACAAATATGAATGGATTAAATGCATACTAACTCCTCAAAGTGGGGAACTATAATGAGAGGAAGGCCAAATTCCAGCGCTTTGTAGTTTCTGCTTGCTCATCAGAACCAGGCCTCAGTTCCAGCTGAGCAGGACACACAGAGGCAGGAGAGAAAGCCGACTTTGCCCCAGGTGTACAGGACTCCAGCCTGTGGCCTCTGTCGCACCCACCCCCCTTTGGTGTTCATTTTGATTTATGGAAACCTCTGATAGTCCAGATCCTGTGCATGGTAGTTTCTGCAGCTACAAAGTACATTACCATTAAAGCAAAAGCAGGGGAGTTAATGTTGGTAAAAGTAGAACTGATTTTCTCCAGGGCTGCCATCTCTAAATGGCCCCCTTCCTCACAAACATGAATCCATTTTAACTAAACAAAACTGACATATCAGCAGATGTCAGGGCTTCCAACAAATGGGCTGTGGTTTTCTCTCTGGTCTGTGCCAGAAGGGGAAAAATCAAGACCAAATTTTCTGAATAGTTAGGCTAGATTGCAAATCAGTACAGAGTTGTACAAATACATAAACTTATGGCATGTATTTACATGTTTATTACTTTGAAAATAAACTGATGGGAAGAATTCTATCCAAAAATAAGAGAGATGAAAATTTTTTTAAAAGCTCTCACAGGATTTGAAAATCCTTTAGAATCACTGGGGGGTAGAGATTAAAAGACTTGGGAATCTTCTAATTTACTTATTCTTTACCCAGATGTCTGTTCTTTATAATGATTAAGTTACTAACCTTTATTTGTCAGTAATAATTGAATTTTACACCAAAGTGAATTATCGTGCCAAATGAACTGCTCTGCTGCAATTTTAAATGGCCTTCTTTGCAAATTATCTCCCATGATTTATATTAATCCTATAGGGAAAGTAAAGAAAAATTATACGGGGATTGGTGGTTTGAATTTAATGTAAATGGATGAAAGTGTATGATAGCTTCTTATGATTCAGCCAATGAATTTAATGAGATACTTTCCTGACTTTGGCATTCACTTAAAAAGCTGTATTAAAAAGGGTAGAGGGTAGAACACAGTGCATGCCATTCTAGAAAAAGAGAAGTGGACATTTCATTTCAGCTCATTTTAATTTCATTATTCAGAAAATGTGGTATTACAGGGTAAAACACATCATAAAATGTTTATTTTGCAATGATTATAGGAGCTCATTTCGTTATTATAAATAGCTCTTTCCCAGCTGATAGGGACTGGAACCCAGGTCCTATTTCTTCCCATAAAACTCCCAAAGCACTCACCCACTGAACTCTCCACCTAACTTCTGTCTATTGTTTAATGCTTTTTTCATGTTCTAGCAACCCTGAGATCTTGACTGATCACTGTAACTTGTGTTTTCTCAAAGTCTAGTAATAACAGGAACCATCTGGGAAATGCAGATTTCTAGACCATTTCTCTAGACTGAGTTTTCTTCGGGGGGCATGATCTCATGAATCTGTATGCTTAACAACTTCCTTTGGTGATTTTTAGACTTAAAAAAGTACAGAAATCATATTGGGAAAGGAGAAAGGTCTCGTTCTCTGACTACCTAAGTCATGATGGCATATATGATGTCTCTGTCTATGATTTTTACTGCTGCATATTATCTTGCAATTATTCTATTTCTGTCTTCCCTGGAGAGTTACAAATGCCTTGAATATGGACAATACTCTATATTGAAATCATCTACTTCATCCAATCTTCCTAGAAAACTTTCAATGCCTTGCAATGTCTTGATAACAAGTAATCAGTTGCTACTTAAATAAAAGTATTTGTCAACCCTAAGACTACAAAGACTACAACAGAAAATAAGACAGGGTGAGGGGAGGTGTCTTAGTTACTTTTCTCATTACTGAGACAGAATAACCAAGGCCCAAAGTTAAAGAGGGAAAGATTTATTTAGCTCACACTTTGTAGAGGTTTCAGTCCATAATCGGCAAGCTCCAAGGCAGGGTGGCATGGCAGACAGGCGTTGCAGAGGCAAAACAATTCATGGCAGGTATAAGGTAGCAAGCAAGCAAGGGTCCTTAGCAGCTTCTTTCCTGCCCCTTTTCTGCTGTATCTAGGCTACCAGGATTAGGGCAGTGACAAACCAGTCAGTGGACTGATTTAATAGTCACCCACTCTTAATTCTAGCATCACACACTCTAGATTCAGCCACCTCTGAAAAAGCCCCACTGATGATGGCATGAGGCTTTGGGGGACATCTAAACACAACACAAACCATAATAGGAGGCAAGAAGAAATGGAAGCATTTCCCTTCTGAAGGTGAGGAGGTCTTTCATATAGACCTCACAAGGCCAATGACATTTACTGATTTTTGTGTGAAATAATATTTACAGAAATTTTAGATAATGTGGAAAAGCACAATGTTGAAATAAAGATGAGTTACCAATGCAATCACTAAGAAATAATCATTGCTGATATTTCATCATCTTTCTAATAAATCTAGTTGCCCAATGTGCAAATTGAAATCTGCCTCATGGGAAAGTGCTACATGGGGTTGGTGGATTTGACCTTTGCTCATGATGGGAGCAGTTAGGGAAGTTTGTCTCTGTTGGATCTTTGGAACTTACTTGGGTCCTATGAGCCTGGAACTAAAGACAAAGCCCGGACAACAAGCAGTAGCTTAGTCTGAATGCTTGTATCTGCTCAAACATCTGCTCATTTGTTAAAACTGAGTCACCAATGTGATGGTATTAGCAGGTTGTGCCTTTCAGAATTGCTGAGATAATGGGGGCAGAACCTTTCTAAATGGGATCAGTGCCCTTAAAAATGAGGACCAGGGACACCTGTGACCCCTCCCACAATGTAAGGACACAGCTAGAGGACACCACCTATGGCCCAGGAAGAAGACAATACTGCATGATGAATTGGCTGGCACTTTGATCTTGGCTCCCAGCCTTCAGAGCTGTGAGGAGTCAATTTCCATTGTTGAGATGCCACCCAGTTTATGGTGCTTCGTTATAGCAGCCTAAATTGGCTAAGACAAAAAGCAAACAAATTGCTGCTAAAACCAAAAGTATTAAGAAAATATTCATATACAAAGCAATTAGTGAGTCCTATAAAGTGAGAAGAAAGCAATGTCTAACAATAAAATAGCCAGTTTATTGGAGTAGTTTGAAAAGCTATTTAAAATTGAGGTTAAAGAGGTAAAGGTGATATGAAAGGCAGACATAAGGGAAAATGGGAGGTTAATTTATACATTGATTTGAGGATAGATAGAAGAAGATTTAAAATCTAGGGGAGAGAATGATCTGAAATAAGAATTAGAGAAAAGTGTCCACGAATAGTCCTGAATGTTTTTGCATAAAAAGATGAAAGTAAAAACTCTAGTCATAGAAATATTGATGATAAATTGAACTTTTTGGCGTGTATCAGATGTTTGTTGTTGGGTAAATCCAGTCACATTTTAAAGAGAGTACTTCCTCCTGTCTTCTTAATATTATAGCTTTATAGATTTTCACAAAAAATTGTTGCTATGTTTGCTTTCAATATGAAGTTCATAATGTTTTCATGATTAAAATGCACAGAGAAGTCAAAGTCTTTGATTTCTGCATGTATGCATGTGTTCACTTTAAAATATGCCTAATTTTAAGTTCAAATAACTGGATACTCCAAACTTGTGCATCAAGGGGGAATAAAGCATAAATTCATCTATTAGCCAACATCTTTCTTAATAGTTCAGGACCCTCTAAAACCTACAGCTATAGTTTTATCCCTGAGAAAATGTTGAAGATATATTTTAAAAGAAAATTATAGATAAATATTTTGTCTAAAATTTTAGTGTTGAAAACTATTAGTCATTATTTTCTTTCTTAGAAAACATGAAAGAATTGATTAAAATACTTAAATATTTAAGGTAGTATCCTCCAGAATTTATTTTAAGGTATTAATTACAAGTGATTCTCCATTAAAAAGGGCTATAAATTCCAGTAAATTTGGAGAATTCTTCCCCCTTCCATCTAAAGGCATTCACTTGGAGTGTTCCAAACATAGCATATTAAAGTCTCTAAGTCCTGCGGCAGAGAGACAGACAGGTTTGATTTTTTAAAATTCTCACAAAGAATTTTCCTTTCTCACACATATTTTGGCTATCACTCTGTGTGTTCTTTTTATAAAACATCAAGAATTATATCCTAACAACCAGTACAGTAAAAGAAATAATCAGTTAAAAAAGACACTGATTATAGACAGCCAATGTAACATTGCGACTGCATATTAGGCCTTGAAATTCCTATTAAGAACTCCATGTAATTATTTATAGAATTAATTTGGGAGGACATGAATTGAAAAGGCATTAAAATAAAATGTTCCAATATTTTAGATTAATTTCTGCCTCTATCATGAATCAAGATAAAGGCCAAAAAATGTATTGATTTTCTAAAAGCAATTCTCACTACAGTATTTGTAGAATTTTAAACTCAATAAAGCGAGTCTGACTTTAAATGGAAGGTTAAAACTCCACTCAAGAATTGCTCACCTTTAGTGTTTGAGGAATGTGATTACTCACTTATACAAGTTAAAAGGGCCTAATGAAATATGCATCCAATACCAGACACTATAGAAGAATCCATCTTCTTCAGAAAATTCAGAAGTAAATTAGGGGACCAGCTTGGTTCAGCTGCAGCTCAGTCCTTGCCTTCTAAGCCTTGCATGATGGAGTCCACAAAATCCCTAATACCCTCCATTCTGAAGACAGACACATTGAGTAAGGATCCAGCTACATCTTTCAATCTTCTGAGCAGGCAGTAGAAATAGACTATGGGAAGAAAGGAGGGGAAAGATGTAGGGCACCCTCTCAGATGATGTGAAGACTGCAGGGCTTCCCAAGGGACTGGGAAAGGAAGCCACATGAATGGTGATGACATTTGGCTGTCAACCATGCAGACAAAATCCAGACAAAGAGTAATAGCTGCAGGATAGGACATTTCAGCAAGGAGGAATAGATTCAAGAGATCCCTTGTACAGCCTACTGACTATAGTTAATAACAATGTATTAAGTAGTTAAAATTGCTAAGAGTACCTTTTGTGTTCTTGCCACAAATGATAGTGTGTGATAAGTACACGATGCAAGATGTTAGCTAGCTTACTATAGTTATTCTATAAAGTATACGTATTTAAAATACTATACACTATAAATGTATGTAATTTTATCAGTAAATTTAAAAATAAAATTTGCAATAAAAAACACAATATCTGACAGAGCACAGCTCACTTATTGTTTGTTTTGGTACTGGGGATTGAACTTGGGACTTTGTGCTTACAAGGGAGGTGAGCGGAACCACTGAGATAAATCCCAAGCCCTCATAGCTCACTTATTTTAACAAGAGCAATTTTGTATCAGCTAAAGATTTCCACCTTTATTATCTTTAGATTATTGTCCTAGTTACTTTCTCATTGCTAAGACACAATACTTGACACCCACAAATTAAAGGAGGAGAAGTTTATTTGGCCCACAGTTTGTAGAGGTTTCAGTCCATAGTGGGCTGAGCATGATGGCAGAGGAGAAACAAATCATGACACGGTGGTGGGAAGCAGAAAGAGATCAAGGGAGGCTACACCTCCAGTGATCTGTTATCTTCAACCAGGCTTCACCTCCCAAATCACATTTAGTTATAAACTTATCAGTAGACTAATGTCCGCATGAATTAGTTACCTTCCCCCCAAATCATCTATTTTCTGTTCTATCTTACTGGTATTTCTATTTATGCCTTAGTACTGCTTTTTCTTCCATCATGAAGGGTTTTAATATGCTCTTCTATGGAATAGGGCTAACACCATACCCAATATAATTTTTTTAGTAATTCCAAAGGTTATATTTTGTTTCTTTTCACTTTCAAGTAGGCTACAATGAACTTGTCTTGTTCTAGGAAAAAAAAAAATGGATGTTTCATTATTGTCATTTAATTTATTGTTTTGATATTAAATTTTCCTATCCAAGAAAAAGCTGTGTTTCCTAATTACTCAGGTCCACATTTATATCTTTCAGGAGCATTATAGTGTTTTTCATATGAATTTTGGACTATTCTTGTTATGTGTACAAGAATTGTGTATACAAAAATGCATATGTGTATGATATACGTGCATGTGTCTTCTTTGAATCTTCTTTTGAGATAGTCATAAAAGCTGTTCATTTATAAAGCCTTATTTTACAACTATAACTTTTTGCAAGTGTTTTTCCTCATTCTTTGTTCTTTCAGATATAGTTATATCATTTGTAATAACTGATGCTACCCAAAGTTTGGGTATTTCTCTACTAATTAAAAAGCTACTTTTCTACTTGCTGGATATATATAAAAATGTGATGTATTATAATAATAAACTTCTTAATATTGAATCCCCTTTCCAGAAAATCTCATATGTTTGTGTATTATCATTCTTATATGATATTTTGATTACTAATATTTCATGTTTAAAGTTTGGGTGCAATCTTTATGTGGTCTGTGTATTCTGGAAGCTTCTAAAGTTTTTCAGTGTTATGAGAATTGTTAATGAATCATTGGGGCCATATTAAGCTGTTTTCATTATCCTTGTATTTAGTTTATGTCTTGTCTCAGTCACTTGTAGGGCATTTCGATACAATTTTTGCCGTGTTAGGAGACAAATGTGTAAACCTGTTGTTTCTATATTTTTATTACTTGCTACATTGTTAAGCTTTCTGACTCTCTTTGCTTTGAGTATGTGCTTTTTGTACAGCATAATTTCAGGTTTTATTTCTATTTTAGTTTTTAATGTCTTTTTAGCCATTCTATTTGTCAAAAGCATGGCCACAAATAAAGCCTGTGAGAAGTGTTCATGGGAAGAATATTCTTTGAATTCTTTGTTGCATATCCATAACAGCTGCTCAGTAAACTTTATATTAAGATGTTGTTTTTAACTAGGTGTAAAATTCTTGACTTTCCCTTTTATTCCCTTTTAGTCACTAAAATTTATTACTGCATTAATATCTGACAGAAACCATCATAATTTAGACTCTAGGAAAATGTGAGCTAGTTCCCTACTCAGTAACCTTTTAATTTGTATTTGTATTGTTCTAGTTGAGGGGATGATGGTTGCTAGAAGTTCAAATGATGTTTTTCTTTTTATTTAGGGTTCAATAATTTCATTAGTAGACATTTTGATATTGGTTATTCCATATGAGCCTTCTTCGATAGAGTTTTAAAACTTCTTTTTTTTTAAACAAGAAAATGTTAAAATTACAGCTTTTAGTGTTTTATCTGCTCTATTTCTTTTAAGCTATTCTATTTCTTTGAATAACTTCATATATTATTCATGGTGATATTTAATTCTAAAGTAAATGTTAAGCTCTATTTTTGCAAACATGAGGCTGATGGTGCCAGTCCAGGGATAACAGGTTTTAGGGAAGAAGGAGAAACTAGGGTCCTAATGCTTCTCTTCAGAGATGGAAGACTTCATTCAAAAGTTTGAGTCCTGGCTTTGCATTTTACTTTAGGAAATTAATCATCTTCTCTGAACCTTGGTTACCTCATTGGTAAAGTGAAAACATGATTGTTTTACTTATCTCACTGCTTAGCCATGAGGATCCAAGGAGAAATGGAATTTGAAAGAGCTTTAGTAACTATAAGGTGTAAAGACCACATGGCAAGAATGAAAATGGAAAGATCAGCCCTATTGCAAGACATTCTCTGTTGTCTAAGGAGAGGAACAGAAACAAGCACACAACTCGATGACTGCTTCTTTTTCTGAAAAGCCCATCTCCTGCCTCGCCTGAGTTCCAAAACCTCATCAGAAAACCATAGGCTCCATCTCTCCAAACCTCAACAGACAGAAAACATCTGCTCCAATAGGGTAATGATGAGTACAACCTATGCATGCATTTTACTAGCCCTTTCCTTTGCAGAACTCTAGCATAAGCACTTAGGTACCCTGGAAAATCATCAAAGAACCATCCTTTTTCCTTTGAGCAGAATTAAAGAGAATTCTATTTTCACTTCATACTGAACAAAGCAAGCAGTGAACAAAAATATTTCATGATCCCATTTAAGCCTGGGAGAAAAACCTGCATGTTCTAACGTATATTCATGCTGTGAGCACTAAATGAAATGATTTTGAAAAGCAAATATTTTGTTCTCAACAAATGGTGATGAGCATATAAAAGAGGACCAATTTTATTTGTCTAAAAAAATCATTGGAGAAAGTAGCAACACTCTGCTTCATAAATTAAGCTTAGCTTTTCATTTAAGAATACTTTGATATTCTTATATCACCAGAATATTAATATTTGTGTTTCTTTCTCATCAGTTTCATTTAGATTTTTCATTGAAA
The DNA here is from genome assembly GCF_012274545.1 of Fukomys damarensis. Lineage (NCBI taxonomy): Eukaryota > Metazoa > Chordata > Mammalia > Rodentia > Bathyergidae > Fukomys > Fukomys damarensis. The sequence continues at coordinate 29,237,094 of NW_022900942.1, read as the reverse complement.
GTAGAGTCTAGTTCATGGATACCATTTTTCCAATGATGTAAAAAATTTATTAGCATAAATTAATTATGCATATTAATGGGGTGTGGTGTGATATTATCATATAAGGGTACCAAGTATGTTGATGATATCAAACCACCCTTTCTCCACCCTCCCCCATACCCAAAACTGTGAAATGCTTGATGCTTCTATTGATATCTACACCCCTGCTAATGCAACATGAACTTTATGTGAGTTGTTATCATTCTCAAAAATAATTTTTGTTAGAAAGAGGTTATGCAAAGAGAAAAATGGGGAAAAGAAAGATTTATAGGAAAGATGCTTGAAAGCAGACTTTAATGTAAAGTGATCATAATGCAGAAGGCATATATGTTAACTAAAAATATACTGTTAACTCCAAAATAAATTTGCAAAATTGACTTCCAATATTAAAATAATTTTAACTTTAGTTATATATGAAAATAGGAAATAATCAATATCTAATATTCTTGGCAACATAAAGATGTAAATCTTGGATAAATAGTTTATTTTCAGTTGAGTCTTAGTTTCAGATGATTGAATTGATTATGCTTCTCAATTCATGGTATTAAATAATTACGAAGGTATTTCTCTTTATTTATTGACTGATTTCCTTCATTTTATCCTCCTTTCCTATGTTCATTTTCCTAACCCTTCCCAAACAGCATTCTTCTGTTCACATATGTTTAAAAATAATATGTACTGTTATCTTGCACTTGAGTTTTTAAATTTAGAAAAATGTCATATTGCCTCATATCTCCTTCTATTTCTCACTTTTTCTACATGACATCATTTTTAAAGTCTATCTGTATATCATGTGAATATCCAGTCTTTGGCACACACTTTCCATGTAGTCCCAGTTCATCTCTCTGTGATGTTAACCAGTCATTCTCTCTATCATGCCATAGCAAAGAATTTCTCAGTGGACATCTCCATATACGGGGCCTTTACATGAGGATGACTTTGGGATAAAAAGCTGGGAGTGAAATTCATATATGTATTCATATATATACTTGCTCTAGTTACAATTTCTAGATCTATAAATGATTACTTATTTTTTAAATCATATGAAGGAAAATATTTCGAGTCTTGACTATTGAGTATATTAGTTGTGGAGCCTTCATTATACATGGTCTTCATTATGTTGAGGTAGTTTTCTTCTATTCTTAGTTTGTTGAACATTTTTTAATCATGAAAATTTATTGAATTTTGTCAAAGGCTTTTTCTGCATCAGTTGAAATGATAGTGCAGATTTTGTCCTTAATTCTGTTAATACAGTGTATCATGTTCATCAACTTTCCTATATTGAACCATTTTTGGATTCTACTTGTCATAATAAACAGTGGTAGCTCTTGAAGCTCTTTGCATATTCTATTGAGTCTTCTGGATAGAAGGTTATTATTTTCAGATAATGCTAGCTTTATTTCCTCTGCTTCAATCAAAATTTTTTGCTGTCCAAATAGCATTAGCTATTAGGACCTCTACTATCATTTTCTTTCTTTTTTCTTTTTTCTTTTTTTTTGGAGACAGGGTCTCACTATGTAGTTGAGACTGACCTGGAACTCACTATGTAGTCCAGGCTGGTCTCGAACTCACAGCGATCCTCCTGCCTCAGCCTCCCAAGTGCTGGAATTACAGGCGCTCACCACCACACCCAGCTCTACTATTATTTTCAAGAGTAGCAATATTAGAGTTCATTCATATATTGTTCCTGATCTTAAAAGGAATTCTAAAGTTCTCTCCTTGATGTCCACTGTACATGTTTTATATGTAACCATCTATTCTTAATTTATTTAAAGTTATTTTAAAATCATAAGTAATTTTTAATATGTAATTTTTGGATCTAGTGGAATAATATACTATTTCTCCTTTGTTCAATTAATATAGTGAGCCATGTTATACATTTACTCCTGTTGAACAGACCTTACATTCCTGTGGTAATTTGTATTGTTCACTAGGATGGCTTAACTAGTTTTTAATAAAAGTGTTGGTCTCAATTGACATATTGGAGAAAATTTTCATAAACTATTGATTAAGTATAATGAATCTATAATTTTCACATACACTGGCACCTCATTTCATGAATGCTTGTTTGCAAACATTTAGTTTCCGAATAAAAGCATTTGACAAAATTTTGTTTTTGTTTGCAAACTCTACATTGGATGACAAACACAGCCATAGCCATCTTTCCTGCATAAACATAAATTTTGCCATCTTTTCCAAAATTGTGGAACAAATTAACTTCATGAGTAAATGTACAAGTACCCCTGTACATATGTTTCATTATTACAAAAGTTAAAAAGGAATTAAAAATTAGGTAGAACTCTTGAAGACATTGGCATAGGAGAAGACTTTATGAACAAATCTTCAGCAGCATGAGAACTTGCACAAAGAATCAACAACCAGGGTCTCATTATAATAAAAAATTTTTGCAGTGAAAGATAAATCACTAACAGAGCTAAGGGATGACCTAAAACATGGGAAAAAAATTTTACCAGCTACTCCTCAGACAAAAGACTATTATCTAGAAAATATAAAGAATTCAAAAAAAATCAGACCCTCCAAATATAAAAACCTTTTAAAAAATGGGCATCTGAAATGAACAGACCTTTCTCCGACAAACAAATAAATATATGAAGCAGCAAATAAATATATGAAAAAGATGTTCAACATCACTGGTCATTTGAGAGATACAGATAAAACAACACTGAGATTCCATCTTACCCCAGAAAGGATGGCTGCTATCAAGAAATCAACCAATAACAAATGCTGGAGGGGCTGTGGGGAGAAAGGAACCTTCCCCATTGTTAGTGGGAGTGCAGACTGGTGCAACCATTGTGGAAATTAATATGGAGATACCTCTAAGAATTAGGATTAGAGGCTCCATTTGACCCAGCTATACCTCTGCTGGATATCTTTCCAAAAGAATTAAAAGAATCATACTACATGATATACATGAACTCATGTTTATAGCAGCAGAGTTTGTAATAGCTAAAACGATCTGTAATAGCTAAAATTTGGAAAAAACCCAAATACCCATCAACTGGAGACTGGATAAAGAAGATGCAGTTTTTCTATAAAATGGAGCACTACTCAGCCATAAAGAATGAGAAACTAGAAACATTTATAGCTAAGTGGTTGCACATTGAGGCGCTACTCTTAAGTGAAATAAATAGGACACATGAGTAAATACCTAACAGTTTCTCTGGTGTGAAAATTAAAAGCGTACATAAGGTGCAAGTGGTATAATTGATAGTGTGAAATAGGAAGAAAATGGCTAAAGGGGAAGTGGGAAGGGGAGGTGAAAGGAAATAAAGGAAAGGAAAAAATGGAAACAAAATCTTTGTAAATAGGGAAGGGTGAAGGGGGTGAAGGAAGGGCAGGGGTATGGGGAAAAAACAAGAACCAAGATATATCATGTAAAGGTACAAGATCCCAATGATAAATGTAACTATACTGTTTGCTTTGAATGTACCAATAAATTTAATGGGGGAAAATTAGCTATATAGCTATTATTTTCTTTCTATTCTATTTTTTAAAATAAAAATAGAAATAAATCTTCCTTTACAGTATTTATCAGTACATACTAGACTGTTGAATTCCCTTTTTGTGACAATGGGTATTTTTTGTTTGTAGGAAATGAATAGTTTTGTCAAGATTAAAATTCTTACAGCATATAGAAATTAATCATTAGTAATATTAAAATATATATTGTGTCTATAGTTATTGCCCCTTGTACATTTTTGTTTTTGAATATTTTATTCATATCTTTTCTCTTTTTCTTCATTAGTCTTGCCAGCAGTCTGTTTCAATAATCATGTCAAATAATTGGAATGCTGATTTTTAAGTTTCATTTATATTTTCTCTATTTTAATGAGCTCTACACTTGTACATGTTATTGTTGAATTCTTGTTTCCTTGAATGCTGTATTGCTCTTTTCTTAACTTCCGGAATTAAATTTTAGGCTTGTTTGATTTTATTATTTCCTTACATATTTACTTATTTAAAGATAAAAGTTTTCTTCCAAACAATCTCAAATTTACTTTTACTGAGGAATAAACAATGGTCTACTTTTATAAATATTCCATGTGTACACAAAGAAATTATCTTTTCTCAATTTTGGGGGAACATATCAAATTTTAGTATTATTTTTGTATATTTCAAAATTTTTGGTTTTAACTCACTTTTTAAAAGATGTTTGATAGAGCCTCAAACTACAATGTTTGATTTATCCATTTCTCTTCTTATTTTATAAATGAAAATCCTAAGATTCACTGATTCACTTTAATCTTCAAGCTCTTGCCCAAACAGCAAATTACTATATAAATTTGTGTCAATGAACTGACTAATATGTTAGCAATGAAAAACGAAATAAGTTTTAAATGCTGGTCTAATATCAACTATGTCCTCAGCTAATGACATCAGCCAATTTTGAAACTGCAATTTTGTCTCTTGCCATCAAACTATACAGTCTTAGTATTATAGACAGCTAAGCTAGGCAGAAATATTATAGGCAGTTAGGGTGAGGCCCACAAGAGAGTCAGGACAAAGTTAAAAACACATTGCAACTGTGGCCAGAGGTGCATCTGTTAGAGGCCAGGGCTCAAAATAAAGATGAAATGACCAGGCCTATGGTAAGTGGTAACACCTTGTCTAAAGAAATCTAGATAGACATCAGCACCTCAGTGGTTGAACAAGACCTTCGGATTCATCCCTTCCAGAAAAGTTCTTTCTTTGTTCCATGTATACTTGCTATATGACTTGCTTCCCCTTTTGGGTCAATTTTACCTAAGCAACTCTACTTATAATCTTATTGGTTGATCTTAACTGTTACTCACGTTGTACATATGTGATTGTGTGCTATAAAACTTCCTCTGAGAAGTGGGATCCTCAGCAACCCACTTTTGAGTCCTCTGATGCCTTTCAGGAGGTGTATCTTTCTCTTTGATAAATATTTCCTACTCTTAACCTCCATTTTTCCTTAGAATTTATTCTTGAGTTTTGAGGAACATGAATCCAGCCTGTTGGGTATCTAGCAGGCTGAGAGTTACAATTATTCCCCCCCGCCATACAATTTAAAGGACCTATATCATTTTCTATATCATTAGGTTGCATTATGCAGATTCAAATGGAAATAAGATAGTATTTGTGAGTCTGGGGATGAAACACAAATAGGATACAGGTCCTTTTCGGAAGCTAGCCAATGAAGTCATTTTCTCTCATGCTATGCAACAGGCCATAGAGGTCTGAACAGTGGTAGTCTTAATTTGGAGGAAGGAAAATTCAACTCTATCTGGGAGAACTTCTCAGGAATTGGTCTAAATTTAGGTTGTTTTGATTTAGATCCAGTTGTTATTTTTTTATTTCCAGAAAGACAAACTACAAAGGTTATTTATCAGTGTGAGTGAAAAAGAAGAAAAACAAAGGTCAGAAATATGAATGGGAAAAGTAAAGAGGACGAAAAAGAATAAGAGAAGGAAAAGAGGAAGGAAAGATATGTGTGAGGGCTTACAATTATTACAGTATTGGAAGGAGGATCTCTAACTTCCCATTTTGCTGTCACTTTGGAACATTCTGTTAAAGATTCTAAAAAGAAACACTGTTAAGGGATGAGCACAGTGTCGCTGTTTCAAGTTTGAGAACATCATTCAGACACATTTTCCTTTCCTTCGATATCACAGAAATTTATTTCTAAGAACAAAATGAATTGCTTAAGAGAAGAAGAAACACATTTAAACTATCAGGAAGCTGTATTTTAAAACATAGGTGTTTCTAAAGAACAAAAAGATAAGAGAAAAGGAGTAATCAGCCAAGGAACAATCAATCTCATGGAGATCAAAGCAGGATAGGCAAGTGATACATGAGTAAGAATTAAAGGGGTGCTGAACAAGTGGTGGGAAAAGGCTGAATTGGGAGGATGGAGAGCTACCCAGAGGCTTCAAGGAGGGAACACTCAGAGTGAAAGATTATAAAGGTTAATAATTCTGAGAAAAAAGTGAGGTTAACAGGAGATTACATGGATTATTTGAATATATGTTGAAGATGTTCTTTATGATGGTAGTGAAAATTAGAATCACTACTCAGACAGCAAAATCTGGGGAAAAGAACAGAACATCAAGGACTCAATGGATGACAGAGATGATAAGCATAAAAGACAGCCTGGATGGCTGCCATGTGTCTCCCAACAGACAAAGATTTTCTGTAAGGCCAGAAGAATAATGAGGTGAAAGTAGAAGTGAGGGTTAAGGAGCATGCTGTAGTCCTCCTCATCTATCCTAGCACTTGGGGTGCAAGGAATGAACAATCCCTGGTCTTTGAAAATCCTGAAGAATCGATGACTTGAGGCCAAATTCTAGTTAGAGCAGAGTCTAGTGATTATTATTGAAAGATGTTTCGGCAGAGGAGGAGGAAATGGAAGAAAGCCTAAGTCAAGGCTGAAAATCATAGGGGTTTTCAGGGGGCTGAAAATCAAAGAAAAGGGAGAGCCTGGGAAAGTGGAGCTACTGTCAGACAGAGGAGGCGATTTGGTCACATTGACCATTGTACCTACCCAGCCTGTAATTCCAAGGTGAGCTCTCTGGTTAGTGATGGGCAGCCTTTCAGAGGCCTCTGAGTAGGTGATTAATGTAACCAAAGCTGATGTTTCGAAAACATCAGTTTGAGCTGCTGAGCACAATGGGCAGAATAGGAAAGAGATTCAAATCAAGGACTTCATGTTTCTGCTAGGCTCTGTGAAAATACTATTTGATTTTAAACTCATACACCAGACTTTATAAATAAAAGACTGTGGGGCTATTATCTTCAACATCATCTATACCCTGGGTGTGACTTAAGTAGCTTCAGCTCCTCTGAGTAGAGTCACTTGTTTCTGATTATCTGAATGGTTGTGTGCAAAGCAGTCAACCACTGAGTGAAGTAGCCTGACCAACCTAGACAGTTCAACATCTGAATTATGATATATATCCTGATAGATTACTCCAGTGATTGCCCAGAATACAACCTTCCCATAGCCAAGTCAACACACCACATAGTCATGACATCTGCCTTAAAATCTCGAGTGGAGAAAAGAAATACTGCAATAGGTCAGTGTGGAGGTGAAACCTTTTATCTTCTTTCTGTCACATTGTTTGTCATTTCCATATGGGCCACTGACAGCTGTCAGTCAAGCAAGACTAACCCTGCCACTGGCAAATCTCAAGGCAAAAAAAAAAAAGAGAGAGAGAGAGACTAATGGAAGCCTGTCTTAATTAGGTGATAATTAAACATTCCAGCCAGAAACCTCCAATCAATCTGACAGAGCACACCCGTTCAAAACAAGGTTTTTGCAGCCATACTTCAGCAGACTGATAAGGTTTTGCCTCATTGGGAATTTTAAAAAAAAATAACAAAACCACCTTTAAGTCCTCATCAAATACCTTGCAGATTGGAGGAGGGAAGATGAAGCAGGAATGTACCCGAAGGGAATCAAGAAACAGGTGCATCCCTATGGAACTGTGTTCCTCTCCCTCTGTAAGGGAAGTCAGGTTAGAATGAACATCCAGCATAGGAAGGGTCAATGAGATGGCACAAAAGCTCAGAGAGAACACCTGACGGTAGAACCCCTGATCCCTGATGTGTACACTGGCGGAGCAACCATTCACATCTCCAAGTAGTATCTTCTGGAGTCCAGGCCCCAGCTGAGCTCCCACTGAGACTCTCAGAGAAAACCGCCCTTCTATTTTCCAAAAAGCAAGCCCCTATAAAGAAATAGATGATCCTTCTATTAAAGAGCTTTTAAATACTTCAAATTTTCTAGCTAGCAAGTTCATGGCACGCATAGTTAAATATAGGAAGAGCATTTGCACAAAGCTGGCATTAGATTAGTTCCCTGCTTAACTGATATAATTAAATATTGAATTGACCCAGAGTGCTGAACATTACCTTCTAGTGGGACTTGTGCCACCAAATACTTAAAAGCCTTTTGTTGTTTCCCTGCTGCAATGAATCAAATTAAGCTGCAGTTCCCTGGGCCTCATTTGACCTGAAGATATTCTAATGCTGAAATGCTTCCCCAGACATCTCACCAGTTATTGTTGATCCAAGACTTAATCAGACATCACATGTAGTTCAGACAGCAGCTCAGATGGAGCTGAACAGTGATGGTGTGGTACTTCCAAAGGAATTGTTTTTTGTTTTGTTTTGTTTTCTCCACAGTACTAGGGAATTGAACTCAGGACCTTGTGATTGCAAGGCAGGCACAGTGCCACTGACCTAAATCCCCAGCCCTTTCCAGAGGAAGTCTTAAATTCTGTTTTATAGCTCATGTGCGTGCATACACATCTGTACTGACTGGGTATTATCAAAATTGTTGGTGGTATTTCTTAAAAATCTTTATCGTATGAGAAACTTAGAAATTTTATCTTAGGCATGAAATTCTAAAATTAACAAAAGACAAAGAAAAATTGAAGAACACTGAAGCTTCTGGAAGGCTTGTGGTTAAGAATGTCAGGGTGGGGGCTGAGGATTTAGCTCAGTGGTTCCAGAGCCTGCCTCACAAGCTAAAGGACCAGAGTTCCATCCCCAGTATCACCAAAAAAAAAAAAAAAAAAAAA
>NW_022900942.1:29211614-29228268 GCF_012274545.1 Fukomys damarensis | reverse complement strand
AAAAAAAAAAAAAAAAAACTTTTTTTTTTTGGCCTGGGGATTTAGCCCAGTGGTTCCAGCACCTGCCTTGCCAGCATAAGGTCCTGAGTCCAATCCCCGGTACCAAAACAACAAACAAACAAACAAAAAACAACAATAAAAAAACATTCCTTACAAGAATGTCAGGGTGGGACATCTATTAGACTGAAAGGTACTTGTGCAATTCAAATGGGATGATATCTGCAGATGGATTAGCACGGATTTAATAATGTCCACCAATATAAAAGAGTTGTGTCATTCTACTCCTTCCTCTTAATACTCAGGTTTTCATTTTCTCCTGCTTTGTTTCCTCTGAGATAAGAGCTTAATGTCCAATTCTTAACTTTGCATTCTGAAACAAAAGCAACCACAATGTTTTTTGTTGACTTCAGAAGCATTTTTATGTTATTGTTATGATTTGGCACTTTTTCCTCTTTTTGTGTGATTGAAGTCATTTTACAAAAGCTGAGAAAAAGTATTCTGAATTTTTTAAGAGGTTCGACATGTCCAATCAGGAAATACATCCATGCAGAACAGGAGTATGCACCTCACGGCTTCTGTCTTCTCAGGAAAGAAATCATTACCAGCTGCAGCAAGGCTCTGATTGCCAGGATGTACTGATTCTCCAAGGACGCTGATTGGACTTTACTTCTGTACAAAACATTTTACTTCCCAAATAATGTTTCCACCAGAGGACCATTTTTCCTAGTGGCTACCTCCTGTCCCTTTCTCACCCTAATTAATTTGGAATTCCTGAATTCTCCATGTTCCTGCATTGCAAAGACTTCACCAAAGAATAATAGATCAGTCTTGAAGACTGATGAAGAGGCTAGGTTGGTAAGTATAATGGTATAAGTGTTTGCCAAAGTCTTGCAAAAGACTTCCACCCTCATGCCAAATTTTTACTCATCTGTAGGGGAGGTGCATACCTACCTCTAATTCTGATACATAAAAGTATGGTAGGGTTCATGTTTGTGCTGGTCATTTCCATGTTGGATCCATTACCCAGATGTCCCTTATTCTGCTCTGTAGAGAGCTAGTTTCTCCAAGTTACTTCTGTGTTCACTGTTCATTGGCCTCCATTAAGCCTAGGACAATGGGAGGCACTGATGGAAACTGAAGAGTGGGAGATGAGAGTGACCCACCTGACTGTCTCTCAGGATGTGCATCCAGCAGCTTCCCTGTACACCCAGCATCTGGCATGGTCCCAGCTCCTACTGGTGACCACAATTTGGACCTACATCTGCTCCTGTAGTCAGTCTTATTTAACTCCTTCCACTGAAGTTAAATGTCTTACATATGCTCTCTTCTTGAAACTCCATGATAGCTATACTCATTCCAAAATTTGAAAATGCTTTAATATCGATAATCTATAGGTAGTGATAAGGACTGGGTGAAAACCAGAAGTCAGTGTCATACAAGCACTTGTAAAGAAATGTTTGTTTCCCTGTGTGGCTTGGATGAGCAAAGTATGCCACGAGGAAACACAAATAAGATGGATGAGCTGGTCGCCTTTGCTTTTGAATAAGAAATTCAGGTGGAATATCCAGCACACGAGGCACTCACTAACATGGCACTCAAATATCAAATATCCGACTCCACTTAATGGGTACTTCGGTTATCAGAAGTGTGTCTACACCGAGCACCCAGAAGAAAATTTACCCAGTCACATGGCCATAAAAATCTTTTTTGTGGTCATTGTCCCATTGATAATAACCAAAAGTTACTAACTAATTTTAGGATCAGAGTTATCCCAATTTACCTGTAAAGTCCAAGCAATATATGTCCAAAGAGCCTATTTTCCAGGGAATAAAAATGTTTCTTTTTTTCACTGCCAAAATCAATACCTGTAATAGAGGAAAGGATGCAATTTCTTGTCTTAATTTTTAAAGGTTTAATTTTACACTTTATATATACAGTTCAATAATACTAAGTACAATAACATTATTGTGCAACCATCACCACAATCCACCTCTAGAACTCTTTGCATTTGAAAATGAACCTCTTTATCCAAAGACAACTTCCCCATTCCCTCTTCTTCCAGACTCTGGCAACTAAAACTCCAGTTTGTCTCTATGCATTTGACCAGATACATGATAAAAGTGGAATCATATGGTGCCTTTATTTCACTTCGCACAATGTTTTCAAGTGTCATCTAGGTCATGGCACATGTCAGAATTGCCTTCCTTTTTAAGGCTCCATAGAATTCTATCGTGTGTATGTGCACCATTTTCTTTATCCATTAATCTGTTAATGGACAAATTTGGTTTTCTTCCATCAAGGAAGAAAAGGTTACTGTGAATAATTCTACAGTGAACACAGGTGTACAAATAACTCTGAGATCTTGCTTTAGATTTCTTTGTATATAAATTTAGAAGTGAAATTTATGCATCACATAGTAATTCTCTCTTTAATTTTTTGAGGAACCTCTATACTATTTTCCATAGCAATTACACCATTTTACATTTTCACCAACTGTGCACAAAAAGACTGTAAGTTCTCATCATCCTTGTCAACACTTGTCATTCTCTTTTATTTTTGTTTTTTTGCTAGCCATTTTAATGGGTGTGAGGAGGTTTCTTGTTGTAGTTTTCTTTTGGGTTTTTTTGGGGAGGGGTTGTATTGGTACCAGGGACTGAACTCAAGACCTGCTTACAAAGCAGACGTGGTGCCACTGAGCTAAATCCCCACCTACTTTTGGGTGTTTTGATTTGTATTTCTCTAGCCATTAGTGATTTACATTTTTTTCATATGTTTTCTGGCTGTTTGTGTATTTTCCTTGGCAAAATGTCTATTCAGGTCCTTTGGCCATTTTAAAATTGGTTATTTTTGTTGTTGTTGGATAGTAGGAGTTCTTTATATATTCTGGATGGTAAACCCAATATCAGGTACATTAATTGCAAATATTTTCTCTCATTCCATAAATTACTTTGCCAGTGAGTTGATAGTGCCTTTTGATGTGCCAAAGTTTTAGAATTTTTGTGTCATCCAATTTATCTAATTTTTTTTTGGTCTATGTTTTAGGTGCCATGTTTAAACTAAATCCAACTCACAAAGGTTTCCCCTCAGTTTTCTTCTAAGATTTGTATAGTATGAGCTCTTACAGGCAGGTCTTTCATCCATTTTGTATTCATTTTTTTTTAATATGGTATAAGGTGTGGGTCCAGTTCCATTTTTTTACATAAGGATATTAAATTTTTCTGGTGTCATTTTTAAAAAAAGCTAATCCTTTCTCTATTGAATGATCTTGGTAATCTTCTTAAAAATCATTTGTAAATTTTTATTTTACTTGCAAATTTTGATTTCTGAGCTCTCTGTTTTATATTTTATTTCATTTGTCTATATGTCTCTGTGCCACTACCACAATATTTTGATTACTATAGTTTTGTGATAGGTTTTGAAATCAGGAAATATGAAACTTCCAGCTTTGTTGTTATTTTTCGAGATTATTTTGGTTATTTGGGGAACTCTTAGATTCTGTGTGTAATTTTGGAATGGAGTTTTCTATTTCAGTAAAAAATACTGATGGGATCCAACCTTAATTTTAATTATTAAATGCAGCTCAAAATCAAGCTTAATCTACCACTATCAAAAGGCTTTCCTGGCCTTTCAACCTCTTGAAACTGTGCTAATTGTAGTAAGATACTTCACTCTGGCTGTTGCACAGACTAATCAGATTTCATACAAAAATTTATCTCTAGCTCACATCTTGAGTGAGGTGAGTTGAAAGGCTTTCCAGGATACCATCCCTCCAAGTGGTGACTCAGGGATTCAAGCTGTTTTGGACTTGTGGCCATGCCATTAGGAACACATGGTCTTCAGATTCTCTCTGGCAGAGCAAGAACAAGAAAGAAAAGCCACACTCCTTGTGAACAACCTCCAACCAGAAGTACTATGTTAAATCCTCTCATATTTCATTGACCAGCTTTAGCCATTTGACCCCAGAACTGCAAAAGAGGCCTAAAAAATGCATAGGTGCATTTAATTTGGTGAATATTGTTCATTTGGTGACTACTGTTGCTGACAGGAGGATACAGTGTGGTATCTTTCATGTGTGTAATTTGAAAAGGCATCTCTTACATTATTTAATTTTGCATCTCTCATAGCTCCCAGTTCGCCTATAACTACTTTGAGAATAGCAACAATATGTCATGCATTTTTGTGCTTCCCTTCATATCCAAAAAAATTTCTCTGCTATAATTAGTTCATTCAACATTCAGTCAATAAATACTCGTTGAGTTCCCATAATTTTCACTGTTTTAGGCATTGTTTTAGGAACACCTTGGCATGAAAATGCATTGAAGTCTCTATATTTGGTTTACCGAATTAATCATATATTCACACAAATCAATTTAAATTATAACCATGCTGAATATTAAAACACAAAAGCATATCATAATAAGAACAATGCTGTCATAACTAAATTTGAAAACAATGTTGCTACTGAGCAAACCAAGAAAATACCTATTCTACTGTGGATTGTGCAAAATCTTGCCCTTTGGAGATTCCAAGATAGAGGCAGAAGAAGGAAGAAAAGACAAATGAAATGGCGGTTGGCAATTATCAGGTGCTTCTGATCTACCTGGAGAAGTAAAGTTTTCCAAAGGCATTCCCCACTCTCCTGTGCTGCCTGTGTGATAAGCAGCATGTCAGGAGTAATAAAGAAAAATGGCAGTGTAACTACAAACAGAAGAAACACATCCTTGGTACATTTCCATCCTGTCAGCAGTTTTCTGTCATACTCTAATGGGATCACATGAATAATTTTGTTTTCTCTAATAGGAATCAAAAATATATAACCTCATCAGGTTGTTTTTATATCCAAGTATGAAAAAATGTAAACTAACACAATGAAAGGAAAAGATAAACAATATAAATACAAGTAAGAAGGGAATATCTGTGGACGTGAGTATTTTAGATATTCATATGGTATCTGTGATAAGAGTGTTGTGTCTGTTCACTCCTCTGTTCATGATGAACTGTGGGTATTTATCCAGTTAGGGCAGGCATCTTTGTCTTCCTATGTGTTTACAGTGGGAAAAGAAAGTATCTCTTTGACTTACACATGCTTTTTACTTATTTATTTTGCTCAATCATGTGCTTATGAGCCTTCAATCTGCTCATACAGCATAATCCGAATGACTCAGACAATTTGTTATTGTCAGCTTTGGAGATGAGAACACAAAGGCACCCTGTAATCTTAAAAACATATCAATTCAAACTTTGAAGATAGTCATTTAAAATCATTTCAGCAAAGCCTCTACTATTTCCTCCAGCATTATTTGGGAATTTTTATTCTGTTTCTGCCTGAGTTATTGGACAAGTTGCTCAGCTTTCTCCTTGCTTGTAGACTGGATTGAAATCCAAAACTAGATCAACCAGAATTCACATACTACAGTGAATGCATATAATAAGCATTTAATAAACACTGGTTGAAATTAAGTCAGTTGAATTGAACTGAACTGAACTGAAAAATTAAAGGCTTGTGTGGTTCAGCAAATTAGAACATTCTGTTAAAAATGGACAATCCAATTGCTTGCTTGCCCTACAACGAAGGCATTGCCTGTACACAGAGTATAGGTGTGTGAATAGCTACATACTCAGCCAGTCATGTACTCAAGCACTGAAAGCAAGTTATTTTTGTTGCATAATGTCATTGTGAATTTCCTGTCTTTGTAACTCAAGAAATATGGGTCTTCACAAACCAAAGAGGAAGAAATGAATTATTCAACAATGTTGGAAAATTGGCTCACTATCTGGAAAAAAAATCCTCAGTTAGATTTTCACTTCAGACCACACAACAAAAATAAATCCCAGCTATATTAAGAAGTGAGATTAAAAAAGAAAAATCATCAAAAACTAAAGGTGCATCTATTGTCTGGGATTGGCAGAAGGAGAAAATGTAGGGAATGAGGGCAATTCTAACTTTGCTGCATACTTTTCCATTGTCTTTTCAAAAACAATAGCAATGACTTCTTGCATAATTTTCAAATCAAGGAAAAATATAAGTAAATGTGTTATTAATCTTTAATAATGAATTCTTTCAAAAGCAACAAAAGAAGCACCAAAAGAAAATCTCAAAATTTGGTATGAGTTTTGTGTACCAATAAAAGCAACACAATGTAAAATGTTAATGAAAAATTAGAGAAATATTTGAAACAACTATTACAAAGTATTAGTACCATCAACGTATAAAGAATAATTGAAGCATAGTTTTAAAAAAGTGTGACATGAATTAGAAAAAAAAAGAATGAAACAGAAGTTTCCCACAAGACAATAAATAAAAAACTAACTAAATAAATAGGCATACCACAATTGTTATACAGGGATGTTTGTTATATTATTTCAAAAACTAGGATCAACCTCAATGTGTAATAAAACAATACTAAGTAGATTATTTTTTGAAAATATTTGGGAATATTTCAGAAAAATACAGCATATTCAATTTTTTAAAACATGTATGTGTTTTTAATGGGCATGTGCATGTAAAAATAGAGGAAAGCATTAGCTATACTTACCTTGTACAGTGAACTTAATGTCATTTTAATTGTTTTTTATAGTTCTTATTGTTTCATATAATAATCATGTTTTTATATAGAAAAGAGAGAAGCATTTATTTTAAGTATGGTCTTTTTAGAAAAAAAATAAGGTCTCTATTTTAAGCTTAACAGCTTTAAACAGATAAAATACTGTAGAAATTTTGAATAAAAGACACTGCTGTTATTTCTGTGCATGTAATTTCCATGGATTGCTACTTAACACAGAGCAGAAAAGACAATTAATTAACTTAACTTTAACCTGACCCATTTAGTATTAATATCTGTGCCTATACTCTGCCTCTTCTCACTGTCATCTCCTCTCCTACTGGTTTGTTTATTTTTTACCAAAGTGCTCGCTAATATGGGACACCTTGAGAGTGTAAATTGCACTTTTTAAATAGATCGTGTCTTTTTTCACATCACTCAGAGATGTTTAGAAGGAATAAATGAAACAAATAGCTGAAAGTTAGGCCCTTAGGGATGTTTGCCAAATTTTTCCTCTCAATGATGTAGAGGTGTCTTGCATTGTACATTCTGTTCCTATCATGTGGACAAGTCCTTCCTCACTCATTGAATTCTTTCTGCTCCACACATAAAGCATTTAGAAGATCATTCCCAAGTAAATACAAGTCATCTTCACGTATTTACACATTTAATATCTGTCTTTAATGCTTCAGTTTTGTCTTGCTAGTCTGGGTGTTCCATTGTTGGCTCCCAGTTGTGTTTTTGTTTTTGTTGTGGAGCAGAACTATGCCTATGAAGGGTAATGAAGAAGGAGATTAAAATCACAAAGTTAAGAAAAGGCACTCTCCAGTCTTGTACTTTGTATTTGTTTTATTTAAAAAAGAATGAATATGCCTTTCAATCCAAGTGGGCTCATCCTGAATAAATGTATTTACCTTTGTGTTGTCTAACATTTAAATTTAACTAGATGTTCACTTGCAGTGACCATTAACCTTTCTAGATACCCTCCTTGAAAATTAAAGTACTTCTGAAAAGAAATTAAATTACTAAGACTTTGGCATGAATAAACTTTTAACAAATTGTCTTCCTACTCATACAAGACATGGATTTTCTTTAGGAGCTCATTTGTGATCAACAAAACCATAGGTGCCCCAAATCTAGCAGTTCTAGAAGAGGAGAGTGGAGCAGCAAAGGCTGCACCTTGTGAACTTCATTACCATGTATTTGGCATGCATCTTCCCATGTGACAAGTGCACTTATTCCTTCTGGTTTGAGTGGCATCAAGTGGGAAGGAAGGCACCTATTGAGAGATCTGCAAGAGAGTTCATGGTGATTGCAGGTGGGACTCCCTCTCCACCACAAATACCCAGGGATCCAGCAATCCACACTGGGACTCTATGGAGCAGCCAGAAATTAGCCTCTGTATCAGCTTCTTTGTTTGAACAGGAATGGACAGGAAGGGAAGGACAATTGAGATCACCAATGACAGAGTCATACATTGGCTGAATTGGCCCTGTATTCTTTTAAACAATAAGATGTGAATTGCAGAACGTGACCCAGTAACAGGAAACAAAGACCAGCACTGAGGGTGTTTTTGGTAAACAGCAGCAGTTTTCACTACCAAGATCCTGATTAATGCCTTTCCCAAATTGAGAGAAAAAGATAAAGGTTTGTGTCAGGAGGGCTGACTGCATATTCATGTAATGATTCCATCCGTCTCTGACATCCCTGCCCAAGCCACGCATTTGTGGCAAAACCACACAACTTATCCTAGCACAGGTAATGAAATATAATGACAGCCTTTCCCCACTTCACTTCCAGCTGCCTCACAACAGCTGCTAATAAAGACACACGGCTTTTATGATGTCCATCTGTGTCCCCAAAGTGGGCATGGAATTATGCGCTCCTCACTGGTCTGTGCTCAGCCTAGAGAAACATGTCCTGGGAATCATGAGTCAACCTTGAACTGACCTCTGGCTGCTTTCCAGGCTAGACTTCACTAATTTTGACAGTTTTCCAAATATCTTGCTTCCACAGAATGTATTTGTTTATTTTAAAAGAACAACAGAGCTATAGTTGTCTTGCTTGCAAATCCAATATGATCAAGCCTTGCTCACAGAAAGTACTTGGATTCCAACATGTATAATTTTACTCCGGATTGTTTATTTCTTTATGTAGTCCAAAGTACTGCAGAGGTTGGGCCAAAGAATTAAAATCAGTTTGAAAAAGACTGGGAGAAGTTTTGTGTTGGGACCCATGTGAAAATTAGATTATTATCTACTTCACAATGTCATTACTTTGAGCATTTATGAGGACTAGTGTTTGAACTTATTCATTCTTAAAGCTTTCATAAACTAACAATTTGACATTAATGGTTTTTGAAGATTTTCAAACTAAATAACTGTACTGACAGCTATTACTGTCAAAGCAAATAGCACAAATAGACTGGCCTTCTGTGCCTTCTTCTCAGAGTCAGTTGAGTCAAATCAACTGAGCTTCTATGAAGATTTTGGAAGAAGAACTTAGACAATGCAGTTGACACTTGGTAATCTCTTCTCCTACACACACATTACTGCCACCATCAAGGAAGCATTTACGTGAATCATTTTTATACAAATGCTTTTTAAAGTAAAATAATCTCATGTGTTATCTCAGAAGGAGATGCTGACTCGGAGCTGGGCCTTGAAAACAAGGCTACTATGCTACTGTACAGACAATCATGGTAGTAAAGGAACATTTAAAACTAGAGAAGAGGGTAGCTCCAGGACCTGCAATATATGTGTAGCAGGGATGGATACAGAATTGGTTTGAACACACACAATTAAAATAGAGCTAAAGAAAGATGACACCAAGCATAAATATCACTGGAGACATCCCATATATAGAAATGGAGTATGTCAATAGATTGCAGCTTTTTCAATTTTTCCCAAGTGGAAGAAATATCTAGAGATCTCCAAAGCTACCAAAGTTATAGATTCTGTTTCGGATAAGCAGAGTAAACACAGCCTCCCCAGTAAAGATGACATGCTGTTCTCAATTTTCCTGGTAGATAGATATAAGTTCACAAAAACATCAGTGAAAAGAAACCACAGATAATGGCAGGCAAGTTTATTGGAGGTGCAAGTAAGAACCCAATACCTGATGGTTTCTCATGAACCTTAAATAAACTTTCTTTGTTTCAAATGAAACACTTCATAATTCAACATTTGACTCAGTAAGAGCAAAATTTGCTTATTTATGAAAAATTTTATAATTTTAAAGGTGTTCCTGTTTAAGCCATTTTTGGCCTATTCGGAATATTTATATGCACTTGCAATTGTATTGGTGTTACAAGACATACCTGTGTATGTTTATGTCTGTGTGTACACATATAGAAGTTTATAAGTTTCAGCCAGTACCATATTAAATTAGGAAAAGCAGAAAGCTTTCTCTCTAAAATCAGGAACAAGACAAGGGTATCCACTATCTCCACTCCTGTTCAATATATTTCTTGAAACATTAGCTGGAGTAATCAGGCAAGAGAAAGAAATAAAAGGGAGATGTGTTGGAAAGGAAGAAGTCAAATTATCATTATTTGCAGATAACATGAGCCTCTACATAGAAGATCCAAAGCATTTCACCAAAAGATTCTTAGAACTATTAACAAAACTCAGTAGCATAGCAGTATACAAAATCAAGACAAAAAATCATTAATGTTTCTGTACATCAATAATTAACTCACTTAAAGTAAATTAGGAAAACAATACCATTCATAATGAAATTACAAATAACACTCATCACAGAGCTAGAGAAAACAATTTTAAAATTCATATACAGCAAGAAGAGATCAAGAATAGCAAAATCAACCCTGGGTAAGGAGAGCAAAGTTAGTGGTAAAAACAGGATGGTATTGGCACAAAAATAGACATATGGATCAAGGGAACAAAGTAGAGGATATAGAAATAACTCCAGTAAATTTCAACTATGTGATTTTTGACAAAGGGGCCAAAAATATATGCTGGAGGAAAGATAGTCTATTTAACAAATCATTGCTGGAAAACTGGCTATCCACATGCAGAAGATTGAAGACATATCCTTCTATCCCTCCCCATGTATTAAACTAAAATAAAAATGAATCAAAACCTAAAAGTTAAAACCAAAATAATCTGCTGGAAGATAAAATATGTAAAACTATTGAAGACATGGGCATAGGCAAGGACATTCTGAATGAATCCCACTAAGAAATAGTATTAAAATAGTAAATCTCACTAAAAATCCCACTAAAAATAGTAACTAACAATTGACAAATAAGATCATGCCAAATTAAAAAGTTTTTGCACAGCAAAGGAAATAATCAACAAAGTGAAAACAACCTACAAAATGTGAAAAAACATTTTGCCAACTATTTCTTAGAGAACTAATATCACCTAGAAGTATAAGCAACTCAAAAATAAGATCTCCCCAAATTAAAGACCCAATAAAAATAGAAGCAGAGGACCCCTCTCTCCTGCGTAACCTCCTCTGGAGCTGCACCATTTCCAGTGGGTGCTGATGGGCTCCAACACAGCGCCAGGTGGGTGAGTTTTACGTCATCGACCCAGCTTGGACTCAGAGCCCTCTCTCCTACGAGGCCTCCTCTGGAGCTGCACCATTTCCAGTGGGCACCACTGATTGGCTCCAACACAGCAGCAGGAGGGTAGCCACTCCTCTGAGCACCATCATGCTGTGCCCCCGCCCCCCACTATTAGATCACCTGATTGAGCCAGTCCTAGGACGCATTCTGCAGATGCGTGGTGGGCTATGAAGGGTGGTGGTTGATCCTATTATGTTCCTGATTGTATTGATAGGGATAAAGGATAGGGATTGATTTGATGAGTTGTTTTCTCAATTATGAAAATGAGAATGTCTATAAGTCATTAGAGAATCAAAAGCTGGGATGCAATGATATCAGGAAGATTTAATGACCCAGGCATTGAATCAAGGGCAACCCAACAGTAAAAATAAAGATGAGAAAACACTTAAGCAAGCCACAAAGACAGACTTCCAGTTCACCAATGGAAAATAGTGGGATAAATGAGGATGAAAAACCATATAGTGAATGTCCAGGACACTCAGAACTCACAGCACAGGAAGTAAAAGAACTGATCAATCAAGCTCTAGAAAAATTGAAAACAGAAATTATTTCCCAGATAATCAAGAGATGGTGAACAAAATGAAAGAAAGACATGATTTGAGAATCCAGAAGAGAAACTGTTAAAACAACAGATGAGCTTAGGAACATAAGAGAAACCATGAAGGCCCAGAATAAGAAAGATATGGAAACAATGAACACCCAACATAGGAAAGAAACGGAATCCATTAAATAGATTCAAACAGATATCCAGGAGATTGAAAACTCTATTGAAAGCATACACAACAGAATAAAAGATTGCGAAGATAGAATCTCAGATTAGAAGATAGGATAGCAGACAGTGACCATGAAAAGAGAGGTCTCATAAAAACAGTAAGGGAGCATGAGAAATCAATCCAACAACTCCTAGATGATGCAAAGAAGAATAATATAAGACTGGTAGGAATCCATGAATTACCAGGAGAAAATGCAAATGACTTTAAAAAGCTGTTCAAAGAATTAATGACAGAAAACTTCCCAAAAGAGGGGAAGAATCAGACATACAGATAAGCGAGGCATATAGGACACCAAATAGCCACAATCAAAAAAAAAAAAAAAGCTACACCTAGATATAGAATAATCAAGATCCAAGAAAATGAAGAGAAGAACAAAATACTACAAGCAGTAAGAGAAAAGAAACAAATCACATGCAAAGGAAAGCCCATCAGTGTCACAGCAGACTTTTCAACACAAACCCTCAGGTCAAGGAGAGCCTGGAGTGAGGTATTCCAAGTCCTAAAAGATAGCAACTTACAACCAAGACTGATTCATCCTGCAAAACTCTCTTTCAAAATGGATGGAGAAATAAGATACTTCCATGGCAAAGAACACTTGAGAAACTTCATGAATACTAAACCAACACTACAAAGAATTTTAAACAATATCCTAGAAAAAGCCAGTGAAGATCACAATACCAGGATGCCCAACAGAGCAAATCAAATAGCCAAGGCAAGACTAAAAGGGAGGACAAACACTAAAAAGAGTCAACAAAAGGACAATAACATGACAATAATTTGAGTACATATCAGTTATAACTATCAATGTCAATGGCCTCAATTCACCAATCAAGAGAAACACATTGGCAGAATGGATTAAGAAGCAAAATCCAACAATATGTTGTATACAAAAAACACACCTAGGGCAAAAAGAAGCCCATAGGTTGAAAGTGAAAGAATGGAAAACAATTCTCCATGCAACAGGAGCCCAGAAAAAAGCAGGGGTAGCAATCTTATTTGCAGACAAAGCAAACTTCAAACCAAAACTGATTAAGAGAGACAAAGAAAGCCACTACATCCTTGTAAAGAGAAAAATCCAAGAGGAAGAAATGACAATCATAAACATATATGCACCAAATATAAATGCCCCCAACTATATAAAACACATATTAAGTAACATGAAAAACCAAATACCCACTAATACAATTGTAGTAGGGGATCTGAATACCCCACTATCACAAATAGACAGATCATCTAGGCAAAAAATCAACAGTGAAATACTAGAACTGAACCAAGTTTTTGAACGTAGGGACTTATTAGATGTCTATAGAGTGTTCCAACACAAAAGCAGAATATACATTCTTTTCAGCTGCACATGGGTCATTCTCCAAGACAGATCACATACTAGCTCACAAAACAGGTTTGAATAAATGCAAAAGAATTGAAGTTACTCCCTGTATATTATCAGATCACAGTGCAATAAAGCTGGACATCAATAGCATAAGAAACAGTAAGAACTTCACAAACACATGGAAATTGAACAACACTCTCCTGAACAATCAATGGATCACAGAGGAAATCAAAGAAGAAATCAGACAGTTTTTACAAATAAATAAAAATGCCAATACAATATACAGGAATCTATGGGACACAATGAAAGCAATTTTACGTGGAAAATTCATAGTACTGAATGCCCACATTAGGAAAACAGAGTAAGCTCAAATAAACAACCTAACAATGACTCTTAGACTCCTAGAAAAACAAGAGCAAGAAAAACCTGAAGCTCAAACAAGAGAGGAAATTATAAAGATTAGAGCAGAAATCAATGCAATGGAAACTAAGAAAATGATACAAAAAATAATGAATCAAAGAGTTGGTTTTTTGAAAGAATAAATAAAATTGATAAACCCTTAGCAACCCTTATCCAAAAAAGGAAAGAAAAGGCTCAGATTCATGCAATCAGGAATGAAAAAGGCAAAGTCATAACAGATCCCACAGAAATCCAGCTGATCATTAATACATACTATGAGAACCTGTACTCTAATAAAATGGAAAACACAGAAGAAACGGACAGATTTCTAGGTACTTATGAATTACCAAAGTTGTTTAAAGAAGATAAAAACATTTTAAACACCCCAATCACAAGCAGTGAAATTGAAAATGTAATTAAAAACTTACCAACAAAGAAAAGCCCAGGTCCTCATGGATTCCCTGCTGAATTTTACAAGACATTTAGAGAAGATCTACTGCCATTACTCTTCAGATTTTTCAACAAAATTGAAAGAGAAGCAATACTTCCAAATTCATTCGTGGAAGCAAATATCACTTTGATTCCCAAACCTGGGAAAGATGTAACTAAAATAGAGAACTACAGGCCAATCTCCTTAATGAATATAGATTCAAAAATCCTCAATAAGATACTATCAAACAGAATACAGAAGATCATCAAGAAGATCATTCATTCCAACCAAGTCAGATTTATTCCAGGGATGCAAGGATGGTTCAACATACATAAATCAATTAATGTAATACACTATATTAACAAAGTCAAGGACAAGAACCACATGATCCTCTCAATAGATGCAGAAAAAGCATTTGACAAAATTCAACACCCATTCATGATTAAAACTGCAAAAAAATGGAATAGATGGTCTATATCTCAACTTAATAAAGGCTATCTATGAAAAACCAACAGTCAACATCATATTAAATGGCCAAAAATTTAAAACCTTCATGTTAAAATCAGGAACAAGACAAGGATGCCCACTATCACCACTCCGCTTCCATATAGTTCTGGAAACATTAGCCATAGCAATTAGACAAGAGAAATAAATTAAAGCAATAAAGATAGGAAAGGAAGAAGTTAAACTGTCATTATTTGCTGATGATATGATACTCTACATTAAGGACCCAAAAAACTCCACCAAAAGACTTCTCGATTTAATTGACACTTTTAGCAGCATAGCTGGATACAAGATCAATACCCAAAAATCAATAGCCTCTTTCACACAAATACCAGACTCACTGAGAAAGAAACTAGGGAAACAATTCCTTTCAAAATAGCACCCAAAAAAATGAAGTATCTGGGAATCAATCTAATTAAAGAAGTAAAAGACCTCTACACTGAAAACTATAGCACACTGAAAAAAGAGATCAAGGAGGATATAAGAAAATGGAAAGATGTCCCCTGCTCCCAGGTAGAAAGAATCAACATAGTGAAAATGGCCATACTACCAAAACTGCTATACAGATTCAATGCAATACCAATTGAAATCCCAACACTATACTTCACAGAAGTAGAAAGAAGAATCCAAAAATTCATTTGGAACTATAAGAGACTGAGAATAGCAAAAGCCATCCTAGGCAATAGACACATGGCAGCAGGTATAACAATTCCCAATTTGAAACCATACTACAAAGCCGCTGTGATAAAAACAGCATGGCACTGTCAAAGAAGCAGACCTGCGGATCAGTGGAACAGATTGGAAGATACAAAAAGAACCCCAGATGCACTCAGCTACTTCATCTTTGACAAAGGAGCTGACACTCCCCACTGGTGGAAAGATAGCCTCTTTAATAAATGGTGTTGGAAAAACTGGATCTCAACCTGCAAAAGATTAAAACTAGACCCTTATCTGTCACCATGCACTAAATTAAAATCCAAACGTATTAAAGATCTAAATGTAAAGACAAAAACACTAAACTTGCTGGAAGATAAGTTAGGCACAACTTTGGAAGACATTGGCATAGGAAAAGACTTTATGAGGAAATCCTCAGTAGCACAAGAACTAGCAGAAAAAATCAACAACTGGGATCTCATCTTATTAAAAATGCTATGTATTCCAAAAGAAACTATCAACAGAACTAAGAGACAACCTACAATATGGGAAAAACTTTTTACCAGCTGTTCCTCAGACAAAGGACTATTATCTAAAATATATAAAGAATTCAAAACAATCAGACCACCCAAATATAGAGACCCAATTCAAAAATGGGCATCTGAGATGAACAGACATTTCTCAGACAAAGAAATAAAAGCAGCAAGTAAATATATGAAAAAATGCTCCACTTCACTGGTCATTCGAGAGATGCAGATGAAAACAACCTGAGATTTCTCCTCACCCCACAAAGAATGGCTGCTATCAAGAAATCACACAATAACAAATGTTGGCATGGTTGCTGGGAGAAAGGAACCCTTCTCCATTGTTGGTGGGAGTGCAGACTGGTGCAACCACTATGGAAATCAATATGGAGATACCTCAAAGAGTTGAGACTAGAGGTTCCATTTGACCCAGCCATCCCTCTGTTGGGTATCTTTCTTAAAGAATTAAAAGAATCATATCACAGTGATATATGCACACCCGTGTTTATAGCAGCACAGTTTGTAATAGCTAAAACTTGGAAACAGCCCATCTGCCCATCAGTTGGAAACTGGATGAAGAAGATGTTGTCTTTCTATAAAATGGAATACTACTCAGCCATAAAGAATGAGAAAGTAGATTCATTCATAGGTAAATTGGTACACTTTGAGGATATACTTCAAAGTGAAATAAATAAGTCACACATATGCAAAAAACAAATAGTTTCTCTTGTAAAAAACTGAAATAGTACTCAAGATCCTAATGGGACAATTAGAAAATAGGAAGAAAAGGACCAAAGGTGTAAGGACAGTGAGAAAGATAGGGAAAGGGGAATAAGGGAAAAGGAAAAAAATATGAGAAAATGTTAAAGTGGAATTAAAGCATTTGAAGGGGGTGGTGGAAGGGGGG
>NW_022900942.1:29156817-29211469 GCF_012274545.1 Fukomys damarensis | reverse complement strand
CAAGGGGAAAAAAGGAAAACCAAGACCTGGCATGTAAAGGTACAAGATCCCAGTCATGAATGTAACTGTACTGTCCATGCAGAGTTTACTAATAAATTAAATTTTAATAAATAGGCAATATAAATGAAGAGGCACTTCTTAGAAGAAAAAATATAAATAGTTAATAAATACATTAAAAAATATTCAACTTCTCTGGCCATTAGAGAAATGCAAATTGAAACAACTGAGTCAAGAAAGAATGGCTATGGTCATTAAATAAAATAATAACAAATGTTAGCAAGGCTGTGGGGGGAAAGGAATCTTTCTAGATTGTTGGAGGGAGTGAAAATTATGAAAATCAGTATGGAGAGTCCTCAGAAAAGTAAAATAAGAAATTCCATTTGACTCAAGTATTCCCATTCTAGGTTCCAAGTATTCCCATTCTAGGTCTCTTCCTGAAGGAATTAGTGAAACCTTTTTATAGTAATATATTCCTACCCATGTTTACAGCAGTACAATTCATCATGGCTAAATCTTGGAAGCATTCCATATATCCATCAACAGATGAATGGATAAAGAAAAGGTAGGATTTATACACAGCAGAACACTACTCTGCCATAAAGCAGGATAAACTTGAGTCCTTTCTAGGAAAATGGATGTACTTGGACACAAAATGTCAACTGCAATAAATCAGATACACAGGCATAAATGTCACATGGTTTCTCTTATATGAGAAGACCAATTTATAAATGAAGAGTAAAATAAAAGATAATAGCAAATAGGGAGATAGATAGGTTTTTGGAAAAGGTAAAGGGACCAAGAGACAGGAGGGTAGGGAGGGATAGGAGGGAAAGAGGATAAAAAAGAAAGAATTAAGATCCTATTATGTAGCATCATTGTTGTAGAAAATACAATTTTGTTAGTGGACACTCAGCCCATATTCCATCAGTTGTTTTTTGGTTATCTGCTATTATATACATATATGAACTCCTCATAAGGAATGCAATAATTATGTACTGCAAACATGCATCAATAAAAATAAAATAAAGGAAACACAATAACAGCATACTTTATTGCATATATGTATGGGTATCAGTAAGAATGGGTGAAAAAAATCAGTGTACAAGCCTCTACCCTATGTAGACTGTTTATGAGGAGAATTCTTCAGGCAAGGCCATTTGCCCTACACATTCCATTTCTGCTTCTTTAAACCCATCTCTCCACAGCTACAAAAAGTAAGAGTGAAATTCCTCTGATGAGACTCTGATAAATCTTGTATTGATATTTTGATATTTTTGTGGTTGTTGAATTACACCCAGTAAGGTAGAGACATTATCAATGTCATTTCGTGCTTTTCCTTCATCTCCCACAGGTAGGTGTCCTTGTCTATATAGGAGGGTAATAGTAGTCCCTAATCTATCTCTCAGGCACCTCATGAGATCAAATAAGGTAATGCATGTAAAGGGCTTGGGATGGTGCCTGAAACATATGAAACACTTAAAATATTGTACTATTATTAGTGTGAAACATCATAAATATGCAATAGATTAAATTCAAAGAAAACCAATATGTACACATTTCCTAGTATGTAGCATCATTGTTGTAGAAAATACACCTTTGTTAGTGGACATTCAGTCCATATCCCATCAGAGACGTCTGTTGGTTATCTGAGTGGATCATAAGAAATCGGGTTTAACTAATTACTGTTTTCACTAGGTTTAAAATAGGACAACTTAGTCAAGATAAATACACTCATTCCAAATGGGACCTGCCTAGAACATGCAGTTAAAAAAATCTGTTAATAAATTGTGACTTCAGTAATTGAAGGTACAGACGCAGGCATCACTCATACTAAAATGACATTTTCTTAATAGACTGTCCTGGCAGGTTGGGGTGTTCTTTTAAGCTTTTTAGCAGCAACAAGCTGCTTCCTAGTCAGGAATCTTAAAATAACTATGTCATTACATAAACATTCTACATCTACCTTCTGCCAATCCACATTCTGTTTCTTTTGGAAGAGAGTGAAATAAGATAAATCAACATGACCCAGGGGTCTACGTTATAGAATGCTAATGTTCGTTAGCATTCCAAAAGTTGTGAGAAAGGCCTCATGTTACAGGTATCGTTGCCCTTTGCAAGACTACTTTATTGCAAAGTTCTGTGGTTTTACAAGCTGACATGCCAGACTTGACATAAATAAGGTGCTAGGGGAATATTGCCACAGAGGTAAGAGCATAAGCTCATGTAGCTATCTCAGCATGACCCACTGGGTCCTGGGTAGCAGGATTGGGGACACTAAAATGGTCCCTACAGCCAAATAAACAGCAAATATGGCCTAGCCAACAATTCAAAATAAGAATTAACCTGCATTAGCAAGCACCACATTGGATAGAGTGACAACCTCATATAGGCAAACATAAGATTTAGCCCACTTCTGCCTCTGAGCAAAACTACTGCATTAGTGGAACTTAGGTAGCAGTGAACCAAGTCAAACTGATGACTGAGTATAAGGCAAATAGATCCCAGAGGGAAAAATCAGATGTTCCAGTAAATAAAAGAGGGTCTAACAAGTGAGGAGTCAGCAGGGACAGAGACAGGCGAAGAGGAAAATATTTTAGAATGATTTAGGCAATTATCATAGAAGAAATTTGTGAATATAGAATTTAAAAACAGGAAGAGCAATCTGATATCTAGGTAGGATAGCCCTGTAGAAAGGGAGTCTAGAGATCAGGGATTAGAACTGGAACCACCAAAAAGAGCCACTTGAATCACAACCCCCCAATTTAGGGTCTTATTGGTGAAAGCAGACTTATGTAGTATGTTTAACAGCTCTTCCCCCAAAGATGGCCTCCCGTGAATTTGGGCTGACCACCTGACTTGCTTTGACCAATAGAATTTGGCAGAGATGACACTGTGTTGGTTTGGAGCTAGGCCTTAAAATTTGCAGCTGTCTGTTTGACCTCATGAAACGCTTTGTCTTGGAACTCAGTTGCCATGCTATGAAAAGCTCAGGTCTCCTAGAGAGGCTGTGTGGAAAAAAACAAATGTCCTCTGATCAATTGTTTCAGCAGATTTTGCAGCAAAACCAGCATGAACTGGCAGCCATGTGGAGAAACCATCTCGAACATCCAACCAAGTGAAGGCCATGGTGTGGCCTACATCATATAGAACAAAAGAATCACACAGCTGAGCCCTGTCATCTCACAGAATCACAAGAGATAATAAAATTATGGTTGTTTTAAACCACTAAGTTTGGGAATATTTATTATATAGCAACAAAAACTTGAGTGAAAGTTATGGAGTTCATAAAAGCAATTTTTTTGTGGGGGGAGGATACTAGGGATTGAACTTGGGAACTTGCAATTGAGAGGCAGGCGGCAGAACCACTGAGCTAAATCCCCAGCCCCATAAAAGCAACTTTAAAAAAAAAACAAACTGTGATTATGTCAGGGGGCATTCTATGTGAGCTTGAGTTTTTAAAAAAATTTCAATTTTATTCAATATACTCTCTTTAAAAGCACAGGGGTTTGTATATAAATTTCAGAAACATAAGGCTTTCATCAAATAATACTTAAAATCCACAATGTTTAATGATTGAAAGACAAACAATTTATCTAAAGAGTTTACTCTTTGTTGTATTATGATAATTCAGTTAAAGTACGATGAGGTAAAGTAGAAAGCTTTCAAAGAAAATTTGAAATTTCCCAAACAGTTTCACATGAACTGTGACCCACAATTACTTTGACTATAAGTATCTGGATCTTTTATCTAAAATATTGTGCTTCCTTAATTTTCTCTACAGATAAACATGATTTCTTGCACTAAACTCTCAACACCAAGATAGCCTCTGTTCATCATGGTTATGACTTACATAGCATTATGTCTGTGTTTGTGTTTGTTCTGGCCAATACCTTAAAAGTATCATTCTGAGCATAAATGTCAGACAGTAGGGAAGAATCAGAAAAATGGGTCCGATTTGAGAAAGAACTGGAAAGGGAGCCAAAGTCCTAAGTCAGTCTTCTGAGACCTAATTTTATAGCTTTTTCTAAAACATTGATATAGAAGGTGAGTAAGACATGGAAGTCAGAAAGTCAAGTTACAGGCCAACATTTTTCTGATTGCTTGTGGTCAATGGCCAGTCCAGGATCTGGAAACTTTGACACCAAATAAGGAAAAGACTTAATTCACTATGCAGTCTCAGAGGTCAGGGATACCCATATCTGGAATCTATACCTTATGGAGACCAAACCAATTACCCCAGCAGTCAGAACTCAGATTCAAGGTTCTTTTAAGGCCTTGCTGGGGAAAGTAAATCATAACCAGAAGAGGGCAGATCATAGCCCATAGATATTTGCAAAAAACAATCCCTTTTTCTTACAAGTGAAATAACCAGGCTGTTTCTCACATAAAGGACAATAGGATGTTGAAGTCACATCAATTTTATTCTCTAGGACTTCTCAATTTAAGAATGAATAATTCTTGAATAATTCCATTGCATTTGCTCACAGGGCAGAATGAGTCTGCCCCTAGTGACATGAGCATGACTAACATAGACATATTTGGCTACATTGTTGTCTTTCATTGCTTCCAGTACTGTGTGACTTTAGGAAGTAGGGCAATTGCCTTCAGTTATGAATCAAAAGCATTCCCATTGCTTCACTGTCTGTTTCTCAAATGAGCTATTAGATGAAAATAAACATCCACTCGAAGAGCAATATTTCTCAAGATTCGTGACTGAAAGGATACTTTCTTTGGAACAAATGCTAACCATGGAATAGAAGATTTCCAACTGCACATCTAAATCTCAAGTGATAACTTTAGAGTCTTCCCAGCTACTACTGACTTGAGGCTCTCTATGGTGAGCTAGGAAAGCCACAGCATTTTCTGAAACATCAAATTGGACCAAGGTGGGCCAAGGTGGGACAAAGTCAAGTCCTGGAAAGCACATTCAAGGCAGAGGTCAGCATTTTCCTGAGCTCTTGATCTGTCTCCAGGAGGTGATTTAAATACTTTACCAGGAACATTTCTGCAAATTGTGTTGGCACAAATATGCTCTGTTTCTTCAGAAACTTTGGCCAGGGAAACAATTCATTGGCCAGAAAAAAAGAATGATTAGATTTTCAAAAGATCTTCATGACTGATTAAGGTCTGAAAATAGAATATCTTGAATTAGAAATGTTATAAAAATCTTTTCAATTCACACTAATGAAAACTGACCAACGTGTAAATGATGAGATATTTTTGAGTAAGCTACAATTACAAATTTCAAGTGCATACAGTAACTCTAGGCTAACAAAATATTGACAAGTGAAATCCATTGGGGATCTGCTTTAAAGAATAGGGAGATTAATTTTTAATTTGTATGTTAGTCATTTACTTACAAAGGACAATAACATTTTAACACATAAATTCCAAGTTAACATAATACAAATATAGTTTTGATTCAAAGAACTCACCAGTATGCAATCAAACAAACTTACTGAGAATCAGTTCTGCACTAGGCTCTATGGTAGATCCTATAACAGACTAATAAGACATGGTCTGTGCCTCAAGGAGTTGACAGCATAGTATAGGAGAGAAGAATGCAACTGAATATTATATAATATTATAAATGCCATGCTTTTGTAATGAATAATATGCTTTCAGAGGACAAGAGAGTGACAGCAATTCTGCTTACAGAACGCATTAATATGTCTTAGGGGAAAATATAGGGTAGGGTTGATATTTCCATTTGATGAAATTATATAAAAGGTCATGAAATGAAAAAGAGTCAGGAATGTGCCATAGTGGAAAAATAAATACGAACAAAGAGCTGATTGTAGGAAGGGGAAGCACATTTTTCAAGGGGAAATAGTATGGTTGTAACCTGGCAGGATGGCAGAAGATGAATAAGTCTAGATTGCTAGTGCTCTAGAATCCATTCTGGAGTTAGGACTTTATCCTATAAACAGTGGTGAGCTAGAAAAGATTGGAAGACATGGAGTGATATCAAAAGAACTCTATGTGTGTAGATAGTAACTCAAGCACAGGCTTTATTGGTTCAGAGAGAAGTAGGATGTTTATTGTAGAAAAACAAGAAAGAATCCATTTTACCTGTCAAATTCCAAACCCTAGTGAAAGCCACTGCTATGAATTGACAAGGACCAAGATTTTGAAAGAAAAAAAAGTGCTTGCACATCAAAAGGGCAAACTCTAATAGAGTTGGCAAATGTGTGAGAATAATAAAGAATGACTAATCACCTCATAGTCTCTGAGTTCTGGCCCTACCACCCACATAGTTTGAGGCCAGTAACTCGCAAGTCCCATAAATTATACTGTCATCAATTTTGAGTCTTTAATAATAAGGAAGCAATGGAGCAACAGTTGGGTTAACTCATGAAGTGTTAATGTGCCCAAAGGCCAACCTAAAAGTTTATCTGTAAAGAAGAATAGATAAAGAAGCAGAGGAAAGTACACTGTGTTACCCACCTAGATATTCTATAAAACATGTAGAGAGTGGGCAACCAAAAGTTACCTTGGATCTAAAAGAATCACTTGGAGAAGTGGACATCAGCACCAAGAGATGACCCAGCATTTGTGTGAGTGTCTCCAGTGCCCAGAACCGGGGCCCCGGGGAAGTCAGGCTGGCCTTCTCCCTTGGTCTGTAGAGACCAAGTCTGTGTCACTAATGTCACCTGTCCTGAGATCTACTTACACATCCTTAAGGAATCTTGTCAATAGCTGCCTGCACTTTGACAGCAAAGAAGCACAGTCAGGCTTCCACTGAGAAATGGTCCTACTTCAAAGGTCCAGGATTCTTGTAAGCCACAAAAACAAAGTGTGAGATCTTGGCAACCACAGGATGTACAGGAGCCCTGGAAGAGAATATCTCCTCATTGTGGAACTGGAGACTAAAATTGACCAGCTTGATATTTCTTCTTGGCTACCACAGTGAAGAAACCATTTCTGTATATGATCCCACAAATGAACTTTAAGCTGTTTTTACCCTTTCCTCTTTTCCTTAGTACATTTTTAACCCCACGAGAAACTTACATCTCTACCACTACTACAGAGCTGGGCTTGCGACCTCTCCCAGCTCTCTAAGGAGGCCTCTGTGAGTATTGCATGTCACTGCTAATAGAAAAGGCACTTGGTTCTAAGGAGAAACTTTATGTCACCCAGATTAGCACACATCTCAAGGCAACTCATAACAATATTCAGTCTTGGGAAGGCAGACATGGATATTTGAACATATCTATTGCTCACATCCAGGCCGAAAGGCCCCTAACTCCCCAGCAAAGATACTATGCATTAATCCATTTTAATGAACAAATTAGGATAAAAGAAAATACATCCATCTTTTGCCAGATTTCTTTAGTTCTACAAAAATGGAAAAATACAGGTTAAAATAATTGCCCATTTCTTTCTGATACCTGTGTATCTACAAAAAGATAGAGGAAAAGCAAGGCTATAAGCTTTCATTCTTCTCTACCCTTCAGGACTATAGAATCCTGTAAAGTTCCCCAAAATAATGTCTTAGGCTACTGATGTCCGATATCTAAGAAACAGGATAGCCTTGGAAGGAACTCTAAGACAAGAAAATGACTTTTTTCTTCCATTAATGGGACATGGAGAATGATTAAGAAAGAATTTAGTGGAGAACTGAATAACTACTGGCCCTTCTGAAGGAGGCCTGTAGGACAGGAGTATCTAAATCTGGAGAATGTGTATTGTATCCAGCAAGAAGGACTAATCACTGCATCATACTTGACTCTATTCCCACCACCTACCTAACCTACAACCAATAATTCTCTCAGCAATTCTTTCAACCTGGAGCTTATCTGAGCTTATGATGTTTTCAAAATGAGGAAAATATGGTTGGGTTAAATCTAGAGGCACTAATATGCTTATGGATAACTTCAGCAACATCTCAAACCTCATGCTTGCACATATTTACAGGTGAGTTTCACCACTCTTCACCTAGGGTGATCTCAGTTTTATTTAGTACCCCCATTCCCAAGTAAATGTGTGGGAGATTTTTGCCTTTCACACTGTTAATTAACTTCATTCATTGCATGGGGCCTCCCCTCTCAAGATTATGCTTGCCCTGTAAGAGAGAGGCAACTCACAAGGCAGTAGAACTCAGGAACATCTGGAATCATGGATGAGAATAACTTCTAATGTCCACAGAAGATGCTGAGTCTGTTGTCTCTTCTGATTTTGAAATAAGAGTTATCAGAGAAGAGTATTAGGAATCAGAGGACCTAAGACCACCATGCCAGCAGAAATGGCCTCTGGACTTGGGAGACCATTATAAAGCTCCAAATAGTGATGGAGAGATACACACCTGATACTCACTTTACCTACCTGATAGTATGGGACTCTCAGGAACACATTACCTAGATTATCATGTGTGAATTTGAATGTAGGAAGGGCCATTCTGGAGGCATAGGTGCAAGGCAATCCCTAGTTATTATTAGATCAGAGTACAGGAAATAGGGGATTTCCTGCAATTCTAAAGGAAATTATAAATTCCGAAAACAGCATAGATGTGTTTGGAAGAAGAATTCAATAGCTTAACTCTAAGATAGTTTCACAGGCTGAATGAATTTCAACACAGATCTAGTGGAGAAAAAAAACGAAGCCTTTCTTTTTTTTTTTCAACTTTAATTGAGTTTATTGGTACATTTTAAGGATACAGTACAGTTACATTCATTTTTGGGATCTTGTACCTCTACATGACAAGTCTTGATTCTCATTTTTTCCCCCTTATCTCTGCCCTCCCTTCACCCCCTCCTCCCCTCCCCATCTACAAAGAGTTTATTTTCATCTTTTCACTCTCTCACATTTTTTTCTTTTCCCTTTTTACTCTTCCCCTACCCATCCCACCTTCCCTACACCTTTAGCTCCTTTCTTCCCACTTCTAAATGTCAGTTATCTTATTAGAATCTTATGCATTGCTGCAGATTATTCACACCAGGGAAACTATTCAGTATTTACAGGTGTGACTCATTTATTTCACTTAGGAGTATATCTTTAATATGTATCCATTTTCCTGTGAATGAATCTATTTTCTCATTCTTTATGGCTGAGTAATATTCCATTTTATAGAAAAACCACATCTATTCACTGCTCCCATTCCAGTAGGGACACTAAGGACTTTTTATCTCAGCACCTGAAACCCCTGTAGCTGCCCCAGAACCCAAGTTTTGCTTTTTGGGGCTTTGTAGATGTGCTGACTATCAAAAAGGAATTTTTATATGGGAATTTGGCTGAGCTAAGTTTCTGACCTGGAGTCATGACCACAAGATGACCAACAAAGCAACAGCTGAAGGGTGTTAATGGGATAAGATAGCACACTGACATTTCAAGATCAATTCCTCTTCCTTGTGCTTGGGAAAAAAGAGTCTGCACAGAGCTTTGTGTTTGAGTGACTGAGAGAAGGCAGTAGACTAGGGTGACTGCCAGGCTAACTCAGGCAGGAATGGGTAGAAATGTCATGTTCTAAAGCAAGAAATAACTCTGCAAGGAAAAACTGATCTTGACATTCAGGAGACAAAACAAACATGGCATTGGAATGAAGAATGAATGTATTTTAAGGAAATGAAGGGTTGAACTAAAAGTCCAAAAGGGAAGGTGAGAGATGTAGCATGCTATTCAGAGAAGTTAATTCTGGCGTTCTTTGGTTTCTTCCACCACTGGCACACAGGAAGGCTGGAGAAGCATACTAAGATCCAAGAGACTCTTCATTTACCTCTTAAATGATATCCCAATTTTCTCATGTCCTCTAATCAAATGAACTAGGCCACCCTAGTTTACTGTGGACTCAGGAAATATTTTCTATTCTTGCATTTTCTTGTTCTACTTTCAGGGGAATAAAAAGAAGAACAAGGAGGAGGAGGAGGAGGAGAGAAAGAGGAAGAGGAAGAGGAAGAAGAAGTGATTACTATTTTTTATAGGATATCCCTTCTTATAAATAAAAGTTAATTAACATTTACCGAACCCTGCTTGGACACATGGCACAGTACCAAATTCCTAAAAGACAATGAGAATGGATAAGTGAGCATTGTCCTAAAAGTTAAAGATGAAAAAGAACCCAGTTTAACAGCTTAATGTCAAATTAAACCTAGCCTACCAAATCCTTTCACAGTAGAAAGCATTTGCATTCATAAACACATGGTATATAAGTTTCTTACAAGCAATTGGTAAGTTCAAGTACTGAACCTTCTCTAGTCACCTCCTTTCAAATAATTAAAGAATTTGAGCCATATGCTTATAAATCTTTTTGTACTAATGTCTGCAAGACTTAACTAGCTCCTCAGAGGCTGAGGCACTGGGAGATGGTACATCTGCTGGTTCACTCTAAATTAGTGCACATGCAAGTCTTTGTAATGCACCTCCATTGTATTTCCTTTGCTCATGACACTGGTTCTAAACCAAGGCTGTCCATTACCAAGATGAGTGCTTAAATATATATGTGCCTGCCTGAGTTGCACACCTTCAGACTTTGTATCTATGGAAGTTGGGCCCAATTTATATATTTGCTAATCTCCTAATAGGGTTTGAGTTTTTGGTTTTTTTGTTATGGTTTTGGTTTTTTGTTTTGTTTTGTTTTGTTTTTGGTGGTGTTTGTTTGTTTGTTTTGTTTTGTTTTGTTTTGTTTTTGGTACCAGGGATTGAACTCAGGCAGGACCTTATGTTTTGCAAGGCAGGAGCCACTGAGCTAAATCCCTGGTCCTCCAGTAGGATTAGAATATGCAACCCAAAAAAGATATACTGTGTCTCTGGCCTTATCAATCAAGCCTGACTACCATTGACTTTTCCAAATCTATCTGCAACCTTTTCCTACACAGTCACAACTCACGGAGGTAAAGGGCTGATATTTTATTTCCCCCACTTGCTCACGCTGTCTTCATAACCCTCTACTAGGTAAAACTGTGGTCTTTTGCTTCAGTTGTGTTCCTCAAGTAGACCAACTCCCCTATAAAGAATTATTTTCAGTTGTGTTCCAAGGATCAGATTTCTTTTGATGAATAACATTATCAGTACATACGATATTTTATTGTCAATGTATCAACACACCACAGAGCCCACAATCAGTTCAACTAATGATTTTATTTCACTTAGGCATTTTAGCAGTTGATATTAATTGTTCTCATTTTCTAAAACACAGCCTGTAGTACACACAGAATTTCACCTTGCCTACTAAAATGTATCATGGCTCTAGAGAAAAAGACAATACAGATATATGAAATTAAATAAATAGTAAATTTCCAGAAAGTCCATTTTCAATAAATGATGAGGATCAAAAAGTAAGAAATCCTGTGCTGTATTTCCCTTTCCTTGCCTCACTTAAGAATTCCAAGGTCCTGATGAGGGGAGGGACTGCCAGCTCTGACTAGCTTCTATTGTTAGCTCTGACTCTGACTTCTATTGTTTCTTGGTTGAATTCAGGGAACTGAAAGCATGACATTTCCTTTAGCATGCACTTGGCTGTTATAGATTTATTTCCTGTAGCTCTTGGATGGAGTGGAGACCCAAGGAGAAATTCATCAAATGATGGTCAGAATGAAAAGACGTCAGTCACACTGCCTGCAAAAGGAGAAGTAACATGGCTCCTCCATTGTGGTTCATTACAAACCATAGTGAGCCTCTGCAAAGATAGGAAACAATGAACTTTTAAAAATGCATATCAGTTGCGCACCCATCCAAATCCCATAAATGCATAATTAACTTTCTGAACATGAATATTTTTGGCATTTAAAAATGTATATTAATTACTTGATATTCTGCCCATTCCAGGCTGTTTATGTAAATATTGAGTTGAGAGACTTCTTAAAATGCACAGAATTTCCTTGGTTATCATCTACAATAGTAATTGACTAAATACATAATTAGAGTATTTTTAAAACAGGTATTATAGACTCCGCAATCTTTAATGACCTTTTGCATCACTCTAACCTAAGGTGTCAAGACTTAATTAGAATTTGAAATTTACGGATCATTGACCAAAACACCATAATTGGCTTGGGCATATGCACTACTGCAGATCATCAGTGAACTAATTCCTTAAAACAACTCCTCAAAATGCTGTTAAAAGTATATGGATTCATCCACTTGGAATATTTTCTCACAAAGAATTAAAAGGAAGTACTTTAAAGGAAGTACTATAATTTATTCACTGTTGATGTGGCAAAGTTCCTTTCTACAAATGAATGCCAGCTAGTTAATATAAGAGGAATGACAGAAAATTTTAAATCATCATTCTGCAATCTACATTCCTACCCTGCAGCAGGAAACCATTAATTCAGACAGGGATCCTCAGTGGGGACTGAAACCACTGAATAAACCCTTGTGGGGAGGAAAGGCTATTCCCAAGGTGTCAGGTGTAATTCTATAGTAGTTTGTTAATTGCAAAAAAAGAATATTTGCAATAGAGGGACATAGCTATCTTTAGTGGAATTCTCTAAGTAATTCTGTGGTATGTAATATACAGTATCCAGCAACACTTTTGAGATTTTCTTTTTAACAATGTTTAATCTACTTCTTCTGATCAAGCCTGGGAATTTAACCTATATTTTGTATGAAATA
This sequence comes from Fukomys damarensis, assembly GCF_012274545.1. Lineage (NCBI taxonomy): Eukaryota > Metazoa > Chordata > Mammalia > Rodentia > Bathyergidae > Fukomys > Fukomys damarensis. The sequence continues at coordinate 29,198,920 of NW_022900942.1, read as the reverse complement.
GAGGAACAATGTACACAATTCCAACAGCAAATAATTAGGGTATTCCACAATCTAAGACAGTATAATGAACAGACAAATAGTCAATATAATGAACCTTAAAAAACAAGAAACTTTAACGATAAAAAATTACTAACAAAACATAATGAACACAAGAAATGCATGAACTTTGAATCCTGGTTTGATACAAACAGCTACATCAGACATGTTAGGAAATGTTACCAAAATGTAAACTTAGACAATTATTAGATTAGACAATTATTGCTTATTTGCTAAGGTCATAATGACCCATAGATCTATAGACAAATGTCTTGTACTTAGAGAGTATTTGCTGAAGTAACACTTCATAATGAATGTAGCTGACTTTCAAATGGTGTAACACAGAGACACAAAAATATATAAAACAACTATGGTAAAATGTTAACCATTGTGGTATTTAAATGATGGATATTCATGAGTTCATTAAATGATATTTTCATTTCTCTGTACATTTGTAAATAGAGCTATATATTTATATCTAATTATCTAGTGGGAAAGCAGGATTCTTGCCTATGTTTGCACATGTGTTTTGTCTTGTGAATATCTTTTTAAGTGTGACTGTGTGTATGTGTGTGTGTTCATGAGGGTATTTCTCTAGAAGCTGTGTATTTACTACAGTATGACACAGACCTTGCTTATTCTTTGCTTATGAGTATTTGGATCTTATAGATTGGGTTTGATTTATACTATTTAGTGTTTCAGGGGATATGATTTCTCTTTCACTAATGAAAGACTCAGTTCCATCATTTTAGCAATGTGGATTTATTGGGAACCTAGTAGGTGCAGGCACAATGCAAAACTCCAGGAAACAATGCAAAAATGGACCCAGGTAGTTTAGTCATAAAGAGAAACCTTAATCAAATTATTACATGGATAAATTAACATACTAAATTAAATGTCATGAAAATAAAAGCTCACTAAGTAGGAAAATAATACACAAGAATCTGGTTTAGTGCTAAGAGATGAAGGCTGAATAGGCATAAAACCAGAATGAAGGGATAAGGAAAGAAATGAAGTGTCCAAGGTAGAAGACAGTGTGGCCAGTTTCAAGAACAGAAGGGCCAGAGTGGCTGGACATAGAGAACAGAGAATAGAAGGCAAGAAGAAGCCTCATCGCCCAATGCCATGAGGCTATTTTGAGGGTTTTGATCTTTATCCAAAGAATGTTGGATAGTTTTAAGTGTGGACAGATATGGCATATGCTCGATATTTAGAAAGGTCTCACAGGCTACGATATGGTGCAAGGATTGGAAGGGAGCCAGAACGGAAGCTGTGAGGACAGTTTGGAGGTGATTGTGAAAATCCAGGGAAGAAATAACAGTGGCCTGAGTACAGTGAGGAAGTTGTAGAGAAGAGGAGAAGCAAATAGATTCCAAAAATGTGTAGGAGGCAAAAGTGAAAGACTCTGACTGATCAGTTAAGAGTAGAGAATTAACAAGGCATCGAGAACTGATCTGCGGGTTCTGCTTTTAGCTTCTGAATGGAGAATGCTGAAGGAGAAATGGTCCATTTAGAAGGATTACAAGTCAAGTTTCAGATATGCTGCATTAAGTGGAACTTCAAGCTGTCACTGTCAGTACGTACTCTAAGGACAGGTTAATTTTAGGCATTCAAACTGTGGTACTAGAACAAAGAGAGCTATTTTTGACAAAACAATATTTTATATTTGCAAACTAGAGTCCTACTTTGGTTACCTTGAGAAATGTTGCCCCATGCTAACAATCCTATCGTTGCTCAAACCATATGAGGTCTCTCCTTGAAAACTGGAAGTTAGTAGCCTCTCTCCTATCATCCTTGAATTCAAAGGGTGTTTCACAGAAATATTTCTTTTGGACATGTTCTGTCGGGGATACTGTGATCATTATAGAGGCTCCCAAAGTAGCTACTTGCAAAGGATAAGATCCATTTGAATACACCAAGTCTGATGTGTTAAAAAGAAATGGGCTGTAGACACATTTTCATGCACACATACCATGAAAATAATAAAGATAATTAGTGAGAGTCAAGTTAATTAGACCAGACCAAGTGACATAACTTTGAAAGTTCACCAGAAACTCATTTCAGACCCGTCATTTTCTAAATTTATTGTGTATCAGATGCACTTGGGATATTTGTTAAAATTGCTGATTCCTGAAGCCTATTGAGTCAGAAACTGTATACGCCCTGATGCTTGTACAGCTGAGTGAAACACAAATGGAAATGTGTGGCAGCCTCTACTACCCGAGCCCTGGTTCAGGCTTTACCTTTCAGTATCTGGTGACCTCAGGAATGCCGCTTAACTCTTCTTGCCTCAGCATCTTCTGTAAAGGATGAAAGCAGTTTGCCGCTTTTTAAAGTACCTCTTAGCTCTAAGATTCTGTCAAACACTTCTGCTTTTGCTCTCTGGGTTCCCTGGCTTCTAAACATTTCCCTTGGCCCACATAGGTAGGTGTTGAACTCTACAATTGTCCTCTGATTAGTTGAACAACCTGGGCTCTGACACCCTGTGTTCATCCTCATGGCTAAGTCTATCTGATCTAGTTTCCAGCTTGCATTGTTGTCTCACACCTCAAAACTTGATGATGCCACAAAGTAAGATCACGGACAGCTGGGACTATGTATTTAAAATGGACCTCCAAGTGGGAGTAGGAGACAGACAAGCTACAAGGAAGAAGGGGGCTCTAGGCATGGAGAAACAGCATCAGCAAAACATGGGAATAGGAATGAGTAAGGGACACCCAGGGTCACCCTGCCATGATCAGTGTGTGCATAGAAAAGTGGTTGGATTAAGTGCTAGGATTCAGATCAAAATTTAGTTTTATTTCCCAAATCAGAGTCAAAGAGGAAAAGAAGAGTCGGTGAAATTTTTTGTAAGTGTGAAATAGTGTGCTTCAATAGTGAGTTAGAGTACAGTTCTTTCATAAAATTGCAAGAGCAATGATTAAATTCATACTTCGCATATGCCATTTAAAATGCATCATATACACTGGTAAACATAAACATCCAGGAATGGAGCAAAGTAACTAATGGGGAAGTAACTGTGTGTGCTCCAGAGACCAGGCTTTTTCAGAAGTGGGTAGAGAATTAGATTGCGCAGGCAAGAGACATTTGGTTGGGACAGGGCTGCGCTGCCAACTCAGCCTCTGCCATGTCATGAGTCACAGAACTGGCAGGCTCTGAGTACACATGCGGTCTTAAGACCCTCTATGCTTGCCAGTTCTACTGAGTACATGGTACCCAACCACTGCCTACTTTGGACAGGAATGTTTTCAGTGGAATTTTTCCTTTGGGCAAAGGAAGGCATTAAACTTCCTTTTGTAATAAGTTGATAAAATGCTCCAAAATTTCAGAGGAGGAAAAGTCTATACCACGCAAGGCTGGGCTCTTCTGTTATGTAAGATGATGTAGACTGAAAGGGTGTGCACTGGCTGCCAAGAATCCCAGGACAGGCTGCTGGCAGCAGGTTCTTTGAGGAAAGCAGCAGATGGCTTCTGGGAAGCATGGGGAGTCAGCCAAGGTTTCCCTGGAGAATCACTGGATGGATGTCCGGACTAGTATGGGCACTAAAGCAACCCCTGGGCTCTAAGCAAACCTAGCCTTCCCTGATGATTTTAAAGACAGGAGTATGCGTGTGTTACTGTATGCCTAGGATACCAGGGTTCCAACTGCACAAAAGGAACCCATTCTTTTCTCCAAAGTCAGCTTGGATAATGTCATTTCTTCTAGACCATGCTGTGAGCCAAATTTTGAAACTGTTCTAGTCAACTTCATTGGGCAACTTCAGAGGACTTGTTTACCTGCTGTCCTCAGCTCAATCAGTTAATGGAGTTATTACCAAAATTTGCTGACTTGAACTAAAGTGTCATGAGCTTGTCTGAGTGAGTAAATTAGAAAAGCTTTTCTGGTAGAAGTTTTGTATTTCTGAAGGGACTTCACAAATAGCAAAAAAGAAATATATTTTTTTCTACCTTAAATAGCCTCTGTCTAGGCTAAGTCCTATTTTAACCCTGAGTCAATTCACAGACATGCATTGTATACTCATTCCTGGAGGGCAGTTACCATGGTAGGATAAAGCAAAAGCAAATGAACATGGTATATCAAAAATATGAAGCATGTTCATAGTTATTTTTAAAAACGAACATTGATGAGCACCAATGCTGCTCAACAGCATGCCTAAGACACTGAGTGAAGGGGGAGGGTGTATGCTCAAAGATGCTTTAATCCGACAGGAGAAACTGGTCTCACACGTGAAATACTATCATAGAAAGCAAGACAAGCTACAGTTGGATATATTGGTTCTAATGCATTGCAGAAAAACAAAATACCACTTGCCAAAATACCACTGTGGTAGATGTGTTTCAGTTGGAATTTGGGGGTTTTGTGCAATTGGCCATCTCTTCAAAGAAAGGCCTTCCACATTCAACATGCTGAGAAATTCGGATACCTGTCGGAGAGGTCAGATGTCACAGAGGTAATCATTTTTCCCTTCCTCAAGACAGGCACTGTTACTCATGTTGGCTGAACAGTTTTGGTGTTCAGTGCAATGATGAGATGTTCCCATGTGGGCTGTCAGATCATTCATTTTAGAAAGCTTCAGACGTACTGTTCTTTGCTTGATGAATACAAATACTCTTGCATTTTAAGTTTTAATTTTCTTTATTGCTCTGTTACTTTTGAAAAAAAATCTTTCTACTGAAGGCACTCAGATCAAATAAGAACAGGAAGAAAATCAGGGCTAGGACCTGATGTCTCTCCAACACATGCCTTGCGTGTGCCTGGCTCTATCATATTGATTTCTCTGCCTCAGTTGCCCATCTCTGGATATTGAAATCCTCTTCTTCATTCAAACCCCCATTAGATGCCAATTCTAATTTCCCACTCCCAAATCTTCACTGTGAGCAACTGTGACCTCTCACCTAGAAAATGCATTTAGCACATTTAAATATTTACATGTACTAGCACCTATAACATACATGCATGCATATGTTACATATATATTAATATCCTCTGCTGCACCCAAAACCTGTCAGTGTCTTATAAGCAGTTTATATTTAGTAGGTACTTGTTGGAAATATTTTTGGGATGGATAAGTGAATTAATCAATATAAGACAGATGGTCCCAAAGAATTCAATACATTTATTCAACCAGGACTCACAAACGGGAATAAAATCATACATTCAATTTAGGAAGATACATACACTAGGTAAAAGTTATCAATACTTCAAATTGTTGGTAGGTTCAATTGGCTTAGTGTACCTCTTTTTCACACATGGGAATTTGGCAAAAATCAAACAAGGAATCGGCACACAAGCAAAACTACTCCTCTTAGACAATTCATCTTGAGATTTTTCTTCTTTGATAAGCTTCTTCTTCCTTTCTTTCACTTTGGAAAGTATTGGAGTTGGGAAAGCATTGGGAAATGGCCTTATATAAGATGTAAATATTTCTTAGGAATTAGTGTGGGCAAGGCTTTCTTTCTCTGTGACTTGAAACTCAGCCTTAGTGATAAACTCTAAGATGAGAAAATACAAAAGCTGAATGACCAAAAATCAGTGTTCTCCTCTCTAATTGTAAAAAATAATATAGTAGATATCGATATGAGAGAAAAGATACAGAAGAAAACAACCCACAACAGATTGAAACAAAACTTGGAGGAATAGTTTGGGTATTACTTTAATCTGAAAATATTTGTCTCTCCAAAATTCACATTGAATTAATCAAGTTAATCAAGTGCAAAATTACTTAAGAAGAAAAATATTTAAGAAGTGGGACCTTCAGGAGGTGATTGGGCCATAAGGACTAAACCTCCATGAATGGGATTAGTGCCTTTATGAAAAGGCTTTGAGGGGTTGGGGATTTAGCTCAGTGGTTCTGCTACCTGCCTTGCAAGCACAAGGGCTTGAGTTGGATCCCTGGTACTGAGAGGAAAAAAAAGGGGGGGTTGAGGAAATAAGTTTATCGCCTCTTTTTTTTTCCTTTTTCATTGGTACATGTTTGTGATTCATGATGAATACATTTATCATGGGAGTTGGTACATATACATATCGCATCTTAACCCTTTGACCTCTGCCTTTCTGCTGGATGCAGATGCAGGAGGCTCCACCTTCGAGTTCAAACACATGGTGAATCCCTTAACAAGTGCATGGACACAGACTGAACAATTCTCCACCTCACCCATCCTGTCGGAGACCTGCCAGCCATTGTACTCCCTGCCCACTCCAAGCTTATTCTAACCTTTGTGTTTGGCACAAGTTATTCTCTCTGTCTGGAATTTGTCTCTCCCAAATGTTTGTTTCATTCAAGTCTCAGCTTAAGTGAAACTTCCTTAGAAACAACCATCCACATTTATTTTATTTGATTCATGTCAGCAGCATTTTATTTTTGACACAATTTACTTGTCTTACTGTATATTAAAAAATAGTGACCTTTTGTTTTTTCTTAGCTTGTTGTTTGACATATGATAAACATTCCAATACTATTCTTAAAGAAATAAAGGTATGATTTTCTTTTCACTTGAGGCCATTCTGTTATTGACTTTTTAATTTAAATTTTGTTGTTATCAATTATACACTTGATAAAGTTTACAGAAATAACTAATTCTTTAAGGATTGTGATCTCAATTTTCTTCCAGAAGAAGGTACCAAAGAAATCATTTCAGAAAATTAAGGCTTGAAGAGGTTCAGAACCCCAAAAGCTGTGGATATAATCTTCTCTAGATACTAAAAGAACAACATAGCATGGAAAAATCATTCTTTGCACTAGATTCAATGACCGTTGAAACAAAGGAAGTCTTAGGGAAAACCCAGAGTAGGCAGGGACTAGCTATTCTCCCAGCCAGGCGGCCTTTACATTCCCTGGTGTCACTGGTACCAGTGCACTTCTCTTCCTGTTAGGCCATGTACGGACAGGAAGTTATTTTAAATATTGGTCAAAGAAGCTCCTGTCAATTATTTTAGAGCTAGGAAAGAAGATAAAAATTGCATTATCATCCTCCAGATACAATTTAGCCTTCAGTGATTTGGTGAGACTATCCTGATCTGAAAAAGAAGAGTTTATCAAAACTACTGTCCTAAGGCATTTAGGAAAGACAAATTCACCATTGTAAAGCATGGAACATTCTAGAATGGGAGCTTCATAAACACACGGTTTGGGTCTGTCTTATGCTTTGGTGTATTTCTACTACCTCGATCAGGACCTAGGCCTAAAGTGACATTCAGTAAATGATTGTGAAATGCATGTGGGAGTTATCACAAGATGTTCCCACATTTTATCAACTCACATATTGTACATTGTGATGTCCTGATCAGGTATAAGTCTTACCTCAACAATGGGAATGGGGTGACAGTCAGTCAAGAACTTAGATAGAGTTGTGTCTAAGTTATTTTTCTGGTTGTTCAGACAAAATATCTGATGATCATAAATTGAAGGAGGAAAAGTTTATTTCAGCACATGGTTTGTAGAGGTTTCAGTCCAGAGTCAGCTGGTACCGAGGGAGGGCAGCATGACAGAAGTCATCACAGAGGACAAACAGGCCATGGCAGAATAGGTGGGAGGCAGCAGCAGCAAGCTGCAAGCTGTTCTCTCCTTTTCATCCTATCCAAACTACAAGCCTTTTGAGTGGTGCTACCCACACCCAGGACCAATTAATGGTCTAATCCAGTACCACACAACCTTAATTCCAGTACCACATCCTTAGTCCACATTCACACACCCTATATCCCACCACTTCCACAAAGCTCCCCGTGATCACATAAGGCTTTTGGGGAAATCTAGACACAAGCAATAACAAGCTGGTCATCTTTACACAAGCACATCATGACAACATCTTTCATTGCAGAACCTCTGACCCTGGGAAGATACTCACGCTGTGCACTTCTGTCTATACCAAGGGCTTCAAACTGAGCTGTCCACTGGGCCTTGGCAAGGGATATATATTAAGTGATCAGGCTGGGCAGGGATGAGGATAAATTGAAGATCGATGTTCTACCAAAGCAGACACTTGGCACTCAAACCCTGCATGTGGCAGAAATGGAGAACCGGTGCTGTCATAGGATCAATTTTCTTTACAAGAAGACAGTAAATTAGAATTGTCAAAATCGAAATCTCTTGATTTACAAAAGTTAATAATGAACTTTTAAAAAATTAATACAAATGCTGTACTGAACAAGTAAAGCATAAACATAGATTGGACATGAAACCCTTGGTCTAGACATACAAGTTTGTATGTAAAATGTAGTTTCAGTTATGTTGAAAATCATCAGATTCAATCAAGCAATTATATTATAATTCCAAGTAATTCAAAATAAACTGACGAGACTTAGGTTTTAAAAATATCTTTTCTAAAATGTCATGGGAATACAGACAAGTGAAACAACACATCAGAGATTTCAAAACCAAAAAGACAGCTTATTTCCAAATGAGCAAAGGTAGAATTGAAATAACATATATAATATATATATATATATATTCATAAATACACATTTTTCCCAGACTCTTATGCAAGCTTATGACTTTTTATGATGCATAAATAATTTTTTTCTTACTTTGCTTTTCTTAATTTTCTGGTCTCAGAGGATCTAAAATAATGACATCCCACATTATAGCATTTAAAACTTTTTTATATATGTAACATTAATATACAAAATGTTGGCTTTGAGTCTATCACAGATTTTGTAAATTGGCTGCTATTATTATTTGTAATTAAGATCATAATACTTAGCATCTGTGCTAAAAATATTTATCTAGTATAACCTGGGTTCACCTTGTGTTTGTATTTTCTTATGGTATTACCTGAAAGATCTAACATAAATGAAGGGATAGTGTAGATTGAGGGATAAAATTCTCAAGTTTACAAGCCTTTTTATTAGATGCCAATTTAACATGGGCCCCAAGCATCCAGGGGAAAGGTGACCCTCCACCACCATGTGCCATTTTTGGTTATGTAAGGTCTGAACTCAGGCTCCATTTATAGCTACATTAATAAAAGGATTGTTCATCATTCTAGCAGCTTTGCAGGCACAAATCACACACTGGGTCAGACCTTTAGGGGAAACAAGGTGATTCATTCTATTAATCCCTGCCCTACAAAGTCCTGGTGATCTTGCCTAAGTTGAGATGCGTACCCAGACATGTACCACCTCCTGCTTTTCTAACTTTGCTGGTGAAATGACATTCTTAGACCTTTATCTGAGCCACATAAAAAGCTGTCATGGCTGCATGCTCAGAAAAAAAATAAGAAAGTACCTTCTTTTTTTGTTTCTTTGGTACCAGGAATCAAACTCGGGTCCTTGCACTTGCGAAGCAGGCAGCAGAACCACGGAGCTAAATCCCCGGCCCAGAAAGCACATTCTTTATGTGCTGTGGAGCAAAAGAAATATAATTCAAAATGCAGTGTAATATAAAACATAAAGACTCAAAGGCACAGTTACATAGTTATGGCTGATCTCTCTGCCCAGGGTCCTTTTCAGACACCACTAGTTTCTGGGCACCGAGGTCACAGGAGCTAAAATGATGGCCGCTGCCCAGGAAGCTTTCCTGAATCTTTTGCTCTGGAGGCATTTAAACCAACCAGTAGGCAGCATCCAGACAATGAAGAGAATGCTGTCTCACCAGCTTTCTTGTGTATTACTCAGGAATGTCACCCAACAAACGGACTTGAAATGTATTTACAGGCCATTTTCAAAACTACTGGAGATCCATGGATGAGAAATAAAAACTCAGGGTAGACTATCTGGATTGATTGATTTTTTTTTTCAGGTATTAATTCAACTGGATTTTTTGCTGGACAGCCAAACCTTCTTGGTTCCTCAGACAGAATAGGGACAAATGCTGAGAGTTCTTTCCTGTGGGATAGGGCAATTCTGAGGAAATGAAGAGGGGGAAAAAAGAAAATCTGGGTTGTATTTTTCCAAAATAGGCTTAAATAGCAGGAAAATATTAATATACAGATGGTAAATGCATGTCTTGACTGCATTTTTCTTTTCACCCAGTATAAAAATAGCTTTGACATACTAGGAGAGATAATTGGAATTGAGAATATTAGTAAACACCATAATCAACAACAGAAGACCTAGATGCAGGTTATTCATTATCTTCAACAGCTGCAAGCGTTTCTTCACCTCTCAATAGCTTTGTAGTCAGTGTTTTAAAGTTGCATCTAAGAAACTTGGGTAAGATGCAGTGGAGACACATGTCTAAGCTTGGGAGTATCAGACAAATGGCCATCCCTATGATTTGTTGTTATTGCAGAAGATGGCGAGGTACAGTGGATATGCTACATTCTAATGATGTTGGATTAATTCCTGAATATTCATCTTTTCATCTGTAAAATGGGTAAAATAATTTTCTCTTGAACAGACAATATTTATCTCATTACCGTGATGAATAAAGTAGATGACATAGATGTAAGAGAACGTAATCTTCTAGCATGTAGTAAGGACTGAAGAAATGGGAGCTGTTATATCCATCCAAACTTTGGTCAGCGCACGTATGTCTTCTTTTTCTCCAAAAAGGTTCAGTTACTTGGGCGCAGGAGCAGAGCGGTTAGTAACTGAGTTTAATGAGAGTTGGGGCTTCCCAACAAAATATGACACATTGAAAAAGGAGCAAAGAAAAATGGCTGCACAGGATTAAGATGCACTAAGATAGGTAAGGAGAACAATGAGAATATCATTTTCTCATGGGAGTCAGATGGATGAAAAATAATGGTAACTTAACAAGGTCCAGGAGGGAGGATCCTGACTGGTAACATAGAAGCAGAGCCAAAAACTTTTCTAAAAATCATATTCATATTCACAAAGTAATAGAAAGAAAGAGGCCCATTGAGTACTGGCCAGAAGAATACATTTTGTGAACACTTAAATAAATATTGGACACACTTCAGCACACCATGTATGCAAAGACATCCTATGGTGATCCAGAATGAAAAAAAGAGCTTCCTGGCATAAGAAAAAAAGAACATGATCAACATTTGATTTCTCATTGCTATCACTGAATTCAGCAGGACAGATATGAGATTCTCAAAATGACTTTATGGGTTTATTAAAAAATGCAAGCTGACAAATGCAATCCTGGTGTAATAGTAAAAGCCTATCCAGGGCTCCATTCACAATCTTGCTGTGAGTTCACAAAGAATTCAGTTTCTCACTAATTTCAAATACAGAGAAACAAAATAGTAAAATATTTACTTGAAACCTATAGCAACAAACTATGATATTGTAGAATAAAAAGCATGCATTATCACCTGTGTTTTACTCTAACATGAAATGCTTGCTCTGAATCAAATCAGAGTAAAGCAATCAGACAAATCTAAACTAAGGACGTCCTGCAAAGAAATTGTCTTGAGTCTCATCAAATACTATCAGAGCCAGACACTTATTCAGTTACCAACCTCACAAAAATATCTTGTAAAAGAACACTAAGATATATGAAAATGAAAGACAGTATCTAACCTATGATAGAATTATGAATAAAAAATGTATTTATAGTGAATATTTTTTGAAAAATCTAGATTGGACATGTACACTATATATAAATAGTTAAAGTGTGATATTTGTATTGAGGTTATGCAAAAGACTGTCCTTAGCAACACGGGGAGAAAGCCCCAGAATAATTGTGTCTACAGTTAACTCAAATAGTCCAGAAAAAAAGAAAAGGAGGAGAAAGTAAATCTGGCAATGTATTAGTAAATGATAAAACTAAATAGCTCTAAAATGTTAATGTTACTACTTCTTCCACTTTTCAATTGATTTAAAATTTTTCCAAATGAAAGCTTGGGGGGAAAATAATTAAAGAAAATACAAAAAAAACCCCACAAAACATAGACATAAAAACTAAGTAGATTTTTCATATATCAAAAAATGGAAGTGTTTTTTGGGTCTTCTATGTAGAGTATCATATCATCAGCAAATAAAGACAGTTTAAATTCTTTGTTTCCTACCTTTATTCTGTTTATTTCCTTCTTTTGTATAATTGCTGTGGCTAATGTTTCTAGCACTGCATTGAACAAGAGTGGTGATAGTGGAAATTCTTGTCTTGTTTCTGATTTTTAGCATGATGGTTTTCAGTTTTTGACTATTTAGTATGATTTTGGCTGTGGGTTTTTCATAAATATCCCTTATCAGGTTGAGATAAAGACCATCTGTTCCAATTTTCTGTAGGATTTTTGTCATGAATTGGTGTTGAATTTTGTAGACTTTTTTTCTGCATTTATTGAAATGATTATATAGTTCTTGTCCTTGACTTTACTAATATAGTGCATTACATTTACTGATTTACGTATGATGAACCATCCTTGCATCCCAGTGATAAATCCAACTTGGTCAAGGTGTATGATCTTCTTGATGACACTCTATATTCTTCCAAAAGACTTCTAGATTTAATTGACAGATTTAGTAGAGTAGCTGGATACACGGTCAACACTCAAAAATCAATAGCCTTCTTGCACACAAATAACAGAATCACTGAGAGAGAAATTACATAAATAATCCCTTTCTCAATAGCATCCAAAAAACTGAAATATCTAGGAATCAATCTAATGAAGGAGAAAAAAGACCTCTACACTGAAAACTTCAGTACTCTGAAAAAAGAGATGGAAGAGGATATAAGAAAATGAAAAGACATCCCTTGCTCCTGTGTAGCAAGAGTCAACATAGTGAAAATGTTCTTATTTTTCTCAATACCTCTACCCTCTTGTCACCCCCTTCACCCTTCCCTATTTACAAAGACTTTGTTTCCAATTTTTTCTTTTCCTTTCTTTCCGTTCCCTTACCCATCCCTCTTCCTCTACTCCTTTAGTCCCTTTCTTCCTATCTCACATTATCAATTATACCATTTGAACCTTATTTACACTTTTAGTTTTTCATACCAGAGAAACGATTTGGTATTTACTCAAGTGTGTCCTATTTATTTCACTTAAAAGTACAGCCTCAATGTGCATCCATTTAGCTATAAATGTCTCTAGTTTGTCATTCTTTATGGCTGATACTATTCCATTTTATAGAAAAATCACATCTTCTTTATCTAGTCTCCAGTTGATGGGCAATTGTACTGTTTCCAAGTTTTAGCTATTAAAAACTGTGCCACTATAAACATAGGTGTGCGTATATCACTGATTCTTTTAATTCTTTTGGAAAGATACCCAGCAGAGAGATAGCTGGGTCAAGTGGGACCTCTAATCGTAGTTCTTTGAGGTATCTCCATATTGATTTCCACAGTGGTTGCACCAGTCTGCCCTCCCACCAACATTGGAGAATGGTTCCTTTCTCCCCACAGCCCCGCCAGCATTTGTTATTGGTTAGTTTCTTGACAGCAGCCATTCTTTCTGGGGTGAGGTGAAAACTCAGTGTTGTTTTCACCTGCATCTCTCAAAATACCACTGATGTTGAAGTTTTTTCACATGTTTATTTGCTGCTTTTACTTCTTTGTCTGAGAAATGTCTGCTCATTTCAAATGTCCTTTTGTGAATTGGGTCTTTATATTTCGGGGTTATAATTTTTTTAGTTCTTTGTATATTCTAGATAGTAGTCCTTTGTTTGAAGGGGAGATAATAAAATTTTTTTCCCACATTGTAGGTTGTCTCTTAGCTCTGTGGTGGTTTTGCTTGCACTGCAGTACATTTTAATACAATGATCTCAGTTGTTGTTTCTTTGTGCAAGTTCCCATGCTACTGAGGATTTGTTCATAAAGTCTTTTGCTATGCCAATGTCCTCTAAAGTTCTACCTAATTTATTTTCCAGCAGGTGTGGTGTTTCTGTTTTGATATTTAAATCTTTAATCCACTTGAATTTGAGTTTAGTGCATGGTGAAAGATAAGGGTCTAGTTTTAATCATTGGCAAGTTAAAAGTCAGTTTTTCCAACATCATTTATTAAAGAGGCTATCTTTCCCCCAGTGAGTATGGTTGGCTCCTTTGTCCAAGGTGAGGTAGCTGAGTATGTCTGGAGTTGTTTCTATTCCATTGATCCTTGCATCTGTTTCTTTGCCAGTACCATGCTGTTTTTAACCACAGTGGCTTTGCAGTGTCGTTTCAAGCTGCAAATTGTGATACCACCTGCCATGTCTCTGTCGCCTAGAATCGCTTTTGCAATTCTAGGTCTCTTCTGGTTCCACATGAATTTTTTGATTGTTTTCTCCTGTTCTGTGAAATATACCATTGGAATTTCAACTGGCATTGGCATTAAATCTGTATAGCAGTTTTGGAAGTATGGCCATTTTCACTATGTTGATCCCTGCTACCCAGGAGCAAAGGATTTCTTTTCATTTTCTTATATCCTCTTCCATCTCTTTTTTCAGAGTGCTGAAGTTTTCAGTGTAGAGGTCTTTTGTCTCTTTCATTAGATTGATTCCTAGATATTTCAGTTTGTTGGATGCTATTGAGAAAGGGATTATTTATGTAATTTCTCTCTCAGTGATTCTATTATTTGTATGCAAGAAGGCTATTGATTTTTTTCAGCTTTAATTGAGTTTATTGGTACATTTTAGGGATACAGTACAGTTACATTCATCATTGGGATCTTGTACCTCTACATGACAAGTCTTGATTCTCTGTTTTTCCCCTTGTCCCTGCCCTCTCTTCACCCCCTCCTCTCCTCCCCATCTACAAACACTTTACTTCCATCTTTTCATTATCTCACATTTTTTTCTTTTCCCTTATTACCCTTCCCCTACCCATCCCACCTTCCCTACACCTTTAGCTCCTTTCTTCCCATTTCTCAATGTCAGTAATCTTATTAGGATCTTCTGTATTATTGAAGATTATTCACACCAGAGAAACTATTCGGTATGATTTTTGAGTGTTGATCTTGTATCCAGTTACTCTACCGAATCTGTCAATTAAGTCTAGAAGTCTTTTGGCAGGATTTTTTGAGTCTTTTATGTAGAGTATCATATCATCAACAAATAGTGAAAGTTTAACTTCTTCCTTTCCTTTGTTTATTCCTTTTATTTCTTTCTCTTGTCTAATTGCTGTGGCTAATGTATCCAGAACAGGAATGGTGATGTTAGATATCCTTGTCTTTTTCCTGTTTTTAGAGTGAAGCTTTTCATTTTTTAACCGTTTAGTATGATGTTGGCTATTGGCTTTTCATAGAAAACCTTTATCAGATTAAGATAAAAACCATCTATTCCAATCTATAGGGATTTTATCATGAATGGGTGTTGAATTTTGTCAGATGCTTTTCATGCATCTATTGATATGATCATATGGTTTTTGTCCTTGATTCTGATAATGTAGTGTATTACATTTATTGATTTACATATGTTGAACCATCCTTGCATCCCAAGGATAAATCCGACTTCATCAGGGTGTTTGATATTCTTGATGATATTCTGTAGTCTGTTTGCCAGTATCTTATTGAGAATTTTTTCATCTATATTCACTAGGGAGATTGGCCTATAGTTCTTTTTTGTGGGGGGGGGCATTCCCTGGTTTGAGAATCAAAGTAATACATGCTTCCAGGAGTGAATTTGGAAGACTTGCTTTGCTTTCAATTTCATGGAAGAGTTTAAAGAGTAGTGGTGATAGTTCTTCTCTAAATGTCTTGTAGACATCAACCGTAAAGCCATCACGACCTGGGCTTTGCTTTGTTGGAAATGTTTTATTACATTTTCAATTTCACTGAATGTAATTCAGGTGTTTAGACATTTTACATCTTCTTTGTGCAACTTTGGAAGTTCATATGTATCTAGGAATCTGTCCATTTCTTCTGTATTTTCCATTCTATTAGAGTACAGGTTTTTGAAGTAGGAATTGATGATCTTCTAGGTTTCTGCTGGATCTGTTGTGACTTCACTTTTTTATTGTGAATTGCATGAATTTGTGCCTTTTCTTTCCTTTTTTTTTTTTTTTTGTAAGGTAGGCTAAGGGTTTATTGATTTTATTTATTCTTTTGCAAAGCCAGCTCTTCAATTCATTGATTTTTTTCTCATACTCTTAGTCTCCATTGCATTAATTTCTGCTCTGATCTTTATAATTTCCTCCCTTGTACAAGCTTTGGGTTTCTCTTGCTCTTCTTTTGCTAGAAATTAAGGTTAAGCATTAGGTTGTTTATTTGAACCTGCTCTGTTTTCCTAGCATGGGCATTTACTGCTATTAACTTCCCTCGTAGAACTGCTTTCATTGTGTTGCATAGATTCCTGTATGTTGTACTGGCATTATCATTTAATTGTAGAAACTGCCTAATTTCTTCTTTAATTTCCTCTGTGACCCAATGGTTGTTCAGCAGGGTGTTACTTAATTTCAATGTGTTTGTGAAGTTTTCACGGTTTCTTATGCTGTTGATCTCTAGTTTAACTGCACTATGGTCTGATAATATACAGGGGATAGCTTCAGTTCCTTTGAATTTACTTAAGCATGTTGTATGAGCTAGCACGTGGTCTATTTTGGAGAATGACCTATGTGCAGATGAAAAGAATGTATATTCTGATTTTGTAGGGTGGAACACTCTGTAGACAGCTACTAAGTCCATTTGTTCTAAGACTTGATTCAGTTCTGTTATTTCTTTGTCAATTTTTTGTCTAGATGATCTGTTTGTGTCAGTGGAGTGTTGTGCTCCCCCACTACAATTGTATTAGTGCTTATTTCATTTTTAATATCCATTAATATTTGTTTTGTGTAGTTGGGGGCATTAGTATTCAGTGCATATATATTTATGATTGTAATCTCTTACTCTTGTATTGTTTCCTTTACAAGGATGTAGTGTCCTTCTTTGTCTCTCTTAATTAGTTTTGGTTTGAAATTTACTCTGTCTCCAAATAAGATAGCTACCCTCACGTTTTTCTGGGCTCCTGTTGCATGGACAACTGTTTTCCATCTTTTTACTCTGAGCCTATAAATTTCTTTGTGGATTAAGTGGGTTTCTTGCATATAGTATATTGTTGGATTTTGCTTTTTAATCCATTCTGCCAGCCTGTTTCTTTTGATTGTGAATTGAGGTCATTAACATTGATGGTTATAATTGTTATCTATTGACTTTTTAGTGTCATGTTATATTCCTGTTTTTGGTTCTTTTATTTTTTATTTTTTCCTTTCTCCCTTTAATTTCTTGCCTTACCTGATATATTTCCTCTGTTGGCCCTTATGGAGTTGCAGCCTTCATTTTCATTTCCCAGGAGTGAAGTATTTGGAGTGCCAGTTTGGTGTTCACGAAATTTCTCAGGTGTTCTTTGTTGTGGAAGTATCTATTTCCCCATCAATTTTGAAAGATAGTTTTGCAGGATACATCAAAGTACATTGGAAATTGTTTTCTTTTAGGACTTGAAATACCTCACTTCAGGCTCTCCTCAACAAGGGTTTGTGCTGAAAAGTGCTGTGATTCTGGTGGGTTTTTCTTTGCATGTAATTTGTTTCTTTTCTTTAACTGCTTGTGGTATTTTGTTCTTCTGTTGAGTTTCTGGGATCTTGATTATTATATGTCTAGGTGTAGATTTATTTATTTTTTTATCATGGCTACTTGGAGTCTATATGCCTCACCTATTGGTATGTCAAATTCTTCCATTCTGTTTGCAAAGTTTTCTGTCATTAATTCTGTGAACAATTTCTTTTTATGTCATTTTTACTTTCTTGTGCTACTTCATGGATTCCTATCAGTCTTATATTGCTCTTCTTTGCATCATCTAATAGTTATTGGATCAATTTCTCATGATCCTTTACTGCTTTTAAGAGATCTCTCTATTCATAGTCACTGACCACAATTCTATCTTCTACATATGAAATTTTATCTTCACATTTGTTCATTCTGTTGCAAAAGCTTTTTATAGCATTTATAATCTCCTAGACATCTGTTTGAATCTGTTTCATGATTTTAATCTGATTCCATTTCTTTCCTATATTGGGCATTCAAGGTTTCCATTTCTTTCCTATGCCAGGCACTCATGGTTTCCATCATGGTCCTGATGTCATCTATTTTTTTATCTGTTTCTGTTCTAGAGTCTCTAATCATAACTTTCATTCTTCTCACCATTTCTATGGTTATCTTGGAAATTATTTCTTTTTTGAATTTTTCTAGAGCCTCATTTATCTGTTTTGTTACTTCTTGTGCTATAGATTTAAGGGTATCCAGATGGTTGACTGTCAGACGTTTCCACCTCATTTCCCCCAGAGTTTATCTTTGGTGAGATGGAAGTCTTTCTTTGTGCCTTGTTTAAGTGTCTTCTCATTTCTATTTTTGTTGTTGGTACTGTCCTTGGTTTAATTCCTGAGTTAATACTTCGATCTTCCTGGTATAGCTTGTCTTTAGGATTTGAGTCTCTAATGACTCGGAGGCAATTTCATTTTCATTATACCAGGAAGGACAAGTGATTAGATCAATCACAACATCTTAGCCCAAGTGATACATTCAGTGACACAATAGCATCACATACAGCTTAGAAAATGACAATTTGTGGTAGGTATTAATCTATCACCTTTAACTGTGTGAATTACATAAAAATGGAGGACCATCCCAAAATATGTTTATAGTGAATAAACTCTTCAATATAGCAACTTTACCCTTCAGGATGGGGATTTAGAAGGAGTTGGGAAGGGAGCCATAGATAAATAGGATAGAGAAAGGTTAAAGGTGAGGTCATAGGACACAGAAAAAAATCACACAATCTCTAGGAAGCTGTTGAAGAGGAGAGGACAGAACAAAATATACACAAAAACAGAATAAACTAACTGCAATAGGGAGGCTAGAGACTGTAATCACTTTCTTTTAAAACTAACGGCAGTTGGGAGAAGGAAAAAGAGAAGGAAAGAAAATAAATTTGAAATTGGATAGTAATGGAACAAAAAGGGAGAGAAATGAAGATCAAGGTGGGAGAGAGTGAGAGAAAGAAAAGAAGATAAGAAAAAGAAGATAAAAATGTTTGAAAAGCAAAAGATAAAAATCTTATAGATTATTAAAGGTAAGAAAAATATTACTTTGAAAATAAAAAATACACATAGAAATAGAGGGCTTCCTTTAGGGTATGCCCCTGTTGAGACAATAGACAACCTAGGAGTATGCAGATCTACATTAATTACTCTCAGCAAGCCAACAGCTGTCCCCTGAGATTCAGGCTGATTTCTCGCTGCAAGGCCCAAGTTGAGATCCTTGACCTCCTTCTGGGTTGAACTCTGCAAGGCTCTACTGCAGGTTCCAGCTGTCCTTCTCCTGATGTGAGGTGCTGGTCCCTCCCACTTACCAACTATGGTGGTGTGGTGTGCCTTTACCACAGGAATCTTCTTCACTTTTCCAGTGGGCTTCTAATTTCATCTAGAAGCCTCAGAGAGGCCCTCTTTCTCTTGTTCATGGTAGGGCAGAAGGCACATAGACCAGTACTGCTGTGTTAGTGCTGGCTCAGTTTGGCTCCTCTGCTGTGCTGGGCTGAAGGGGTGGTCTATCTGAGGGTTTTGCACTGCTCCCATGCTCCTCTATTTCTCTGTGCTGAACAGGTGGGCTCATGAGAGAGTCAAAAGCTGCTGCTGGGCTCCTCTCTCATTAAAGTTTTTGAGCTATGAGAGCACCAATGCAAATTCTTTAAGCTACAAAGTAAGAAATGTAGTTTATTTATAAATAGGCCAACTGCAAAATTATTAATAGTAGTAGTGGATGCCAGAAGACAATAGATTATAACTTCAAGAGTATACAGGAAAAATAATTTATCAATTTAGAATTCAACCAAAAAATGTTATGGGAGGCTGGGGATTTAGCTTAGTGGTTTTTGATGTGTTACCTCACAAGCACAAGGTCCTGAGTTCAATCCCTGGTACCAAAAAAAAAAAAAAAAGGAAAGAAAGAAATCAGTTATTGGAGAGAATAAAGACATTTTTGTACATTCAAAAGCTATGCTCTACTTTAAAAGAACTACTGGAGGATATTCAAGTAAGAAAGAAAAACATATAAAATAAAATAAAAACCAATGAGCAAAGAGAACCATAAAGTAAGTGAATAAATCCAAATATTTATCAAATACAATACTTATTTAATATTTATACATCATGACAAATATTTAAATTCTTCCCCAGAGTAATCTCTACATCTAATACAAATACATTAAAATCCAAAAATTTTTATGGAACTAGACAAATAATTTCTAATTGTATTAAGAAAAAGAAGAAAATGTCTATAGACTGCCAAACAATTCTGAAAAAGAAGAAAATAAGACGAAGGAGTTGCTTTAAGGAAAGCTAATGTTGTTCGTGGCATATTTAGGACCTTTCAGAGATCCTTCAAGGAGCAATGTGTTCTTCTAAAATCATTCTTTGATGGCATAAATGGGGCCCATGGACAGAGTGAGTCAATATGCTGTCTGACTCAGGAGAAATTAAATTCACATGTTTACTCATAAAACTCAGTTAGATTAGCCAGTAGCCTATTTTGATTAAAATATTAAAGTAACAAATTGTACCAGCACATTCAAATGTTGTCTGTGTTATAGAAGGTTATTGGTAATGAGGAGATGAAAAAAGACTTTGGCAGTAACTCCTGTCTCATTTTCCCGGGACTGCAGAAGTGATTCCCAGCCCCCGCCCTCTGATAGAAGTACTAAGGGAGTTTTAGGGAACTGCGACCATCCATGCCAGAGGTTCTGACTTGCACATCCTGTGATAGAGTCAGCATTATAGCCCCTTTCCAGGACATCCCTGAAGGACAGTGGAGAAGGACTTTGGTCTATACACCTGGTTGTACATTATCTTGGAAGAAAACAGGCCAATGCATGACTATATACTAACTTGTGGGCTGTAGCCAATGGTCTAGATAGATGGTCAAGGACTTAGAAGGAAGATGATGAGAAAATTGATGACAAAGACATTTGGGGAAGAGGTATATAGATGGACCTTCCCATATGGGTGAAAAACATGAAAGCATTGTGTCTCATAAATCTCACCAAGTAGCAACCTCCACAGAAAAGGACTTTAATAATCAAGTGGACAGGATAAACAACTCTGTCGATAGAACTCAACATTTTTCTTCCATCGTTCCTGTCATTGCCCGATAGACTCATGGAAAAAAAAAGTGATCGTGATGTCAGGGATGGCAATTATGCATGAGCTCAGCAAGATGGACTTCGATTCACCAAAGTCTGACTACAGCTACTGCTGAATGAATGCTTGGTCAGCAAACAGCATAGACCAGCACTGAGTTCTTGATATAGCACCATTCTCTGGGGTGCTTCCCTTTTGAAATAGTAGTAGGTTGATTATATTGTAGCGCTTCTATCAGGAAAAGGGCTGCACTTTGTCCTTACTAATACACATTTATCCCAGGTGTGGATTTGCCCTCCCTGTACATAATGCCTATGCTAAAACTACCACCATGAGCTTGTGGAATGCCTCATCCACTGTCGTGGTATCCCACATAGTGTTGCTTCTAAGAAATACAGTTCACAGCCAAAGAAGTGACCCAGGGGGTTCATGCTCATGGAATTCACTGGCCTTACCTTGTCCCCAATCATTCAAAAGCAGATGGATTAATAGAAAGGTCAAATGGTCTTTTGAAGGTGCTATTATAATCAAAGATAGATGGCAATATATTGCAGGGCTGGGATAAGTTTCTTTGCTCCAGGAATCAAGAGGTGGAAGTGGAAATAATACCACTCACCATTACCTCTAGGAACTCACTGGTAGAATTTTTGCTCCTATTCTCATGATTTTATGAGTAATTACAATTCCACTAGCCCAAAAGTCTTAGCATCAGAGTGAGAGAAGGCTTATACCAGGCAGCAAAACAATGATTTCAATGAACCAGAATCTAAGGCTTGCCCTTGACCATTCTGAGCTCTCATGCCTCTGAGTATACAAGCTGAAAGAGGATTACGGTGTTGGTGGGAGTGATTGATTCAGGCTAGCAAGAGCGGGGGTAATTGATCCAGGCTACCAAACTGTTACTCCACATTGAAGCTAAGTAGGAATAGACAATGATACTTCAGCTCAAAACTTAATTCATTTCACATTTCTAGAAAAGATGGCCATGTTCATGTTCATATAGAAAAGATGGCCATATCATGTGTGTCTTTCAATGCAGAGTTCTCAAACAAAAGCAAAATATGGCCAGATGCTTCTGTTTCTGAACCAATTTGTTCTCAAACAAAAGCATCTGTGAACTGAGGTACCACTTTACTTGATGTGTAGGAGATCCCTTAGGGCGTGTCCATTGTTTCTATGCTCTGTTTTGAAAGTCAGTAGAAAACTACAGCCCTATGCAAGCAGGATGATAAATTCTGAACCTTCGGGAATAAAGGGAGAGTCACCTTGCCAGATAAAGAACCAAGACCTGCTCAGGTGCTTGCTCATAGCCAAGGGAATACAAAATGTGTTGTAGAAGAAGGTAGTTATAAATATCAGCTACAACTGTGTGATATAAATGTTACATAAGCAAGGACTATAATTGTCATAGTATAATTGTCATAGTATTTCTTTCCTATTTTGTTAATATGATTGGGCATTCATAATTTGAGCAGGGATCTTAGTTTCTTCCTTTGTAATATAACATCGATTTAGCTAATACTGGCTCTAACTACAGTGGTACTTCAGTTCACAAACTCGATTCTTCCCATAATTCTGGTTGCAAACTGAGGTGGATGAGAACTAAATCAAGTTCAGTGGTGAGGTTCAGTGTTGACCTTATGGGCAAATTTGATTTGGTTCTCATCCAGCTCAGTTTGGGACCATAATCTTGGAGCAAATTGAGTCCATGAAACAAGATACCACTGTATTCTTAAATGTACATTAAAGAATTTAAATTATGGAATATCAGGAGAAGAGTAAGCATCACCCAAAGAAAAACATTGTGTTCTATTTTGAGGAGAGGGTTAATGCATTTCCATTTGTATGCAGGATAGTTGTATCATGTTAGGTGGAATTACAAATTTACTACTGTATATGGGTGAAGTACGGTTTAAGGAGATGTCTCTGGTCGTCAAGTTGATAAGGAGTGGGTGGTGATCATTAATTGTAATACGTCAACTTGACTTCAGTAAAAACTGCCTAGCGGATTAGTAATTCTTGCTATGTCTGTGGATGATTGATATCAGGCCAACAAATTGAAGGGATAAGAACCATCTGGATGTGGATGGTACCAGCCAATAGGCTTGAAGCTTGGACAGAAAAAAAAGAGAAATAAAGGAAGCGCTTCCTTTAGATCAGAGGAGCTCCAATCTTCGACATCTCCTTTGAATGTTGGTCTCTAGTTCCTTCAGTCTCCCAGTACACACTCTCATCAGCCTTCCAACAGACTCGCATCAGTGACTTTGCAGTGAACTTCTAGTCCTTCAACCTTTAAGAACTGTGTACTTCCAGGCCAGTGCACAGACAGACATTTTGGATTCTTCCACCTCTAATCAGCAGGTGGCAATTGAGACTCTTTCACTTCTGATCTGGTAAGCCTATATTATCAATGCCTTGTATAATCACACATATAATTTACACTGAATCTGTTTCTCTAAAGAACCCTAATACACACACCAAGCATCCAAACAGAGGATTTCTTAATAGTATCAGCATACCTGATCCTACTTTATGAGAGAAGAGTTTAAAAACAAACTTATTTAATAATATGGAACTCTTTAACAATTGAAGGACCAATTATTCCAATGAGAGAAATAAATAAATGCTCTAATCCAAATTTTAGAAACATAAAAGATATAACTTTTTCCTTTTTCCTTTTTTGCTTTAAATTTTTCATTGAACTGGATATTAAACACAGGGAGTACTGAACTACATCCTCAGATCATTTTATTTTATTTTTTAAATTTTGAGACCGATTCTTGCTAAGTTGTGCAGGCTGGCCATGAACTAGGGATCTTCCTGCCTCAGCCTCCCAAGCTGGTATTACAGGTTTACAATACCACACTGAGTCTACTTTTTTTCTTTTTTATAAATACAGCTTGTCCCTGCTTGGATCCTAATGAGTGGTAGATCCATAGTAATTTCCTAACAAACATACAAATAAAATGTTATTAATGTTAAACTCTGAGAAGTCCAAAGTAGGACTTACCTTTTGTTATCCAATAAGCCAAGACATTTATGGGGGACTTATTAGGCCAATGACCTTGATAGGGACATAAATCCTATGGTAGCCACCCTCCTGCCCCCAAGGAAGCTATAACATAGCTGGGAGACAAAATGTAAATGTAAGAAAAAAACAAACTTTGTAGTGGAATATTCAGTTAGTGCTTGTGGAAGTTTCCCTCTGTGCAAGCCCATTCTAGGGGCTCTGCCCTGCCCGCAGAGTGAAGCTGAGTGAGGCACACATAGAATAGAAATCCAGATGCTAGAGACTCTCGCTGAGTATCGTAACCAGCCCAAGGACAGGAGTTTCAGGTCCAATTACTATTAACTACGCAATGACCACGGGCAGAATGACCCTTGATAACTTTCATGGGCTATCCTCCCCCACCCTCACAGCTACTCAGGCTTAAACAGGGTTCTCATTTGAAAGACAAATGACCGGAGGCACAGTGAGATAGTGAATTTCTTGCCCTACTTCATACATGATGAATGGCAATGCGAGAAATTTTTAAAACCAGATTTTTAGTATTTTGATTATAAATGTAATTCATGATCACTCGATTCACAAAGTGGAGTAAGGAGGGGAAAGAAATCAAGGAAGTCGTTGGTGACAGAAGGGAGCTTGGTGGGGCTGGGAGGATGAGTAGGGTTCACATTGGGAAAAGAAAGGGAATCCGTTCTGACTGGGCACAATGAGAGCACAAACAGATGGGGATGTACCAGTGTCTTCGCAGGACTTAGCCCAGCCTGTGTGACTGCAACGGAGGACTTGTTCTGTAACATGCAGGAGCAAACAAATGACCCCTGGTGCCAAACAGAGGGCGAATTCTTATTTGTGGAAACATCACATTTAGTGGCTGCAGCACAGTTCTGAGGAAATGAATGGGAGTTTTCTTCCTGCTGTCAGGGGCATTCTCTGGGATGATTAATTGACAGTTCTCCAGCCAAGCCCCAGTTCGTTCTGGAGGCCAAGCCCCTTGGTGTGCACCTGCCACCAGACCCGAAGCAAGAAAATGTATTGTCTTCCTCTTTTTCCTCTGAGCACTGCAGCTGCTTGATTGCTTTAAGGAGATCTTCTTTACCTAGACTATACACCTGAACATCTCTGACTTCCAGGATGAATGAAAACTTCAGCTTTTCCACACATTCAGAGAAGTGGCACTTTAGAGGCCTATTTGAAAAAGCCTCATTGCTCACGTGGCACTTAGGGCTGCTGTCTCTTTGCCTCTCTGATGCCCTTTTTGCACCGAGAATCTTCCTGACCACATTCCTCAACACCACACTATGCTTTGTGATAGCTGCAGGACTTATGGGGAAATCTGAGGAGGCTGATGAAACCTCTCATATTCACACAAAAAAAGAGTCTTTACCCTAAAGGAAAAGCAAACTGAAAGGGTGGTACATATATCCATGAATTGTCCATTCATTCCAAGTAGTTTCAGAAAGATAAGGCCAATACGGTAATTCTGTCTTGCTTGGCTTTAAAAGAATTAAAGTTTATTTGGCTGGAGTTGTCTCTTGGCTTGCTAGCAACATTGTGGTGTCCTCAAATTTGGACTGAAGGGTTTCGCGTGAGGAATTCTAAACACCAGAGACTGTTGGGAATTAGAAAAAGCAACCCTGGCATGAGCACTTACTATGTGCCAGGCAATTTCCCACATGTTGGCCATCGATCACTTCAATTAATTTTACTTGACCCTAATGAAACTTTCCTCATTCATTCATCAACTATTGATTAATTGAGTGTTGGTATGGCTAAGACACACTGTTGCAGTGGATAGAAAAACAAATATATAATGAATAAAGAAATTATATAGCAAGGTAGAAAGTGGCAAAAGCCACTGAAATAATTCACGGGGATATGGCAGTGTGAGAGTCCTACAGTGTGGCAGGGGTGGGTCTGAAGACACCATTGAAATGGTGACACTTTGACACAGGGAGAGCCAAAGTGAATGGTCATGTCTTAGAGGCAAAATGATCTAAGCAAAGGTAAGAAACAGCAAACTTGAGCTAACATGAATGTGTTGGAAGAATATTAGAAAGTTTGCTGAACCTAAGAAAAAGTAGAAACTGTGATACATAGGATAATGGCTCCCCAGACATGTCCAAGTGCTAATCCCAAGGAGCCATAACTCTTCCCTTACAGAGCAATGGGGAATTTACATGACAGATCGGATTAAGGCTGAGAATCAGCTGACCTAAAAAGAGGATGATTACTCTGGATTATCCAGGTGGGCCCAGGGAAATTACTATGGGTCCTTAAAAGTGCAAATAAAAGCGCAAGCAAGAAAGCCAGTGTGAGAAGCATGCACTTGGACATGGCTGGATTTAAAGACAGAGGAAGTGACCATACAGAGTGCTGTGCTTTCTAGACAATGAGAATGGCAAGGACTTGGGTCATCCTCTAGAGCTTCTAGAAGGGACCACAACGTTGTCAACACCAGATACGCCGAGGAATACTTCCAACTTATAAAACCATAGGATAATAAGTTTGTATTTTTTAAAATAATCATATATATGACATTTTGTACAGCAGCTAGAGAAAATGAATGCAGCCATATCTACAAGAAGATTCCCCAAGGATTTATTAGCCTCAGCCCCGGGGAAGACAGGTACCAGGGAATAGAAAATCTCTCTGGATCCCCCAGGATGAGCCAGCTTCATCACTTTTCCTTACTTGGGTCACTGCTCTCCAGATTTTGGTTGTGCCTGGTCTGTGAGAAGAACATCAGAGTAAGCACGAAAGGAAGGAAATGAGGCCAGAGTGGAGAAAGGAGAGTTGCCATGGTTTGCCAGGCCTCAGGCAATTGGATCACATACTCTTTCAGGTGGACATGAAAATCCCCAATTTACAGAGGAGGAAACAGAGATTCAATAAATTTCCTAAGTTTAAACAAATGAGATCTGCTTGAAGTCTCTTTCCCTTTAAAGCCCTTGGTCTCAACAGCTAGGAAAATGACTCAGAATAAGGCGAGGATAAAACCTTGGCTCCTAGCAATGCTGTCGCAATGTCAATGCATCACCAGATGCCCATGACAGTATGCAAAGGTGACCCCATCTGTGGGTGCCACAACGGTAGTCAGAAGCATTGCACCTTCCATAAATACATGGTGGGACTGCTCCTTATTTTTGGAATTTAGGTAAAGCCAAGCCATATAAGGGCATAGACCTCACTCAGTCTCATTTTCCTCTCTCCTTCTGTCCTCTTGACCATCTGCTTTTCTTCCATTAGTGGGGGACCAAGGAGATCCTTCTGTTTTTCTAGCTTCCAGGGCTACTTTTAATTAAATAAGGAACTTCTACACAATTTAGTTAGACTTGCTCATGAACTTAGTGTTTTTTCATCATACTGAAATCTAGTCTTCATGCTTTTTCCTGTACTCTGAGATGTAGGCTGAGCTATTCTCTGCATAGAGATGGCAAGCCACCTGTCACTTTTGATTGCCCGTGCTCCTTTCCTCTCTTTTCCCTCTAGTGTTCTGGTTTTTCCTCAGGGAACCATCCCCCAGTGTATCTGGTCTTGGTATCACTGTCAACCAAAGTGTCACACCTTCTCATGGCCAAGGGTTGGGCATTGGTCTCAGTTTTAGCCTATCAGACTTCCTGGTGTGTGTGTGTGTGTGTGTGTGTGTGTGTGTGTGTGTGTGTGAGTGTTTCTGAAGGCTGAAGGTGGAACCCACGATTTGTGAGCACCGGGCAAGGGCTCTACCACTGAGCCACACTTCCAACCTGGTAATTTGATCTAGAGAGAAGTAGCCCAAAAACGGAAAATAGCTAAAGCTAGCTCACCATATAGGATCTAAAGACCCCAAAATAAGCCCTCATGTATATCTTTCCTGTTTTCATAAATTGTTGGGGAGATTTCTGTAGAAATAATAATTGTGAATATTTATTTTTCTTAGACTCAATAAGTTTTCTATAATTTTTCATTTTTTTAAATGCCCCATTTCAATTAATCCATCAGCCTTGGTTACTTGCAATTAGAAAAAACAAACAACTAATCCTAATTGATAAAACCTTGCCTCTTAAATAAGTAGCTTGATGTACTTAAGCTTTAATGTTCTATATGTCAAGGCTCTGTATAACTACATATGATTCTATCTTCCATAAAGTTGTAGATTTTGCTACTTAACTTGGAGTATATTTTCCTCTCCAGCTGTATTTTTTTCCAGTCATAAACTCTGAGGCTGGAATGAAGCAATTCATCCAGCAACTTATCCAATAATCAACATCTTACCTTTAGTTAGTTGACTTTTTCAAGAGTGCACAAATAGAAATTTGATCCAAAAGCTCAAGGCAAGATCCTGTCTTTACTTGTTTTGAATGTACAGAAAACTTCCCCCAAAGAATTATCTACCTTAAATATATTTTTTCATCCATTTGTATGGCATCTGCACATGTTAGCTTTCTGTCACTGTGAGAAAAAGGCCTAGCATAAACAATTTAAAAAAGAAAAGAATTATTTTTGGCTCATGGTTTCAAAGATTTCAGGCCATGGTCATTGGACCCCACTGCCCTTGGGCCTGCAGTAAGGCAATGGGTAATGGAGGAAGCATATAGCGAAGGAGGCTGATCACTGCATGGTGACCAGGAAGTGAAAGAGAGAGATGAAAAGGGGCCAGGGTCCCAATACCACTTGGAGGACATTCCTCCAATAACCTGTCTTCTACTAGGCTTCATCTCTTAAAGGCTCACTATTTCTCAATAGCACCACAGGCTGGGGATCAAAATCAAAACCACTGCAATGAATAAGAGTCAAGTGCTGGAGTGAAGGAACTCTCTATTCAAGAAGTCTCTTGAAAAATGCAAAATGGTACTTGAAGATGGTGACTTATCACATTTTACTATCCTTTAGTACTAACACTTTCAGTGGGATTATTTTACAATAATAGTGACATAGTCAAAGATGAAGTTCTGATCAACAGCACATAAGCAAACGGGCCACATCTCATTTCCAATTTACTCCACATTCCTGAAAATTGGATTTTGGAGTTGAGAGCTGGAATCCAAAGAGGCATCTTGTGCCATAAAGTGGAAACAACTCTCTTCCCCAAGGTGGGTTGAACAGCAAGAGAGAAGAAACCTGATTCCACGGCATAGGAAAAATAAATTCCTATCTTATTCAAACCTTTGTTACTCAGGTTACCTGTCATTTGCAAATACTATATTCCTAAACCCTAGCTAGTATAGCTGGATGTATGCCAAATAGATTCCTTACCTCCCCTGATCTATGCACACTTTCCTCAGCCTCCTTGGTTGATTTTAAATATAACACATAATATATAAACACACTCATTGTATCTAGTTGTTGAACATTGCTAGACAGGCTTGGACTTGATCTTCACCTTGCCTCCACCTATGGAAGCTATCTTTCCTTCCCTGCTCTACAGGACAATGTTTCAGGCTACATTAGCTTCACTGTACCTGCCCAGAGCTCTTCAAGTTTCCTAGAACTCCCTAGAAATTTCCAATTTTGGTTTCCTTTAAAGCCCACCTTTACTCTTTAGCCCAGGACAGTTAATTGAATGTCTTAATGTGGTCCTTAATTATGTAATAGGAATAATCTCACAGAATTGTAAAGACTGGATAAGGTAACGCTGGTAAACTCTAAGTACTGGATGCATCACAGGTCCTCAAACTGTGATCGCTGAAATTATGGCCATTATTTCACTCTAAAAATAAAGTTTGGAAAATCATAAAGTATTTGATGAGGAAACACTCTGCTGTTTGAGGAGATGAGTAGACAGAGGCTTTAATGGAGCTCAGCATTTCCAACTCCCACCAAAAAAACAAACTCCTATTTCATGATTGGAAGAAAAACTATTAAGTGCAAGACATATCTATATATCTATATATTTATACCTTTACAGATACATATCTCCATTTCTCATCTATTTAGCACTAAATCACTTTGCATTTGATAGTTCTGGCTCAGAGTCCAGAGGACAAGACATGAGAGATGGCTGGGGCCGATGTAGGCTTCCTCATTTCCTTTGCCTCCACTCTACCTTGATTGTTCTGCTCCTTGCCTCATGGGTCTCTGCCTGGCCCTCATTTCTGTGCAGAGGGGAGACTGTGACAAGGCCAAAAAGCCCTCACCTCAGTGGCCAGAGGCATATAAATGCACTTTGTTCAGGCTTCAAGAATATCCCTGGTCCTTCTGAAATAAGGAATTTGACTGCAGTTTTTTAAAAACGTGTAATTTTTTTTATGTTTTTAGTTTTTCATCATCTTATAATTTTCAGAGATTTGCCTTACTGAAGTGCTCTTTTAGCTGGGCACAGTGGCTCATGCCTGTAATCCCAGCAGTTAGGAGACTGAGGCAGGAGGATCACTGTGAGTTAGAGACCAGCCTGGGCTACATAGTGAGTTCCAGGTCAGTCTCAACTACATAGTGAGACCCTGTCTCAAAAAAAATCAAATAAATAAATAAATAACAAATAAATAAAGTGCTCTTTTGAACAATCATTCTTAAACTATGCATCAGCTATGGCAAACAATTCTCATTGAAACTGGCCAAAATAAAATGTTGATGGCAGAGAACAGGATTTGAGGGATTAGAGCTCCACAACTTTTGTTTTTCTTAGGGAAAAAAAAAAATTCAGCACTCATTTAACAATGTCTCCTGGTGGTTTTGAACCATTTCCTTCTTGGTGTTATCTGATTTGGGCAAATTTACCAGGAAGACAAGATTACAGTGCTCACACTTCCCCTTTCAGTCTTTCTGAGGCCTCATTTGTATCCCTATGTCAACAGAGTGAAGAAAAGATAGTGTTTCGTTTGGAGCAGCCCACAGCTACAGGCATGCTCCTTAATTACTGTCAATGACCAGTTAGCTTGTTTAGATTTCCTTCAACGCACTTGCCCAGGCACACACTCCTTCCCAGCTGCTGTGGTGTACACAAGCTGTCTTTAGTCTCTCAGGACCCAAGGCACAGACCAAAAACTGTTAAGAGTGCAAATGTCTCAGAGTGGGCACTTGTTTGTTTTCTGCTTAAGAGACAGCTTTCATAAATCACTGCCATTAAGAATCAATAAGTAAATAAATAAATATCCAAACAAACACAACAGCCTGAAAGCTGAGTATCTCACTTCCAACTGAACTAAAGTCTTGGCTGATGTGGCAATAGCAACTTTATTTGGTTAAGAAAATAGAATTTTTCTCTTAAAAATAATAAGCTCATTCCTAAAAGCCATTGCCCATGACAATGGAGAAGGACCAAGCAAGAAGCTTACAATTTCAGGAAAAGAGGGCATTATTTCAGTTGGCCAAGTCACATATGTTCCATTTCTTTTAAAAGCCTGCTAATGAAAGTCACCTTAATACATTGCTTCTTTCCCTAGATTTTTTTTAAGAGAATGAGAATGGCTGCTCATGCCCATCTGCATGTGTCGCTCTTATTCCAACACTTGGAACAAAGGGATATATGACCACATTATAAAAATCTCATATTGATCTGTAAATTGGCAGTGAGAAAATTCTAGACATCACTGACTGTCCAGACTCAATATCTCTCCCCTGCCAACTCACGTACATTATTTCTATGACCTAAGCACTTTATAATCCTAGTACCCAGTACAGTTTCTGACATGCAGGGGCTTAATACTAGGAACAGCATCTACAGCCATGTTTATTCTTTGCAAAGCACTGTTCCAAAAGCTTAGCACATGTTAATCACTAATCCACATAAAAACCATTTTACAGATGAGGAAACTAGGACATGAAGTAACTGGGGCTTATGTGTCAGAGATTTAAAGGTAGGATTTAAAGGTGGGATTTAAAGGTAGGAATTTCAAAGAATGTGCTCTTGACCACGCATTACACCTCCCCCCTCTACCTATATCCTCAGTCTTGGGCCTTACTTGTCTCACATGGCTGAGGCTTCTTCCAGTTCTATAGAGCATGACTCCAGTGCATGACTCTTGAATAACCAAGGGGCACAGAGAATCTATTACCCACCACATAATTGATCCTCCGGCTTAAACTCCTGATGAGTTTATATAAGACACATGAAACCATGATTTCCCTTCTTCCAAAAGGAGGATGTTTCCATGAAAATCCTACCACTGGGACAAAAAAGAAAGTATCACATGGTCCTGATCCTTCAAATATTACTTTAATAGACAGATAGGTCATGCTCTTCAAAGCGTTTCTTAAGAGTCCATTCTGTAGCTGCACATAACCAAAGATGAACCAGCACAGGTAGCAGGGAAGCTATGGCCATACAGATGGTCCATAATGCCACATGAGAAAGCAGAAAGTGTAAGCCCAGTCCTGAGAAGCCCACCCCAGAAAGCATTAGGGAGCCATGAGGCAGGAGTGAGGAAATCAAGGTAGTAAATAGGTAAGCATGTGCTTCCCAAAAAGCTAGACTATAAAAGAAATCAAAGGGTTGATGGCAAAAACCTGGCTATAGAGAGGAAGCATAATTTTTTTTAAGATATGAAAACAGTTTTATTGTTTGCAAAGAGGTAACCTATGAATTAGGAGAGATGAATAGACAGTGAGAGGAAGAAAACATCGAAGAGAGGTGAGGGAGGAGAGACAGGGAAAAGTGCGGGGATCGTGGTACAATGTGGCTGTGGTGCTGATTACAAAGAAGGGTCTAAGATAGCAATAGCTTTGAAGAGGAGATATTTTCTTTTCAGATAGATGAAGTGAAACATGGGTGCCACATGACCTGGCTGGTTTGTGCCTCAGACTGGAAAATTCAGATGTCTAGAGATAGAAAACTGAAATAATCTTTGAAGGCCTTCACTAACCTAAAAAATGGCTCCTCTGGGAAAAGAAAAGGAGAAAGTAGCTGAAAAGCGTTAGCAGCTGCTGCTGGGGATATAAGAATGGGATGCCAATGGCGACATATGAACATTCACAGGTAGCAACAGAGAAGTCTGGGCCACAGAAATAGCTGATATTTTCCTCAATCAACCATCTAGGTTCTTAAGGAAAATATGTGTGCAGAAAGTATGTGTGCAAGAATGTCATGACATACCTTCAAAACTCTCTGTGTCTCAGGTGCAGGTGCCAGAAGACAGCAACGAACCCAGTAAAGTTATTGGGATTGTTATTCTATTTCAAATTCAGCATGAGAAGTTGGACCTCAGATTATCAGCTCAGGCTGCCATCCCAGTAGCCTGACTCCATTTCAGAGACCACCATTCCATGTGACAATGGCCACACCTGCTGGGGCGGAATAGGAGAAAGTGAAAGAGACAGAGCATTTGCCCCAAGAGTGAAAGAAGAACTGGCAAAGGCCATCTGCCTTGGCAAGGGTAGAGGAGAGGAGGTTGCTCACCATGGCAGGATGGCCTGCTGAGAGGACAAAAGAGAAAGGGTTGTTGCTGTACCCGTCGCCTAGACAGTAGCCCTAATTCAGTGTTTTTCCTGTCTTCAGGAACCTAAGAGATATGAACAAGAGTCCACATACAGGCCCACCAGGAACCTCATTCAGCACAATAACAGCTGAAACCCTCCGCAGCCGTCAATAAATGTAAAACTGGACCAATCTATTAAAAACTCTCTTCCTTGGGTAGTAGAGAAGAGTTGCAAAGAAAGAGGAGAGGAGCTATGAGTTTCCCAGCTCTCAGAAATCGAAATGTACTCATTTTTTTCTTTCTCTTGTTAACCTTTCTCTTTTATTTCTTGTCTTATAGTACTAAGGCTTGAACCCAGGACATTAACACTGAGCTACATCCTCAGACTTTTGCTTGTTTTAGTTTTTTATTTTGAGACAGGATCTTGCCAAGCTGCTAAATTGCCCAGGCTGGGCTTGATCCTCTTGCCTCAGCCTCCCAGAGAGCTAGGATTATAGGTGTGCACCACCAGATTTGGCTTAACCTATGTATTTAACATCAATAGCTTCAAAAGTTCTCACTGAGCGACACATGGGGAGTTTCACAAACCATTTCTCCTAGTCTCACTACTATTCTTTTATTTTCTTTTGCAGCCAGCATAATGGCATTCTGGACCCACAACACTTTTTAAATGTCTGTTTAGAGTTTCTTAATTATATTACTCAGCCTTTGAAGATAGAATGTACCCAAATAAAAGTAATATAAAATGCTTCAAGTTGAGATCCAAAGTAGAACATTGTTCATATTTTACCCTATCCCTATATTCCTACATCATTTAAAAGAAGTGACATTTTTCTTCCATGCTTTTTGATCTTTACTCGATCTATATTTTTCTCACCTTGATCTGTGGCTTGTCCAGTGTTCACTTTATAAACCACAGTGGCCCAAGACCCTGCTTGACCTATCAGATCCTTTGTCTTTGGTTCAAATGCAGAATCTCCCACCTGATCTGCCCTCTTTCTTCTCTACCTATCTATACAATCCCTTCTCCCACCTAACCCCTTCTGTGCCATTTCTCCCAGCCCATGGCAATCTCCTTTAACTCAGATCTTCACATGCCCACCGCTTGTAGTTCTCCCTGAAATTTAGCAGCTGTTGTTATATGCATATGCCATGCTTCCTCTCATAAATCAACAACTCCGTAAAGAAGTCCTTGGCAATATCGTATTAAATGAAACAAAACAAGCACAAAGACACATATCTCCAGTTCGCACTCTTAATGGTTGGTAAGAAAGGTGATAAAGTAGAGTAGAATAGTTTTCACTGGGAGGTAACAAAAAGGGACAAGAGGGAAAATCAGAAATGGGTACGAAAATACAATTAGAAGGAATAAGTTCTAGTGTTCCACAGCACAGTAGGGTGACTATAGTTTAAAGCATCTATTAAATATCTTATAAATATCTAGAAAAGAAGTGTTAAAGAGCTCCCAACCCCCAAAAAATGTTTTGATCACTACACATTGCATAATTACCAAAATATCTCATAAATATATACAACTAAAAATTTATGTACCCCATAAATATATACAACTAAAAATAACAATAAAATAATTTTGAATTATGAAAGAAGTTGTACAGAAGAATCTACTTCTAAAAAAGGCCTTGTCAAACTCAAAACATTTAATACATCATGTGCATGTTTAGTATGCAATAATCATTTAACATTAAAAACTATTTATACCATATCTACCCTGTAGATAATTTCAGTGAATGGTTTCTGTATATTGATTGAATGATTGATTAATACATTGGCTGACTCAAAAAAAAAGTATTTCTAACTTTTATTTAAAAAATTGGGGTTCACTCACTATGAAAGGCCCTCAGTAAACGAGGCAGATCACCACTGCCAACCTGTTCAATCATGGGAAACAAGTTGTCTGAGGCTAAAATTACAGTATAGCATATAGCTTTTTGCAGCACAGGTGCAGAATCTGAGGTTAAACTTCCTCCTCCACCTATAGCATACATGATGAAACAAATATAGAAACAAATAATAGGGAAGTAAGTTATAGATGGTCCTTTAGAAGTCAATTTCATCTGCGCATCTAACCATAAAAGCAGCATCTGCTCTGCTAAATACAGGTGTTTTATATCCTTGTCATTAATCGGAGGGGACATTATGTCATCATATATCAACAGTTAAGGTTGGTTAAAGTGCCACTTATCTCAGGTGCTGTCATTAATCAGGTTCTTTTCAGCTTGGTGACTCCAGAGGCTTGGTTCAAAGCTGCTCTATGTGAACAGGTTTTCCCTACAGGTTTGAGGTGTCTTTTTAGTATCATTTTGAATAAAAACCTTGGGACCCAGACATAAGTGGCCATTGAGGAGCTGTTCTGATGTTTCAAAAAAGAGAAATGCTTTCCTCCTCACCTTCATTTCTCCCACTCGCCACCCTTCTACCAAAGAGCCACGTGCAGAGAAAGACACATCAGCCCAAGCTGTCATCTCATCGTGGTTTAACTCATTAATGGATCACTACGAAGCAGTTAACATCCATCTGCTGCTAAAACAGAGCCAGAGAGCAGCAGAACCCTGTGGAAGTCAGCACCTTCCCTACCTGTCTCACATCTAAGTCTTCCAAATACCTTCTGGGCCAATCTTAAACCAGACAGACATCCCCGATTCGGTCTCTACTTTTTCTGAAAATGTATTGTATGTCCTTTGTTTTGTTCCTGAAAAGCCACTGGAAGCAACATATGCTATCAGAGACAATAATGGCAAGTTTTTTAAATGCTGGCCTTTATACTTTCATCACCTTAATCCTGAAAGTTAAGGTAAAATGTTCAAGTAGCAGGTTGACAACTCAGATAAGAAGTCATCCTATCCTAATTAAGTTCTCACTCAGAGAGCCGTGCTCTTAAAATAATATACCTCTCTCATTTCCCAAGGTGAGTTTTCTCACTACTGCAAAAGAGTGGAAGGATAAAGTTGGAGAGGAGGTTGTATTTTCAGCATGCACTCACTTATGCCCCTATGCAGTGGATATTTACTAAGTGTGAGGACTGGGCTGGAGTAAGGAATACAGTGATCAAGAGCATAGTTCTCACTCGCAAAAGTTCACAGTGTGGGTGGCCAAGTAATTGCCCCAAACGGAAAAATAACAGATTAGTTTTCCTGAGAAATAACTAAGAGTTAATAAACAGGTGTGGTGTTAAACTGCAAAGCTGTGGTAATCTGTGGGGCATCAATGCAAGAGCAATAGTACCAGAGTCTGATTACAGCTGAGGGAGTCGTCATCGCACAGAGGCTACCCACATAGGCTTGTGCAGACAGAGCCAAAAAGTTTGCCCTGCATCCTCAGTCCTGAAAACCATTAGAAGCTGCTGATGGGATGAGGATGGGAACAGCACAATCAGATTCTGTGTCTCCTTTAGTCCTCCCTTTTTACTCTGCTCTTTTCTTCTCCTTCCAAGTGAAAATTCAAAGGAACAGGTGGCTGCAGAGAAAAATGAGCAGTCCCCTTTCCCACCTTAATCCTTACAGTCTATTAAAGAGAAAGAGGGAGAAAGAGGAGGAGGGGAACACAATGAATATGAATTCCATGTTTTGAGAAGTCCAGTTACTGTTCTAAGGCTTTAGATGAATTTGGAGATTTAATTCCCACAACAAACCTGTTTTTAGAACTATTTTATTATGAATTGACTTTTTTCTATTGTGGTTGTTTTGAAATAGGGTCTCACTATATAGTTCAGGCAGGCCTTGAATTCCCTAAATAGCCCAGTCTGGCCTTGAACTTGCAATGAAGCTCCTGCCTCGGCCTTCCAAATGCTGGGATTACAGGCAGGTACCATCTCACTGGCTTTAT
The DNA here is from genome assembly GCF_012274545.1 of Fukomys damarensis. NCBI lineage: Eukaryota > Metazoa > Chordata > Mammalia > Rodentia > Bathyergidae > Fukomys > Fukomys damarensis. Next base: position 29,161,776 of record NW_022900942.1, on the reverse strand, counting down.
TGATGATGAATTGAGACATCTAGTATTTAGTATCATTTCCAAGGTCATCAGTTTGGAAGGGTGTAACTGAGATTTGAATTCCAGCCTGGTTAATTTAAAACTCATTCTTTAAATTCATTGCTCTAGCCAGACATGGCAGCACAAATCCGTAATCCCGGCACTTGGGAGGCTGAGTCAGGAGGACTGCCATGAGTTTGAGGAGAGCCTTGGCTATGTAGTGAGTTCAAGGCAAGCCTGTACTGCATAGCAAGACTATGTCTCAAGGAAGTAAATTTTAAAAAAATAATAAATAATTGTAAATGAATTCATTTACTCATTCACTGCACTAATTCACTGCAAGCTCTTTGTCAGTGCTGTTTTAATATAACCTGATATATCTTGTCAAAGTCTTAGACTAGTCCTATGAACTAAAAACAGGTTGAATACAAAGAATAGGAACACCTGGGTGTGGTGGCGCACGTCTGTAATCCCAGCACTCAGGAGGCTGAGGCAGGAGGATCACTATGATTTGGAGACCAGCCTGGGCTACATAGTGAGTTCCAGGTCAGTCTCGACTACATAGTGAGACCCTGTCTCAAAAAACAAAACAAAACAAAACAAAAAGAATAGGAACACCTTGGAGGGGAGGGTCAGGTGGATGAACCCAACTGAAGATAGATACCAGAAATTGTACAGGTGCACAGGCACTAAACTACATGTCTCCTTCTTTCTCCTCCCTTTTCCATACCTGAATAAATGGTCAGTGGTGGCAGACTGGAGCGGAGGAGATGATAACAATCTCTCCCTTAAGTTTTAAGGTAAAAGAAAAGATTTTTAAAACCCTTATTAAGAATGGCCAGTTCTGAATCATCCTCAGCATCCCTAGAGGAATTGCATTTTTGGAGCTGAGGAAAGCAAGATGCAGAGTTAGTAATGAATCCTAAGACACTTGTGACAGTTTTAGGAAGATGTCCTGGTAACCCATCAGCTTATCTAAGATCACGCCTTGAAAAAAGTGTGAGGTAAACAGATCAGATGCTCTTAAGATAAAAATGAATATTCCATGCACTATTGTTCTCTCAGTGCATTCCAAGCAGTAAGTATATTTTCCCTAGACAATTATTACATTTTATATTCTTTACCTTCTTTTAACAAGAAGGATGTACTACTTTTCTAGCATTCATTTACATGCCTTTGATAAATTACTGTAACTAGATTAGGGAGATAAAATAACCAGTCTATTAATTACAATGATTATTATTTAATGGAAAATGGAATTCTAGGCACCATGTGCAGTAGGAAGGAAGCTTAGCAATGCATTATATAGATGTGGTGTTTTATCTTAAAGAGTAAGATAAGTGTCCAGCCTGTGCTACAAAGTAGAGAATATGTTCATTAACTCTGCAAGATTTATATGTATAATTGGCCATAATATTTTAACACTGTTTGCTTGATTTAGCAGTACACAAAGAACAAGGAAAAACTGTAGCTTGAATTAAGTTGGGAATATCCCTCAGTGAACATAGAAAGCCAAGCCTACCCAGGAAAGCGGAAAGCAGAAGGTTGAACAATAGCTCAAAATAGTTTTACTTAAATAATGTATTGTTCTAACTTGAACATGTTATCAATGTATTGTTGAAAGTTAGAGATTGAGAGGATAGCTTTCCCCACATGGATTGTCTTTTAATTTATATATAAAGTTTAAGCTTTTGATAAATTTTGATGCTTTTTAAAAGAGAATTTAGTTTCATGGTACAGTCTTGACTCTGTCACCACCAAACATCTGATCTTGTCTTACTTCCCTCAACAGCAAAACAGAATAATACTTACATTTGCCATCATGCAGTTATATGGATTAAAACAGGGTTCTGCAAACTAGCAAAATTTGGCCTGTTACCTGTTTTTGTATGGTTCTCATAAATTCATAATTTAAAAAAATGGAATGTTTGACAAAAAAAGTCAAAATAACAACAATAATATTTTGTGCTATGTTAAAATTGTATAAAATTCAAAGTTCAATGTCCATAAGTAAAGTTTTACTGGAACACAGCTACCCTTATTACTTATATATTGTTAATGGCTGTCTGAGTGTCACAGCAGCAGAGTTGAATACCAGGAACAGAAACCATGTCTAACAAAGATTAAAATAATTGCTATCTGGCCTTTTACAAAAAAAGTTTGCTGATCCCTGGACATAAGAAGCAACATACAGATCCTCAAACTTTGCTACACATTAGAATCATTAGGGAGAATTTAAAAAACCATTTGACCATTGGTCACACACCAGATGAATTAAACAAGAATCTCTGGATGTGGACTCCAGGCATCAATTATTTGAAAACTTCCCAGAGGATTCCATCATTTGAGAACCAGCAGACTTATGTGCTATGTAAAATACATAAATTAACACAGCAAAATTTGGATCACTCTTAGCTGAACCAATAAAAAAAAAAATCTTCCTTTTTAGTTCCTCATTGTATTGCATAATAATTCCTACATAATAGAGCTGATGCAATTATTTTTAAAACATTTCTAATCACTGGGGTTTCTACTCTTAATTCTTAGACTCATGGGCTGAAAGATGATCTTCATATCCTAGGTCACAGAGATTGATCCCTTCATAACACAAACTTGACTCTCATTGTTTTGTTTTCTTTTATTGAGTTTATTGGTACATTTTAGGTATACAGTACAATATGTTCATTATTGGGATCTTGTACCTTTACATGACAGGTCTTGGTTCTCATTTTTTTCCCCTTGTCTATTCCCTCCCTTCACCCTCTCCTCCCTTCCCCATTTACAAACACTTTATTTCCATGTTTTCATTTTCTCATATTTTTTTCTTTTCCCTTATTACCTTTCCACTACCCTTCCCATTTCCTCTACATCTTTAGCCCTTTTCTTCCTATTTCACATGGTCAATTATATCATAGGATCTTATGTACTATTATAGTATTTCACACCAGAAAAGCTATGAGGTATTTATATATGTGTGACTTATTTATTTCACTTAGGAGTATATCCTCAATATGTATCCATTTTCCTATGAATGAATCTAATTTCTCATTCTTCATGGATGAGTAGTATTCCATTTTATAGAAAAACCACATCTTCTTTATCCAGTTTCCAACGGATGGGCAAATGGGCTGTTTCCAAGTTTTAGCTATTACAAACTGTACTGCTATAATCATTGGTGTGCATATGTCACTGTGGTATGACTCTTTTAATTCTTTTGGAAAGATACCCAAAAGAGGGATGGCTGGGTCAAATGGAACCTCTAGTCCCAGCTCTTTGAGGTATCTCCATATTGATTTCCATAGTGGTTGCACCAGTCTGCGCTCCCACCAACAATGGAGAAGGGTTCCTTTCTCCCCCACAACCACACCAACATTTGTTATTGGTTGATTTCTTGATAGCAGCCATTCTTTGAGGGGTGAGGTGGAATCTCAATGCTGTTTTCATCTGCATCTCTCGAATGACCAGCGATGTGGAGCATTTTTTCATATATTTACTTGCTGCTTTTACTTCTTTGTCTGAGAAATGTCTGTTCATTTTGGATGCCCATTTTTGAATTGCGTCTTTATATTTGGGGGGTCTGATTGTTTTGAGTTCTTTATATATTCTTGATAGTAGTCCTTTGTCTGAGAAGCAGCTGGTAAAAACTTTTTCCCACATTGTAGGTTGTCTCTTAGGTCTGTTGATGGTTTCTTTGACTCTCATTGTTTAAGGTCCTCTCTTGAGCACATGACCTTAGTGGCCAAATATGAATGCCCAAGAAGGAAGAGATTGTAATTAGACACACCCCAAGTTACAACAGTCCTTTTCAAGAAACCTATATAAAGTAAGAATTTGGTGTACCTGGAAAATATATATATAAATCACCAAGGCCTTTGAATTCCTCAGGAATCTTCTGAGTAATAAACACAACAGCTTCTATTTTCAGTTTCCCACTAAATAGCCCAAGATCAAGTATATCTTTGGAGCTTTCAATGTTGAAGTTGGTTGTTATCAAAAATTTATACCCTATCAAGACTTGCCATGTAGAGGTACATTATCCCAACAATGAATGTAACTGTACTGTATCCCTAAAATGTACCAATAAACTCAATAAAAAAAAAAAATTTATACCCTCAGTGGAATGTTTTCCTTCTCCAAAAGTTATCCTTGTTTCATTTGCATAAAAAATTTTGGTCCTTCATAGCTTCCTGTAGTTCATCTCAATATTCCTATATTTATTTCCATTGCTTATGAGTTCTCTCTCACAGTCTCACGACCCATTTTTTTTTCATGTAAATTCCTCTCCTTGACCCAGCCAGAAATAGCTAAATTCTGCCAGAGTTCCTGGTGCATTCTTTCTTCTTTTTCCAACTAAAGGCTTTGCTAAAACAGTCATTAGGCCAAGTAACATGCATTTTAAACTCTGATTCACCACCCCCTTGGTGAGTAAATCCACTCTTTCTGTAACTTCCTCCTGAACTCTGCTTTGTTAATTCTGTGAGTTTCAAAAGGTACAAAATATTTTTCATGCTTTCTGTGCAGGAATTATCATCAAAGTTATTTTCTCTATTAAATAGGTCAAATAAAGTTCATGAACAATAAGGATGTTGGATGATTTCATATTTTAAAAATATTTTCATTTTACATTATAAATCCATCTTCTTAACCTGAAATCCAAGTCTTGTTCTCACTTTGTCAATTTTAGTACTGAATAAAACAAAGCAAAGTGGAAAGTAAAACAAATAAACTGGTATAGTGCAAGATAATGCAATGAGAAGCCACTTGGTAACAGAAATCACCTAGATTTGCCCTCTTTGTTCCTAATATTCATCTCTGCCACAAGACCTTTATACAGCCATATGTTATACTGATATTCTCTTATTTCTAATATAGTGTTCTATTCATTATGGAATTATTTACAAAGGCCAACATTATATAAATCAAGAATTATATCTATGTCTATGTATATATATATCTATATAT
>NW_022900942.1:29154198-29156763 GCF_012274545.1 Fukomys damarensis | reverse complement strand
TTTCATGAGCATCCTTATGAAGTCTAAAATATGCTGAATGCTGCTACCTACACTATCTAATGAAAAGTCAGGCTGGTAAAAACATTTCATTATGTCTTATTTACTAGATCTAGCACTATGCAATTTCTGACTCTTTCCCCAAAGTCAGAATGATCATGAAAGTTAATATTTTAAAACCATTCAGGACATCAATTTAGCTACAACAGCACAACCAAGGACATTCATGAAGGAGCCTCCAGAACTACTTCAGAAAGTTGGCAGGGATGACGAATGAGATGGGTGTGCTTGAAGTGAGAAGAAATATTTTGAGTGGGATTAATGGCAATGTGTCTTTTACTGTAATAATATTCCTTTATTTAAGCATTTACCATATTTTTGGTATACCTCATATCAGTGAACAGCATATAACCTGGTTTTGTACATTTTATTGCTTAGCCAGTGTTAGTTAGCTAATTTCTCTGTAACAACAGAATTCAAGAATCTTTAAGCCTATCCATGCAAACCAAATACAAGGGGTTGACAAATGCCCAAACAATCCAGTCACCTATTATTTTTACCTATTGCTACATAGTAAGTTACCCCAAGTACTTGTCAGGATGGATGTAGGTCAGCCAATATTTCAACTAAGACTCTCTCAGTATTCTCTGCATTATGACGGGAAAACCAGAAGATGGCTGTGAGATTAAATGAGGTAATACATGAAATGATCTTGTCATGAAATCTGACACATTGTGAAGACTCTAAATGTATCTGCCATTATTAACCAAGTGGCAAGACAAAGTAAATAAATCTTGGGCCAGTGAAGAAACAAAAGAGAAAAAATTAATAACATTAATGGTAAGAAAATGTATATTACAACAGATATGATTTTTTTAAATCATATGTTATTCTATTTCACCATATTGAAAATTCCAATGAAATGGATTATTTTCTTTTCATCTTTTTTGTTTTTGTGGCAATGGGGTTTGAACTCAGGACCTTGCACTAGCAAGACACATGTGGTTCCACTGAGCCTGTCCCCACCCTGAAATGGATTATTTTCCAGGAAAATTAAATTATATACTTAGTCAATAAGAATAAGAAAATCTAAATAAACCACAATTATTTAAAAAATTGAAAGCAGTTAATAAGACACAATCCTCACAAAGGGCTCATGATGTTTGTTGTTTGGTCCTTTGTACCTACCTACACAGAACAGAAAATGCCTCTGCCATTTAAATTTTATAGGCAGAAAAATGAAAATATAACAATTCATGTTCTCTATTCACCAAAACTTTTTAAAATACAAAAATATTACTACAAATCCCATGTACACTTATCAGATACAAAAATGCTAAGTAAAATAGGAGTCAATTAAATTGCATAATAAAGATTAAGCATCATGACCAAGTAAGGTTGTTTTCAGGAAAGTATGATGGTCATTTTAGGAAAGTAATTTGGAACATAGATAAATATGTTATTATATTATAGGATGAAGGAGATAATCTATATAACCATCTTGATTGAAGGTAGAAGTAGAAGATAGGATATGTATTGTACCAATTTCCCTACAATATATTAATAAAAAATTGAGAAATAAAAAATGGTAAAAACCACGATCAAGTCCTAATTTTAAAAAGGTGATTAATAATGTACAATATAATGGTTTTCATTAACATTTTATAGGTTTCTTTCCTCAACCAATTCTTCCAGTACAATTAGAAGCATTAAAAAGACGTCAATTATCACTGCTTTTATTTAAGATTATTTTGCAATTCTAGTTAATATAATTCCACCTAAAAACAAAACATTATTTTGAAAGAGGTAAAAAAGTCCAGGAAATATAAATATTATGGTTGCTTACCTATGAAAGATATTGGAAAGGGGAAATTTATCTAAGAAAGTATTAGAACTGACATCCTGGCTAGTACTCAGTTGACAAATTGTTTACACCCAGTACCTGAGCTGATTGGTTGGTTGTCAGGTTGTACCTCAAGGTAAATATTTTAAACCATGGATCTTAAGCAATATTCAGAAGGCTGGAAACAAAATAAGGGGTAAATAAACAATGATAAACTAGGGGCATTTATAGCTAAAGGGATGCACATTGGGGCCACACTCTTAAGTGAAATAAATAGGACACACATATGTAAATACCAAATAGTTCCTCTGCTGTGAGACAATGTAAGTGCAAATGAGGACTAAAATGTATAATAGATAATGTAAACTAGGAAGAAAAGGCCCAAGGGGGAAGGGAAAGTAGGGAGGAGGTGGGGGAAATAAAAGAAGGCCAGGAAAAAATATGAGAAGAGAAGGAATAAACTGAAACCAAGTTTTTGTAAATGGGGGATGGAGACTGGTGGTAGGGAAAGAAGGGGAATGGGGAAAAAACAAGAACCAAGATATTTGTACAGGTACAAATTCCCAGTGATGAATGTGACCATAAGGCACCTAAAATGTACCAGTAAACTTAATGGAATAAAAAAGAATACACTGGGCTGGGGATTTAGCTCAGCGGTCCGGTGGCCTGCCTTGCAAGCACAAGGACCCGAGTTCAATCACTGGTCCAAAAAAAAAAAAAAATAA
>NW_022900942.1:29075309-29144955 GCF_012274545.1 Fukomys damarensis | reverse complement strand
ACATATATATATATATATATAATGATAATATGATCCTATTCAAAATAATAACCAAAGACACAAAATATCTAAAAACAAAGTGGACAAAAAAATAAACAGGATCTTTTTATTGAGTATCATACAAAGAGTTGAATACTTGAACACAGAGAAGTTGTGTTCCTGTAGTAAGAATATCTATTACACATATTTTCTGCGATTAATCTATAAATGTAACTCATCACTTCTGAAAATCCAATGGAATCCTTTTTTGGAGCTGAGTAAAATTCTGGTAGATAAACATGCAAAAATGTTTTAAAATAGAAGAATGATGAGTTGGGATTTTCCTTAGCAGATATACAAATGTGTTATAAAGCCACAATACCTAAGTAATCTGCCATTGGTGCCAATGTAGACACATCAAGGAAATCAAGTAGAAAATTCAAAAGCAGCCTATGTGTATTTAAGAGTGTAGGGAGGATAAAAGTGACATTTCCAATCTATGGGGAAAAGATAATTCAATTAATAGCTGAAGAAAATAATATGACTAGGTTTTTTTTGTTTTTTTTAATCTGAAGAGCTTTCTAAACAGGACACTACAAGATGAAACCGTAAAGAAAAAGAAGGATACTTTTGATCTCCAAAAAATTCTACTGATGGAAATTAAAAAACCAAAAATAAGCTAGGAAATACTACTTTAAATAAAGAGGGGTCCATTATTTTTTTGGAGCAGCATTGTGCCTAAATTCTGGCACAAAATAAGCATTTTAATAAGTGAGTATACAAAGAGGTCTTCTAAGGAAGAAAGGAGAAAATAGGAACAGCTCTATTTTAAAATGAGCAAAATATATGAACCAAAAAGAAGAAACATGAAAGGTCAGTAAGAAAGGTTAAATAATATAAATCTCACCAGTCATAAGATAAATATAAATCAAAACAACCATTCACTATTTTTCACTTAGCATATTTCTTATTACACCGAAAAGACCAAAATGTAAGGGAAAGAGCTTTTTTCAACTGTTCATATAAATTTATAAACGTCATCAATAAGAATTTTTGCAGTTTAATTCAAAGGTTTTTAACCATTCATTTTTTTGATGCTGGGGACTGAGTTCAAGGCCTTCACACTAAGCTACATTCCTGGCCTTTATTTTATTTTATATTTTGAGACAGGGTCTTGCTAAGTTGTCCAGGCTAGGCTTGAACTTACAGTCTTTATGCCTCAACCTCTCAGAGTGCTAGGATAAAATTGAAGAATTTTTTGGACCAAGCAATTCCATTCTTAAGAAGTTTTTCTAAAGAACTTGTTAATCAAATGTGCAATGATATAGATATAAGAATATTCTTCACATAGGAGTATATCCTCAAAATGTATCCATTTTCCTATAATGACTCTAATTTATCATTCTTTATGGCTGAGTACTACTCCATTTTATAGAAAAACCACATCTTCTTTATCCAGTTTCCAACTGATGGGTAAATGGGCTGTTTCCAAGTTTTAGCTATTACACTCCTAAGTGAAATAAATAAGTCACACATGTGTAAATACTGAATAGTTTCTCTGGTGTGAAAAACTATAATAGTACTCAAGATCCTAATGGGGTAATTAACAATATGAAATAGGAAGAAAAGGGCTAAAGGTGTAGGGAAAGTGGGAAGGGTAGGGGAAGGGGAATAAGGGAAAAGAAAAAATGTGAGAAAATGAAAAAATTGAATTAAAGTGTTTGTAAATGGGGAGGGGAGGAGGGGATGAAGGGAGGGTAGTGACAGGGGAAAAAATGAGAACCAAGACCTGTCATGTAAAGGTACAAGATCTCAGTAATGAATGTAACTGTACTGGACACCTAGAATGTACCAATAAATTCAATTAAAAAAAGAAAAAAATAAGCAGTGTACATAAGGGTAAACTACTTGAAATAAATGTTCAAAAACAGGTTTTCTTAAACTTTGGTACATTTTTTCAATGGAATACCATTACCAATAATTACATAATAATGGAGCTATGCCTTACCATTAACATGAAAATGTATCCAATAGATCTAGTTTTAAAAAGTTACAAAATAGTTTATGAAAAAAAATCATTTCTTTTACACATAGAAAAAAGTAGAAGATAAACACTAAAATTTCAAGAGTAGCTTTATCATGGCAGTTTTATTTTCTTCTCAATGGTCTTTATATGTTCTGATCACTCTCACTACAACCTTCTACTTCTCCAATAAAAATGGTTTTTAAAGAAATAATACAAATGTAATACAGAGTACCCTGGAAGGAACTCTTTGCTTCTCCCTTGATGTTTTCATCCCTTGAACATAATTACTATTTTAACTTGAATGGCTTTTTTTCACTAGCTCTTTAAAATTTATAAGCATTTGCTAGAAGTTAATGTTTGATTACCAGTAAATGGTAATCCCTAAATAACCTTCCTCAACCATCATATTACCTGTTACTTCTGTCCCATTTTATCTATTATCCTCTTTATTATATCCGTCTATCTGAAACAATGTGATCTGTGTATTTGCCTACCTGTTTATCATTCACTTTCTCCACCAGAAGGTAATACCTATGAGAGCAACAACTTGAATTGTTTGTATCCAAAGCTGCATCCCATTATCCAAAGCAGTGACTGATGCGTAGAAGGTGCTCAGTAAGCACATACTGGGTGAATGAACAAATGATTTTATTTCAGAAGAGTTACTTTACTCTGGATGATCAGCAGCAGGGTCTGTGTTTTCTCTTGTCCTTGCCCTCTCTTGCTTTGGTTTCTCAGTGAATGGTAAGGCTTCTGAGACGGTCACCTTATGTATCAACTTGAATGATCCGAGGGATGCCCAGATACCTACTAAAACACTATTTCTTGTTGTGTCTGAGAGAGTGTGTCGGGAAGGTACTGGTATTGGATTTGGCAGACTAAGTAGAGATATTCCCTTTCACCAATGTTTATGGACTGAATTGAACAGGAAGACAGGGGAAGATGAATTCACTCTCTCTTCTTCGGCTGGAACATTCATCCACTCTTAGCTTCAGTCATTGCAACTCCTATTTCTGAGGGCTTCAGACTAGGAGTGAATCTCGCCATTGGCTTTCCTGCTTTTTCAGCTTACTGGTGACATACTATGGGTCTTCTTGGCCTCCATAACACATGAGCCAATTCAATCAATCAATTGATCGATCAGTCAGTCAGTCTCCTATTGGTTCTGTTTGGAAAGTGCAGTCAGCATGGCCTTCATAGGATATACTCTGCCCATCTCCAGGAGATATTCCTCAGTTGCTTCTCATGAAAACCCATTTTCAGGGCTGTATCAAAAAATCTCACATGTATTTCCCAACTCTGTCAGGTTACTTGTAAGATCAAAACAATTTTGCTGTGTACATAACAGGTACCCTGGAGCAGAATCCTTGTTTCCTTGTGATTCATGAAACTCAAAAGACAAAAATATTCCAGAAGCTGGGAGTATATCTGTGGCTGTTATTCCAGATGTGTCATTTTCCTTGGATTAAGAAACACCTAGAAGATTAGTAGAGCGCGCTCCTGGGTGTGTCTGTGTGGATCATAAAGGCATAGTCTTGAGGGCTATGTCTGGATCTTGCCAACTCCTCTTCTCTCCTGCCCATTCCTCTCTGTGCATTCCCCTGCTCTGTTTCTCAGCCACCATGAACTAAGAAGCTTTGTTCTGTCAAGCCCTTCCACCACGAAGTTACTGCCATGGAGCCTGCCATCCAGGTAGTGCATCTCCTGAAGCCACGATCTGAATTAAACCTCTCCTCCTTTAAGTTGTGGCTGTCCAGCATTGCGTCCCAGTGAAAGAAAAGCTGAGCAGTACAGTAACTAAGTTGTACAGTGCTTACCTAGCATGCACAAGGATCTGGATTGAATCCCCACTCCCTTTAAAAAAAAGAGTTAGATAATTATAAGGCAAACTGACCAGGTCACCTCTCAGTGCTCCAAGAATCAAGTTATAAAAAGACACAATGCTTTCTATTACAGAATAATCTAATTAATCACAGATATTATCACTAGCTAACCATCCAACCCCTTAAATATAATCAGCCCTGAGAAAAGTACAAAAACTTGAAACCACTCCTAGCTCAGTGGGCTCAAGATCTAATTGTAAAATGTGAGATATTATTATCTGAACCTCTTAGGACTGCTTTGGCACTGGAAGGAAGGTTATTACAATCTCCAATTTAATCCTCCCCTATTTTTCCCAGATATTTATAACACAGCTTTAGAAAGGTGCTCCTAGCAGGAAGCTGGCATACAATTTCTCAAACTGGAAGCAAATATCTGACTCAAATACAGAACAAAAATCCAAATGGATGAATTTGTTCACGTTTTAGAGTTGGAAAAAAAAACAAAAAAAATTAAAGATTAGGTCTGGAAAGCATCAAATAATGCTAAATGATAATCCAAGTTACAAATCCCTGCTTTTTTCTTTAGTTTTCAGAATAACACAGGCCAAAGTTAACTTCCTCTTACAAATGGCGTTCCCAATAACTTCAAGGTAGGCCTATCTGAAGATGCTGCATAGAAGATCCTATCACCAAGCACAGATTTGACTTGTTAGACTAAAATTTTAAAAGGTTTTTTTTTTGTACTTAAGTAAAACATCTTCATTTGTAACAGATTAGCCCTCTTCTTTTTCCTTTTCTTTCTTTCTTTCTTTTTTTCTTCTTTCTTTGGGGGGTAAGGAAGGTAGAATGATATCCTATGTATTTTTCAAGATTTAAAATCAATCACAAGGACATATTTAAAAACCTTTAGGAAAAACACTGAAGATACTTATGGAACATCTGAAACAACTTGGGCTAGAGGGAAAGTGGAGGACTTGAGACTGGAAGACTTAACCATTTATGGGGCTCAGCAGACACAAATCAACTTTGTTCTACAAGGGAAGTCATAAACTAGGCTGTACTACTCAGGAGACAGCAATCAACAGAATGGTACTAAAGAGAAGGTAGCCTTAGATGTATGTGAAGTTCACACATCAGTTTCTGGGTGGCTGGAGAATGTGCTGGAGCTCTACCATCAGTGACAGCACCCTCCCCTTAGCTGTGCAGCCAGACAGTGCCACACTCACTCAAAACCCTGCAGTCACCAAGACACAGAAGTAGACATCAGCATTTCTGATCCTTACATGTATCCTTTGACAGGAGCAGGCAAATTTCTTTTCTTAAGAACACAGAACTTGCTTAACACCTGGACTGTGGATAGCTCCAAATAAGCTAAATCAGTCAGAAACATGTGTTGGGATAAGAGTCAAGCCTGAGTCTTTTGGAATCATACGACCGTTAAGCATATATGAATGTTGTGTATCTGTATTTCCAAAGCCTCCACTGCACCTACAGCAGCATTTTATACACTAGGCAATTAAATGCTGCTCTGCTGTGGGTAACTAGCAATATTTATTGAGCATTTAGAATTCGCCATGCTATTTTCTAAGTATACCACATCCATTATCTTATTTTATTCTGACAATTACCCTGACTCTCAATAAATATCAATTAAATGAATGGCCAAACTTAAGTCAATTAAACAGCTCTTCACGATACCACTTTCTCACTTCACAGCCATGAATGACATCATGACCTTCACTTGACTCTGATTGGGAAATGTGGATGCTAGAAGAGAAAGGAAATAAAAAGATCACTTTGCCTGCAGCTCAGAAATTGGGGTCATGAAAAACAGAACCCTTGAAAGAGGATGTCATAGCTCAGACAAGGAAAGATGAAGGTGTAAACTAATATGTGATAACAGAGATGAAGAGGAGACAGGGTGTTCAAATCAAGTGGCCCTGGTGATGGGCTGGGTAAAGATAGGGAAGGAAGAAGAGAAGACGTTTCAGGCATCTGATCTGCGTAACTAAGGGAACTTAGCACAGTGAAGGGAAGTGAAGGAAGATGATGCTTGTAGAAATGAGAATTTTTATTTCCATTTTGGATAAGTTAAATTTGTGTTATCTGTTGAGCTTCCAGAAGCTAATGTCCAATTGAATAAAAAGCATTTAAGTCTGACATCTTACAGTGGAGATACAGGATGGAAATCATCAACTTCTATCATCAGCAGGAAGGGAGTTGTGAGGCCATGGAAACTCTTGTGCCCACCGAGCTACACAGTTGGGACTTTTCCTGTTAGGGAGCCATTTTTTATCTACTTTCCAGGTTTTTTCCATCTCGAGGATCAAACTGCTGCTTACACAGCTGTAGTGACACAGATGTTGACTCTGCCTCTGTTCCTCTGTGGCCACTACCTGAATGACTGCCGCCAGGCCTTCAGAAACTTGGCTCTTCAGTGTTGCTCTTCGTTGTCTTGCTTTTCATCACATGGAGCTTATGCTTCCACTGCCTTACAGACTGCTGATGGGGCTGTGTGGTTCTCTGCTGTAACAGGACTGCCCCGCTCCACTCCAACCCCCATCCCTGTGAGGGAGTTGACAATGACATTTCAACCGCTGCTCATGCCGCTCTATGCTGGGCTCATACAGAGCAGCCTCTCCTCCGGTCAGTCAGAAATGCAGAGTACCACTTCCCTGGCAGTCCTTTCTCTGTCTCATGCACCCACATTTGCATTCCTTCTCAGTTTTTTTCCACTCTGCCAGTTTTGTTTGCATGTCTAGCACTAGGGGTGACTCCCAGGGTGTTTTGCAGCCCTCTCCTTTCACCCAGAAGGAAGGTGGACCACTCTGACTCCAACGCACTGCCAAATGCCAACTGGCAGGTGGTTGGGGTGAAGGGAGGGTGATGACACTGCAGGGCACTCCCAGCAGGCGGGGATGTGGGGCACCAGATTGGCACCCACTGTTGCAGCTTCAAACCGTTAACAACAGCCAGAATCCTGGATGCTAAGCCCTCCTGTCATTCCCTACAATCTTGGAATCTTCTCAGAGTGGCTTGAATACTAATTTAAAGAAAATTTCTCAGAAGCCACGTTCATTCTAGGAATCAGAGCTGAAATAGTATCCCATCCTTTTCTAGATTTGTTCACATACAGATCACTCCTCAAACCAACCCTAATCTCCTCAAAGTTGGTGGAGAGGAGTCAGATGTGAGCCACATGCAATGTTCTGTGGATGCATCCCAGGTTCTGCTTTACTATTTCTAATATTTGGGGGTACAGAGTCCTATCACTTACACAGATTTCCAAAAATCTTCTCCTGCCGGAATAGAAGGTCTTCTCCTGCCATTAGCATCCACAGGGTATCATAGCAGAATGGATGGAAATCATCGGGATCCCACTCACAGCTAATATTTTCAGGAATGAGCTTCTGCCTGCCTCTAGTTCCCTTTCCCGTCTACTTTCTTGCTTCTTTCCATCTTTTGTTCGTATGGCACTGGGTATTAAACCCAGAGCCTTCACACTGAGCTACCATCCCAGCCAACCCACTTTTTCTTCTTGAGATAAGGTGTCGGTGACTCTCTAAAATACCCAAGCTAAACTCAAACTTGCCATCTTCCTGCCATCCTCTCAGCCTCCCAGAGTATTGGGATTATAGGTGTGTGCCACCACACTCAGACTTTCTTGAGAAAGGAAGGCTTCTCACTCCTCCCCACATCTAACACTGCTCAATGTCCGTGTCTCCAGGCTTTCTCTCTTACAACCACACCGTAGCATCTTCCACTTCTACCACATCTTGCTAACTAGATCTCTCCATGAAACGATGGCAACTTTTTAACCAAGTGGCCTCTCTTTTAGGAAATGACCCAGATATTACCCAGTAGCCCTCACATTTTCCACCCTGCTTTGTGGCTGAGGACCCCGGAGGACCACATAAGTAGGCTTCATTGCCTGCTAGCAATGAAAGTTTGGCCAATGAGAGGTTACAGCAAATTGGAGTGTGAAAGGAAAGTGAAATGGGATTTAGTACCCCATCTCCATCCCTTCCGAGCACCACAACTTGACTGCATCCCTACACTACAGGTTAAAGCTCCCAGTATAAGCTTTCTCCTTATAGATGCTCTTTCTGAGTTGTCTACAGCTGCTTCTACTGTCCTGTCAGTTCTATTTAGGCTCCAGTTCTTTTATGAAGCTGGCCTTCAAAGCCTCATTTGCTCATAGGTGGGGCTTTTCAGAGGTGGCTGGTTCTAGAGCGTGTGATGCTGGGATTAAATTGTGTAATATGCTAAGATTAAGTGTGTGTGACTACTAAAGTAGTCCAGTGATTAGTTAGGCATAGTTCTGGATGTGGATAATGGGAAGGCCCACCATGGGTTGGGATGGCACTACCCAAAAGGCAGGTAGCTGGATGCAATATACAGAAAGAAGGTTGCTACTGTTGCCTTGCTGCCTTCTACCTGCAAAAAACTGTTTCTCCCCTGCAACACCCCTCTGCCATGCCACCCTGCCTTGGATCAAGCCAACTGTGAACTGAAATCTCTACAAACTGTGAGCTGAAATAACTCCTTTAACTTTGGGTGTCAGGTGTTTTATCTCAGCAAAAAGAAGAGTAACTAAGACAAGTTCTAAGAGTGGCAATGGATCCCTGAAGTCTTTGTTAATTTAATTCAGTTTAAGAAATATCAACTGTGCCAGATATCATTCTCTATATTGGGTTATAGAATAAACAAAAGACAAAAGTGACTTCCCAGCAGAGATTATATTCTAAAGAAGGAAATAAATACTAAGTTTTAAAAATAAGCAGACCAGGGCAGGGGATTTGGCTCAGTGGTTCAGCCACCTGCTTTGCGAGAGCAAGGGCCCAAGTTTGATCCCTGGTACCAAAAAAACAAAAAAAAAGTAAACTATATGATACATTAGGAAATGATTACATTATAAAGCACATGTACTGAATTTCATACTGTCCTCAAACATTTCATGCCTAGGTTAAGAGGACATGATGGACACACAGGAAATTAGATAAACTATAAGATAGCAATTCAAAAACTGTCAAATGACAGCAGATGATTAAATACCAGCAAATTACACAATGGTAATTTCTTCTATTGCCAAAGGTTGAGTTGTCTTCAAAGCAGACTGAAATGGAGCTCACTCCATGGCTATAATTGTTAGGGGGCACCCTCAGCATTGACATCTCTAGAAAGCATGGGGATGAATTAGGATTGGGAGCAAAATGAAGTCAAACTGTTATGTAGCCTTCATGTCCTCACCTGTCTATTCATGGAGGGCGAAACCCTGGGCAAGTCAGCTCTCTGGAGCCAAGACCCTCTTTGCAGGAACTGAAGCATTTGTACTAAGAGGACTATCGGTAGCTGGACCAATCCTTTGGAGGATCTGGACAGCACATTTCCACATGCACCCATCCATGTATGAAAAATATTTCAAAAGGAGTTTGGTGAACTACTGTCTGTGTATCATTTAGGAATCATAATTAATAGAGATGTGCAAATAAAAACTATATTTTTGGTTCTATATATTACCAACCTATGATCTTGAAGTTGGCCTTAGGAAAAAATTCTAGAATGGACTGTTAAAGTTCTGGTTTGTGATCTTTTTAGAAAATATTGTAAAATTCTTAGACATAAACTGCCCAAGAATAAATCCTGCCAGATTAAACTCACTTCTTTTGATAACATTATTAATTTAGTTCATCTAGGGATTTGAGAGACAGAATCTGTCTAGATTTTGGAGAAATTATAATGATGCACTTGTCAGAGTGCCATGCTAGACTACATGCCTGCCATATCAATCTCCCTTTCTCCCTAGTTTTACCTGCTTAATCAGCCCTGTAAAACACAGATCTTCTTACTAAATGATTCCATTATTTCTGTTTCACACCCACAATTGATAGGACAGCTTGACCAAAGGAAACCAATTTCTACCAGTTCCATAAGCAATCAATCATTTCTTTTCACTAGGATTTGATGAGAGAGAAGGAGGAAGGTGGAAGAGGGTGAGAAAGAAAGGGGGGGGGACAGAAAGATAGGCAGAGACAGAGACAGAGAGACACAGAACAAAAGGAGAGAAAAGGAAAGTAAATAGAGAAAAGAGAAATCAAGCAAATAATATTGGGCCCGGGTCAGTAGTCTCATGTGAAAATAGGGTCAGCCTTGGTATCACAGATAGTTAAAAAAGGTGAAACTAAGACCCTCACTTAAGCAGTCAACCCACAGTGAGAAGTGCAACCCAGTGAGGAAAAGAAAGGGAAATAGACAAAGGAGCTCAGTAATAGTTTTCCAATTCCATGGGGCTTGGCAATATTTCCTACAAGTTAATTATACGAGGCTTCCTGATACCTTTATAATTCTATTTCTACTTAAACCACTTTCAATAAGTTTATATAATGCCTAAAAAGAATCCCTAATAATATTCTTATGAATTGGATAAATTACTGGATAATGAACCAGATGACAATATATTAGGTAAGGGTTATTAATTGGTTGAAAAACATATCTAAAAAATACAGCTGAATTAAGGGGTAAGTATACTTAGTAGACGTTCCACATGGCTAATGTGTTGTTTTGTCCTCATTGGTAAGCCATTCAGAGTTCTCACTGGTGACAAGAACATATGTGTCATGAAGGTAAGTATCATGACTACCGTTATAAAAGATACATAAATAAGATATAAATTTTGAAAATAATATGAACCCAAGGAAGATGAAGATTTTGATGGATGACACAATGAAAAATTAGTAGGATGAATGTTTATGCTTTATAAGTATAATTACAAAGTTCTGCAAATAGATCCAAACACCAACAGTATATCTTCGAAGCTTACTGAATAAAGACATTTAAGAGTTTCCTAGCCAGTGAGCTCACAAGTGAGCAGTTGGGTGATGGAATTTACAGACGCAGAAGCGCACGGTTAGGCTCTGTTAATGGAGACAGTATCTAAAAAAGATGCGGTCCTCCTGACATGTGCACCAGTCAAACCATATGAAGAAGACTGCACTCAGTTCTGAGACCGCCTTCATGCAGCAGAATGTAAAATAGTGGCCAGAATGCTAAATGAGTCAAAAGTGCTTTGGAATGGCTTGGGGGCTAGAGACTTACAACAGAGAGAATGGCGAATGCAGGCAGCCACCTCTCAACACTGGTCATGAGGAAGAAGAACTGGACTCATTAAACTAAGACCAACTGATGGAATCCATATTCTTTCTCTAGGCTGTGTCCTAAATTAAGTCCCCTAGAGTAGTGCAAAGCAAATGATCTAGGTATACAGTGAAAGTTTCACTCAGTGTTGAATGGAGGATATTCATAAACAGACAAGCAAGCTTTCTAAGAGGAAACAATGTCATGAACTCCAAACCCAGTAGCAAGGTAGGTGGGAACGCTAGGTAGGGCAATGGAAATGTAAAATTAGTATAGAACGATTATTGGAAACTTTTAGTGAAGCTTGTAGTTCATGAAAAATGAGAAGTTTACCCCAATGTACTCTGCATCATAGATTCCCTTAAACTTATAGCTGAATAGGGACTTGGTAAGGACATGAAAATATTGATTGAACTTCTAGGTTCCTATAAACCCTGTTTGTACTACAACATTCTCTTAACCTTGAGTTGCTTTAAAATTAAACCTTTTAAATCATGCATATACTCAACCAAGTCTGGTGTCCTTCAATAGGACTCTAAATTAACAGAGGGACACAAGTGTTTGAGGTCCTCCTGAAGATATTTATGGCTATTTTTCCTCTGTGAACCTCAAAACAAGATTTCATACTTCCAAGGAAGACATGAGTTGAGTCAACTCTGGGGATATTATGCCTAAATGGAGTCAAGGAAAGGCAGAATTGATGTTACTCATACCCCACCCCAAGTTCAGCAACAATAAAAAATCTTGCTGCCTAAAGAGCTGATCTACATACCTTTGTTTATAAAATACCACACAATTTTGTTGAAAGACATTTCCCACAATATGACATCCATTCGTTGCAAACAAACATCAATGCCTTTTATTAGTCAACTATTAGTAGCTACTTCTTTTGAGCTATTTTTTCCCAAAAGGTGTCAGGTTGACATATTATATTCAAACAAAACCTCAGTTGCACATGAACTAGCACAGAGAGTCAACAAGTGGGATCTCTTCTTATTAAAAAGCTTCTGTACAGCAAGTGAAACTACCAACATTGTAAAGAGACAACCCACAATGTGGGAAAAAAATTTCACCAGCTGTTCCTCAAACAAAGGTCTACTATCTAGAATATATAAAGAATTTAAAAAATCAGACCTCCCAAATTTAAAGATCCCATCCAAAAATGGGCATCTGAAATAAACAGATATTTCTCAGACAAAGAAATAGAAATGCAAAATAAACATATGAAAAAATGTTCAACATCACTGGTCATTCGAGAGAAGATGCAAATGAAAACAACACTGAGATTCCACCTCACCCCAGAAAGAATGGCTGCTATCATGAAATCAACCAATAACAAATGCTGGCTGGGGTGTTTGGAAAGAGGAACCCTGCTCCACTGCTAGTGGGAGTGTAGACTGGTGCAACCACTGTGGAAATCAGTATGGGGATACCTCAAAAAACTAGGATTGAAAGTCCCATTTGATCCACCTATTCCCCTGCTGGGTATCTTCCCAAAATAATTAAAAGGATAATACCACAGTGATATATGTGTACCCATGTTCATAGCAGCATAGTTTGTGATAACTAAAATTTGGAAACAGCCCAATTTTCCATCATCTGGACACTGGATAAAGAAAATGTGGTTTTTATAAAGTGGAGTACTACTCAGCCACAAAGAATGAGAAACTAGAGGCATTTATAGCTAAATAGATGCACATTGAGGTGATACTCTTAAGTGAAATAAATAGGACATGTATGTGTAAATACCAAATATTTTCTCTGGTTTGAGAAACTAAAAGTGTAGATAAAAACTCAAAGGTAAAATAGATAATGTGAAATAGGAAGAAAAGGGTCAAAGGGGAAGGGGAAGTGGGAGGGGTAGGGAAAAGGAAAGGAAAGAAGGGAATGGAGTTAATATGAGCAAATGAAAAAATGGAAACAAAGTCTTTGTAAATAGGGAGGGGCAGAGGGGTTGAAGGGAGGCCGGAGGCATGGGGAAAAAATAAGAACCAAGATGGATTACGCAAAGATTCAAATTCCCAATAACGAATGTCATTATATTCTATACCTAAAATGTACCAATTAAATTAATTTTAAAAAGAAATAATCCATCCTTTAGTCTCCACCTTTTGACTTCTTCCTGCCCACTGGAAAAAAGGATTAAGAGCAAAGTAGGACTAAATCTACCCAGTTAGACTAAACTTTGACCTCATTACTATGTACTGACCTGAGCTTACTAACCTTGGTGATTAGACAATGCAGACCAAGAGCTTCAAATCATATACAGCAATCAGTTATCTCTGCCAGCCACTGTCTTCATACTAAAGATTCCACCATTTGTCTGGTCCTAGGGAACTCAATGCCTGCATTTCCCTTGAGAACCACCTAGGGAGTTTCTCACATTGAAGGATGGATTATTTAATTTATCACAGCAAGTGGTAGCAAAAGATGGTGAAGCTCACAGAGTAACAGCCACCTGTCATCTCTTATTGGTTCGATATTTCACACCAGGGATCTGTTATATTAAAGGGCACTGAAATTATTTACATCAGATAACTGAATTATAATTAAATGCTATGTAGATTTTTAAAACACCATTGTTCTTGTTATAGGGAAGCCTAAATAAAGGCATTGAGACAGGCTCGTTGCAGAATTAGCATGTTTCTGTGACACACTGTAGGTTTGTCACTAAGTGGAGGACTAGTCACACCTACCTGCACTCACAGCCCCTTCCCCATCTCTGAGATAATGAGACCCTGTTCTGGGTGATGAAAAGAATGGACATCTGCTTACAGATGCCTGGTGGAGTGGAGATCATGGGCAGAGATGTAATAGCTACTTTTGGCTCAGAGTAAGAAACTCTATGGAAAGATAATGTAATCACCCACAAAGCCTAAAGTTTTACCGAATGATTTTACTTCAGGCAAACAAACATACAAAAGGCACTGTCAAAAGGATCATTTTTAAATGTTTCATTTTACTATAAGATGTGATATATGTAAGTATCAATTTCCAAAACACATGTAATTATGTTTTATCTTTACCAAATTTACTGGTACATTTTAGGTGTACAACATAATGACATTAATCATTGGGAATTTGCACCTTTACATGGTATATCTTGGTTCTAACTTTTTTGCCATTCCCCAGCCCTCCCTTCAGTCCCTCCACCCTTTCCTGTTTACATAGTTATTGTTTCCATGTTTTTCCTTTTAACATATTTTTTCTTTTCCCTTTCTACCTTTACCCTATCCCTCCCACTTCCTCTACTCTTTTAGACCTTTTCTTCCTATTACACAATATCACTTATACATTTTGATCCTTATTTACACTTTTATTGTGTATTGAAAACATATATGAATTTTTAAAAAGAAACTAAAACCAGAAACATAAATAAATAATAAAACAGTGAAAGATTAAAGTGTTTCACTACATCAATGTTGGTTTAAAATCTCCTAGTTCAGAATCCTCTGGGGAAAACTAGCATGTGGGAAATAAAGTTTTGGCCACACTGAGTTTTATCACTGAACACAGTCTGAAGAGTTTCTTCAAAGAGGAGATGAAGACTTCATCTCTCCCCGAGAGAAACTGTGCAGGAATACTGGAATTCCAATAATAGAGTAGAAGAAAATTCATAAAACCTGAACTAAAGCATACTACAACCCACTTTCAATTTCCTTATTGTAAATGATAATGTCCTCAAAACCTGAAGAACTCAGGATTAATACACTTAAGAAGTTAGCAGAGGAACCAGATTTAAACTCACCAAAAACATCTTTCAACCCCCAACAACCTCCCTCCCCCAAACATTTCTAGCTAGAACACATGGTTCTACCCAGTATTTCCAAGATGGGCTTATTGGTATTAACCAGAAAGAAACATATCAAATAATAATAATTCTCCTTTAAAGCTTTAAACAGTCTTCAAGGTGGCAGCTTTAAATAGGCTTCAAGTTCAGGGAGGAAAGCATTCTGCACAGTAATAGTCTCTCTTGGACCCCACTTGCATCCTTACTTCAGTTACCTGGTCAACACCCTTGAGTCATTAACACAGAAGTGGTTACACATATGTGGAGACTCCATCTGCGTGTATAATATCTGCCCCTTTCTCTCCACAACCCCACTCATCAATAGACCAATAGACACCAAAGGTTTGTACACTGGACTCACTTGCCCCTGGGTGAGCCTGGTGTGCATTCAAGACTAAGCTTTGGATAGTATAAGAAAGTCCATGCATCTGGAGTAGACAAGCTCGAGTTTTAACTCCACTCTTTGCTAACCACAAACACAAGGGTGTGTTATGTGACAAACACTCTAGTTTTGAAACAGAAATAATTTTTTTAAATCATGTGGTGTTTGTTGGGGGTTCAAAAAGTGCTTAATATGTGTCCTTTACCCTCTGCCATCCTGGCCAAGACCCTCCTTCTGGGAGTGGGACCTCTTATGTCCATAGCTTCCACCACTACATAGGCACTTGCTGCTCACTAACTGCTAAGAACAAAGATTCTTCCATTACCTTGCCTCCGAATGCCACCCTGGCTGAAGCCTCCTGCTGGCACTCTCTGTTCAGCAGATGGGACCCACTTCAATTTTGGAAGTCAGTGAGAATAGAGGTCACAGTCACTACATGCTATGAGGCACAGTAATTCAAGTCCCTAGTCAACACTACTCTATGTTCACTTCCTCTGCCATCAGCCCATATGAAGTCCAGAATGCCTCCCCATTGCGTTTTCAGTGACACTTCCAACAAAAAGGATGATGTGGTCTGAACGGGGAATGACACATTTCAAAACTAGCAAAAAGGTCATGCCTCTTGTGCCTCATTTTACCTGTTTTAAAAAGCTTAATAACCTTCGTATGTTGTGTTAAAATCCCTAGTCAGAAAATAATATGCATAATTGTATAAGGCCAAAAAAAAGCATTCATATAAGGAGCTACCCAAATTATAATTAGGAAGGGCTATGAAACATTTAACTACAAGGTTAAACACAGATATTCATCAGCTAAATTGTGCCAGTTTGAAATCTGAATCAGTTGTGTCATTTGGGACAATTTACTTATCCCCTGTGTGCCTCCTTCCTCATCTGTAAAATGAGGATAATAATAGTATCTACCTCACAACAATTCTGTGAGGATAAAATGAATTATGTGCCTAAAGCACCTAAAGCAACATTTGCCACATGAAAAGTAGGAGTAGTGAGTGTTAACTCCCGAAAATTGGAGATTGTTGTCATGTGGTGAGCACCCTCAGATATAAATGGGAAATTCTTACTCACCTCAAAATGTGTACCACAAACAACTGTCATAGGCAGAATACTGTCATGTTTTGAATTTTGTCCCTTGAAATTCATAGATAGAAGTCCTAGCCCTCAAGGATTTCAGCATGTGACTGGGGAATAGAGTCATATAAACAGTTGAGGTCATATGTTGACCGGTGTCCTTGTAAAAAGAGGGAACTTGGACACTGATACACACAGATGCCCGTGAAGAAGGGAGAAATCTGAGTGATCTACACACAAACAGAGGTACATCAAAGACGCCAGCAAACCACAGAAGCTGGAGCTTGGAGAAGCTCAGAGAAACCAAAGCCTATTGACACCCTGACCTCAGACTTCTGACCTCCAGACTGGGAGACAATGGATGTTTATTGTTTAAACCACCCAGTTTCTGGCCCTATGGGTGGAGACTCTAGCAAAAGCTCTAAGTACAGACTCAATTTCAGTTGAGATGAGTCAACCAAGAGGTGCTTGCTGAATACTTTGAGACAAGTGTAACGAGCGTTGAAGGGAAGAAGAGCGGCCTAAGTTATGGCATGTGGGCTCAAGGACTGACACCCCACAGAAGGAGGCAAACACACAGACACACACACACACACACACACGCACACACACACACAATTCAATGTACAATTAATGTCCCAAGAGTAATGGAACTACCCGTGTTACCAGAGCTCAGAGCTCAGGAGCCTGAGAAGGCCCCATCTGGAATCATTCCAAGTGGACAGAAATAGTTAAATTCTAGTAAAATTCTTTAAAGCCAAAAACATCTAACCTTTAGAATAACGGGTGCCCTTGTTCATATTGTCTGTAATTCTAGCTGCCATTTTCTCAGCATACCCTTCGGGGTGTGCTTTTTCAACCCATAGTCGTTCCCACACGGTTGTGAAATCCCTTCCCCTTTGTTCCTTCCACTTCCTTTGCAGAAGATGCTTTGCAGCATCAGTCACATCAGCTTTAAAATAATGTTTGGAAATCTGTGCAGAGCCATTGCTTTCTCAGATGGTCGAGAAGTTCGTACTCTGAGTGATTTCTTTAAATCACACTTTCAGGGCCATGCTGCTCTGATATACAGTGTGGAGACAAAGATGAATAGGAGAAAAATCCCCACTCCCAACAGAACTATAGCAGCTTTCTCTGAGAGACAACAGTGCCACAAGCAAATAAATAAATATTCTTTCACTAAAATGATAAGTCTCACTTCAGTAAGCAACACATTATGGCCATACTGGTATAATAAAGCACACATCCCCCTGAATCATTCCCACTAATACAATGTGTTCAGTGCTCATATGATTACACTTTTACAGCCTGTTAGCAAAAACACATACAATTGCAAAGTGCTGCTAATGCAATGTGACAGAATATTGTTATTACAAGAAGGAGTTGTCAGCACCAAGCAATTGATTTTCCCTCATCCCCTTCCTGCTTCTGCCCATCCTCCCCACCTCACCTGGAGGTGTTTATTATGTGCTCCGGGTGCAGTCCTTTCTCTGAATCAATTCCGAGAGAGCATGTAGGGGAAGAAAAACAAAGACAAGCAAAGCTAATACTATTCTAGACATTCCAAAGGGGATAACTTGCTTTGGGAATATTTTCTTCCAAAAGTCTTTATTAAAGCTTCAGGAACTGGAGCTCCCTCACCTAGCAGATTTAGTCTTTTCATTGTTATCCATTACTATATATTTTCCTCTTCATTTTTCTTTTCTTTTTTTATAAAACAAAATTTGAGATGGCTTTAAAGTATCAAGGTTTCTATGTTCCTTCTGATTCCATTCCATGAATCAGAACTGTACAATTAGGTGGAACATGAAGATTCCTGAATGCAGTGCGATAATTTTTCAGACGAGAAAATTTAAGCCCCAAGGGTTAGGAAATTTATCCAAGTTCTAACCACTGGTTAGTATTAGTACATGTGCTGCCAAAGTAAGTACCCCACTGGTTAGTGTTAGACAAGAACTTAAGAGTCATGGTTTTGGTGCAATGCCATGCAGTGTCTTTAAATGGAACACATATGCATTAGTGTATGTGTTAGTGAGTAACCACATGGCCCTTACCAGCTCACTTTTTTGTTTCTTCACTATGGCGGAATAGAAATGTTCCACTTGCAAGGGAGAGAGAAGCCTATAAGAAATGATTCATAGTTTCAGAAAGAACTAACAGAAGAAACATTAAAGCACTTCTTACTTGTAATCCTGGAACTCTGTGAGGCTGAGGCAGGAGGATCAAGTTCAAGCCCAGGCTGCACAATTTAGTGACTTACTGAGATCCTGTCTCAAAAACATAAAAAAGTCTGAAAATGTAGCTTAGACCTTGGGTTCAATCCTCAGTGCCCACCCCCCCAAAAAAAGAACTGTTTTTAGATTCCATTTAGGAATGTTGCACTTTCAAAGAGTATTAAAAAGTGCTATTTATTTCTACTCTATTTAAACACGTAATATCCACCTCATTCTTTTCCCATCCATCTCAGTAAATGGATGTACCCTTCATCCATACCTAAAAAGAAATGCTAACTCCTCTCTGCTCACCAGGACCTCATTATAACATGCTCTTGAATATTCAAGAGAGACACAAAGTGAAGACTACACCAAGGCCCTCAAACATGATTTTCCATTAGCATTATAATGAAGTTAAACCCTCAGCCAGTTGGTTGTTGAACCAAATGGAGTTGTTGAAACCATTCTATATTTGTAAAAATTAACTACGGAACTTGAGATCTTTTTTTTTTTTTTTCTTTCTTGAAGATGGCTTACAGTGCTCCCTCCTATGGTTTTGGTTTGTTTAACTTTGATTTTTGCTTAGGATCAAAAATTATATTAACTGACAATGATATATACACATCCTTGTTTATAGCAGCACAGTTTGTAACAGCTAAAGCTTGGAAATAGGCCAATTGCCCATCAGTTGGAGGCTGGATAAAGAAGATGTGTTTTTTTCTGTAAAATGAAGTACTACTCAGCCATAAAGAATGAGAACCTAGAGTCACTCATAGGAAAATGGATGTATATTGAGGTCACACTCTTAAGTGAAATAAATAAGATACACGTGTAAATACTGAATAATTTCCCTGGTGTGAAAAACTAAAAGTGTAGATAAGATCCAAATTGTATAACTGACAGTGTGAAACAGGAAGAAAAAGGCTAAAGGTGTAGGGAAAGTGGGAAGGGTAGGGGAAAGGGAATAGGGAAAAGAAAAATTATGAGAAAAGGAAAAATGGAAACAAAGTCTTTGTAAATAGGGAGGGGGAGGTGTAAAGGGAGGGTAGGGGTACGGGGAAAAATGAGAACTAAGATCTGCCATGTAAAGGTATAAGATCCCAATGATGAATGTAACTGTACTGTGTACTTAAAAAGTACCAATAAACTCAATGAGAAAAAATAAAATAAGCCTGTAGCTGAAAAAAAAATTATCTGCACTGAGTACACTTGTAGATACAACCTCTATCTGAATCACCCTTTCTCATGGCTTTATACTCTAGAGATGCCCACATTGAGAAAAAATATTAATAGTGAGATTTTCAAACTCAGCTGACATGTGTCTGACAAAAGGTGACTACGATTCTCCATGAAATCCCACTAGATTTTTAAAACCCCACATCTCAGTTATCCAACAGATAAACAGGAGGGACAAGGGAGGTTTAATTTAAGTCATTATATTTGCTAAGCAGACAGCACTGAATACTATGAGAAATGGAAAAATGAAGAAGGAGGCGTAGCCCATGACATCTAGGAACAGGGAAGGAGGACAGGCTCATAGATAGAATGTGTACAGTACAGCCATTATCCAATCTTTCCAGAGTCCGGAGGAAAGACATGAATTCCTACCGAAAGCATCAGTCAAAGCAACATGGGCCCCCAAGGTAGCTGTGCCTATCATTGGTGCACACCTGCATGAGTAGCATTGTCATTATTCAGTTCCCCTTTACCTTGAAAGGGTTTCTCTCCACTGTGAACAGAACCACCTTGTCTAGACCACACCCACAGCCTTGGCACCTGCTGGTGTCCAGCAAATGCCTAGATGAACAAGAGCCAACACAGACACTTTTTTTAGAAAGAGAACTTGAAATCCTTTGAAAGGGAATTATTTCCATTGATACCACTTTGAGAAACTTGAGTTTAATTTATGAAATTCACTATAAAGATAACTTTTCAGAAGAAAAATTATTGCAAAAATGATAGAATTTTATAAGGATATTTTTCAGAGGTTTGTGTTTTAAGACATCTTTTTACCCACCTTCTTGCTTCAGTGCATGTAATTGCTCTGAAGAACTAAGGCTCAGTTCCTGGACTTGTTTTGTTAGTAAAATCTATGCACATAAGGGTCATCTTTAAGACCAAACTATCGTGGAAGGCCAAAATTAAGACTGTATATTCATGCGGTATTCTTTCCTTCTTCTTTTCCTCTTTTTCTTTCTTTCCTCTCCTTTCCTCAGTACTCCAGATTCTTTCTACATTTTTATGATTCTCTTTCCTTCTCCACTTCCCTCCCTTCTTGCTTTTCCATATTTCCATACTTTCCAATTCTCTTCTCTCCCCCTCGCCCTGCTCATTCTCTAGCTGTGTCTCTCCATGTCTCTCAGTCTTTCTCCTTTCTGGGTATCTCTTCTCGGTCTATGTATCTCTAACTCCATCTCTCTCTTTGAGTCTCCTGTATCTCTCTCTTGCTGTCTTTTTTCTTATGTTCCCCCATCTTTGACTCTGTTTTCTTCATCTATCTCTTCTAAACTAGCCTAATATAGAACTCAACTCCATATCCTGCAGTGACTTTAAAAGATTTCCCAGTGTGAAAGGAACACACGACTCAAACTGCTGACAGTCACATGAGTGACACAGTATTAGAAGACTTCACCAAATATGCTGGAGAGGGGAGAGAATGACCTCAAATTGCTGCAAACACTGAAGCAGATGAACAAAGCAAATCAAACCAGTTGCATCTAACAGAATTTGCAACACACCCATAAACATTCTCTTCCCCCCCGTCCATGAGCAGATCTTCACACGTTTGCTAATACCAGCTGGTTCATACACTCCAGAAGCATCACCCTCACTAGTCACTGAAAGTGAGACTCTAAATATGGGGTAAATCCTCTCTGGCCATTAACCAGTCTTTCTATTTTCCCCCTAGTCTCTCTTCTACAAAACATGCACAATTTACACATCTGTCATAGGAGCACAAACACTGTAGAAACTGGGATGATGAAGGGAGGAAGAGGGATTGGAATAAACATGGCTCAGAAACTCAGACTTTGTATGCTTTAAAAACAAGTAACAAGATCAGAGGACAATTTTAGACCCAATTTGATGGTAAATGAGGAAACGTGCTCCACATATACAGAGGAATATCTGATATTTCTGTGATTCCCTTTGGCAAAAAAAAAAAAAAATCAAAGAATGTCCAATTAACCACTTAATATTAATAATGTATCCTGAGAGTTTAGACCAGGCTGATCACTACATAATAGCAAGCTGGACAGCTAAACAAACCAAAGCACAATTAAGTGTCTTGCTCTTCCTCCTACCTGTCATCTCAGAGCAACGTGGGATTGACCTTTGAGATGCGCTGGGGAAGATCTAAAAGGTGACACTTGCTGGTGGCACCTTTCTTATTTGCCTGAAGGCTCTCTCTCCCTCCCTCCCTCCGTCTGTCTGTCTGTCTCTCTCTCTCTCTCTCTCTCTCTGTCTCTCTCTCTGTCTCTCTCTCTCTCTCTCTCTCTCACACACACACACACACACAAATGCAGTGTCCCACATCCCACACACTGTCTGTGCCGCCGTCTCACCTTCCAGCTGAACACCACCGTCAGTACAGTAAGCCTACAAACATCACATTCCTTTGATTCCTGTCTTCTCTCCTTCACTATCTGAACTAGGCACATCTTAGTCCAAGTGTTACAGACTCAAGTGATCCCAGGGTTTTTCTAGAAGCTGGTACTAACTACAAAGCAAACGTAAATCTTGGGTACCATGGACAGTGTTCTCTAGGACTCTGAAGACTTTTCCCTTCTTTATTTTTTCTTTATTGGTCCATTTTAGGTATACAGTACACTTACATTCATTATTGGGATCTTGTACCTTTACATGACAGGTCTTGGTTCTCATTTTTTCCCCTTGTCCCTGTCCTCCCTTCACCCCCTCCTCCCCTCCCCATTTACAAATACTTTATTTCCATTTTTTCATTTTCTCATATTGTTTTCTTTTCCCTTATTACCTTTCCCCTACCCTTCCCACTTCCCCCACACCTTTAGCCCTTTTCTTCCTATTTCATATTGTCAATTATCTCATTAGGATCTTATGTACTATTATAGTTTTTCACAACAGAGAAACTATTTGGTATTTACACATGTGACTTATTTATTTCACTTAGGAGTATACCCTCAATATGCATCCATTTACCTATGAATGAATCTAATTTATCATTATTTATGGCTGTCGAGTATCCCATTTTATATAAAAAACATATCTTCTTTATCCAGTTTCCAACTGATGGGCAAATGGTTTCCAAGTTTTAGCTATTACAAACTGTGCCGCTTTAAACATGGGTGTGCATATAACACTGGGGTATAATTCTTTTAATTCTTTTGGAAAGACACCCAGCAGAGGGATGGCTGGGTCAAATGGAATCTCTAGTCCCAGCTCTTTGAGGCATCTCCATATTGATTTCCATAGTGGTTGAACCAGTCTGCACTCCCACCAACAATGAAGAAGGGTTCCTTTCTCCCCACAACTCCTCCAACATTTGTTATTGGTTGATATCTTGATAGCAGCCATTCTTTGTGGGGTGAGGTGGAATCTCAGTGTTGTTTTCATCTGCATCTCTTGCATGACCAGTGATGTGGAGCATTTTTTCATATATTTACTTGCTGCTTTTAAAGACTTTCCTTTCATAACTTTTATGGTCACAGCTTTAATGCTTTGATCCCAAAGTCCATTTTGAAACTCATAGAAGAAAGGAAGAGGTCAAAGCAAGATAACATTAAGATGCATTAGAGAGGAGATAAACTTTCAGTGTTAATTACATTTTTTAAAAAAGAATCATTAGACAAACACATCTAAATGTTTGCTTAATCTTAATATCTATGATAAAAACAATACATTCAAACATTTAACAAATGTTTACTGCCACTCTGCCAAGCATGGTGGTGGATATATAATTCTATGGGCGACCAACACAGATGTAATGGTTCCTAAACTCACAGAGCCCTTATTATGTAGCTGGAAAAGCAGAGAACCAAGCAAATACAAGCACTATGATATATGTGGCAGTAAGTGTGCAAAGGCCTACTCATGAGTGTATAAATTTGTAGCAGGGATACCTAACTAAATAGAAAGATAGGAGTGCAGAAGCAAAGGATGATGCCAGGCTTTGAGAACTCTCTGGGCCCTAAAAACTTCACATGGTTAACATATGAGCACAAAGTAGGTATACTAGAGAAAGAAGGAGGCAAAAAAGGCAAGAAGTCTAGAGAAAGAAAAGTCATCTAAACCCTGCTGGTAGTTTTAACTTTATCCTAAGGACTATAGGAAGCCACTGAAGATTCCTTTTTTTTTTTTTTGAACTGGGGATTGAGCTAGTGACCTTGCGTGTGTGAGGCAGGCAATGGAACCACTAAGCTAAATGCCCAGCCCTCTCCACTGAAGATTCTTGAGTAAGTTATTGACGTGATCAGACATGATTAAGTCATATCACAATCAGTGCAAAAGCAGAACCTGCATTTTTGTAAATATGCCTGTTAAGATATGTATGTTAAATTATCTCAAGAAATATCTGGAAGGTATCAGATACAAAAGAGCCTGATGGAAGGCCCTTGTGTTTATGAAACCGGACTCTGCTGCAGGTAGGGGATCTGGCAACATCTAACTTCTTGGCAAGCGACGTGATTTAGAAGCAGAAAGGCTGTGGGTCAGATGAAAAATACTCGTTGTCTACTGTGACATGAGCCATAGGTCAGACTCATCTTTTTCTGCCAAAGATTCATCAGCGAGACTCAGAGCTGCAGGATCCTAGTAAAAGCAGTGTGACTAGAGTTGCAGAAGCACTCATGGAGGTTCAAACCAGTTCTTGGAGATCCTGGAGTGCGATGGAGTGGACAGTGGACAGATGACCCTCAGGGAACTTGGGCTCTAGGGAAAGACTTATGTGTAGGACTTTCTAGTGGTCTTCGGTGGTGCCCCAATGAAGTGTTTTGGGGCAGATGAAGAGATGAAGTCAGTCATAGCCTCTCTCTCTCTCTCTCTCTCTCTCTCTGTCTCTCTCTCTCTCTCCCTCCCCTCCCTCCTTCCTTCTTCTCTCGCACCCTCCCCCACCATACCCTCCTCTGCATCTTGTGAACTGAGCCCATTAACTTCATCTGCTGCAGCTTATTCTTCTACTATCCAGAAAACTGGGAGCCAGAGGCAGGACATGCCCGTGCTTCCCAAGTCTGGGGCTTCCCCATGAACCACAGGAGCTATATGACAACATTTGATAGAGCCATTGTTAATTGACTCTGTTTTCGTTGTTTGTTTGATTTTATAACTCAACTAGTCTCCAAGGAGTAAACTTTCTAGTCCACCATATGTACTATACAGTTAATTATAACACACTCCCTCCCTTACCCACGGACCCTGAACATAAGGATGTTTTGAGCCTACATATGGTGAACAATACTGTTCATGCATTCTACCCTCAACGCATTTCCTAGAGCCCTTACACAGTGGACATTAATGACTTCTTTGGGCCCCTTCTGGTTTCACCAGATGAACAAAAATGAAAATAAGCAGCTGTCATACTTAACTTTAAAAAAAGAAAGAAATTCATTAAGCTTGCTCCAATTTGGAGAAGTATTTGGCTTAGAAAGAGGGGAATCGGCTGTACCATTGATGGCAAAGAGCTCAGTTACTAATGCACCACTTCCTGACATTTAATTTGCACAATTTGTCTCTTATTATCTGGCAACTCTCAGAAGATTTTGAAAGTGGGAGGGGGGTTGGGGGAAGGAAGAAATATGATAAGCAGTAAGATGAAAGCTCAAGTACATAGGGGGCATCATGCTAAGTGCAAGGCATCTGAGCAGACTATGACTCCCAGCCCATCAGCACCTGTCAACAATCCACTCCACCCTGATAAAAGGCCATGAAAATGGTCCAGGTGGAAGAGTAGCCAGAAGAAAGCACAAAGCGACAGAAACAAAAGTCGTTCATGTTAGTTACCCAGCACCCAGCACTTAGATGCCAGAGGTCCCATTCAAATCTAAACTTAGATGTGATATATCTAAAGATATTACTGTGCACCTATATATGGAAAATTGCCTTTTTCCATCATAAAAAAATA
The DNA here is from genome assembly GCF_012274545.1 of Fukomys damarensis. NCBI lineage: Eukaryota > Metazoa > Chordata > Mammalia > Rodentia > Bathyergidae > Fukomys > Fukomys damarensis. The sequence goes on along the minus strand of NW_022900942.1, from coordinate 29,119,427 downwards.
TTAAGATGTTTTATCTGTGCTTCTGCAATTCAGAAATGACTGAAGCTGTGAACTTCAAATTTGGCAAGATTGTTGTCCTCATTAAGGAATGCAATAGAAGCCAATTTTGAAGAAAAATGGTTTCCTATTTTTGAGTGTGGATGGTTTAAACAATGAATGCTTAGCTGAAGATGAAGAATATTTCCTCTCCCATTTTAGCTTCCATTTGCTTAAAGATTATCAACTGGAGACTAAAACTAGACATGTTTTTTGACTTATAAATGGAGATACCTTTGCTGATTCCCTTTTTGTTTGTTTCTCTTCCATTGTTCTAAATCAAAGTTCAATTTGTTAATAGGAAATTGAGATGCAAGATTAAAGTCTCTCAGAAATCAGATAATTCATAAGGTGGCTTTATCTTGCCCAGTTTAGGCCTCAAATAGTCTCCCTGTGTTCTGGGAATTAAATAGTTGTGGTTCAGAATACAGGTCATACAAGGAACTAAGAGGATACTGTTATAGGAAAGTAACTTTGGAATTTCCTGATTTGCCTGCAAAGATTTCAGTTTTAACACTGTGTCAATATTGTTTTTTAAAATATACTTGTTTGTTTATTGGCATGCACACACTCACATACACACAGGAATCACAACCATAAAATGCACCCACATCTGTGGTTAAGCACAGCAGCTGTTTAACAGCCCAGTATAACATTCAAAAAAAAATTGGGACCTGAATTAAGAATCCCATATCCAGTCAAAGCTGCAGTGGGAACCGAGGTCCTATATTAGGAATGCTGTCTTGGGAGCTCTCCAACTTCCCCCAGACAGAATTCCTTTGCCAAATACACAGCATGGTTCCTAAAATTTGGAATCGATAATGAAAGTCCTTGACTTTATTCTTTGCTCTAATAATTGTATTGCAATAAATAATACTTTGAAATCCAGCTCAAAGTAGAAACAAGGCAATTTAGAGTCTGCTAAATGTGTACATTTTCTATCTCAAGGTTTCCGCAACACCAATAAACAAAAGAAGCAGAAGCAACTCAAATGCTCTGTCTATGTAACCAAAAAAGAAAATAGGCCATGGAGTCAGCCATTGGTCAGTGGGCAAGTGCTCGGGACCCACATCTCTGCTCATACTGTAAATATGACATCTCCCCATGGTCCCCACAGCCTAAGTAAAAACAATCTTAGAAATGATGAGTAAATGCCCAGCCACCTGAAATCACACCCATACATCATCAGGACACACCAGGACAGTAATCCCAACTGTAAGGCCACCCTTAGTAATTTTTTGCAATTACTGAGGTTACTGAAGAGTGTGCCAAGGGGAATTCAAAGGGGAAAAAACATATAGCATTTCTGTCTCTTAAAATAGCCAAATCTCCAGATGCAAAGATGAAATATTTTTACCACAAAACAAGTGAGTATGCAGATTTTTGTTGCTGTTTTCTTTACGGAAGTTCTTTCTTCTCTCTGCTCACATTTCCTCACTAATTTTACTTCTTACCATGTGAATGGAGTCAGTGCATCTTACCCAATTCTATAACTGAATTTTCCTTCCAGGCACTGCACAGTGAATTTTTCCAACCTGGCATATGAGGCCCTCCTTAGTTTAATTTCATTTATTTATTAAGTCCAAAGTGTAATGATTGGAAAACATGAGTAAGACATGCTATTTGCATCAAGGAACTTGGAGTGAGTTTAGCATAAAGCACGTATCATAGCTATTAGTTATAATAAGCTAATAAGGGATAAAACGGAACAACATCCAAGGCACTAGGGAACAATAGAGAGCGATGTGTCTAATTCTGCCATAAAAGAGAAATGATGTGTGAGATGAGAGTGGAAGCATGAGCAAGTATCTTCCGAATGATAAGCAAAAGCAGTGGGAGGGACTGTTACAAGAAGGAGTAATGTGAGCACAGTGACTGGGTGGAGAAGAAGAGGAGGACCACGTGGGAAGACCCACCATTCCCAAATGGCGGAGAACATGATGGGTGCAGCATGGGGGCGGGCTGGGATTCACGAGAGCAGAAAAGTTGGCAGCACTCAATCCTCACAAGGCCAGAAAAGCTCTGCCAGGAAGCCTGCATTGCTTACTGGTTTGGTAGACCAATCAAAGAAAGAAAGGAAAGGTCTCATTCATATCTAAAGATTTTAGTTAACTTATATTTTCATCTAATTACTAAAGCAGAGTGTGCCACACGGAGGCTGTGCCTAAAAAATTCTGTATCCTGCTTCTCCTATTATCTGCCTTTCCCAAAGTTTAATCCAGTCTAACTACTGCAGTGGCAGGAACTCAGGTGTGTAACAAACAGGACTACATAATTTTACTATCAGTCCTTTCTCCGTTCTCAAGTTTGCAAGTTCTTACAAGGCAAGTTCCTGTAGAATCTAATAGTCCTACCTTTTATCTGCTTCCACTTTTTTTTAAAGGTTCACATAATGATTTTATTTTTCCTGCAGAACATTTTAAACCTTGGCTTCACTAAATATTTTACAAATAGGAAAGTCCAAACATTTCCCGTTCCTATCCAAAAATGGGACACAATGTTGAGGCATAAAAAAATAAACATAACCAATTGGGTGGGACCCACGACTGCAATCTCTCAAACACGTGGAACAGAAGGACTGCTTACTTGAGGCTGGTAACACACTTGAATGACAAAATAACATAAAGTGTTGTTTGAAGCTATTAATTTAGGAAAGAAGGAGAGTTCCTAATAGCTTTGGAATTTTGCTATCAAAGCCACCCAATGCAGAAATAAAAAAGAATCTATTTTTTAAACTGATGTATTCTTGTCATTTTTTTTGCACCATTATACAGATACCAAGAAAATTGTCAAGCTATGCTCTGAATTTGATGGAATCCTAGCAATCAGACAGTGAAAACTCTTCTACGTATCATTAAGACCACAAAAACCTTCTGAGAAAAACTTTCTTGCAGATGTCTTTCCATTCTTTATATGTGTATGGAACTTGAAATTCATTTGTAAATTTCTACTTTATATATTTTGTAAGATGGTACTTTTATTGTTTGGATTACTCTGTTACTGTTGTTTAAATTGAACTTAATTTTAAATATACTCAATCCAGGTAAAAGGAGGACCCAGAAAGTGAGAGTCCTGGCCTCATTCATAAGAATCCCTTCCACTTTTATAGGGAGCCTATCATGGGCTCTTATGAATCCCCAAAGCACCCAACTATTAGTAGACAATGAAAGCAATCTCTACTAAACAAAAGTTACTCTTCCTTTGCCCTCTGATGAAGGCCATGCACTTGGCAATTTTGCAAATATTCTGATCCAGATCTCCTTAAATTTCAGATTCTACTTCAGTGGACCTAAGCTTCTGCATTTCTAATCAGCTCTAACTACAAATATTGATATTTCTAGTCCATGAAAATCTGCAAGTTACCATGTTCTACCTCTCTGACATATTGTTTCTCTATTATTAATCTACTATTTGAGGTTTTAAAGGGTACTCAATTATTCATTCTTGAATATTAGCTCTTCAAAGGCAAAGAATATATCTTTCATGTATTCCAAGTGACTTGTTGAACATATGCACTGTGCTGCTTTAAGCCTTTCACTGGCTCCAGGATCCTCTCAGAACTCAGTTCAAACTCCTTAGATCGCGCTGAAAATGTCAAGCATGTCCTGGCCCTGTTCCCTCTACCCTGATCTCCTCTCATGTTCCCACCTGCTGTTCTGTGACCTGCCATCACATATGGGATGTCCCTTCATTCATGGGGCCTCAAGGCTAAATTCCTAGCATACAAGACATTGCCTCATGTTAGGACCCTGCGGAGTTAAGCAAAGGTGGGATATACAGCCAGTTTCCTTTGCCCTTCACTTCTTCTCTCAGCATATCTACCTTTGGCCTTTGTTCCTTGTGATGGCTAATCTTGATTGTCAATTTGACTACATTAGAAACTCCTTGGTAGGTGATGAACTGAACGAGTTCATAGCTGAATGAGCCATTACAAGGTATCATTGGAGTGTGACCTTGGGGACTATATCTGATCCTTGGCCCCTTCCTCTCTGGCTCTTTCCAGCCTGCTCTGCTTGCTGGTGCCATGAGTTGTGCAGCTTTCCTCTACCATACCCCTCTACCATGATGTTTCTCCCTTGTAGCCAGCCAACCATGGACTGAAACCTCTGAAACCATAAACCAAAACAAACCTCTCCTCCTCTAATTTGTGGATGTTAGGTATTTGGTCCCAGCAACTAAAAAGCTTACCAATAGATTTATCCTATTAAATTTCTTTCTTTCTAAGAGTTCAATTCCCAGCTCTCTTATATGGCTTTCATTTTGCCCCATATCCAACTGCCCTTACAGGAATTTGGTTAGTGATATCTACCTTTCCTTCTCCCGTTGACTAGCCAAGGTTTATACTTCAGAGTTTGTCTTTCAAATTTCTTCCTCCTTTACCAGCTCTCATTCTATAACACTGGATATTATGATTTCATGGCCTTATACATACACACCATGAGTATGTCTTCATCTCCATCCCCATCTTAATGAATGTTTATTATACTCGTACTCACAAATTAAACTTACTTAACATATATTTTCTCCATGGTTGCTAGTATTCATGTGAGCATGGAAGTGAATAGAAGAGCTGAGAATTTTTCAGCCTACACCTGCTACCTACTCCAGACAACTATAAGGGTTTGCTGACAGGCAGCCCAAGTGGTCTCAAGGCTGGAATCCTGACAAATACTGCAGCTGCTGAGGGAATTGATCTGATCAGAGCTTGCTTGCTTAGAGGCAAAATGACATCAATGAAGATCTCTTCCCTCATCAGGTTACAGATTGCTTTCCCATAAGCTACCAGATATCTAAAGACTCATCAGAAACTTAAGGGAAATCCTCACCCAGATGCCTTGTTCCCGTAAATGACTTGACTATCATTAGACTGATGGCTTCAAGCTTGGAGCAAGGAGTTCATCCAGATGTAGAGAGCTTCCAGCCCCAGCACATTCTTCCTTTTAAATGGTGGCCTGAAACTTGCCATCAAAAAGGCACAAGGCAAGAGTGTTTTCAAGCTCTGTATAGGATATTAGCATATTGCTCATATGTCCTCTTGGGCAGATTTCTGCACTCCTTTGCATTCGATTAGCATGCTAAGGATATGCTTTCTCATGGAGAGTGAGGAAGAGATGACATCTTCACAGGAATGGCTGGGTTCTCTTAAATAAGGATATCCTGTGGGTCGCTCAGAACATTAGCCCTGCTCACAATCACAGGCCCAAGAACTTAGATGGAACCCATAAAGCCTTCTCCTTCAGCCACACTGTCCTTGAGTGATACTATTGTATTCAAAGGCAGGGAAATGTCCAGTACATGTGAGGAAATGAGGAGACAGATTTGGTAGATTTAAGAGGTAGAAAGAAATGCCACCTTTCCTTGGGCAACTTGGGTGACTACTATGCACTGACACTTTGGAAAGAATCTTGATGACTATTTTAATTTTATAATAGCTTTCCTATGCATTAAAGGTGTCTTATAATTGAAGGTCCCACTTGTATGTAGAAATTAAAATGTATCAATCCAGATCCCTTCACATTTCAAGGTAAGGGTGATCAAAGGAAGGAACTGTATTTTTTCCTTTATATCACTTTCCTGCAAAAGGGGGAGAAAACAAACACAGGTGCTTTAAAATTTTCAAGGTGCAAACTAAATTACATGATGCCCAGGAGTATGCAGTAGCATTTCTTTGTTTGAGCATGGAATAAAAGACAGATAATTAGGAAATTGGGAGTCTATTAATTTTCCAAATTTACTCATGCAAGAACCACTGAGCTATGGTGATATTTGCTTACCTCGTCATTATGCAAAAATATATTAGCTAATTATTTTGACTAATGCAATTAAGATATGCATATTTAGCATAAACCATACAATAGAAATGTTACAGTCAGCAATTGCTGGGTTGCGCTCATGGGTAGCAGAGAGGCAGAAGTCCCTGCTCAGTCTCCAATGGTAAGCCATAAGATTGCTACAACTCTGCCTGCACTGTTATTATTAGTTTGGATGCAGTAATTAATTTACTTTACAGCATGACTAGGTGGCACAGCTAGCAGTGGTATTAATTTTTGTTATGAGACACCTGAAGATGTCAGCTTTGGAGAAGCAGTGTCTGCACCTTTAATTGCCTTAATCAGTGGAAATGCAGTATCTCTTTCAGGGATCCAATTAAGAATGCTATTGTTATTTTTCATTTCCTTCTAACCCTGGCTAATGAATACAGGAGCTAGCAAAAGTTAAGGCGATGGCAGTAGCCAAGAGAGGCACCCTCTGCTCTTAACCTCAGGAACCTCAGCCTTGAGCTCTGTAACCAGAGGTCAAAGCTATTGCTGGGGCTTGGTGGGCACACGAAACCTGAAGCCGCTCCACTCCAAGAGCGTCCAGGGACCTATCTTGGCCCACCCTAGACCCTGTGGCTCAGAATCCATATTTTAATGAGAGACTCAAGCAGTTTCCATGCTCATAAAAGTTTGAGAATTGCTTCTGAAGAAAAGGGGCTAAACTCTGTGGTCCCCTTAAATAGCAGTCAGAAAAGCTTAATCAATGTCATGAGTAGAGAGTATGTCAAGAAGCAATTCAAGGACAACCACGTGACTCCACTGCCTAACATGTATACCTTTGTATTTGGAAGCATGTTAACTTGAGAGTTTCATAATAAAGCTCATAGGTTTTAGAGAAAGATTAAGATTTTTCTGATGTCAGCTGAGAACACCAGAAGAGTGAAGATGGGAAGATGTTGAGGGAAAAAAGAAAGCCAAGGGATGACAAGGTTTGGGAAAATGAGACAATTAGGACAAGGCCCCTACTCCTCAGTTCTGGCTGCTCAGAGCTGGGCTTTCCTTCAAGGTTTTTTTTTTTTTTCCTGGGCTTCTACACTGTCCTTTCCAAGAACAGTAGTCTAAGGATCTGGTCTATGGATGTTGCCAAGTCCTTCTAGTGTATCCAACCCCCATGTAGGCTGCATGACACATTCTCCACAAGCTCCACCTGTCAGTCCTCTTTGGTTCTTTCCTTCTTTGTCCTTGGGCAGGCTGAATTATATGGGTCACATATATGGGATTCCAGATTTTGACTTTCTGGAACTCTCCTGTACCATCACCTAGACCTTATACTGACTGGCTCTCTCCTCTATTCACCCAGATTTCATAGCCTCTCATTATTCTAGAAAACATCACAGAGACCTTTGATTCCCACTCCTGGCCCCAACCAAGATCTTTAGGTTTCAAATGGGAGCTTCTAAAATCTAAACCCTCTCATTTGTGTCTGCATTCCATGTCCAGCTCCTGAAATTTTACATGTACATAGACAAGTTAGGTTTATTAAACTGTTATGTTATCAGGCTCTGGTATTGTCTAAACTAGCATTGCTTAAAAATAAATGGCATGGTCATTAGCAACAGTGAAAGACAGGCCCTTTTGCTGGTAGAAGCAGCAGGGCCAATGGCAGATCAGAAGTATTCTAACATACAGTGTAGAAACTACTATTTTTTAAGCCTCTGTTGTGACCTCCTCCCAAAATCACATTGAATTCCTAACCCTAAATACCTCCAAATGTGAACTTATCTAGAGATAGGGTCTTTAGAGAGATGAATAAGTTAAAATGAGGTCATCAGGTGAGTCAGCTACCACGTGGCTGATGCCCTTACAGGTAGAAGAAATTTAGACACACAGAGAGAGAGAGAGTGCAAGGGAGAGATGCACAGGGTTGGGGGATCACTTGAAGACTGAAGACACAGAAAACAGAAGAAAAAATTCATCTAGAGCCACCTACAACTTACAGAAAAAGGAGGCCTGAAATAGATCCTTCCCTCACTGCTTTCAGAAGTAACCATACCCACTGACACCTTTACCTTAGATTTCTGGCCTTCAGAACTGTTAGAAAATAAGAGTATGCTGTTTAAACTATCTCTAATATTTTGTCATGGCAACTCTAAAAACTCACTCAGCTCCTTAACAAAATGAAACATTAAGAGTTTTTGTTTCATGTTTATCCCCTTATGCCACCTGTCATAATAATAAAAGTCACATAGTAGGTGTTCAATAAATACTCATTGGGGAGTGGTACTGTACCTTAAAGAAAGATGAGTTTCAGATATTTATGCCTAAATGGATGGACCTTGAGACCATACTCTTAAGTGAAATAAATTAGACACATATATTTAAACACCACATTGTTTCTCTGGTGTGAGAAACTGAATGTGGAAATAAGGACTGAGATGTATAATGGATGTTGGGAAATGGGAAGAAAGTGTTCACATGGGAAGGGGAACAATGGAGGGAGAAAGGAAGGAAGGGACAAGAAAAAAGTGAAAATAGAAGGAAAAAATGGAAACAGAGCTTTTGTACATAGGGAGGGGAGAGGTCCTGAGTGGGGAACGGGATAAAATAAAATAAAATGTATAAATAAATACTCATTGAGTGAGCAAACCGGCAATACATTTCTATATAATGAATGCATGAATGAATTAATGAATAATTTAAAGAACCATTCTCAGGTCTTTCAGCTGACATGCGTCTTCTTTATCTGCATGATGATTTGTGGTACTTCTGTGACACATTCTTCCCACCCCAAGTGGAAACAAACCCCTGAACAAACCCCCTGGAGAAAAACAATGCTAGCCTTGGGTCCGTCTTTCCAACCACAAAGGCTTTTTGCTGGGCCTTCAAAGAATCTCTAACATCTCAAAGAGCATGAGTCATCTGAGTAGCAAACATATTTGTTTTTACATATTAGTCATATATTTGATAGAGTGTATAGCAAATGTATGTGATAACAGAAAATATACTTTAAAATTACAAATTTGGACAGCTGTCATGACATTTGAAAGAGTACATTGAAAACACTGCTATATGCATTTTTGGATGTCATGCCAAATGGCTAAATTTGTCAGGATTTCCACAGATAGTGTTTTACACTTGTTGGATTATTTTGGTTTTAGGAAAAGAACTCACCAGGTGATTTCTGGGCAACTGGTCAGTGGTAATGAAAACTCTGTTTTGTAAAAGCTAAGTGAAAAGTAAATCTAAGATGAACCCCATGCAACTCCACCCAGCTTATTATATTTCATAGGCTACTTTGGACAAAAAAGACAAGAAATTACCAGGAATTAAGACAAAGATTTAACAAGCTTCAGCTTGGCAGAAAAACAAGAAAGCAGAATTCCCAGGTTCAGGAATTGGCATTTCAAACATCACACTCACGGGCTGAAGTTGGCAACAGGTGCCTGTGCTCCATCCAGTGGGAGACAGTGGCTGGTTGGTTTTGGTCAGTTTTTGCCAGGAGAAAATAGAGACCTAAGGAAAGCAAACCTGGAAATGAGAGTTTGAAAAACAATTCTGCATTCTCCATGACAAATTTTTAAGGATGTGACACAAAGCCAAATACAGCACATTGGAGGCCAGACAAGGCCCATGGGCAGCCATTTTGCTACCCTACAATTCTCTGGCTCAAAAATATTTCAGGCCAAAGAAGCCACACTGGCTTCTCATCACACACCTACTCTAAGGAATTTGACGTTGGGGCTACTTGTAAGTGAAACTACTTTTCTAAGTTTATATTATACATTTTTAAAATCCTGGATAAAATTCCCATAATGGCAGAAGCAAATATTCAGTTATCCATCTGCATTATGGTGTTCTGTTTATCCTTGGTCTTTGTTGGCAATTGTAAGATATGTTACCCTGACTTTATTTGGGTTGAATCACAATACTAAAATGGGTTTTCTCTGAGGAGCTAAGAGCAAAATGAGGAGTGGAACTCCACATGCACGATGGTGGGAAAGGATGGCTGCCCAGAACCAGGAACTTGCCTCAAATCACCAAGTGTCAGCTGTACTGCAGCAATGTTAAGTTGTCCTTTGGAATTGAGCTAATCCTTAAACTGAGTGCATATCCAAAACATTAGCTATCTGCTGTCAGGCCTTTATGTGCCACATGCTGAGTTAATTAACATAGAGACGCTTGATACCGGAACCCTCCAGAGGGGAAAACAGAAAGCGGTCCAGGCCTGAGAACAGACACAGCCCTTAGGGGGATGGAAAACACAGGGGTCTGCTCAGTTTTTATTTCTTTCTGCTTTTGTGATACAAGGTCAATGGGTTAGTCAATCCCATTTCTGTTCCATTGTCTGTTGTGATTCCCAGGAAGACATTGTCCATGAATAATGAAGCCTCATTGCATTGCAAAAATTAAACATCAAAAATACCAACATTTCCTCTGTCATGGTCAAAGAGAAGAGTTCATCAGAAGAATGACTTCTCCTTACAAGTGAGCATAAAAATAATGACAAGAAGGCTCTACTGAATTGTTTTCTTGTAAATGTGATTATATAGAGATGTGCTTATATAGATCAGTGTAAAACATGCCCAAAGATTTCTAATTTTACCCTGTGGTAAATGTATGTCTACATGGGCACAGAGACATCTCTTCCTTTGTAGTCACTGGATATAGTTAATAGGCAACAGACAATGTCATTTTATCCTTTGCCTGCCTCTAGAATGTAGGAAGCAGTGTCTGTCTGGGAGGATCATGCCTAGAAGTCACAGCACAGTGTCATACTTTTTGAGCAGAAGCAAGTGGGAACTGATAACAGATACTTTAATAGTATTTTAAGAGGCAAGAAACTGAATCTGGATGGGTAGTAGCAATAGGGATGGAAAGAAGAACAGAAAAGAGATACTCTGAAAGTGGAAGAAAAAAGACTTATGCATGAATATAATTAATATATAAAATGGCTTGGGCCAGGGATTTAGCTCAGTGGTTTAGTGGCCTGCCTTGAAAGTGCAAGGACCCAAGTTCAATCCCCAGTAGCAAAAAAAAAGGTAACATTTTGCTGTTGCTTCAACCATAGACGCTGAGGTGGCCACTGAAGGGAAAGAGACTGAGAGCAAGTGAGGCTAGGGGACAGAAAATGTTTTCACACTGTGGGTAGTCCCAGCTTTGGAGTAAAATAGGCAACTCCTGTTATATGTACGACCCCTGGAAATTCCTTAAACTTTTTAAGATTCAGTTTTCTTAATGATATACGGGAAATGATGACTAAATTATTTCAGGTGAGGATGAAGATAGAAAAAATGCACATGTCACAGGCAAAAGAGCATAGCATTTAAAATAGTAACTCATGAATCAGCAAATTCCTCTCCTCCCTTAATAACCATGAAATTTTGGTTAAGTTATTTAAGGTTTCTAGACTCCTTCTCTCCATATATAAAATAAAAGTGATAATAATAGTATCTTCTTCATCAGTTTATTGTAGGAGATAAATAAGACAATGTATGTAAATTGCTCCAAATCTTGCTTGGTATATAATAACTATTCAATGTATATTAGCTATTATGAACTAATGTACTTAACGCAGTTCCTAGAACAAAATAAGTTCTCAGTTAATAATATGGTTAACAGTCATGGTGCCAGTGCTGGTGGCACTGTGTAGAGTCTTGTAAAAATGGGGCTGCGGCAGGGAAGCAGGAATGAAAAGTCTGCTCTGTGAAGACAGGAAATGAGGAAAGAGGCACAGAACAGCATTGACAACCAAATCTGGTGTGAGAACACAAGCAGTTTCCCCAGCTCATGGTGCACAGGATGGGTTAGAACACCACACTTGTGCTCTACACCTTTGACCTGGGAAATTCTCAAGTGCAGGCTATAGCTTGAGGTTCCTAGAAGCACATCAAATCATTGATGTTGCAAGAATGGAGGTTCACTTCAAACCTTCCGGACACCTGCCCGGCCTAACTCAGCAGTGCTTCTCTCGCCTCAGCCTTTCCCACAGTTCACCCCATAGCACCCTCGTTGCTGCTGCCACCGTCATTTTGGCTAATTTTGCATTAGCCATGTGGACTGTCGGATGGTTTTTGCTGTATTTTGTTGCCCTTTCAAATATTTCTTAAATAGAAGATTGAACCATCTGGTGGACAATCTGCCTGTGTGCTATCTCACCTATCCCAGAGTGGATTCCACTCCTTTTAGGGAAGGAGAAAGGGAGAGGGGAGAAGCTGTTTGCTAGATCACTGCCTCTGGCTGCCTGCAGCCCACTGTCACTGGTCTCTTCCCTCTCTCCCAGTGGCTTAGTTCTGCCTACACAGCAGTCAGTTTCTGTGCTGAGTAGATGTTTCTCCCACTTGCTCCATGGCCAGCTATTACTCATGGGGCTGCAGGGAGCAGATGTCTCCATAGATAGACCTTTCTGACCTGTGCTAACATTTTACCTACATAAGCACTGAATACTGGTGTGGTCATACTTCCTAAGTGGAAGACAGTGACTGCCGCCAGGTTAAATTTCATGCTTAAAATCTCTATTCCACAAAACAAGATATAATAATAAATAAAACAGTGCTCAAAACCTTAATAGTACCTACAGAAGGAAAACATACTTAGGTATATTAAGGAAAAGTATAGATGATTGATTGGTAGATATATACATAATAGACAAAGACAGAAACAATAAAGGATGAATAGGAGATGGAGATGGATGGATAGATAGAATCATAATCTTTATGGCCCTTGATGTGGGGGTTCAGGGCATATTTAACTTTTATTCTATCCCAGGAACCACCAGTGTGCCTAGAAGAAATGCAAAGTTGGTGCTTTTGTTTTATAAGATGATATTCTCGGTGGCACAATAAAACCTTGAGAACATTACCTACAGTCCTCGCTTGATGGGAACAAAAGAATCTTTTCTGCTCTATTTTGCAATTAGAGGTGAACAATATGACTTCAATGAGTCCTGTGGCAGAATCTCAGCATGATTTTTCAATTTGGCAATTGTTGAATGGTCAAGAGTAGAAAATCCAGAGTGAAACTGCCAGAGGTCAGACTCAGGCTCTACCTAAACAGGAAAATCATAAGTTGTCGGTTTGCTCATCTATACAGTGAGTGTGATGATACTACCTACCCCATTGAGATGTTTGACTCAAAAACTTGTAGAGCTTCATATATACCTAACAGTCTCCAAACCACTTTACAAATCAGCCAGAAAGTAGCTCCCCTTTCTCCTAAGTGGGATCAAAGCCCAGGTCCTGTGCCTATTCTGCCAGTGTAAACATCTGTCTCCTATTACTCATGTGGCTAGATAGTCAATACCACACAGTCCCAAACTAAGAAGCCTTGAGGTAGATCCCTTCTTTCTCCACCCACATGGATACGGGTTGCAGCTGGGCAACACCATGCCTCCTATTGCTTCTTCTTGGTTACTTAAAACAAGGCAGGTGGTGAACAATTCATCAGTCTCATAGGTAAAACTCTACATCCTTTCAAGTCAAGATGACATCTGAGTAATCATCTAATGCAACTTCCCCCAATATCTGACTAAAATAAACATGAAGACATGTAATAAAAGGAAAACTCACCAGAAAACCAACAACTAACTTCAGTCTGGTGGATGGAATTCTAATCCTACTAATTATAGATTTCAATTAATTACAAGATTGATGGGACTGGAGATAGAAAATTAGTGGCCTTTCATTTTCTCTTCTGATAAAAACAGCCCCATCTACCCAAAAGTAAATCAGAAAGTCTTCATTTTTTACTTGGGACCTTCCTGTTCACATAAAAAATATGGTAACTATCTAGTTTATTATTCATCTGATGCTTTGTGAGATAATGATTCAAAGCAACACTTAGTGTGTATCCACTATATGGCAGATAAACTATCAATCACTCAATGCATGTAAACTTGATACTACTTCATTCTCACTCCCATATAAAGTTGAGGAAAAAGAGGCAATGAAAACTTAGGTAACTTCAACAGGATCTAGTTAAGAAGGATTAAAGGGAGCTATGGACCAAGATAATCTAGCTCTAAAACTTGTGTTTGTGATGACTGTACATGGTTCATTCTCACCATTCCTCATGTTTCTACATCCATATAGACAAAAGCAGAGGGGGTAATATTAGACACACAGATCAATAAAAGAGGCAAAAGACATAAGTCCTACAAATAAAAGAACATGGACAAGGCAGGGATTACAAATAACCTTATTTCAGGAATTCTCAATGCTTGGAAGTCTAGATTCTTCTCTACTTAAAAGTCCATAATATGCGAGAAGTAGATATTCAAAGCAAGAGAAGATATCTTTCAGATCAACAAACCTTCCTAAATGAAGTCCAGCTCAACAGTGGAGCCTGACCCAAGAATTATAAACATCAAACTACCCTCTCCTTAGATTTCCGGCAATGGTGGACCAAAAATAGAAGGGGAAAGCCACACAATTCACTACTTGGCAAATGGCCTGAGTTGATCTGGACTTTTATTAATTCAAGTAAAAAGAAAAGTATACCTATTAACAGGAGAAAATGCTGAAGATTAAAGGAAATGGATATTACCTACAAAACTAAGAAGTCAGAAATTATTTAAGAATCAGAAGAAATTTTTAGAAAATTCTTTAATATACTCAATAGGATTGAAGAAGCTGTAGTATCATGAAAGAACAGTAGAAATATGAAATAGATTGCATAAAAATCAAGCTGGACAACATAAGAGAGAGTTTCAATAAAACTAAGTTTGCAATAGCAAAATCTAATCTAATTTAGGGATAGTAAAAGGATATCTGACACTATCAAAAATAAAACCAGTAATATCGAGAGTAAGTCTGAAAATTCATAATGCAAAGGAACAGAACAGAGATAAAAATGATAAGAGTTAATATGATATATACAGCAGAAGACAGAACTAGAACTTGGGGAGTAAAAATAGTATAGTAAAAGAGAAGACAGCCAATGCTGAAAAAATAATCAAAGATATAATCATTGGGGAGCAGCAGCGTGGTCCAGACCAGTATGGCTCCAGGCAGTTCCCATCCAGGGATTCCCCAGCCCCAAAGGCTCTGGCAAGCCCATCCAGCCTAGGCCTGCCCAGGAAAGAGCTTCAGAGGCCTACCCCATAGTTTCAGTGAATGTGTGCAGATCCCGGGGAACAGTGGTGTGGTCCAGACCAGCGCAGCTGCAAGCAGATCCCAGCCAGGGATCTTCCCTGACCCAGAGGCTGGGGAAAACCTTCCCAGCCAAGGCCCACTCAGGAAAGAGCTGCACAGGCATACAAGCTTCAGTCAGAAACCTGCCTCATAGCATCTGTGGTTCGAATTTAGGAATTGGAGTACTGGTGAGGAGCAGAGAAAAGGCATCTTGGTAGCTTGGTGAGAATTGAAGACCACTGGGTGAGCAAAAATTGTCCTCAATAAAGGTCCAGCAGGCTGCATCTGTTGAAAGAGAAGACATGGAAATAAGTCTCAAAACCAGACTTTCAGATCACCTAAGGCAACTCCAAAGTGCAACAAGATTGAACAATCTGATACTCAAGCACCTGGCAACAAAAGAGGACCTGGAAAAAATGAAATCAGAAATAATTTCTCAGATAACAGCAGAGATTGTGCCCATAGTACAAGACATGATTAATAAAATCTAGAGCAGAAACACATAAAAAAATAGAGGAGCTGAGAAACATGATGGAATCCCAACACAGGAAACAAATGGAATCATAAAACAGATGGAAACAGATATCCAGGAGATTAATAATTCCATTGAGCTGCTGCAAGGCCCAGCTCAAACTACGGGCCTGCTCTGGAGCCACGCCATTTTCAGCAGGTGCAATGATTGGCTCTTACACAGCGCCAGGAGTGTAGCCACATGGGCACCACTGAGCACAGTCGTACCCTACCCCCAGCCCGGCTATTAGATCCCCTGATTGAACCAGTCCTTGGACACACTCTGCAGAGGCATGGTGGGCTATAAAGGGTGGTGATTGATCCTATTATATTCCTGATTGTATGGATAGGGATGCAGGATAGGGATTGATTTGATGAGTTGTTTTCTCAATTATACAAATGAGAATGTCTATAAGTCATTAGAAAATCAAAGACTGGGACTCAATGATATCAGGAAGATTTAATGACCCAGAGATTGAATCAAGGGCAATTCAACAGCAAAAATAAAGATAAGAAAACACTTAAGCAAACCACAAAAACAGACTTCCAGTCCACAAATGGCAAACAGTAGGGCAAAGGAGGATGAAAAATCAGATAGTGAACTTCCAGGACACTCAGAGCTCACAGCACAGGAACTAAAAAACTGATCAATCAAGCTCTAGAAAAATTCAAAACAGAAATTATTTCCCAGACAACCATAGAGATGGTGAGCTAAATGAAAGACATGATTCGAGACTTCAGAACAGAAACTGACCAAAAAAAAAAAAAAAAAAAAAAAAGAGTTTAGGAACATAATAGAAACCAGGAAGGCCCAGAATAAGGAAGAAATGGAAGCAATGAACACCCAACATAGGAAAGAAATGGAATCCATTAAACAGATTCAAACAGATACCCAGGACATTAAAAACTCTATTGAAATCATACACACCAGAATAAAAGAATGCAAAGATAGAATCTCAGATATAGAAAATAAGATAGCAGACAGTGACCATGAAAAGAGAGTTCTCCTAAACACAGTAAGGGAGCATGAGAAATCAATCCAACAACTCCTAGATGATGCAAAGAAGAATAACATAAGACTGATAGGAATCCATGAAGTACCAGGAGAAAATGCAAATGCCTTAAAAAAGCTGTTCAAAGACTTAATGACAGAAAACTTTCCAAACAGAGGGGAAGAATTAGACATACAGATAAGCGAGGCATATAGGACATCAACTAGCCACTATTTTAAAAAAATCTACACCTAGACATATAATAATCAAGATCCCAGAAACCCAACAGAAGAACAATCCATGAAGTACCAGGAGAAAATGCAAATGCCTTAAAAAAGCTGTTCAAAGAATTAATGACAGAAAACTTCCCAAACAGAGGGGAAGAACTAGACATATAGATAAGTGGGGCATATAGGACATCAACTAGCCACTATTTTAAAAAAATCTACACCTAGACATATAATAATCAAGATCCCAGAAACCCAACAGAAGAACAAAATACTACAAAAATCAAGACCCCAAAAACGCAACAGAAGAACAAAATACTACAAGTTGTAAGAGAAAAGAAACAAATCACATGCAAGGTAAAGCCCATCAGAATCACAGCAGACTTTTCAAAACAAACCCTCAGGTCAATGACAGCCTGGAGTGAGGTATGTCAAGTCCTAAAATAAAACAACCTACAACCAAGACTGATGTATCCTGCAAAAGTCTCATTCAAAATGGATGGAGAAATAAGATATTTCCATTGCAAAGAACACTTGAGAAGCTTCATGAATACTAAACCAGCACTATAAATAATTTTAAACAATATCCTAGAAAAAGCCAATGAAGATCACAACACCAGGATGTCCAACAGAGCAAATCAAATAGCCAAGGCAAGAAACTAAAAGGAGGGGACAAAAAATAAAAATAATCAAAAAAAGGCCAATAACGTGACAATAATAAGTCAGTACATATCAGTTATAACTATCAATGTCAATGGCCTCAATGCACCAATCAAGAGAAACACATTGGCAGAATGGATTAAGAAGCAAAATCCAACAATATGTTGTATACAAGAAACACACCTAGTGCAAAAAGAAGCCCATAGGTTCAAAGTGAAAGGATGGAAAACAATTCTCCATGCAACAGGAGCCCAGAAAAAAGCAGGGGTAGCAATCTTATTTGCAAAGCAAACTTCAAACCTAAACTGATTAAGAGAGACAAAGAAAGCCACTACATCCTTGTAAAGAGAAAAATCCAAGAGGAAGAAATGACAATCATAAACATATATGCACCAAATATAAATGCCCCCAACTATATAAAACAAATATTAAGTAACATGAAAAACCAAATAACCACTAATACAATTGTAGTGGGGGATCTGAATACCCCACTATCACAAATAGACAGATCATCTAGGCAAAAAATCAACAATGAAATACTAGAACTGAAGCAAGCTTTTGAACGTAGGGACTTATTAGATGTCTATAGAGTGTTCCAACCCACAAAAACAGAATATACATTCTTTTCAGCTGCACATGTGTCATTCTCCAAGATAAATCACATACTAGATCACAAAACAGGTTTGAATAAATGCAAAAGAATAGAAGTTATTCCCTGTACATTATCAGATCACAGTGCAGTAAAGCTGCACATCAATAGCATAAGAAACCGTAGGAACTTCACAAACACATGGAAATTGAACAGCACTCTCCTGAATAATCAATGGATTACAGAGGAAATTAAAGAAGAAATCAGACAGTTTTTACAAATAAACAAAAATGCAAATACAACATACAGGAATCTATGGGACACAATGAAAGCAGTTCTACTTGGAAAATTCATAGCACTGAATGCCCACAATAGGAAAACAGAGCAAGCTCAAATAAACAACCTAACAATGACTCTTAGACTCCTAGAAAAACAAGAGCAAGAAAAACCCAAAGCTCTAATAAGAGAGGAAATTATAAAGATTAGAGCAGAAATCAATGCAATGGAAACTAAGAAAACGATACAAAAAATAAATGAATCGAAGAGTTGGTTTTTTTGAAAGAATAAATAAAATTGATAAACCCTTAGCAAACCTTAATCCAAAAAAGGAAAGAAAAGGCTCAGATTCATGCAATCAGGAATGAAAAAGGTGAAGTCATAACAGATCCCACAGAAATCCGGAGGATCATTAATACATACTATGAGAACCTGTACTCTAATAAAATGGAAAACACAGAAGAAATGGACAGATTTTTAGGTACTTATGAATTACCAAAGTTGAATGAAGAAGATAAAAGCATTTTAAACACCCCAATAACAATCAGTGAAATTGAAAATGTAATAAAAAAATTACGAACAAAGAAAAGCCCAGGCCCTGATGGATTCGCTGCTGAATTTTACAAGACATTTAGAGAAGAACTACTGCCATTACTCTTCAAACTTTTCAATGATATCAAAAGGGAAGCTATACTTCCAAATTCATTCCTGGAAGCAACTATCACTTTCATTCCCAAACCAGGGAAAGATGCAACTAAAAAGGAGAACTACAAACCAATCTCCTTAATGAATATAGATGCAAAAATCCTTAATAAGATACTAGCAAACAGAATACAGAGGATTATTAAAAAGATCATCCATCCTGACCAAGTCGGATTTATTCCAGAGATGCAAGGGTGGTTCAACATATGAAAGTCAATAAATGTAATACATTATATTAACAAAGTCAAGGACAAAAACCATATGATCCTCTCAATAGATGCAGAAAAAGCATTTGATAAAATGCAACACCCATTCATGATAAAAACCCTGCAAAAAAATGGAATAGATGGTCTATACCTCAACTTAATAAAGGCTATCTATGAAAAACCGTCAGCCAACATCATATTGAATGGCCAAAAACTGAAAACCTTCATGTTAAAATCAGGAACAAGACAAGGATGCCCATTATCACCACTTCTCTTCAATATAGTTCTGGAAACATTAGCCATAGCAATTAGACAAAAGAAAGAAATTAAAGCAATAAAGATAGGAAAGGAAGAAGTTAAACTATCATTATTTGCTGATGATATGATACTCTACATTGAAGATCCAAAAAACTCCACCAAAAAACTTCTAGACTTAATTGACAGATTCAGTAGAGTATCTGGATACAAGGTGAATACCCAAAAATCAATAGCCTTCTTATCCACAAAAACAGACTCACAGAGAGAAAAATAAGGGAAAAATTCCTTTTACAATAGCATACAAAAAAATGAAGTATCTAGGAATCAATCTAACAAAAGAAGCAAAAGATCTCTACACTGAAAACTACAGCACTCTGAAAAAAGAAATTGAAGAGGATATAAAAAAATGGAAAGATATCCCCTGCTCCTGGGTAGGAAGAATCAACATAGTGAAAATGGCCATACTACCAAAACTGCTATATACATTCAATGCAATGCCAATTGAAATTCCAACACTATATTTCACAGAACTAGAAAAAAGAATCCAAAAATTCATTTGGAACCACAAGAGACCTAGAATAGCAAAAGCCATTATAGGCAACAGTCACATGGCACCAGGTGTAACAATTCCCAATTTGAAACTATACTACAAAGCCACTGTGATAAAAACAGCATGGTACTGGCAAAGAAATAGGCCTGAGGATCAATGGAACAGACTGGAAGACACAAAAACAAATGCAGATGTACTCAGCTACCTCATCTTTGACAAAGGAGCTCACCATCCTCAGTGGAGGAAAGATAGCCTCTTTAATAAATGGTGTTGGAAAAACTGGATGTCAACCTGCCACAGATTAAAATTAGACCCTTATCTTTCGCCATGCACTAAATTAAAATCCAAATGGATTAAAGATCTAAATATTAAAACAGAAACATTAAACTTGCTGGAAGGTAAGTTAGGCAGAACTCTGGAAGACATTGGTATAGGAAAAGACTTTATGAACAAATCCTCAGTAGCACGGGAACTAGCAGATAGAATCAACAACTGGGATCTCATCTTACTAAAAAGCTTCTGTACTTCAAAAGAAACCATCAGCAGAACTAAGAGACAATCTACAATGTGGGAAAAAATTTTTACCAGCTGTTCCTCAGACAAAGGACTATTATCAAGGATATATAAAGAACTCAAAACAATCAGCCCCCCCAAATATAAAGACCCGATTCAAAAATGGGCATCCGAAATGAACAGACATTTCTCAGACAAAGAAGTAAAAGCAGCAAGTAAATATATGAAAAAATGTTCCACAACACTGGTCATTTGAGAGATGCAGATGAAAACAACACTGAGATTCCACCTCACCCCACAAAGAATGGCTGCTATCAAGAAATCACACAATAACAAATGTTGGTGGGGATGTGGGGAGAAAGGAACACTTCTCCATTGTTGGTGAGAGTGCAGACTGGTGCAACCACTATGGAAATCAGTATGGAGATACCTCAAAGAGCTTGGACTGGAGGTTCCATTTGACCCAGCCATCCCTCTGCTGGGTATCTTTCCAAAAGAATTAAAACAATCATACCACCATAATATATGCACACCCATGTTTATAGCGGCACAGTTTATAATAGCTAAAACTTGGAAACAGCCCATCTGCCCATCAGTTGGTAAATGGATAAAGAAGATGTGGTTTTTCTATAAAATGGAATACTACCCAGCCATAAAGAATGAGAAAGTAGATTCATTCACAGGTAAATGGGTACATTTTGAGGATATACACCTAAGTGAAATAAATAAGTCACACACATGCAAATTCTGAATAGTTTCTCTGGTGTGAAAAACTAAAATAGTACTCAAAATACTAACAGGACAATTAGCAATGTGAAATAGGAAGAAAAGGACCAAAGGTGTAGGGACAGTGAGAGGGATAGGGAAAGGGGAATAAGAGAAAAGGAAAAAGAAATGAGAAAATATAAAAATGGAATTAAAGTGTTTGAAGATGGGGAGGGGAGGAGGGGGTGGGAAGGTAGGGTGAGGACAAGGGGAAAAAATGAGAACCAAGACCTGAAATGTAACTGCTGTCTACCTAGAATGTACCAATAAATTCAATTTAAAATAAATAAAAACAATTTCATTGAAAGTTTAAGCAGCAGAATGAGCCAATGCAAGGACAGAATTTCAAATGTAGAAGATATGATTGCAATTAGTGACCAGGAAAATAAAACTCTCTTAAAAATAGTAAAGGTCCATGAGAGATCAATCCAGCAGCTGCTAGATGATACAAAGAAGAATTACACAGGAATGATTGGAGCCAATGAAGAAACAGGAGAGAGTGCAGATGACATTAAAAAAAAAAAAAAAACTGTTCACCAAAGTAATGGCAGAAAACTTCCCAAATAAGGGGAAAGAATCTAGCATACAGATAAGTGAGGTTTCTAGGACTCCAACTAGCCAACCTAAATCTACCTAAATCTACACACAAGTATATAATAGTTAAGATTCCAGAAACCCAACAGAAGAACAAAATTCTACAAGCAGAGAAAAAAAACAAATCACATCCAAAGGAAAGCCCATCAGAATTACAGCACACTTCTCAACACAAATCCACAAGGAAAGAAGAGCATGGAGTGACATATTTCAAGCCCTAAAGGAAAACAACCTTCAACCCAGATTGATGTACCCTGCAAAACTATCTTTCAAAACTGATCGAGAAATAAGCTACTTTCATGACAAAGAGCACCTTAGGATCTTCATGAATATTAAATCAGCACTCCAAAAAATTTTAACAATATCCTAGGAAAAGACAATGTGGATCACAACCCCAGGAAGCCCCACAGAATGAACCCATCAGGTGCAAGAAATTAAATGCAAAGGGGGAGAATCCAACAAAAAGAAAAAATCATGACAATGATAAGTCGATACATATCAGTTATAACCATGAATGTTAATGGTCTCAATTCACCAATCAAAAGAAATAGACTGGCAGATGGATCAAGAAGCAAGATCCAACAATATGCTGCATACAAGAAACACACTTAATTCAAAAAGTAATTCATAGACTGAAAGTTAAAGGGTGGAAAACAATACTCCATGAGAAAGCATCCCCCCCACTGAAAAAAAGCAGGAGTACCTATCTTCTTTGAAGATCAAGTGGATTTCAAATCAACAATGATGAAGAGAGACAAAAATGCTACCTTCTTGTAAAGGGAACAATCCAAGAGGAAGAGATGACAATCATATATATATATATCCAAATGCAAGTGCCTCCAACTATATAAAACAAATACTAATGGACATGAAAAATCATATAAGCACTAATACAATAGTAGCGGGAGACCTCAATTTCCATTATCACAAATAGATAGATCAACCAGACAAAAAAATATACAACGAAATAGCAGAACTCAAACTCTTGAACAAATGAACTTAACAGATGTTTACAGAGTGTTCCACCACACAAAATCATAATACATGTTCTTTCAGCTGCACATGGATCATTCTCCAAAATAGATCACATACTCACTCATAAGACATGTTTAAGTAAGTGCAAAGGAATTAAAGTTATCCCCTGTATATTACCAGACAAAAATGTGATGAAAATGTTGACCAATAACAAAAGAAATTGCAAGAATGTCATAAACACATGGAAATTGAACAACACACTGCTGAATAACCAAAGGGTCCCAGAGAAAATTAAAGTACAAGTCAGAAAATTCCTGAAATTAAATGACAATGCCAATACAACATATTGGAATGTATGGGGCACAACGAAAGCAGTCTTATGAGGGTAATTCATAGCAGTGAATACTCATAGTAGGAAAACAGAACAAGCTCAGTTATACAACCTAATGTTCAACCTCAAGCTTCTAGAAAAAGAAGAGCAGGTCAAACCCAAAGCTCACACAAGAGAGGAAATTATAAAGATCAGAGTAGAAATTAAAGCAATGGAGACTAAGAGAACAATACAAAAAATTAATGAAGCCAAGTATTGGTTCTTTGAAAGGATCAACAAAATTGACAAACCCGTAGCCAACCTTATCCAAAAAAGGAAAGAAAAGGCCCAAATCCATGCAATTATGAATGAAAAGAGTGAAATTACACTGAACCCAGAAGAAATCCAGGTGATCATCAATACCTACTTTGAGAACCTATATAACAATAAGATGGAAAATATAGAAGAAATGGACAGATTCCAAGATTTGTATGAATTACCAAAGTTGAACAGAGATAACCTAAAAATTCTAAACAATCCAATATCAAATCAATGAAATTGAAAACAGAGTCAAAAACTTACCAACTAAAAAAAGTCCAGGTCCTAATGGCTTCACTGCTGAATTCTACAAGACATTTAGAGAGTAACTACTGACACTCCTGTTTAAACTCTTCAATGAAGTTGGAAGGGGAGCAAAACTCCTGAGTACATTCCTGGAAGCCATCATCACCTTGATCCCCGAAGCAGAGAAAGACCCAACTGAAAAAGAGAACTATAGGCCAATCTTACTAATGAACATAGATGTAAACATCTTGAATAAGATACTTGCAAATAGAATGCAGGAGACCATTAAGAACATCATACACCCTGAACAAGTGAGATTCATCCCAGGGATGCAGGGATGGTTCAACACATGCAAATCAATAAATGTAATACACTATATTAATAGAGCCAAGGACAAAACCATACAATCATTTCAATAGATGCAGAAAAAGCATTTGACAAAATCCAACACACATTTATGACAAAAGCCTTCCAAAAAATTGGAATAGACAGTCTCTATCTCAGTCTGATAAAAGCCATCTATGAAAAACCAACAGCCAATATCATACTAAATGGTCAAAAATTGAAATCTTCCACACTAAAATGAGGAAGAAGACAAGGATATCCACTATCATCACTCCTGTTCAATATAGTTTTGAAAACATTAACTATGGCAATTAGAGAAAGAAATAAAAGGAATAAAGATAGGAAATGAAGAAGTCAATTTTACATTATTTGCAGATGACATGATACTCTAATTAGAAGACCCCAAGAACTCCACCAAAAGTCTTCTAGACTTAATAATGAAATTCAGCAAAGTAGCTGGATACAAATTCAACACACAAAAATCAATAGTTTTCCTGTATATGAAAAATAGAATCACTGAGAGAGATGGGAGAAGCAATTCCTCTTACAAGAGCATCCAAAACATTGAGATACTTAGGAATCCACCTGATAAAAGAAATCAAAGACCTCTACTCTGAAAACTACATCAGTCTGAAAAAAGAGATTGAAGAGGATATCAGAAAATGGAAAGACATCCCTTTGCTCCTAGGTAGGAAGAATCAACATAGTGAAAGTGGCCATACTTTCAAAACTGCTGTATAGATTCACTGCAATCCCAATTGAAATCCCAGTAGCATACTTCACAGACCTTGAGAAAACAATCCAAAAATTCATTTGGAACAAGAAGAGACCTAGAATAGCAAAAGCAATTCTATGCAATGAAGACAAGGTAGAGGGTATCAAAATCCCCAGCTTGAAACTTTACTACAAAGCTACTGTGATAAAAATAATGTGGAACTGGCAAAGAAACAGACCTAAGGACCAGCGGAGCAGATTAGAACATGCAGAAAAAAGTCCAGACACATTCAGCCACCTCATCTTTGACAAAGGAGCCAAAGACCCTTACTGGAGAAAAGATAGCCTCTTTAATAAATGGTGCTGGAAAATGAGGGTTTCAATTTGCCAAAGATTCAAACAAGACCTATATGTCTCACTATGCTCTAAACTAAGATCAAAGTGGATTAAAGATCTAAATATTAAAACAGAAATACTAAACCACCTAGAAAAGAGGTTAGGTAGAACTCTTGAAGACATTGGTGTAGGAAAAGATTTCATGAACAAAGCTTCAGTTGTCTGTGAACTACTACAGTCAACAAGTGGGATCTCTTCTTATTTAAAAGTTTCTGAACAGCAAGAGAAACAACCAATAGTGTGAAAAGACAACCCACAATGTGGGAACAATTTTTCACCAGCTCTCCCTCAGGCAAAGGTCTACTATCTAGAATATATAAAGAATTTTTAAAAATCAGTCCTCCAAATACAAAGACCCAATCCAAAAATGGTCCTCCAAAAGAAACAGACATTTCTTAGACAAAGAATTAGAAATACAAAATAAACATATGAAAAAATGTTCAACATCATGGGTCACTCAAGAAATGCAAATGAAAACAACACTGAGATTATACCTCAACCCAGAAAGAATGGCTGCTATCATGAAATCAACCAGTGACAAATGCTGGTGGGGATGTGGGGAAAGAGGAACCCTTCTCCACTGCTGATGGGAGTGGAGACTGGTGCAACAACTGTGGAAATCAGTATGGAGATACCTCAAAGAACTAGGATTAGAGGTCCCATTTGACCCTGCTATCCCCCTGCTGGGTATCTTTCCCGAAGAATTAAAAGAATCATACCACAATTATATATGTGCACCCATGTTCATAGCAGCACTATTCATGATAGCTAAAACTTGGAAGCAGACCAATTGAGCATCAACTGGAGACTGGATAAAGAAAACGTGCTTTTGTTTTTAAAATGGAACATGACTCAGCCATAAAAAATGAGAAATTAGAGACATTTATAGTTAAATGGATGCACACTGAGGCTATACTCTTATGTGAAATAAGTAGTGCACACATGTAAATGCCAAATAGTTTCACTAGTGTAAGAAACTGAAAGTGTAAATAAGGACTAAAAGGTATAATAGATCATTTGAAATAGCAAGAAAAGGTGCAAAACAGAAGGAGAAATGGGAGGGATGGGGGAAAAGAAAAATGGGAATAGAATTAACATGAAAAACATAAAAAATAGAAACAAAGTCTTTGTGGAAAGGGAGGGGTGGAGGGATTGAAGTGAGGGTAGGGGAATGGGGAAACAATAAGAACCAAGATGGGTTATGTAAAGGTGCAAACTTCCAATGATGAAAGTCACTACACTGTATACCTTATATGTACCAATAAAATTAATTACTTTTTTAAAAGATATAATTGAAGAAAAGCTTTCTATACCAAGTTTTCTTGTCAAGGGGGCTTACTTTGACAAAAATTAAGGAAAAATAACTCAGAAGTGATCGTGTCAATAGAAAAAAAAGGGAAATAGAGATGAAGGAGATGGACAATGACAAGATAGAGAGAAACAAAGAAAACATGAGATCCAGAAAATAAAATGAAAGGGCCAAACAGGACAGAGGGGAAAACATGTGGGGTTGCCATTAGCCAACCATTCAAACATCTTCAGACAAAGAGGTTTCTCTCTGTGGTAGACACTTCTGGTCCCTTCCCATGTGCCTTCACCCTTACCACTTAAAGGTACTCAAACCTGATTTCCAAAAACCAACTCCTGGGATTCCTTTCACCAGGCCTTTCAATAATCTGGTAACTGTAACCAGTCTGTCTGCCACTGCAGATGTCTGCAAGTTCTGGGGAATCCATACACAGCCCCATGAGCTGTGTTCAACCAGTGAGAGGCAGGATTTTGCTATTAAATACTGGGGATCCCTCATTTCACTGATGGGGAACTTTGAGAAATATGCTTTTACTGACTCCTGAGTCAATCCAGCATAATTAAGCTGCAGGTGTACATGACAGTATCTACTTGATTACAGACTCTTCTGCCTTCCCCTTCCAAATAAATTGCTTGTATTTGAACTCTTTTCTCAGAGTGTAATTCTTTGGGAATTCAAAATAAGAAAACACAAAGAACTCGACTGCTCTCAAATGCTGACAGTCAGAAAACTTTAGTGCAATTTCTCCAGATTGGAAGAGAATGATTTGGGGCTCAGGAATTTAATGCTCAGTGAAATTATCACTCACAAATGAAAATAACAGAAAAACATTTCCAATTAGACAAGTTTGGAAAAGCCTTTTCTTCCTCTTCAAAAATATTCCTTGAAGACTTCTTTCGCTCTTCAGAGAAGCCAGTCAAAGGCATTCAAGAATGAGGAATTTGTGATTGCTGAAGTTTCCCAACTCCTAAGGTGTCACACTTCTCCCTATTCACATGTGTACCACAACCTTCTCCTCTGGAAAAATTTTAAAATCATTTTTCTGACATTTCATGTTTTGGAATTCCTCATAGGAGCAAGTTGTGATAGCAATACAAATGGTTTTACATATAATATTCACTTGATTCCCCCAATAACTTGATGAGACAGGTGGCTTTATTACCCTGAAAGAGGATACTGAGTCACAAAGAAGTTAATTTCCCCATGATGACACAGTTTCTAAAGGATTAAGTGGATTCAAACACTGTAGTCTGGATCCAGAATTCATTCCTAATCACCATATTTACCCTGCATAGTTCCTTAAGGAAATTCCCAACTATAACCATAAAACCCAGTTTATACTCTCTTCCCCTCCCTACTCTCTCTCTCTCTCTCTCTCTCTCTCTCTCTCTCTCTCTCTCTCTCTCTCTCTCTCCTCTCTCTCTGCTACTATCATGGACCATGGTGAATGAGGACTGTGTTAAAGGACCAAAAAATATTGCTGAATGTTTTCCCTTTCACCCTTCCTTCAAAAGTTTCACTACACATACAAGAAATTTGTATTGACCAAAAAAGATGATCCTAACCTGAGTAATGAAGTTCTTTTCAAAAGCAACCTGAAAATAGAAGGTAGAATGATAACTGAGTGGCTCTCATTCTATATGGTGAATGAGGACTGTGTTAAAGGACCAAAAAATATTGCTGAATGTTTTCCCTTTCACCCTTCCTTCAAAAGTTTCACTACACATACAAGAAATTTGTATTGACCAAAAAAGATGATCCTAACCTGAGTAATGAAGTTCTTTTCAAAAGCAACCTGAAAATAGAAGGTAGAATGATAACTGAGTGGCTCTCATTCTATAATAGGTATATTCAGTGAAACTTACTGCAATGATAAAAGTGTTCTATTATCTGTGTAGTCCAGCTGACTATTAAGTACATGAAATTTGCCAAGGAGGATTACAGAAATGAATTTTTTAATTTTATGGAATGGTAATTGAGAGGACTTTAAATATGAATAGTCATATGTGGCTGATGACTACCACATTGTTCTACCAAGCTCTAGAACTTTGAGAATAGGTCCAGTCTGTCTTCCTAATCTTCAGTTTACATGGAACCAACTGGAGAAATTCTGACATTGATGAAAGACTGGGGCACAGAAGTTGTTCCAATAATCTGAAAGAGGAGATGGGCCCTCCCTAGAGTGTTTCTGGCTCAGAAGGAAAAATTCTGGCCCTCTGTCTCACTGGTTTCAGTGACTTTGCTCCAAAGATGCTCCTGGTGGCTTTCCATTCCTTTGAAAACGCCCTAGCATAATGGTTTCCACGCTACTTTCTTCACCCTAGAATCTGCGATGGTGGGATTTTACAAACATTTAATTTGTATTACATTTTTAAATATGCTTGATTGCTTTTTAAAACATAATTTAAAATGCTCAAATAATATGAACAAATTTAAGATTTCTATTGGTAGCCTAGTACTATCAGGTAAAGTTGTTTTTCTGCCAATTTTGCAAACTCGCTCTTGTGGCCATCTCCTTAAAGACGTTCTGAGATTGCAAACATATTTCATAAAAAAAGAGAACATATTTGCTTCTACTTAAATGCCTGAGTCACAACTTTTCTCGATGATCAGTAACCAAACTGAAAATTTATAAAGAGGGTGAAACTGGGTAATAAGGTCATTACATAACATGTCAACTGGCATCCCTATACTCATTTGCAATTTTTTGGTGTTCAAACAAATAGCCCCAGAATTATCTTTGAGTGCCTTTTAAATAAATTATTTTTTTAAATACAATAGCATGAATTTGAAAATTGCAAAATAAATTCAAAACATTCAAATGTTCCTTTTGTTTCTTTGCCCATTTAAATGCCAAATAATGTTTTATTTGGAAAAGGGAATATTTCATTGCTTAATAAAAACGTCTGGCAATCACTGAGTGTGAGAACAGGGTGTCTGGTGAGCAGTAAATTGGTCTCCTCCTACCTCCACCGAAGACTTCTTTCCATTCACTTATCTGGAGTGTGTGCTGTGAGAAGCAAGTAGAAATGTTGCTACATTAGATTTCAACTTTCCCAGTAAGTGATAATAATTATTAACATCACTTTATATTTTCTGAAAACCAAGACTAAAGGACCTGATCTGATCTGAGTCTCACTGTGTGCAGCCATTCAGGACCTTCAGGGGGCGCTGCTCAAATACCTGATGATGTTACGGAAAAGCATTACCCACCAACATGAGCGATTAAGTATTTAATTTAACCATGCCTCTTGCTCTCATACTGCTTGCTTCTATTTCCTTACCTTTTGAGCTAATTTTCCTCTGGGGAACATATACAATTTCAGTGCCTGTCTGCCTTTTTAAAATTGATGAATACCTGTGACAATCGCTGTTGCATTTTTAAGCATCAACAGAAAAGTGAGGCCAACAACATATGGATTACAATTGATTTCAATATTTTAAAGAACACATTCCAACCAGGACTTCATTTTGTGGAAGTCTGTGAAAATCGAGATCTGAGAAGAAAACTTTACTGCTATTGAACTTGAGAGTAAGCATTCAGAATGATGCAATAGGGGCCCCAAGAGGAAAGTACACTTACTATGGTTCATCAGTGTGAGTGACCCCTCCAGCAGGCCTATTTCTTCTGCTTATTTGATCCTTGTCCACACTTGCTTATCATAGGATAATTTCTCTAACCACCTCTTCTCCCAAAACACCCTGACAAAAAAAAAGAAAAGGGGGGAAAAGTCTGCTTTATTTTACAGCTAATTTGCTGTAAGCACATAGCCCAGCTGCTCACAATGAAGTAAAAGAGGAAATGGGAACAGAGGGAACCTTCTAATGAAGGAGGGTTGGGGAGCGTTAAGGTGGTAGAAGAATAAGCGAGATGCTACTTCTGTGATTAAAGACAAGCAAAAAACAGTAGTAAGCAGATATGTTCATTTAAGCCTAGGTATAGAAAAATAAGAAATAAAAATCAGTGAACAACAAATAATTTGTTCAATATTGTATTTTAACTGGCCAAAAGAATTCTCTCCCTCCTTTCCACTATACAAAGTCATGTGTTGGATTCTGCTCCTGAATGCCTAATATGTTTTCACGCACAGGGTATAATTCTAAAATAGATATTAAAAATTCCAATTCTTAATAGTTCAGAGTGGTAGGTCTAACTGGATGGAGAAAAGTTTGAATGAATTAATTTGGAGGCCACTGGAAAAAATGACATCTTCAGCTTCTGAGTCAGTAGGCTGTGTGCCTCATTCTTACAGAATATTTCCTTTTAAAAACAGGACAGGTCACATTTTTCACTGCATGTTCTCTTCTTTGGGCGAACTCAGCCCATGCATGACCCCCACCTCTTAACAAGATCTGCTCTAACTCTTTCCCCTGGAGACTAGAATGTACATCAGAATGAGGTACATGTTGTACTTTTTCAAGCTGCGGAATACGATATTCATATGGAAATGAAGAATTTTCTGAACTTTCAGCTTCTTTTTAACAGTGCAAATCATTATGAGGCTAGGGGAGAGACAATTTATGAGCTAGAAGAAAAAAATAAATAGGTTTTAATGGTCAGCTTTATATAAATGTATTGAACTGGTCCGGGTTATAATAGTGCCAAAATAATTAATTTCATCCTGGATTTCTCATTTGTCAGTGAGAGCAGGTTGTCACATTATAGGCTTCTACAAAACCTTGAAAGAGTCAACCCATCCTCCCAGGAAGTACACAACTCCTCTGGTGTCTTCCATTGGTAAAAGCTGAGGTCTAATTTCCTCTAGCCCAGCTGGGGGCTCCCTTCAGGCTGGCCTCCAGAGTCCTCATTCTGACAATTCCTGCAGCACCAAGGGACCACCTTGTCCCACTTCATATCCTGTAGCTTTTGCTTTTTTTTTTTTTTTTTTTTTTTTTTTTTTTGGCGGCTGATCTTCAGAGGAAACACAAATTTTTAGTTGTTTTTTTTTTAATAGCAAACGATTCAGAATTCCAAATTCCTGAAACTTGGACTAACTCCTTGATCCTCAAGGATGGCACCAAGTACAGTATTAAAAGAACCTTAGTGGACAAACCCTTGTCACAATATGACAGGAAAAATTCTTCCCCTATTGTAAGAATCTAAGATGTGCTCCATAAAAGTAATAAATCTTTGGATAGCCTACATGCCCTTATCGACACATTTGCAAATTGGCAAACAGACATCCTTAGATCTAGGTCCAGGGATGATAAACAATGACAATAATTAAGAAGGAGCCAAAAATATATTTCCTTAGATTTGAAACACTGGACCTTTAATAATGAAAATCTATTTTCGAAAACAAAAACTGGGGAAAAAAAGTCATTGGTAGGGAAGATGGAATAACACATGCTTTGATGTTAAAGTAGTGATAGGTGATGTCAGAAAAGATAAATTATTCTGTTTTTGAGTTTTGCTGTCCCATTTTTCTCAATACTTGGGCCCCCGAATGGTCTGAGGGTGCCAGCCACAATGGCATGCACCTGTTCTACACACATGCGCACAAGGGCTGGGAGGAGAGGACAGCGGATTCCCACACATAAGTAGGGAAGGAGTAAGAAGCACCTCTCCTTAAATGTAGGGAGTAATCTCCAAAATATACTTTACTGGGTGAAGAAAAGTTAGGCAAAGAAATGCAGCAGTTTGCTATTGTGTATGTGGGAACTAGGAAGAGTAACTATGTATGTAAATAAATATAGTCGTAGATGTACAGGGCCAGGGATTTAGCTCAGTGCTGCCCTGACTGCCTCGCAAGGACAAAGTCCTGAATTCAATCTCTGGTACCAAAAATAAATAAATAAATGTGCATGTGTACATGAACCAGTGATTCTCAAACAAAGGTGATTTTGCCTCCCAAAAGATATTTGGCAATGTCTGGCAATGATATTTTTAGCTGTTAAAACTGAAAGGTTACTCTGAGCATGTAGAAGGTGAAGGCCAGGGATGCTGTTAAAGATATAGTAATGCGCAGAGTACCCCGACCACCTCCCAAAAGAATTACTAGGTTAAGAAACACTGAAATAAATGACTAGATATGTAGGTATGTGTGCATTAATCTGCTTATTTTTTTTTAAATGGAAAGACAAACCATGAAAACAGAAAAAATACTATTCATAGTAGAAAAAATAGGGTAGCAGGAATAGAAGCAGAAGCAGCAATTTTTCTATTAGACTTATTTTGAAGATTTGATTTTGAAATTATATAAGCATTTTACATAATTACCAAGAAAAGTAACTTACAAAAAGAAAACTCTACAAATTCATAAACACAAAAACACATGAAACTGTTCTGACCAGGTTACATAACCACACAAAGAGGAATCAGAGACTCTAAAACACAGATGTTGACTATACAGCCCAATGGAAAAACCCTCAAAGACAAAGAACTGCAAAAATAATCTCCCAACTTATTTCAGTTATATTTTTGATGGCTGTTTTAGGATTTTATTCTAAAGCACTTTGGTTATAAATAATGGGACTTGAAATTATTTAAATTAATTATTAATTATTCACTATCATTGAGAATCAAGATTTAAGTATGGGAGAAGGAGATACAGATATAATGTGGAAGAAAAACACTTTAATACTGAATTAAATTGGATGAAATCAGGAAGTCCAAAAAACTGTTTTCTAGCTCATCCATTGAAAAGCCTAGAAACAGTCACCAACAAATCAGCAACAAGCACTGTAGCACAATGACTGAGGTGGCCAACCATCTTGATCTAGGAATATCATTATTCCTGGTCCAAGGACAAGATGAGCCTAAAATATCCCATCATAGGAGAAAGTAAGGATGTTTTCACAGCTACTCGTGTGAAGGGGCTCTCATTGGCCAAGCACGGCCAATTTAGAGCAAAAACAATAACTATATTGGATTTAGAAAGCAACACGTTTGAGTCCATGAACTCATATATTTAATTTTTTTAATTCATACATATTTGCTGTACATAATCTTTACATGCATCGTGGAGAAGTGATACATACATGAACTCATTTAAAAAAACTTCACCTTTGCCAAATACTAATAACCATCCTGAAAACCAATACATAAACTGGAAAGCCAAACATTTATATTGATATTCTTAAATAAACTGTACATCTAGGTCATCAAATATTTGAAAATAGATAAAACAGGTGAAGAATAAGCCAAATAGAAAAAGTTTCTCTTTGTAGATTTATTGTATGTCATTATTAATTAACATAGTAAGATACAAATAGAGTATTGCTATTACTGTTGAACTAACTATACTTACAGACAAATGAAAAGATTAAACATTGAAAAATATTTGGTGATATTAAGTATTTTAAAATTTTTAGATTGATAAAGACACTATTATTTCTTTTTATAAAAGTTCTCTATTTTACAACTCCACACTAAAATGTTTATAGCCAAAAGAGTACAATATTAGAGATTCGATTTAAAGATTTTAATCCTTTGAAGGGAGGAAATTAGTTATACTAAAAACAAGATTGGCCAAGGCAGATAACAATTAGAAATGATGATTTGCTACACTTATCTATTTTCATACAAAATTTGAAGTTTCTATAATGGAATATTTTTAAACAATTGAAAAGAAATGAAAGTTAAAATATGATATCTTTTAGTTGTTTAATATGTTAGGCACACTTACAGCAATCTTTCTAGTGAAGATGTGGTCCCAGGAAGCATACTCAGAAATGCTCTGTAGGAGTCTCAGGAATATTCTTGAAGAAGGTGACCTCCTCCTTACTCTGCACACTGTGAACACACCCAACCTGGTCCTATAAGGAATCTTATGAGGAAGTTCTTTTCCTTCTTCCTTACGGGTCAGTGTCCACTGGTCCTGGATCATATCATGCTGATCAATGCTACAGAACAATAATATCAGCCACCAATTAGTGAACAACTTCTATGTTCTAGGCCATTTACATAGATCTTTCTAATATTTACAGTAAAATATATTTTTTTGCATAATTTTACAAAGAAAGGTTAAATTCAAGAAACCACTTGTTCATGCATGGCCACATAACTAACAAGCATTTCACTTAGCTTAACCTTCAAAGGTTGCTTGGCCTTCCATAGAGTAACAAATCCATGCTTGATTATGTGTCTCAGGGTAAGTTTTGCCTATCCCCAAGCTTATCAAAATGATTTTGTAATTTCCTAAGTTAACAATCATTAACATTTAATACGTATTAGAGTCACTTTAGGAATTTGTATAAGATGTAGATTCCTGGGGACACTCTCGAGAAAATCTGCTTCTATATGTCTAGAACCAGGGCTCAGGAATCAGCATTTAACAAAAGGTTCTGTTACAGATGGTCTGAGAACAAAGCTTGGAAAGACATTTTCCAAATCCATCACAACCTTAAACTTGAAATGTGTTATAATGTGATCCTAGACTCTTTGCTTCCTAGCAAAACGCCCCCTTAAATGAATAAGCAGTTACTCAACTGCTTCAGAAAGTCTCTTTACTCCTGTTCTTTCTCCTGCCGGTATAATATACTTATCACCACTGTACTAGCAATAAGCGCAGTAGAGCAAATGTTATGAGGTATGGCAGGCATTGACATGCTTTTCTTCAGACTGGCCAGAGCACTCAGAATTCACACACACAGAAGCTAGTCCTGTACCCTTAACATTAAGGTCATCCTGGGCTGGGGATTTAGTTCAGTGGTTTACTGCCTGCCTTGCAAGCACAAGGTGCAGAGTTTGAGTACTGGTACCAAAAAAAAAAAAAAAAACAACCAACAAACATTAAGATCAGTGCTTAATTCTTTCAAATCAGCTCAGTTTCTATCATAACTAAACATAACATAACTGATCATAACATAACATAACTTGGCACTAGTGCCAAGTGTCAGGACATAGCAGCCACCACTGAGATGAACAAGACATGAGCCTTCCTTTGAACACTTTATCTAGAAGTTTCTCAGTGATCATGACCTAAACCACACAGAGGAGAGTGGGACTACTGTATTGAACACATACAGCAGTAAAGTCCAAAAGATGCCAAGGACTTCCTCCTGGTCATGCTGCTGTGCCGTTTGGATTGGGCTCAGCTTTTCAGAGATGTCTCACATCAAGACCTGGAGGAATTGCATAATATGCATGTGGTCCTTCAAGACGTCTACAGCCTCCCCCAGAAACTCCAGCTTACGGTACCTATTTCTTTCAACAATCAAATTCATTTTTGCTCAGGATTTACCAGCCACCAAAAGGAGTTTAACCTTTTGAGCTTCAGTTTGGCACCTCATGCCTTTCCAACCTCAAATGTTGTCTCCCACCCCATCTGGCTGTGGCAAGACTCCTTCAAGGACCAGACATCTCTAAAATTAGGCATCGGCTGAGATTTATGCTGATTCTCTTGATTCAGTCCAGACTTGTCAACTTCCTTGGAAGCAAGCAGAACATTCCATAAATTACTACAGCCTTTAACCAACCAAACTATTTTTAAAGGGTGGTCTATAGCAAATGCAATTAAATCTGAATTGTTGCCTCAATAACTCTGCCTTCTTCCTTTGCTTATTCACTTATATCCCCAAGTGTATTTAGCTTGCACTACATTAAGAGATCAGCTCATCACTTTTTCAGCCTCTAGAGAAATGCTAAGATCAGTGACATTTTTTATTTCTGGAGGTATAGAAATGATGTCTCAGTACATCACTCCTAAAATGTACCCTGCGTAAGCATGTCACATTGATCCTGACTCTAGAAAACATTTCTCATGCTAAATAGTGGAGGTACCCAAGGAATTGAGGTCAGTGGTAGTTCCAGAACATAAAGACTAAAACAGATTTTTTTCATCCATTTCAGTGATTCCGGTTCCAGTGAACATTAGTAAACTATCTGTGGCCTGACTATAGCATATCCACTAAACTCTACACCTGATCTGAAGTAAGCCAGAACTCCACTTGCTACCTCCCTGGAGTTCCCTTCTGCGCTTCCCTGAACTGTGCGCATACAGAAGGAAGAGGCCTGAAAGCCCTGTCCCCTTCCTGCCCAGCCATCACCCCAAATATCTGAGAGCAATCAGGGTTACTTCAGTGAGAGAGGATGTGGGGGGGAGAGGGAGCGTTAGAGGGAGGGAGAGAGATTAAAGAGAGCTCTATTTTAACTGCTGCCAGCTTTTGGACCGTTACACTCCTCCTTCCAGTTGTGCCTCACATGTAAGCAAACTGATGGAAGACTAGGTACCCCTTCTTTGGGCATCTGTGAGAGATTCAAACCATGCAATTCGTTTTTCCTGTATCCTCTCCCCAATCCCCTCTTATAACCAGAGTAAAAAGACAGGCCAGTCTGCTTCCCTTGCTAATCACCTTAGGAAGTGACTTCAGATCTGCCTCAGTGGCCAGCTCTGCTCTCCCCCAGAGACCTCAATTAACTGACAAACTTTCTTATAATTTCCAAGACAATGGTGTGTCATTCGCAATAGCCAGATCACATTTCAGGTGGGAAAGTACTTTCTTTTGCAAATGTGCATTTCCTCCCTTCTCAGACCCTAATCCCTGACTAAAACTGGTCAGCGAAGAGCAAAGGTCCTTGGAGTCTCTCTCACAGCAAAGCCCCTTTGGCCACACATCAGGTTGGAACCAGCTGAAGTTCCACTGTCTTCCTACCAGGGACTAGAATTCTGCCCTTGTCCAAAATTGCTTCTGCAATTAGCCACCTGTATCCAGACACCAAAGCCTCCACATGGGAAGCCATTTATGCCACACCATTCTCTCTGGCCATTGCCAGCCCAGCCCTACCATTAGCTCAGTGTGAAGTAATCAGATGCCCTCTCTCAAGATGCTTTATTGCCATCTACCAGAAAAAGGTGGTAATAGCTTCTTAAGTCTATGCTGGTAGAAACATGAGCAGTTCCCTTTGGAGATCTGTAATTCGCAACCTACAAAATCAAAAGCAGAGGTTCTCTTCACAACATAGCTATTCCTATGCCTTTCTTGAATTTCAGCAGACACGAGCTCACACCAAGATAGGCAGCCTAGCAGAGTCCAAGTTTTCTTGTTGTGTGGTTCTCAGCCCTGTGAGGAAGGGATCTGGTGCTATTGCTGTTTAATCTCTGCTTTGAAAGTTCATCATCCAACCCTTTACTTCTCCATGGAAATTATTGCTATTTTGAGTGGGACATTTTTTTCTTAAATGGGACCAGTCTTTGCCGTGGGACATTTGGCTTGGCAGCACCCAGGAACCAAGTGTGAGAAGGATTCTCCAGTTATTGTGAAAGCCCAAACCACCCCTTCCCACATGTCCAGTATTCACTAAGGTGATGATATCCCTCCCTGCAGCATGTGCACAGATATGTACATGTGATCGCCTGTATGTGTCTGCCTCCATCATCTCTGGACTTGCTTTTCAGGACAGCAGACACCCTACCTTCCACCAATCTAATCCCAGGGCCTAGCAGTGCACATGAATACCTGTCATTTGATCTGAGCTGAAAAAAGAGCACAAACCAGCCGAATCTGCACATCAGGATATGTACTTGCTCACAGGGCAAATCAAGTCTGTCCCCACCTTCCTTGCCTGGGAGAAGCCCAGCTAGCTCACCACTGTAGAAACTCAGATTTCCTTGTTCTTAAAACTGTCCTCTGGGTGGGAGCCTGTGGGATATCTGCTTGTGCTGCTTGTGCCCATTGGTGTCCTTAGCACTCACAGCAGAACGCTGATCATTATAGGCTTCGCATCTCATCTCATTCCTTTAGTATGCTTGTTCCCCACTCCATGAAAGATTCATTCCAAAACCCCAGCGGAGGCTGCAACCCCAGAGTACCAAACCTACATATACTAATTCTTCCTACACAAGATGATTAAGTTTAGTTTATGAACTTAAAGCACAATTAGCAGTAAGAGAGTAACAATAACTAATACGATCACACCCTTATAACAATACACTATAATAGCTGGATCATATGTCTGCAATCCCAGCACTCAGAAGGCTGAGGCAGGAAGATCACTGAGAGTTCAAGGCCAGCCTGGGCTACATAGTGAGTTCATGGTCTGCCTGAATTATGTGAAACCCTGTCTCAAAAAAAACCAAAGAACAATATACTACAATAAATATGCCTTTTTTAATTCATTAAGTTTATTGGTACCTTTTAGGTATATAATATGATGACACTCATCACTGGGAATTTGTACCTGTACATGATATATCTTGGTTCTTATTTTTCCCAATTCCCCTGTCCTCCATTCAACCCCTCCACCCCTCCCTATTTAACAATATACTATAATATAAAAGTTACATTTTCTTTCCTTCTCAAAATATCTTATTGTACTTTCCATCTCTTTACTTAAAGGAAGTACTTTACCACTTCTCTTTGGTAGATCTGCAGATCGCTACTTTTGCAATTAGGGGCCATTCGTAAGTAAAATAAATAATCCTTGAACACAAGCTGATTTCCTGATTTTAGAGCTGATACCTGGTACTTGAGAATGGTAATAAGTGACCAATGTATAGGTAGTGCATACTATGTGGATATGCTAGAGCAAGGGATGATTCCCTTCCTGGGTGGGACATAGTTGCATCATGCTACTCAGTGGCATTCAATTTAAAACTTATAAAGTGTTTATTTCTGTAATTTCCCATTTAAAATTTGGACCAGAGTTCAAGGCACATAACTGAAACTGTGTTAGGCCCGACCTATGATCAGTGACCACTACTGTCGTCAGTAACAGGTTGCCTTTCACCTATGCCTAAAGAACCAGATGCCAAGTGCCTGCTGCATGGAAAAAGAAAAAATAAGACAAAATATGTGCTAATAAAGAGATGTACTGAGTCATTCATGAAAAAACAAAGCTGGAGGGAGGTGCCAGATCAGGATTTTTGTGTTCATTCTATTGTGATTTTCTCAAGTGTTTTGAAGAGTTTCTGTATTTATTATGTCAAATGGAAACATAAGTGTGCACATAATGTTCTCACTTTTGCTTTATAGCTAACAAAGCCTAAAATAATTACATTTGGTCCTTTAAGGGTTTCTGCCGATGTCTGCTCACAGTCATCTCCATCCTATTTACCTTGGCTGTGATTGGGTTCAGTCTGGCCAAACAGAGAAGAGAGAAGCTCTAGGGGCTGATGGAAAAGACTTATTTGTTCCTAAGAAGGAGTAGCAGAGATAGCCAGAAGTGATCCCAGAAACTCCTGCAGGCCTCCCGCAGGCACAGGGCAGGCCAGCCTGAGCATGGGGCTACTTCTCTGAAGGTGACAAACAGATGAGAAGGATGCCCCTGTCATCATGGGACTATGGAATATTCTGTCTAAATCCTTCTTAATATTTCAAACAACAAATCACTTACTATTTCAGATCCTTTGAGTCAGAGTTCTTGTTACTTACAGCTGAATATATCCTCCTGATATGGCTGGAAAGGGCCAGAGTGGTTCCATTTTTTTTTTTTATTGTCCAATTTCCTAGTCAATTTATGGTAGAGGAGGACTAGAAGACCATCTTGTATAAAATGAGAAGACTTAAGTCAAAGACTTAAAAAAAGAGTAGTTTTTCACGAATGAACTTAGAATAGCAAAGCAGATTTAGCTGATTTCATTCTAGCTGGTGTTATGAGGGAGATGTTGCATAACAAATAAAAACTGTACCCACCACCCATCATTCATTGCATTTGTTTTATTTTTTGTTGAACCTCAAGGGGCCATATCATTGATATTTTCCCAAGAAAAAGGCCTTACCAAAAAAAAAAAAAACATGCTGTACTCTCACAAACAGGAGGAAATCCACACCCCTGGCCAAGCTATACTGGGTTTTGTTGTTATTATTTGTTTGTTTGCCTATTTCTAGGACAAACAATTCAATTTAACTAGCTACTGCTGCATCAATGTTCTATCAGACAATACTTTATCTTTCCCTTCTAATATACAAGTAGCCATTTGATGCCACAAAGCCCTGTGTACTAGAGCCTCCTTAGTGATCTCTTTTCTATTGTATGGCGTCCGCTCATCTTGATTGTCAACTGGGCTGTAAAGAAGACTTCTGGAAAGGTTAGAGGACTAACCTCATCAATGGGTTAACATCTCATTAATGAGCTGATAACTCAGTGGACTATGAGGAGGTGAGGGCTAGTTGGGGAAAATGAATCATGGAGGCCTGATCTTGAGGATTAGATCTACTCCCTGGCCCCTGCCCTCTGTCTCCTCTCTTGCTCTCTGCTTCCGGATGCTGTAGGTGAGCAGCTTTCTTGAGTCCTTCCCTTCCTTCTTGATGCTTCTGCCAGGTTCTACCTCTGAGCCAGGCAACCATGGACTGAAACTTCTGAATCTGTGAGCCAAAGTAAAAATTTCCTTTAAAGTGCAGATATTTTTACCCCAACAATGAGAAAGGTGACCGGTACATGTAGCTATTTCATAGGTGGGACAGAAAAGTGAAGTGACTTTGCCCAGCCTGCATAAAGTATAGCTCACCGCAGCCAATGTTATAGAAAGAACAGTGACAGGCACTGGATCGCTCAAGCTCAAGCTGCCCTCATCAATATGACGTTGCCAGCCTTGAACAAGAGTCACCACTAACTCCTCTTCACTCTGCCTGAGAGTTTCTGCATGTAAATATGAGATCTCACACAAATCCACCTTTGCCTTGGGATTTGATTGATTCTCATGCACTTTTAAATATAAGACACTAAGGATAAATGAAAAAAACTGCAATTAAATCAGTTTATAATCATGGTTTTGTTTTATTTTAAATTGTCTAAGGATTCTGTACCTGTGATTTTGAGTTGTACAAGAACAAATCCATTTTTAAGATATATGGACCTGGATTTAAGGAACTTTCAATTTCCGAAACAAGGGGCTTTGATGATCTTCTGACTCCAGCTGCCTATTCTGATTAGTAGTCTTGTCCATTTACTCCACGACTGCTTCAGTACGTCCAGAGCTAGTTGCTAGTATTCTTCCCAGTATTAGACAAAGTCCTTCTTCCCTCCCCCTTTACCCACAGTTTGTATTTCTATCACTGGTGCTGCCTTGAACAAATATACTTCCTCTTTCATAAGCCAGCCCCTCTGATATTTTAAGACCACTGCCTTGTAACCAAGAATTTTCTCTTCCCCATGTTAAACATTCCCAGTTCCCTCAGCTTTAAAGCAAAGGGCCTGGGTCCAACTCCTCTTCTCCAAACACAGGTTCCAGGAAATAGAGCAATTCAGCTGAACTTTGATATTCCCAACTTCCCTCAAACCCATATATTTTGTAAATTTCCTAAGAATAGCACTTTCTTTTATTACTGTTTGGAAAGATACAAACAATTGTGATAGTATGAGTCAATTCATTTGGGTTTGTCCTTGCTAGAAAGTCCTTGCCTTCCCCAGGGGCAGTCAGAGTGGGCTCCATCTGCCATATCAAGGAGCCCAGTTTTCCTTCCATCTTCATGAACAATGAGCCTGTTTTGATATGGGCTGATTTGGTCTGCAATTAACACCCAGCATCTGATTTCAGATGCATACTAAACATTGTCTCGTCTATTTAAAAATAAGTAAATACTCCATTAACATTTGTGAATATCTTATGAGTGTTTAAAATTTCCATGTGGCAAAGGCAGAAGCAGGAATCCAAAGGTGATCAGAAGCCTCAGAGGCCGATTTCAATGAATGCTGAGTATCAGTGAAAATACTGATTTCACCCTAAAACAGACCCCATTTGAGGGAGGGGAGCATTGAAGGCTACAGTGTGCACCCTTCCCAGTCTGCTTAGGGAGAAGATGAGCCCCCTTGAACAGGGAGGTCTGCACAGGGCGGGTGGAGCTGTGCATTCCCACCCCAAAAGCCCCAGCTTCCACTGCTCTTAGCCTCCTGATTTTCCAGAATGAGCAAGAATAGACCTTAGCATTCCTCAGCACAGCTCTTCACTTTAATCTAAGGACCCAAGCCCTGGAGAGTTACAGAATATCCCCAAGTCAATGTGTCCAATAGCCTCCTGCCTTCTGCTCTGGCTGGGATTGAGCATAGGCTTCCCATACTCAGTCCACTTTTTCTACCAAATTATACCCTTTGCCAAGCCAGCTTTCTCTTCCGCACCCACATCTTCTCCCTAGTCTTTCCATGTTTTAAGAGGATCTCATATTCTAGTCTGAACAGTTAGATCAACAGCCTTTTCAACTGAAACCTGTCAGGCTGACATGACCCAAACTCACATAGGAAGGGAAATCAGCATTGTGCATAAGTAACTATAAATAAAAGCCCCAAACTAGTGAAAGTTTCTAGATCTCCTTTTTATTTAAATGTTCCTCATTTATATGCAACCAATTCACAAAAGCCCACACACCAATCTGTAACGCACCTGGTATCATGAGAGATTGCCAGTTTAGTAGTGTCAAGCTTTTTTCCCCCACAATAAAAACTGTACAAGTTCATGTCCTTAGGTTACAACAGTCCTCCTTTTTTAAATGAATTATCCAAAATAAATAGATTTATAAAATATATCAGATGAAACAGGCCCCATTTACTCCCAGTCTTCTAGTATCCATCCATGTACTACCTGGTGAAGCCCTGTACCACTCTGGTATCACACCAAATCCATCCAGCTCTGCAAAGGCTGCCAGAACAAAGCCCACAGACTGGGAGGCTTAAATAACATTTAGTTTATCACATTTCTGGAGGGTAAAAGGCTAAAATCAAAATGCCACCAGGGTTGGCTTCTTCTGAGGCCTCTCGCCTTAGCTTACAAATGGTTGTCTGTGCCTTCATGTGGTATTTCATATGTCTGTCTGTCTCCCAATCTCTCTCTCTTTTAAAAATTAACTTTACTCTTGAGTAAATACCAAATAGTTTCTCTGGTGTGAAAAATTAGAAGTGTAAATAAGGTTCAAATGGCATAATTGGGAGTGTGAAATAGGAAGAAAATGGCTAAAGGGGAAGTGGGAAGGGGAGGAGAAAGGAAATAAGGGAAAAGAAAAAATGTGGAAAAATGAAAAATGGAAACAAAGTCTTTGTAAATAGGGAAGGGTGGAGGGGGTGAAGGGAGGGCATGGGTATGGGGAAAAACAAGAACCAAGACATATCATGTAAAGGTACAAGATCCCAGTGATAAATGCAACTATATTGTTTGCTTTAAATGTACCAATAAACTTAAGGGGGAAAAATAACTTTATTGGCACATTTTAGGTATACATTATGACCACATTCGTCATTGGGAATTTGTACTTCTACGTGATGTATCTCAGTCCTTGGTTTTTTTCCCATTCCCCTTCCCTCCCTTCCACCCCTCCAGGGCATCAGTTATATTAGTTTAGGGCTTAATCTGCTGCTTGCATTT
Source organism: Fukomys damarensis (assembly GCF_012274545.1). NCBI lineage: Eukaryota > Metazoa > Chordata > Mammalia > Rodentia > Bathyergidae > Fukomys > Fukomys damarensis. The sequence goes on along the minus strand of NW_022900942.1, from coordinate 29,075,815 downwards.
TAACTTAATTATGCCTTTCAAGACCTTGTCTCCAGATTCAGTCATATTCTGAGGTACTGGGAGGGAGAGCTTTAAGATATGCATTTGGGGACAACACAATTAAGTACATAAAATAGGACCTCCTAGGCCACTTCTAAATCCATGTCCTCAATATGTGAAATACATTCTTTGCATCCCCAAAGCCCCAAAGTCTTATTTTATTTATTTTTTTTTTTTTTGCCATCAATACTAAGGCCTCTGCCTAAAGTAGATTTTAGGACTGACACTTGAAGAGGGATAGAGGATCTTTAATAAATTGGCATCCTCATCCAAGGCTAGAGTATAGGCCATGCTTCTAGAGGCTGGGCTACCTGTGCCAAGTCTTTCCAGAGAGGTGTGGGGCTCTCCTGTGGCCTCCACAATCCTGAGCATTTCAAGAAAGGAGGGGCCGGGGATTTAGCTCAGAGGTTAGGTGGCCTGCCTTGAAAGCTCAAGGACCCAAGTTCGATCCCCAGTACCAAAAAAAA